>NC_140071.1:93334146-94536646 GCF_964194135.1 Talpa europaea
TGAGGTAAGATAGCTTTCTACTGACTACATTTGTTTCTAGTAGAAAATTAACCCCAAAACCTGAACAGCTCAAATATAAGTAAAGAAATTGAAATAAAAATCAAAGGTGTCCAAAAAGGAAAAGCCCAGGACCAGATGGTTTTACTAGTGAATTCTACCAACTTTAAAGACAAACTAATATCTATCCTTCTCAAAACCATCCAAAAAAAATGAGAAAAAGGAAATGCTTCCAAATACATTTTATGAGACCAACATTACCCTGAATACCAAAGCACCATTAATAAAATAAAACTATAGATCAATACCCTGATTAACATAGACACAAAAATTCTCAACACAATCTTAGCAAATTAAATTCAACAATGCACTGAAGGATCATACATCATGACCTAGTTGCATTTATTCCAGGGACAAAAGATGTTAAAACATTAAAAAATAGATCAATGTAATTCACCACAGCAACAAAAGGAAAGACATTTTTGAAAGAATATATTTATAGACACTCAGAAAACATTTGATATCCAGTTATGATTTTAAAAAAATCAAAAAGATGGGAATAGATGGAACATGCTTCCATTCAACATAATATTGGGTTATCAGAAAAGTCATGACATATTTTTTCTAAGTTTCTCAAGCAAAAATGCATCAAGAGTTTTCCAACAGCCCAATAAAAGTCATATATGACAAACTCACAGCTACATCATTCTCAATGGTGAAAACTTGAAACCTCTTTCACTAAGATCTGAATGTCCATTTTCACCACTATTATTCAAAATAATATTGGAAGTCCTAGCTAGTATAACTAGGTAAGCAAAGATATACAAGGAATACCTATGGAAAAGCAAAAGTAAAGCTATATTTACAGATAACATGCTAGTATATAGAAGAGAGAACCTTAAAGATACCACTAAAAAGAACTAATTGAAATAATAAATCAGTAAATTGACAGACTACAAAATCAATTTTTAAAAAAATCAGTTGTTTTCCTATTTAGAAACAACAAACTGGAAGAGAAAGAAATCAATAAAGCAATTTCATTTACAATTGCATAAGAAAGAATTAAATAAATACCTAGGAGCAAACTTAACAAAGGGATAAAGGACCTGTACAATGAAAACTATAATATATTGTTAAAAGAAATAGAAAAAAGACACAAAGAAATGGAAAGATATTCCCTGTGCATGAATGGGAGAATTAGCATTGTTAAATGGTCATCTTATCCAAAGCAGTATACAGATTCAGTGTAATCCTTATCAAAGTTTCAGTGGCATTCTCCAAAGAAATAGGATAAACATTATTGAAATTCCTATAGAACAACAAAAGACCCTAAATAGCCAACAATCCTGACCAAAAAAATAAATAGGAGTAAAGTATTCTCATGCCCAGACTCCAAATATACTATAAAGCCATAGTAATCAAAACGGTATGGTATTGGACTAAAAATGGACACACAAACCAATGGGATAGAAATGAGAATGCAAAAATAAACCCATACCTATATGGTCAGTTAGTATATGACAATGGAGCCCAGCATACACTTTGGAGAAAGGAAAGTTTCTGGAAATTTGGAAAGACTGTAGTTAGGAAAACTGGACAACCACATATAAAAGAATGAAATTAGTTCTCACACCATCTACCAAAATTAACTCAAAATGGATAAAAGACTTGGATATATGAAACCATAAAATGCATACAAGAAAACGGGCAAAAAAATTCCATGACATTAGCTTCAGTTATGTCTTTGTGGATTTTTCTCCAACAGTAAGAAAAAAAAAGGGCAATATAAACAAATGGAACTACATCAAACTAAACAGCTTCTACACAGTAAAAGATAATATAACTAAATCAAAATGAATTCATACTAAATGGGAGGAAATATTTGCACATCATACATGTGACAAGGGCTTATCTCCAAGATCTATAGAAAACTCAACAAAAAGAAAACAAAAATCCCAATCAAAAAATGGGCAGAAGATGTAAATATACACCTCTCCAAAGAAGACATTCATTTGACCAACAGGCACATGAAAAATGCTCATGACCACTATTAGATAAGGACTAAAATCTGTGCAGGTCTGATATCAGCTGACATGAGGTGGTATGACTATACCTAGTTGGTAAAATTTAGAAAAATTTCCCCTGACCTTTTCTATTTTATTTTTTTAATTTTATATATTTTTTACATCATTTTTCATTTTTTCACCCCTGACCTTTTCAAATACTCCCACCACTGCCTAGAGCTGATCTTCCTTCTCCCTTAGGGCATACTCGTAGCATCCCAGAACCCCAAAATTAAAACTTCATTGTATGACACATCAGGGGACTCCTAAAGCCCTCTTCATTCTTGTCCATCCATACTTATCAGTCAGTGCCCATATCTTACCATTGTTACATATTTAAAATATTATACCTCACTAACAAGCATTAGTTTATAGCTTAGGGACCATAAGTTCCTTATAAATTTTGTATAGATATATAGATTTGTTTGTACATTATTTATTATATATATTGACATGTAATACTTACATTTGTTTATAACATGGTAATATATATAATATATATTTTATGTCATATTATTTGTTATATATTTATATAACATTGATATTTATGCTACTATATTAAAATTTAACTGTTATAGATAAAAACTATACATTTAAAACTTTGCATTTATTTATAAAGTATAATTTTCTTAGAGATTTTAATAAATTGGTAAATCCCTGAGTAGAAAAAAACTCTAATGTTATTTCAATATTAACTGGTTGTTCTCTATGTTCCAAACGCTGGGTTATGCTCTAAGAATAATATACTGAATTAAAAAAGCCTCAGAGTATTTCTTCAGCTATATGGGTAGAACACAGTGGGACATTTATTTTCTTTTTTTTTTTTTTTAACTAAGCATATTTTTATTTTATTAGCTGCTCCAACAGTGCAAACAGAAATTAATTTTTTTTTTCTGGTCTCATTGCATCACTTTTTTTTTTTTAGATAATAAATTTTATTGTTATATTCCCCATACAATTGGAGCCCCCCCATTCTGACCCCAATCCCTCCCCTCCCGCCCCCGCCCCCCTAAAAGTGTCTCTGGTTCATAGTTTTTTGTTGATTTTGATTTTCACTTTCTTATAGTTATTCATTTTCCTGGTCCCTTATTTAAGTTTTCTAGATTCCTGCTATGAGTGAGACCATCCGGTATTTTTCTTTTTCTTTTTGGCTTATTTCGCTGAGCATGATCCCTTCCAGCGCCATCCATGTTGCTGCAAATTGCATGTGTTTATCTTTTTTGAATGCTGAGTAATATTCCACGGTATATATGTACCACATCTTCTTGATCCAGTCATCTATTTTTCGGCATTTGGGTTGTTTCCAAAGCTTAGCTATTGTAAACAGTGCTGCTATAAACATAGGGGTGCAGGTGTTCTTTGGAATTGATGTTTCTGTGTCCTTTGGGCAAATACCTAGGAGTGGAATTACTGGATCATATGGAAGCTCTATGTTTAGTAGGTCCAGAAATGTCCACACAGCTTTCCACAGTGGTTGGACCAGTTTACACTCCCACCAACAGTGCAGAAGAGTTCCTTTTTCTCCACACCCTCGCCAACATTTGTTGTTGCTAGTTTTTTTAATATGTGCCATTCTCACTGGTGTAAGATGGTATCTCATGGTAGTTTTGATTTGCATTTCCCTGATGACAAGTGATGTTGAACATTTTTTCATATGCCTGTTGGCATTTGCATTTCCTCTTCAGAGAAGTTTCTTTTTAGCTCTTCTGCCCATTTTTTGACTGGATTATTTTCTTTGTTGTTGTTGAGTCTCATCAGCTCTTTGCAGATTTTTGTGATCAGTCCTTTATCATTAGTGTTGGGTGCAAAAATGTTCTCCCAGTCGGTGGGGTTTCTCTTTGTTTTTGTTATTGTCTCTTTTGCTGTGCAGAAGCTCTTTAATTTGATGTAGTCCCAGCTGTTTATCTTTGCCTTCACTATCACTGCTTTGGGTGATGTGTCTGTAAAGATGTCTTTGATGTGCAGATCACGTAGTGTTTCGCCTATATTTCCTTCTATTTATTTTATGGTTTCAGGTCTTATGTCTAGTTCTTTAATCCATTTTGAGTTGATTTTTGTGTATGGTGTGAGGTAGTGGTCAAGCTTCATTCTTTTGCATGTAGCGACCCAGTTTTCCCAGCACCATTTATTGAACAAACTTTCTTTGCTCCAATGCATAGTCTTTGCTCCTTTGTCAAAGATTAGTTGACCATAAATCTGTGGGTTTATTTCTGGATTTTCTATTCAATTCCATTGGTCTGTGTGTCTGTTCTTGTTCCAATACCATGCAGTTTTGATGATTATGGCTTTGTAGTATAGTTTGAAGTCTGGGAGTGTGATGCCTCCATTCCCTTCTCTTTTTTTCAGGAGAGCTTTGGCAATTAGGGGTTTTTTGTGATTCCATATGAATTTCATCAATAATTGTTCTATTTCTTTGAAGAATGACTTGAAATTTTGATTGGAATAGCATTGAATCTGTATATTGCTTTTGGAAGGATGGCCATTTTAATAATGTTTATTCTTCCAATCCATGAGCAGGGGATGTCTTTCCATTTCTTTGTGTCTTCTTCTATTTCTTTTAGCAGTGTTTTATAGTTTTCTTTGTATAGGTCCTTTACCTCTTTTGTTAGATTTATTCCCAAGTATTTGATTTTTTTTGTTTCGATAATAAAAGGGATGGTTTTTTTGATTTCTTTGTCTTCAGATTTATTGTTTGTGTATAGGAAGGCTACTGACTTTTGTGTGTTGATTTTGTATCCTGCCACTTTACTGAACCGATTGATTAGTTGAATTAGTTTTTCTGTGGGGTTTTCGGGGTTCTCTATGTATATTATCGTATCATCTGCAAATAGTGATAGTTTGACTTCTTCTTTTCCTATTTGTATGCCTTTCTCTTGTCTTATTGCTCTGGCTAGGACTTCCAGTATTATATTGAAAAGCAGTGGTGAGAGTGGACATCCTTGTCTTGTTCCAGATCTTAATGGAATTGCTTTCAGCTTTTCACCATTGAGAATGATACTGGCTGTTGGCTTGTCATAGATGGCCTTTATGATGTTGAGGTATGTTCCTTGTATCCCAACAATTTCAAGGGCTTTTATCATGAATGGGTGTTGCACTTTGTCGAAAGCTTTCTCAGCATCTATTGATATTATCATATGGTTTTTATATTTCTTTTTGTTGATGTGTTGGATAACGTTGATTGATTTTCGGATGTTAAACCATCCTTGTGTCCCTGGAATGAATCCTACTTGGTCGTGGTGAATTATCTTATGGATACATTGTTGGATTCTGATAGCTAAAATTTTATTGAGGATTTTTGCATCAGTGTTCATTAGGGAGATTGGCCTGTAGTTTTCCTTTTTTGTGTTGTCCTTGTTCGGTTTTGGTATTAGTGTAATGTTGGCTTCATAGAACGTGTTTGGTATTGTCCCTTCCTTCTCAATTTTTTGGAAGAGTTTGTGAAGGATAGGCACTAATTTGTCTCTGAATGTTTGGTGGAATTCATTTGTAAATCCATCAGGTCCTGGGCTTTTGTTTTTGGGGAGGTTTTTGATTACCATTTCAATTTCGCTAATTGTAATTGGTCTGTTTAGGTGTTCTATTTCTTCTTTATCTAGCTTTGGGTGATTGTAGAGTTGTAGGAATTTTTCCATCTCCTCTAGATTGTTAAACTTGTTTCCATATAACTGTTCATAGTAGTTACTGATTATTCTTTTGATTTCTGCTGTGTCCGTTGTGATTTCTCCTCTTTCATTGATGATCCTGTTTATTTGTGCTTTCTCCCTTTTTTCCTTTGTGAGCCTGGCTAGGGGTTTGTCTATTTTATTGATTTTTTCAAAGAACCAGCTCTTGGTTTCATTGATCTTTTGGATTGTTTTTTCAGTTTCAATTTCATTTATTTCTGCTTTGGTTTTTATTATTTCTTTTCTTCTACTGGTTTTGGGGTTTTTTTGTTGTTCTTTTTCTAGATCTTTGAGCTTCGATATTAGGTTGTTTCTTTGAGTTCTTTCTTGTTTCTTGATGTGAGCTTCTATTGCTATATATTTTCCTCTTATTACTGCTTTTGCTGCATCCCATACATTTAGGATATTGGTGTCCTCCTTGTTGTTCAATTCAAAAAAATTTTTTAATTTCTTCTTTGATCTCCTCATTAGTCCAGTGGTCTTCCAGTAGTGTGGTTTTTAATCTCCATGAGGTAGGAAAGTTCCTTGCCTTCTTTTTATGGTTTATTTCTAGTTTGATGCCTTCATGGTCAGAAAAGATGGTTGATATGATTTCAATCTTGGTGTATCTGTTGATGTTTGTCTTGTGCCCCAGTATGTGATCGATCCTGGAGAATGATCCGTGTGCGCTTGAGAAAAATGTGTACTCCGTTTTTTTGGGGTTTAGTGTTCTATAGATGTCTGTTAAGCCCAATTGCTCTAGGTCCTTATTTAGAGCTTTGGTTTCTTTACTTATTTTTTGTCTTTTTGATCTATCCATTGTTGATAGCGGTGTGTTGAAGTCTCCCACTACGTATGTGTTTTCTCTGATGTCTGTTTTCAGAGAGGACAACAGTTGTCTGATATATTTTGGTGCTCCTTCGTTTGGTGAGTATATGTTAATGAGTGTTATTTCTTCTTGAAGTATTGTCCCCTTGATCATAATGTAGTGACCATTGGGGTCTCTTTTTATCTTTTTGAGTTTGAAATCTGTTTTATCTGATATAAGTATAGCTGTTCCTGCTTTCTTTTTTGGTCCATTTGCTTGTAGGATTGTTTTCCATCCTTTTACTTTGAGCCTATTTTTATCTTTTGTAGCTAAATGTGTTTCCTGGAGACAGCAAAAGGTTGGGTTTTGTTTCTTAATCCAGGCTGCAACTCTGTGTCTTTTTATTGGAGAGTTTAGTCCATTTACATTTAGAGTTAATATTGATATGTTAACATCTGTATTTGCCATTGTGTTTGTCTTTCCTTTGATTTTATTTATTTATTCTTTTAATAACTTTTTTTTTTTTGGCCTTCTTTCATTGTTTTTTGTCCCTCTGAGGTTCTGGCTTTAGGACTCCTTGTAGTATTTTTTGGAGTGGGGGTTTAGTTGTAATGATTCCGGAGTTTCTGTTTGTCTGGGAAGGTCCATATTCTTTCTTCAAAGAGGAAGGAGAGCTTTGCGGGATAGAGTATTCTTGGTTGGCATCTGTTTTCTTGGAGTCTGTTGACTATGTCCCTCCACTCTCTCCTTGCCTGTAGTGTTTCTTCGGAGAAGTCTGATGTCAGCCTGATTGGCTTTCCTTTGAATGTTATCTGTTTCTTCCCTCTTGCCAGCTTCATTATTTTTTCCTTGTCCTGGATTCTTGGGAGCTTTACTATTATGCGTCTTGCTGTATTTTTCCTTTCGTCGTGGAAGTTTGGTGTTCTTCTTGCTTCTTGTATATCAATTTTCAGCTCCTTCTTCACATTTGGGAAGTTCTCTTCAATTATCTCTTTGAATATTTTCTCTGTTCCTACTTCTCTCTCCTCTCCTTCTGGTATTCCTATAACTCTTATATTTCCTTTCCTCATGGAGTCAGATAGTTCCCGAAGTCTTTCTTCATTCTTTTTCCTTCGTACTTCTCTTTCCTTTTCTGTTTTGGTTCTTTTTATTTCTGTGTCTTCAAGAGTACTTATTCGTTCTTCCATTTCATCTATTCTGCTTTCATTGCTTTTCCCAGAATTCTTTAGTTCTTCCATTAATTCTTTGATCTCCTGCATTTCTTTTAGTTACCTCTTTAGGGACTCAGTTTCATTCTTCTGATCGTTGATTATTTTTCCCTTATCATTGTTTTCCTTTATGACTTCTGTCAGTTTTTTAATCACGGCAATTTTAAATTCTCTTTCTGGAAGGCTCAGAAGTTCTTCCAAGTTACTGTCGTTGCAATCTGGGGGCTGGTTTTCTTTTTGTGGTGTGCTTTTTCTCTGGAGAGTTGCTAGGTTGCGTGTGGTTCTTCTCCTCCCTACTGTCTGTTTTCTAATTTGCCGTATGCGTTGGGACACTGTGTTGTTGGGACTGGCCGGCATCTTGGGTGGGCTTCTCTTCTCCCCTCTGGTTCCTCCAGGAGTCATCTGTCAGTTTCAAGCAGTCTTTACTGGAGAAAGGTCCCTGTTCTAAAATGCCGATGTGGGGACACACTCCCCTGTGCGCCTGGTCTGCCCCGGTGGTGGGTTCCTGCTCCCCCTCTGGGCTTGGACTGCAGGCCAGAGGGGGTCTGGCGTGGGCGAACTTCCCCCGCTCACCTCTGGCTCCTGAGGAAGCCTTCTGCAGGTAGTCTTTACTGAAGAAATGTCCCTGTTCTAAAATGGTGATGTGGGACACACTCCCTGCGCGTCCAGTCTCAGGCACACTCTTCTGTGCGCCTGGTCTGCCCCGGCTGTGGGTGCTCGCTCCCCCTGTGGGCTCAGACTACTGGTCGGAAGGGGCCCGGCGTGGGCTACCTCCCCAGCTGGCCACTGGCTCCTTCAGGAGCCTCTGCTGGTTTCAAGTCGCTAGGTGGCGCCAGAGATCTCTCCTAGAGCCCTTGGGGAACTGATTTTCCACCCCGTGGGACAGGGAACAGAGCGGGGATGGTAGGGTAAACCTCAACGGCTTTGGGGTGCTGTGTCTGCCTTGTGCCCCACCGTCGTGGGGAACCCACGCCCCTAATTTCGTGCCCCGGGTCTCAGTTCCAAAGCCCTCAGTTCCAGGACGTGGGCTGTAGCCCAGTTCAGTGGCGCGGGAATGGCGCCTTTTGAATCCCGCTCCCGTGCCTGGGCGCCTGGTTCCTGCTCACTCAGGGAGGGCCTCCGCGCGTCTCCCCGCAAGCCTAGGTCGCAGGCGTGGGGACCTGGGCAGCTGCGATCCGATCCAGATCCTTGTTTGCTTTTCAACCGCACTGCTTTTCAGAGCGCTCCCGATCCCAATCCGCGTCTGCTTTTCCAGCGCGCCGCTTTTCTGCGCAATCCCGATCCCGATCCTTGTCTGCTTTTCCAGAGCGCCGCTTTTCCGCAGCAAGCTTACCGGGCGGCCTGGGGCTGTGTGCTGGTGCTGGCCTCCTCCTGGGGGGGGGGCTCTCTTTAATGGCTCCTGGAGCTCACCTCCGCGGCGGATCCTGCAGGATTCTCCACAGCTCCCGTTCACGGAGTGTGGTGGCTGCAATAGTTCCTTTCCACTCACAGTCCCGCTTGCTGCGTAGTTTGTTCTTGTTGATCGTTTTAGGTTTTTGTTTTTTTTTTTTTTTTTCTTTTCCCCCTCTCTGCTGGTCGGAGAGTGCCCACTTTGTGGGCGGGGGAGGGGAGCAGGGTTCTGCGCTTTCCTCCCTTCTGGTCCTCTTTTATGGCCACTTTCTTCTTCGGGCAGTTTGCTGGAGTCACTCATTTATCTTCCGTGTCCCAGTTCTCACTGGGACCTGCCGCTTTTCCTCCCTATTAACTTTTTTTAATGGGAGATCTTACTCGCAGCGTCTCCTCGCCGCCATGTTGCTCCGCCCCCTCCGGACATTTATTTTCTATGATATTTAACCAAAGCTCAAAACAAATCTACAAAAACCCATAGATACTGCAAAAAGATTTGTTCTGTTACAAAAGTTTTAGGATCCTACAGGAAAAACTAGATCAAGTCTATGGAACTTGACATGAAGTAGAAAAATCAAAGGACACACCAGAATCTGCTATACAGTAGCCTGACTGCACCTGTTACCATCTGCCATAGCACCCAGCATCCTAGTCTTTTTATTAAGTTTTGTAAGATAATTCTTCCGTATTTTATATTTAAACTGTTCTTCATACACTTTAAGAGATAGTTTGTCCTTTCTCTAATTCTAAGATCTCTATTCCTCCAATCACTTTTCACTGTCATAGTAGCCACAACTTCACCAGGCCTCCTCCTCTGGATACATGGCCTGTGACTCTCCATAATGGTCCTTAGAACTTAGCAACTAAGGGTCCCCCTGGTGACCTAAGGGTTAAGTCTCAGTGCTTCCACTTTGATATTGCACAGCAGACCTCTCCTGTCTTGCTTGCTGCTCCCCTAAGCAGTGTATTTCAGTAGATTCACTTGTTCAGCCCCCCACTCTGTCCCTGGTGAATGCTCTCACCCCAGTTCTTCAGTAAAAATAAAAAATAAAATCTCAAAAAAAAAACCAAAAAACTTAGCAACTAAGAGAGCAAGCTCTGGAGTTAGTTCAAATCCCATCCCTGCCACTAAATAAATGTGCGATGTGGGGGAACTATTTATAACCTCTGTTCCTTTTACTCATTTTATAAAATGGGAATAACAGGGTGGCAATAGAGATTCAATGAGATATGAAGCCCTTAGAACAGTAGAAGGCACACTGGGATCTTTGTGTGTATTAACTACTAGTAGTCAGACATAGAAGCTCCAGTACAGTAGGACTATTGTTGATCTAATAGTCAAAAACTCTCCTAATTATTAACATAACTTAGATTGCATGAGCATCTTTTAGCAACAACCTCACACTACTATAGATTAGTAAGTTTGCAGACAATGTAGATCCCAAGACCCCATTCAAAGAAATCCATGTTAAATAGCCTATTTGAATTTGATATTTGATATTTTGACATTTTAAATAAAAATGGCACACTTTACATGTATAGCTACTTATTTTATTCTATTATTCTAGATAGAGTCTTTCAGAGTTCTGATTCTTTCATCTAGTGGTTACGCTTTCTTTGTTTAACATATTTAAACCAAATTTGATTAAGAATATTATGTATGGGGCCTTCCCTGGTGGCGCAGCGGTTGAGCGCTGGGCTGCAAAGCCACCTGTAGCCTCTGCAGCACAGGTTCGATCTCGGCTGCTGGGGAGGGTCTCACATGGCGTGACAGACCTCTCCTGCCACGCCCACTGCTCCCCTCAGCAGTGTGTTTCGTCAGTCTGCCTGTTCTGTTCCCCACTCTGGCTTTGGTGAATTCTCTCACCCTCCCGCACTTCTGACTGTATCCAGTGCTTGTATAAATAAATAAATAAATCTTTTTAAAAAATAATAATATTATGAATCTTTTTACTTAAGACTGACACAAATTCTACATCAACACCCCTAGGATCTAGACTCAAAATTAACTACAGCTCCTCGTAAGTATTCTAGTCTAGCCCCTCCAAGAATGTCATGAGGAGTTCTGCCAAATACCTTCCAATATTCACAATGTCTGTGAATATTCTCCTTATTCTTCATTATCACAACACTACCCTCTCATTTACTAACTCCTGTTTTCCATCAGGAATTAAAACCACCCACTTGTTTCCATTTTAAAAACTTACTTGTTACCCATTGTTGGGTCTTTAATTGGTAATTGCTGTGCAAAATATAAGAAAAGTAAAATAAAAAAGTAAAGCATGTATTCTTCTTAGATTTATACATTATTAGTGAACTGTGGCATTTGAGTTTAAAACCAAATACTTAGACCATTGTCTTTGGCTTCATTCTATCTAGGCCAGCACTGTCCAATAGAAATGCAAAGCAAGGTACAAATGTAATTTTAAGTTATGTAATGACCACATTAAAAATAGATAAAATTAATTTTAATAATGTAACTTACTGAACAGAATATACCCAAAATATTGTTTCAACAACATGTAATCAACATAAGAATTACCAGATATGTTGCATCCTTTTTTTTTTTCTCTCAAAGATTTATTTATTTATTTATACAAGCACTGGGTACAGTCAGAAGCGGGGGAGGGTGAGAGAATTCACCAAAGCCAGAGCAGGGGGCAGAGCAGGCAGAAGGACTGAAGTACATTGCTGAAGGGAGCAGCGGGCGGCAGGAGAGATCTGCGCGCCATGTGGGACCCTCCTCCGGTGGTGTCCAGGGAGCAGCTGGGGATCGAACCGGCGCTGCAAGGCTGCGGGCAGCTTCGCAACCCAGCGCTCAACTGCTGCGCCACCGGGGAGGCCCTATGTTGCATCCTTTTTATGCTAAAAAATGTAGTGTTATTTTACACTTACAACACATTTCAATTCAAATATTAAATATTTGATAGGTTTTCAGATTTCATAAAGGCAAAGTCAAAAAGTAGATTCACAAATCCAAATTAGCCCAAACATAATCAAAAGTCTTCCAATAATTAAATCCAGAATCTAAATCGAAATTTAAATTAATTTACCTAAAAACAAACATTCAATTCTTTAGTCACACTTGTCCCATGTGACAAAAACTCCTCTATTGACAGTGCACATCAGATACCCAGATTGTGTTGGGTTGAAGAGCCTCAGAACAAGGTGGAAGGGACTTTTTAAAATGACTGAAGGGGGTTAGGGAGAGGTACAGAACAGGCAATCTTTCACAATATTTCCCCAGCACAAGGATATCATACAAAATGAATGACTAATCAGCACTGTTTAAAATTCTGTCAATACTAGAAATCATTGGTTAAAAAAAAAAAAAAAACAACAGACCAAATAGAATCACCTCATGAAAAATATAGGCTCTTCCTGGGAACTCCAGTCTTAGGTTAGGATTGTAGTGCTGGGCTGGTTCTGGCTCCCTCCCCAGCACCCCAGCACCCCAGCACAAGACTGACAGGCATTTCTCTCATGCTCCTGAGCTGAGTTCCTGTCCTTCCTAATCTCAGATGTGATTAAATTGAATTGCTTTCTAAATCTGTTATGTAATTTGTATGTAATGCCCTTAATATTGGATTTGAATACAATTGCAGCAAGATACACTAATTGATTCGTTTAATTTTATTTTCCATCCTTTGAATGGAAGCCTTTGGGACTCACTATGTAAAGTAATATGCAAATTGGGACTTTGATGCAAGAAGACTTGGCAGTTTTTTTAAACAGGACTCAAGCATTACTTGGAATCACTTAAGAGAGTAATTTCAAACAAAGCAACCTCTACTTGTCCTTCTGTGTGATTAAACTTTGAAGTACAGAAACAGAACATACCCCAAATCACTAAAAATTAATTGATGATATAGACCAAAGAACAATTTGTTTCCTCCATGATTTTTCCATCCCTAATCTTAACACTAAAAATTAGAATAAGGTATAACTGGTTTGAATAACTTTCCAAAGAATGGATAAGGCAGTGAATAGTTACTAAAAAGTCAATCCATAAATTAGTAAATACCTTTTTTTTGGACTAATCATAATAGCAGCTAACATATTTTCAGCACTTATTATGGAAGACACTCAGAATTTGATCTAGATTATTTTCCTGCTAGGAATTCAGTCAGAGGCTTTCAGACCTACATAGCTAACAACACACATTCCCTAGGTCCAAGGAACTTACATTTTAAGTGTCAAATGTTGGTGTCAATAAAAGGTGCTCTAGGAATTGGAAAAAGATCTTTTAAACACAAAGAAATTTAACTTTCTATTTTCTTTATTCCCAAATTCTCTTGCTGTTGATTGTAAGCGTGATTCTGATACTCAGACTAATAGCCTTAATATGCAGCTAAGTTCATTTTAAAATAACTGTTCTTGGCCCTTCACTTCCTCCTTCCAAATAAATGTCATTTTTCTGGGTTCAAAGGAGAACACAAATTTCAGGCCATGAATGTAATCTCTCAGGGGTTGTCACTGTTTCCAAAGTGTAGCTCCCACAATAACAGTGCTGGCAATTTCATCTCTCACTGCAGTTAATATATTTCAGTGTGATCAAACCATAGTTTACAGGAAATTGCTATACTATTGATGTCATGGATGAGGAAATCAGTACATGAGATAGCCAAGTGCTAGAAATCTGAGAAAATGAGAAGTTAGGGGGATGGATCTTGTTTGGTTGTTGAGATAACATTAACAGTGTAAGAACCACAGTTAAGATTTCAGTTTGAAGATGAGGCCTAAAGGCAGACCAACAGTTAAGAAAAGATTTCTGTGGGTCTAAATGTCATTGAAGGAAAGAATTAGGCTTTCCCTAGAGATACATGAAATCTCATGAGGCAAGAGCAGTTTCAGAGGACATTTTAAATTTTTTAAGGTGAAGATGTCTATATTAGTCTGATATGTCTATATTAGTCTGATAGACTAATATACCAAAATATCACAGTCTGTGGCTTAAACACAGAAATATATTTTCTCACAATTCTAGAGGGTAGGACATCCATGATCAAGGTCTATCAGGGTTCTCTGATCCTGGTGAGAGCTCACTTTCTGGAAAGAATATGGTCACTTTTTTTTTTTTAAAGAATTATTCCTTTATTGTAAGATTTTTATTTTATTTATTTTTGCACAGAAGACCTGGGATGTAGGCCAGTGGTATGGGGGGTGAGAGGATTCACCAGAGACAGAGTGGGGAACAGAACAGGCAGATCTACTGAAATATACTGCTTAGGGGAGTAGTGGGTGAGACAAGAAAAGGTCTGCTGAGCCATGTGGGTTAGCTCCCTGGCCTGGGATGGAACTCAGGTCACTTTGCTGTGGGTGGACTGTCAAGGTGATAGTGCTGAGACTTAACCCCTAGGCCACCAGGGAAGCCCCTGATCACCTTCTTCTTGTGCTCTCATGTAGTATTTCTTTGGCGTATTGCACATGGAGAGAGAAAGGACTCTCTCTTCTTAAAGGTCACCAATCATGTCAGATTAGGGGCTAAGCATTATGATTTCATTTCATCTTAATTACCTTTAAAGCATTATCTACAAAAGCAGTCACATTGCGTGTCAGGATTTCAACAGATGAACTTGGAAATGGGGAGACATAATTCTGTCCATAGCGGTGTTCAAAGATCCAAAAGTCCAACTTTGTCTTTCAGGTAAAGAAACTAAAACCATTCATCTTATGCATTTTTCCAATAAGAACCAAAGGCTGAAAATGCAATGGGTGCTAGGTGCCCCACACACTAAAATAAGGGACTAAACTGTACAAATTAAATGCTGAAAGATGAGAAAACATGCAAACATTATACGTGGCTTTCATTTTCAAATTACATGAGAGAAGACAAAAAATTTACACAGATGTGTAAGATATTGGGGAGAGGTTGTTAATGCTAGAAAATGTTGTTCCTAAGCAGCAATGTGCCTCCTTCCCACCTCAGAGGGAAGAACAATGTGGCACTTTCTCCCCAGTGAATGGAGATACAGCAAAATCTTGGCAGGGGGCACAGAGACTGATCCTGACTCTTGACATATTAATTATAGAGTTGAAGGACTATAGCTAAATTAGATTGCAACCAAAAGAATGAGAAAAATCTAAAAGGATATAGCTGAACTTCTCATCAAAAACATTGTAACCTCAGGGCCTCCCTGATGGTGCAGCGGTTGCGGTTGGAGTCTCAGTGCTATCAAGTTATTCCAGCCACTGCAACAGGAGTTCTATCCCCAGCCAGGGAGCTAACCTACATGGAACAGCAGACCACTCCTGTCTTACCTGCTGCTCCCCTCAGCAGCGTATTTCAGTAGATCTACCTGTTCTGCTCTCCATGAATCTTCTCACCCCCTCCCGCACCTCTGGCCTACACCCCAGTTCTTGTATGCATAAATTTTGAATGGGGTCTTTAATCTCAGCAGAGGGATAGGATAACAAAAGTTCAAGACATTAGTCATTATAATGACTATAAAGAGCTCCTACGGCCAGATTACTAGAAGATCAGCCATATGTGCTCCTTACCGCTAGCCCCTTGTTCTCCACACCCTTCCATCCCAGAACCTTACCCAGCAGGGATGAGAAACAACAACTGACAGAATGAGAAGTGTGTTTCAGAAAGTATAGTGAGCATTTTTTTAACATGTCAAAATATTTGGTTTTAGGGTAGCTTTATTTAGTTCACCATAGATAGTGAATTAATCCCCCCAAGATCAGCTTCAAATGCTACATATTTTTGCTAACTACTATGTTCACCCGGGCCTCCCTGGTGGCGCAGCGGTTGAGCGCTGGGTTGCGAAGCTGCCTGCAGCCTATGCAGCACTGGTTCAATCCCCTGCTGCTCCCCGGCCACCAGAGGAGGGTCCCGCATGGCGCGCAGACCTCTCCTGCTGCCCGCTGCTCCCTTCAGCAGTGTACCTCTGTCCTTCTGCCTGCTCTGCTCCCCACTCTGGCTCTGGTGAATTGTCTCACCCTCCTGCGCTTCTGACTGTACCCAGTGCTTGTATAAATAAATAAAAATAAAAATAAATCTTAAAAAAAAAACTACTATGTTCACCCAAGCAGCACTTATTAAGCAGTTCTCATGATTTTGCAGTAATTGTAATAACAAAAACCTTGACCTCAAAATAGAACTTTGAGTTAACTGAATTTTATGTGTGAATGTTCAATCAATACTTAGACATATAAACATCTTGTTGACAAAATACACATAAAAAGAGAAAAGTTGATAGATTAACAATCAAACAGACTTAAGTTCCTAGTCTCGGCTCCTTGCGTTAGGGTCTCTCCAGGTTTCACTTTCCCATTATTAAGAATAAGATCTTAGGGCCTCCCCAGTGGCGCAGCGGTTGAGCACTGGGTTGCAAAGCTGCCCGCAGCCTCTGCAGCGCCGGTTCCATCCCCGGTCGCCTGCCGGGTGAGGGTCCCACATGGCGCGCAGACCTCTCCTGCTGCGCCCACTGCTCCCCTCAGCAGTGTGTTTCATCAGTCTTCCTGTTCTTCTCCCTGTTCTGGCTCTGGTGATTCTCTCACCCTCCCGTGCTTCTGACTGTACCCAGTACTTGTATAAATAAATAAATCTTTAAAAAAAATGAAATAAGATCTTAGACTCATTGAGCACATGGTTCTATGTTTTTTTTTTTAATTCTTCTAAGTTCTTCACTATCATTCAAGCAAAGAATTACATTTGAAATCTGAAAATACCTGAGTCTTAGAAATAATACCTCAATTTAACATTTGAAGAATTGGGCACCCAAAGAGGGTCAGTGAGTTGTCCCATGTCACGCAATAAATTAGTAGCAGAACCAGAACAAGAAACCAATTCTCTGGAACCTGAAGGCAAGGATATTTCAAAATACCAAGTTCCCTTTCTGGATAAGATGACATGATTTCTCAAAGACCCTTATAGCTATTGATAAAAATTGTAGCTACTTCTGACTGTCCCAATCTCTCTCTATTATTGTGATATATTGCAAGACTCCCCCAAATTCATTCTTTTCCTGTATTCATGTCCCCCTACAATGTGACTTTGAGTACCTCCTTGTAGGGGCAGGAACAGACACAGTGCAGGTTTTCTGATCCAGCAGACCGGGTAAAGGAGGAGTCAGAGTTCTCAGTGGCTTTTGCAGGTTTATTTAGATTACCAGGTACACGGCAGGTAGGGGTGCTGGTGGGCTGGGAGGCCTGCCAGTCTCTCAGCCCCCAGCAAGTCTTTACTCTGGGCTCTCTGACCTTCTCTCACATTCTCTCTGCTCTTCTCATGGCTCTGCTTCTCTCTCAGCTTCTGCTGCTGCTGCTTGCATACCCGTGACGCCACCCTTAAAAGGCCAGTCTCTCAGCCCAGGTGTACCCACTTCAGGTGCCCACCATCAGGCATGCATTCAGGACCACAGGGTTCCTCATCTATCCTAATGGCAGGAGGGCAGAAAAACCTGATACTTTTTACCTTACCCTACACTCCTATTTTGACTCTGGGTTCCATCAGGTGATTTTTCTCTGGCCAGTGAGAATTTAGCACGTGTCACTCAAGTCAAACTTGATAAGCACTTGATCAGTGGGGCTTGTTTTCTTTCTGGCTATCCTTAGATTCTGAGTAACCATGGGAATGAGTCCAGGCAAACCTGAGAGATGATGAAAGCCTTCTGGCTCAGACATCCCTTTTTATACCATACTCTAGCTAGTCAACCCCAGAAACAAAACAACCTACCTGTCAGCTGCTGACTCCAGATGCATGAGTGAGCCCAGTAAAGACTAACAGAACACCCAACCTGAGCCCAACCTAAATTACTAAACAACCAAATCCTGAGTTAAATAAATGGCTGCTGTTTTAAGCAATTAAATTTTGAGATCTTTTGTTACATAGAAAAAAATCTAATAAAAGTAACCAAACTAACTCTTAAGGGGATTTCTGCATGAAGCTAAAAGTTAAAATTAATGCAATGAAGAAGATAAAATTTACTTTAAATCTCCCCAGTACTGTTACAGGACAGGGAGAGGGGCAGCCCAAACCCTGCAAACCTGCCTATTCTAAATGGGTTCTGCCATCCACCGCATCACCACAAAACATATGAGACTTTAATGGGAAGGAACTTTAATAAAACTAGGAAACAATACAGGAAAGGCAAAGAATCTAGTTTCTAAATGAAGCACCCAAAGTTATCCGTCCCCTTGTGAGTAAAAGTCCATCCATATGGGATCGGCCCAGAGCAAGGCCCCAAAGCCTGCCGTAAGTCTAAAGCATCTTCCAGTGGGGACCCACAAAAAAGGGTCAGAAACAACCAGACAAGCCCGGAAGGAAAAGAGCAAAATCAAAATCAAGATAAAAGCCGCCATGTCACCTCCCCTCGGGTCTCACCCACATCTGTGTCACCCAGTCCACGACCAAAAGGCAAGCTCAGTTTCTTCACATGTCTCTTGACCCCATGTGCCTCCTCCAGGTCTCCTTCTGACTCCATCCTGCTTCCTTCCTTCCTCAGTCTCCTCTGCAGCTTCTTCTCTCCCTGCTCAGCTCCACCCTCCATTTGGGTGGAGCAGGGAACCTGGAACCTCCCCTTTTCCTGGGGACCACCCTGTTACAGAACTACCAGTAAACAATAGCATGTTGTTGTGATTATTTTCAAATCTAAGCAGGTTCTGAAGATTCCAGTATTTCTCTGAAATCTCCATGGCCAAATTTTACAACAGCACTAGGTTTTATACTGATATTTATGCACTATTTCACATCTTTATAACATGCCAGTGGTTACAGACTTTACTATATACTCTTACTGGATTAAAATTTCAAGACTGATAAACAGATATGAATCCATTTATCTAATATTGCATACTGTTTTGCAACTATCCCAGGCTGGGTAGGTTCACCATTGGTTCTGGCAGCTTAAAAGAGAACTGTGGAGCCGTTAGCATCATCCCCACAGGATTTTGTAGGTTTTTTTTAAAAGATTTATTTATGCATACAAGAGCTGGGGTACAGGCAGAGGTGCGGTGGTTGGGGAGGGGTGAGAGGCTTCACCAAAGACAGAGTGGGGAGCAAAACAGGGGGAGTTACTGAAACACACTGCTGAGGAGAGCCGCGGGCAAGTCAGGAGAGGTCTGCCGCGCCATGTGGGCTGTTCCCTGGCGGGCCAGGGATCGAACTCGTGCTGCAGAGACTGTGGACAGCTTCACAGGCTGCATCTTAACCCCTTGTGCCACTAGGGAGGCACCCCCACTGGTTTTTTAATAGCACACAGGGGAAACAAGCCAACAGGGAGACAGAACTTGGGCCTCCTGTGAATCTTTATACACTGTCTTGAAAGGGCTTTCTCTGACATTCTCTAGGTCTCTTCCTCTGGCAGCCATCACTCTTCCTCTTGTAGCCTTTCCATCATAGCCACTCTCTGTCTCTGAGTGATGCCGTCTTTATAGCCACAGCCTCTGGGCTCAGTTGTGCACATTTACACATGCCCACAGCATACTACCGGTGTCCACAATCAGGCACACGTGCCCCAAGCCCTTGCTCCCAAGTGCATCCTGCATTAGCACAATCAAGGCCAATCAAGGTGATAGCCACAGAGGCTGGCAGCATAAAAGCCTGACCAATTCACACATACAGACACCTGTTTTTTATAGAAATGTCTCAAAACATGCTTACCAAAATATTGACATTATAAGATCTTGAGTAGTTTTTCTTTTTGTACTTTTCTTTTTTTTTTTTATAGAGGCATGCTCTATCCATCTATCCACTTGTTTGTTTGTTTATACATGCACTGGGTACAGTCAGAAGCACGGGAGGGCGAGAGAACTCACCAGAGCCAGAGCGGGGAGCAGAGTAGGCAGAAGGACCGAAGTACACTGCTGAGGGGAGCAGGGGGCGGCAGGAGAGGTCCGCGCGCCATGTGGGACCCTCCTCCCGTGGCCGGGGAGCAGCCGGGGATCGAACCGGCGCAGCAGAGGCCGCGGGCAGCCTCGCAACCCAGCGCTCAACTGCTGCGCCACCGGGGAGGCCCCTCTTTTTGTACTTTTCTATATGGTTTGGACTTTTTAAGGTAATGCATATCAAATTTAATAAAAGCAAAATATTTTTAGAAAAAATAAAAAATAGATAAAATTTCAAGACTAAGGTAGAGATAGGAGAAATATGGGATCAGAGGAAATTCCCTGCTTTGCTCCAGAAGAATAAACTAGTGTTACTCTCACAAGCACTGAACTCAGGGAAAAACCAGAACACCTCCTGAATATCAGAGACCAATGCTCACAGCAACTGTGGACAACAAAGGATTAGTAAGGAGAGGTGTTAGCCAAGGGGGAAACTGTGAATTACCCTTGGCGGGGAGGGGGTGCAAAGCAGCTTGATGCGGATCTAACTATGGGGGACATTTGTGAGAGTCCTGGAATAAGCCACATAGACAAGCCCCCCACTGAGAAAAGTAAAGCTCCCTCCATCCCCATTTCCCTATGAGTTAGGCAAGCACAAGGATCAAACAGATACAGTGAAAGAGAGAATGAAAGTACCAGCTAGCTACATGGAAAGCCCAGCCTGCAAACTATAGAGAAACAGGTCTGAAACCTAGAAAGGAGGGCTATCAGCAGTAACACAGGCATGATCTATGTGCAAAGACATAATGTTCACTAGCAAAGGAACCCTCCCCCCCACCACCCTTCCCACCCCAGGGAGAGCCTGCTAAAGAGTCCTTCTTCCTTACATACAGCACCATCTACTGGAAAAGTGGAAGTTCTGCACACTTAATATTTAGACAAAGCTGAAATGAAGAGAAATACACAATAAATGGCAACTGGAGTCCTCAGAGGGATACAGCACCACTGAGAGAGAACAAACCTCCAGAACTCAACCAAAGACTCATGTGAGGTCTTTTATTCCTATAAAGAGTTCAAAACTATAAAGAAATTAAAAGAAATGGAAAAACACAGATAAACTGATCAAAGATATACAAGGAAATTTTAAAAAACACAAATGAATGCCCTTAGGAAAAGAAGTTAATGAACAGAAGATGGAAATTGAAGCTTTAAATAAGGAAACAACAGAGACACAGGATGTAAAAAGATCAATAGAGAAGATAAAATACCTAGAGAAAGCTATGGAAGTAAAATAGACCAAATAGAAGATTGAGTGACCTCAAAGACAATAATGCACAAAAATCTAACTGGAAAAGAAAGAGAATTTTGAATGGGGAAAAAAAAATGAAACATTTTTAGAATTATCCAACTTTGATAGGAAATACAGTATAAAAATGGTAGATCCCAAAAGGAGAAACGAGAGAGAAGGAAATAGAGAAATTATTGAAAGAAATAACAGAGAATGATTGTCCAAACCTGGATAAAGAACTTAATATACAAAGCCACAAAGCTAAAAGACCATCTGCTTACCTAAATATATTGAGACCTACACCAAGACACACAATAGTGAAACTTCCCACAGTTCAAAACAAAGAAATAATACTGAAACTGGCTAGGGGAAAGAAGCAGCTAACTTATTAAGGAATGTAATCAGGCTAACATCTGATTTTTCTTAAGAAACACTATAGGCAAGGAGAGAATGGACTGACATTATCAAAATATTTAAAGATTAAGAATTTCCAGTCAAGAATACTCTATCTTCCAAGGCTCTTCTTCGGATATTAGGGAAAAATAAAGGCCTTGTCAGACAAACAAAAGCTGATGGAGTTAGCAAATACTAGACACACCCCCTGCAAACAATGTTGGAAGAAGTTCTTAAATCCGAATTTCAGAGAAAAACATACACAAAGACTTGAACAAAGAAAAAGAACCACAAAATTAACAACAAAATGGTAACAGTTGACTTTCATATGTCAGTAATCACTCTAAATGTAAACAGACTAAATTCACCAATAAAGAGGCACAGAGTGTCTGGTTGGATTAGGAAATCCAACATGGTGGTCTCTTCAGGCAACACACCTGAACTTCAAAGATAAATACAGCCTCAGAGTTAAGGGTGAAGAAGCAATCTTGGGTTGCAAGAAAAGGTGACCCAATAAGAGAGAGGTACAGCCAAATTTATGTCAGATAAAATAGATTTCCAGCTTTAAAATGTAACAAGAGACAGGGATATACACAATATAATGTTTAAAAGAACAATATATACAGTGTGATGTACCACTAAAATAAATAAATAAATAAATATACACATGCCCACATGTGTATTTGTGTGTGTGTGTATTTTCAGGAAAATCACACTTCTCACCTTAGACCAAGGTTATTGAGATAACATATAAAGTCATTTAAAGGTATTTTGCTGCCCATCGATAAAATAGTTCTAGAATAAAATTGAGCACATTAGGTCTTAACCTTGTTGTCATGTGTTATTAAGGTCTATCCAACAACAGTAGAGTATAGAACTGAAGGCAGACTTTCTGGTTGATATTACATGCTATTGTCCACTAGGATTGAGTCCTGGCATATTTGATGCATATATTGACACTTAATCTATGACAAATGAAACATGAGTATACACCAGAGTACAGAAAGTCTCTTCAATTAATGGTGTTGAGAAAACTGGTCAGTGGCATACAAAAGAATGAAACTAGACTACTCATACCATCAACAAAAATCAAATCAAAATAGATAAAAGACTTGGATATAAGACCAAGAAGAATACATAGGCAAGATACTTCATAACACAGACTTCAGAGATGCCTTTGTGAATTTGTCTCCAGCAACAAGGAAAGCAAAAGAAAACATAAACAATTAGGACTAGATCAAACTAAAATGCTTCTGCACAATGAAAGAAACTGTTACTAAAACAAAAGACCCCCTATTGAGTGGGAGAAGATATTTGCACACCATATATCTGACATGATCTAAATGCAACTTATGCCACTCAAAAACTTAGTCAAAAAAAAAGAAGGGCAGAAGAGCTAAATAGACACTTCTACAGAGATGACATACAGAGGTCCAATAGGCACATGAAAAAAATTTCTCATCACCATTTATTCTCAGGAAAATATAAATCAAAACCACAACAAGTACCACCTCTCTCCAGCAAAAATGGCCCATAACTACAAGTGGAATTTCTGGGTCATATGGCAGATCCATTTTTAATATTTTGAGACACCTCTATACTGTTTGACATAGGGGCTGGTTCAGTCTGCATTGCAACCAATAATGTAAGAGTGTTCCTTTTTCTCTATATACTCACCAATGTTTGATGTATAAATACAAAAACACTAATTCAAGGGAAAATATGCACTCCTATGTTTATTGCAACACTATTTACAATAACCATGTTATGTAAACAAGTTACATGCTTCAAAACAGATGAGTAGGTCAGGAAGATGGAATATATGATGGGATACTACTTGGCTTTTACAAAAGATAAACTCTTGCCATTTGTGACAACATGCTTGGAGTTGAAGGGGGTTATGTTAAGCAAAATAAGTCAAAAGGAGAAAGACAAATTCCAGATGGTGTGGGATACAGAGAAACAAGACAAAGGATCAGATGAAGCCAAATCAATTACAAACCCCAGAAACTTGAGTGTATATATAACTGAAGCTAACAGAAAGGGAGCCAGAAGGGACTACTGGAGAACAAAATGAGGAGGGAACTCAATGGACTCTGGTGGAGGATGGGGGATGCTTTATTATTGAGTGTGGTAAGGTAACAACACCTGAAGGGGGAGATCCTATGCCTCCAAAATGCAATCAAAGTTGTAAATCAATGTCACCTCAATAAAAAAATTAAAATTTAAAGACTGAATTTAATCTTTCACAAATCATCAGCACGATGATGGGCAAAAAAGAAAAACAAAAAACCTGCTAACTCTGTTCAAAATTAGTTCATAATTGCATTTTTCAATGGAAACTCATTTGGCTTTAAGATTATCTATACTAGTTGAATTGAGTTATTGAGAAATTATTTTTGACATATAGGTCTATGGGAATTATATCATATGTTCAATGGAAAATATCTAAAGAGGAATAAAAATTTCAAGAGCATGTTAACTGAGTTAATTTATAATCTCCTAATTTAGCAAAATTGCTAAAGCAATTCTATGAATTACAGTAGCATGTTTAGTGTCTTTTTTATCTTTCAGGAATCTTATATTTTTTTCATCTGAACTTTGAACATGCTCTGCCTGTGGAGAAATGGACTGAGGAACAAGCGGAATATTAAACACCCGCTTATATATCTCCCAAGGGAGTCTTCTGCTAATATTATACATTGCAACAACATTGCTTGAATGGTTTATTAATGGCAGCAAAACAGAGTGAATGCTACATACAATGATCATAACAATAAGGGTTATTTATACTCTGCCTAACTGCCAGATAGCTTTAGAAGCCTTACAAAGATACACTTAAACCACTAGCAATACAAAATAAAAATGGCACATACTGCCTTTGGATATGAGAAAGAATCAAGAGGATATGTTTTCCTGTTTCAGGAAAATTAAACTGTGGACAGTTGATCCAACAATTCTAAATTTATAAACATTTATCCCTCCCTTTATTTCAGAATTTGAAATATATGCCCAGACATCATTTCAGATGAACAGGAAATCTTGAATTTAAAAAGAAATAATTATTGTGCCCAACCCAAATCCCAGTATTTCCAGTTCATAAAGAACTTCCTCCAAAACCTTCAATCCTAAAAAGCCAGAAATAGAATAAAGGGAGTCACATAGTGAAGATGAAATAGGAATGACAGCCCATTTGCTCACTTGGAAACTCTGTCCCAAAGACTAAATAATATTATTTGATGACTTCTTTGTATACCACACACCACTCCCCATCTCTGAAGTCAAATATCAGTAACGTGTCCATCAGACAAAATGTCTTGTAGTAAAAATATGCATTTACTCTGGGTCTTCATGGAAACATTAAGTTGATCATATGCAATGAGAGAAAAATTCCCAAGCTGGATATATCTTTCTATTCCTGGACCTTCTAACCCAAACCATATTTATCCAAGAATATTTTACATTCCTAATACAAATGATCTCTATATTCTGACACATTTTTAGTCAGTTTTCACAAATAATTTAAAATTTTTGTGATTTACATTCTAAGGACGATAGATTTTATTATCGGTGGTATTTTTGTTTGTAAAATGAAGTGATCGGTGAAGGTATGTAGATTTGGATGAACTGGGGTGGAGTTAAATTACTCTGGGTGGGAAAGAACCAAGGGTAGAGGACCAGGATTGAGAGGTTGCCATTACTGGAAGGAAGTGAAGAGATGACAGGAAGCCCAGCAGCAGAGGATGGAACAGAGCCTCACAATGTGCTTTTCTCTGTTCTTCCACTCAGGAAAATCTACATGGCTGCATTGCTCACTAGCCATCACCTGTGGAGTTCACGTTCCTCTTGAGGAATGCAAAGAAACACTGAATTGTACTTAGAGACTAGTGAGTATGTGAAGGGGAGAAAAGGGGAGAAAAGGGGAGAAAATGGCAAAAAGCGGGGGGAGGGAAGGATGGTGACAACAAAGGCCAAATGTGAAGGCAGACATCATACAGGCTACATCACACACACACACACACACACACACACACACTCTCTCTCTCACATACACACACACACTCACACACACACACCATCCACCATTCATTTTTTTAATGATCAGATATTTAAAGCCATCTAGGAAATTTATACACAGGCTTTTTCACAGACTTTTTTACATACAGGAAATTTATATAAATGTATTAGGAATCTTGTGGTAACAGGTGACAGAAATGATCCAAATGAAAAATAAAGCCTCTCTTTCCAGGCTTCTATATATCAAATCTCAAAAAAATGAACAGTCTTTTACACATTTCTGAGCCAATTACTGTGTCTAGGAATGTGCAGTAATCTGACTAACCCAACACTGAATTGCCTTGAGAAAGTATTTAAAATTTTGAAGTGAATTTCATCTTATAGTAGGTTTACTTGTTTGCCACCCTAGCTATATTATAAGCATCTTTGGGATATAAGTTAAATATTATTATGCTTTAAACTTTCACATCTAGAATAATATATAAAATATAATAGGCACTAAATGATTATTTGAAAAAAAAATCAATGAATATTCTGGGCCATTTGTTTTTTTTCTTTCTTCAGTGCTCACCTGCCCCATCCTATCTCCATCAATGCGGTCTACTTCCCTGAGCATAAATGATTAACCTACAAGCTATCAATATTGTCACTTTTAAGATCTTCTCAGAAGTTTGTACAAGTGATTGGTTGAATACATTTTATGAACAAATTGATATAATGTACAATATTAGTAGATTTATGATGAAAGAGCCTTGGGATATGTTCTCAGGTAGAAAGGAGTAAGTGTAAGCTGTTGCTTTTAATTTTATTACTTCCATTTAACCTCTGACTTCAAATATTCTTTTTTTCCCCAACCTGGTAATTATACTTACCTTGGAAACATTTACAAATTTCAAGTTTATATCAGGCACTTGAGAATTTACTAGCTGCAAAATACTGTGTTAACTGTAGCTTATGATCTCATCCGAAAGTCTGATTGATTTATGCCTTGTTAACTGTCCCTATTCATCATTCTACATTTAACTAATGTGAAGTTTTATTGAGGTTGCCAAAAGACAATGTTGATTATAAAAAAAGAAAAAATACAAGTTGAAATATGTTGACATGTTTTTAATCTAAGATATCTCCACATAAAAAAAGTTGGTGTGCTGATTTGGATAACCTATGAGTGTGTTCATGCTTCTGTGTATCTTTTTTCATATGCACTATGTTTGTATTTCATTATAACAAAGGACTGAAATGAATATCGGCATGAATGAGAAAGAAATGTATTTCTTACTCACAAAAAAAGTTTGGCTAAATGTTCCAACACTGGTTTTTCCATAATGATTAGGGACCCAACTCTCTTTTTCCCTAGGGGCTTTCCAGTCTCACATGACTGAATGACAGCATGTTCACATTCCAGCCAGGAGGAAGCAGAATCATTTGTTTGAACAAATATGAATTCTTTCCTTTAAGGGCACAACGTGAAAATTGTACCCATCATTTCTGCCTGTTTTCCACTCACTGGTACCTAGTCCATCGCCACGACCAACTACAAGAGAAATGTGAACAACATCATTAGCTAGGTGGCCAGGTGCTAAAGTAGATATATCTTATTGTATATATTCTCTAAGAAAGGGAGAACAAACACTGGGGGAAAGCATAGGCTCTGCCAGCGTGTTTTTCTTTGTTCCGTAATAATACATTTCCTTTCCAATCACCAAACCCATAAAGATTCAGACTTCCAAAAAGGCTTTTGTATCTAAATCACCTGCGCAATAGTAGTCTGGTTTGCTACACTACTGATGACAGTGAACATGGAAGATCACCCAGGGATTCTCCTAACTTCCCTGAGGTAAGATGAAAGAGAGGAGGTTTTACTGACACTGCACGCCTTGTGTCATGGTGGCACAATGGGGTTTTATTTTTCAACTTGAACTCAATAAAGAAAATGACTCTGCAAGAAACAATGGCAGATGTCCTTCTCAATACCACTGCTCTCAGCAAAACACTGATAATGGCAGAGCACAATACCAAAGAAAAACTGAAGCATGAGAATTAGAAGAGAAGTAGAGAAATAAGGCATTATGTATCTCTTCCTGGAGTTGACAAGTAAAACAGGTACAGTTCAGGTGATGTTCAAGAGAAGTGAAACGTCTCTGGAGAAATAAATTTGTAAAAATTCAGCATCCAAAGATCACATTTTGAGATTGTGCATTATACTATTATTATATTTATTTATTACATAAATTCTTATTATTAATATTATATTAAATTCAGAGATTATGTAAAGTCTCTTGATGCCAGAGCAGACTTTTAAATACAGTGAGGTAAAAGAATACACCAGATCCTCAAAGCCCCACACTCTATGACAACTGTCTTGAAGCCCTAAAGTAATCCAGAGTGGGCTGGCTGTCAGCCACCATCAACTCTGTGGTAGGAACAATTAGAATTACTGGGTACCACTCTGCAGATTCGTTGTAAACTGCTTTATATAAATACATTTAATTATCTGTAGTTTTCATTGTCCTTTATTTAGTCATTATCAACTAGATGTTTTGCCTTCTTTATAAAGTCACAAAGCAAAGAACCCATTCTACCCAGCAATCCATTTTGGGAAATTTACTTTCCAGTTATATTTCTACAAGTTCACAAAAATAAATGAACTTAATACCTATTTTTACAACAGAGCATACCTGGTCGTTAAAAAGAAGAAAGGAAGAAAGAAAATATATATAGCATGGTTTCATTTATACTGCTAGAAATTCACAAATGTATATAATTTTTCTAAAAGACTGAGGGACATTGGGCTTCCCCGGTGGAGCAGCAGGTTGAACGCAGCGCTGTGAAGCTGTCCCCAGCCTCTGCAGCACCAAATCAATTCCCGGCCGGCCAGGGAGATTTCACATGGCGAGGCAGACCTCTCCTCTCTTGCCCGCTGCTCCCCTCAGCAGTGTGCTTTGGTCCTTCTGCCTGTTCTGCTCCCTGCTCTGTCTGGTGGATTCTCTCACCCTCCCACAGCTCTGGCCTGTACCCCAGTGCTTGTATAAATAAGTAAATCTTTAAAAAAAAAGTAAAGATTTACTTTAAAAAAAAAAAAAAGACTTAAGGACATTGGGAACAGAAAAACTTTTATCTATTTTACTATTTTTTTTACCATATATAACATAAATTTAATTTTTAATTAGCTAATACAAAGAATTCCTCCTCCAATGAATTGTGATCTATAAATATCTGAATTGAGAAGACCCCTCCAGACCATGAACTGGGTGTCAAGAATGGACAGCAACTGGTCAGTACTGTCCCCTTAAAGAACTTCACAGGAATTTTTTTCTGTCTGGTTCTGCTACATCTTCCTTTGCAGCTAGAGACCCTTGGACTTGATGTTGCCTCTATTTCATTAATCATCCTTCATGTAAACATAGTTTTCTTTCCTCCATTATAAAAAAGGAACTTCAGGCATCTCATATGCCCCCACCTGACAAACATGAAGGTCACAGAAAATGCCATGAGAAGTGTAAGTAGAACAGTGAGCCCATCCTTGAACTCAAACCTACAGGAGTCCACCCTTCTGGTATGGGCTCTGGAACTGGAAAGTGTGCCAGTTCCTTTTCTGGCTTTACCACATCTTCATGACAAGCCTATTCAATTCATAGATTTTCCTCTATGTTTTTTTTTAAAGGTCAGAGGCATGGAGGGGAGGTGGTGAGAGGATTTGCCAGAAACAGAGTGGGGCACAGAACAGGCAGAATGACTGGAATACACCGCTGAGGGGAGCAGCGGGGAGACAGGAGAGGTCTGATGCGCCATGTGGGTTGCTCCCTGGCCAGCCGGGGATAGAACTCGTGCTGCAGTGGCTGCAGATAGCTTCAGAGGTTGCATTTTACCCCCTTGCGCCACCATGGAGCCCCTTCCTCTATGTTTAATTCTATCACCTGTAATATTGTCACCATAGTATTGCCTGGCTCATTTGGATCTTGTGAGTGAGTGCATGGAAAACTTTTAGCAAGAACCTAAGCACAATCCAATAATTCTGATTGCCTCAGACAACCAGACAAGTGCAGTTTTTTCTATGAGATTATCAAGCACTGCTCCTGGTTTATGTTAGGCTACACATCTATCAATGTTGACAGTTTAGAATATATTTGATTTTCTATCAAAGTCAGAGTGAAAACATAATTGAAACTCCTAATCATTTGCCATTATAGAACATTGGTCAACAATTCAAGTTAATAAATATTTACTGAACGTCTGTTAAGTAGGGGCCTCCCTGGTGGCAAAGAAGTTAAATCTCAGCACTATGAAGCTATCCACAGCCACTGCAGCATGAGTTCAATCTCCTGCCAGGGAGCTACCCACATGGCACATCAGACCTCTCCTGTCTCGCCCACTGCTCCCCTCAGCAGTGTATTTCAGTAGATCTGCCTGTTCTGCTTCCCAATCTGTCTCTGGTGAATCCACTCACCCCCCTCACCTCTGGCCTACACCCCAGTTCTTGTATGCATTAATAAATTAAATAAATCTTTTTTAAAAGGAACCATACTATATATAAAACACTTAGGTTGAACATTTTTTTAATACTTAATTTCTTAATTTCTAGAAGCTCATTTATAATGAAGACAAGTCAAAAGTAAATATTATTTAACAGAGGAACAAGTAGTACATTCATGAAAGTGTATAAAAGGGAAAATAATTCTAATGGAGGGTAACCTCAGACCTTTTAGAGGTGATATCATTTAGACAAACCTTTACAGAAAGAGAACTTTGGAGGAAAGAGTTCTCAAAGAGAGGACACAACCTGAGAGTAAAGCTGTAGAAATAGGAAAATGCAGAATATATTTGGGACGAATATATTCCTTTGCTAGGTCTACCATAATAGAATGCCATAGACTGGGGCACTTAAGCAGCAGAAGTTTATGTCTCATTGTTTCAGAGACTAGAAATCCAAGGATTAAGTGACTGGCAGGTTTAGTTTCTTCTGAAGCCGTACTGCTTGGCTTATGGATGGCTGCTTTCTCCCTGTTTCCTCACTCAGCCTTTCTTCTGTATACCTACCCCTTTCCTCTGTATAAGGGGCTATGAACAAATTTCCAAATTTCTTCTTAGAAAGACACCAGTCAGATTCGATGAGGACCCATTCTAATGACCTATTTAAAGTCCTTTTCTTCAACAGGGACTTCTGAAATGCTGGGAGTTAAGATTCAACATATGAATTTTGGGAGGACACAATTCAGTCCCCATAAATAGCAAGTAATGAGGTGGAAGTAATGCGTAGAAAGGCAATTGGAGGAGGATAAAATAATAGGAAAAAAAAAAACTTACTGAGTTTTTATTATACACCAGGCACTATTCCAAATCTTTATTTGCCCAAATTTATTTAATACTCAAAATAGTCCTATGAAGTAGGTATTGTTATTGTTTCTATCTTCAAAACAGAAACAGAGGCACAACCAAAAGGTACTACTCCAAGGTTTATAATCTTAATGTCTATACTGTATGTTCTAAGATAGTAGAAGATCATCAGATTGTGTAGCACTTTCAAGTCATTCTGAGAAAATTGGATTTAACTTCTGTAAGAAATGGAAATTGAATGGTAACTGACCAAGGGAGTAGAACAATCTTTTTTAGTTGTTTGACAACTTCAATTGCAGTATATAAAATAAGCTAAAATGAAAATAAGCCAGCACTGCATTAGATTACCTATAAAGGATTACAGAAAGTTTGATTAGTGGTATTAGAAGTGGATCATCAAGCAGAAAACAAGATGAAATTTTTGTAATACTTGAGCAAAGTCCAAACATTTTAAGACAAGTTTATTACCATCATTATAGATGCATTGTGAACTTTTATATTACCCCCACAATGCTCCTGTTCTTTTTATTCCCTCTATATCAGTAGTGAGAACTCATGATCTTAATAACAGTATGAACTATTTAGCCATGGTATACATCGTGGTGTGTTTGGTTGATTGATTTTCTTGTTGTCCTCATCGTTGTTTTAATTACATCATTTCCTTCTTACATCACCACTATGAGGTGATGTTGCACAGGTGGAAACTGGAGATTAAAGAGGTTAAACAACTTAATGAAAAGTATGCGGTCATAGAATGGAGATATGTATGCTGAGGCCTGGCTAAGTAGAGTTGGAGCTCTTAAACACGTGGTAGGATTTTTTTAAACAGTTTTATAGAATGGCATATAGTATACTGCGTATATATAAAGTGTGCAACTTGTTAAGTTTTGACATCAACATATGCTTATGAACCATCACCAAAATCAACATAATGAGCACATTCATCATTCTCAAAAGTTTCCTCATGCACTTTTGTTACTCTCCTCGCCTCTTGCCGGCTCTCTCCTTAAAGAGACAATTTGCAGATCTGCATTCTGTCACTATAATGAATTTGCATTTCCTAGAACTTTATATTAATGTTATTATACAATATGTACTATATTTTGCTGTCTGCATACAAGTAGCATAAGGCCTTTGAGATTCCATCCATATTGTTGGATGTTCATTCCTTTATGTTGCTAAGCAGTTTTCCACAATTTCTTTATCCATTCACATGTTGATAGATACTTGGGTTGTTTCCCAGTTTGGGACTGCTACAAATAAAGTTGACATGAACTTGAATACAGTCTTTGTATGGATGTTGCTTCCATTTCACTTGGATAAATGCATAGGAATGAATGGCTGGGTCATATGGTAATTGTATGTTTAACTTTTCAGGAAAATACCAAACTCTTTGCCAAAATGATTGCATCATATTACATTCTTGCTGTAGACTATGAGAAATGTTCCACATTCTCATGGTAAGTCTCTAGTTTTAGACATTGTAACAAGTAAGCAGTGTTATCTCATTGAGGTTTTGTTTGTTTGTTTGTTTTAAAGATTTATTTATTTATTTATACAAGCACTGGGTACAGGAGGGTGAGAGAATTCACCAGAGCCAGAATGGGGAACAGAACAGGCAGAATGATGAAATACACTGCTGAGGGGAGCAGCGGGCATGGCAGGAGAGGTCTGTCGCACCATGTGGGACCCTCGCCAATCCGCGCCTCAGAGGCTGCGGGTAGCTTCACAGCCCAGCGCTCAACGCTGCGCCACCAGAGGAGGCCCATCATTGAGGTTTTAATTTGCATTTCCCTAATGGTAATCATTTTCTCATGTTAATTTTCCATCTATATTTCTTGATGAACTATTTGTTCAAATATTTTACCCATTCTTTTATTGCATTGAGGAGGAGGAGGATTGAGTTTTGAAAGTTCTTTGTATATTTTGGATATATTTTTATCAGATAGTCAACTTACATATATTTAATCTCAGTCTGCAATGTCATCATTATCCTAACAGTGTTTTGTGATGAGAAATTCTTAATTTTGATTTCCAACTTTGAAATCCTATTTATCTTTTTTTAATGGATCATGTGTTCTTTTGAAGGAATATTTATCTAACTTACAGTTTTATGATTTTCTTTAACTTTTTTATAGTTTTAAGCTTTATGTTTTAGTCTATGATACATTTTAAGTTAATTTTGTTACAAGGTATGTGTCCAAGTCCATTGTTCTGCATATTGATAGCCAATTGTTCCAACAATATTTGTTGAAAGGAATATCTTTTCTCCACTAAGTTGCCTTTGCCATATAGAGAAAATCAATTGGCCATGTATGAATAGGTTGGTTTCTCTATTCTAGTCCATTGATTTCTATTGCTATGTTCACAACACTACCAAACCTTCTTGATTATTGTAGCTTTATAATATTTTCAGTAAGATAGAGTAAGTTATCCAACTTTATTCTTTTGCAGAATTGTTTCAGCTAGTGTGGAATCTACTTACAAATTTTAGAATTTACTTGTCAATTTCTACAATTTGCCTACTGGGATATTGAATGGCATTGTGTTAAATGTATATATAAATTTGGGGACAATAAAAATCTTACCAATATTGCTAAAGAAATAGATATCTTTCAATTTATTATGTATTTTTAAACTTTCTCAGAAATGATATAAAGTTTTCAGGGTATAAGTTGTACACATCTTTCATCAGATTTACGCCAATATATGTGATATGTTTTATATAATTGTAAATAGTATTGTTTTTGAATTTCAATTCCCAAGTGTTCCTATCATATAAAAATATGATTTTTATACATTGATCTTTTGTCCTGAAACACTGGTAAACTCACTTATTAGTCTTAGGAGTATTTAATAAATTTCATAAGATTCCACAAGATTCATAGATTCATAAATTTCATTAGGATTATAGACATTTTTAATACTTCTTTTCCAATCTGGCTACTTTGTCTTTCTTTTTCTTGCTTTACTATAATGGCTATAAGCCCTAGTACAATATAAGTACAAATGGGAAAGAAAACATCTTTATCTGATTCTGATCATAAGATGAAAATATTTCATCTTTCACCATTAAGTGTGATTCCAACTATAGGTTAACAAAGTTCCTTTCTAATAGACAAAATTAATCTAAAATAAGCCTGTAAGATCTGACTGCAGAGTTGGGTATCATAGGACAGTGTGGGGAGTAAGAATGGTGTAGGGAGGATTCTCAATAGATTATGGTGGAGGATTATGGATGCTCGCGTTGTGTGGCAAAATACATCCAAAGAAATTGAACCTATACCTCTGAATCATACACATTGTATGCTACCTCATTAAAATGTGATATAATTCAAAGAAAAAAAAGAAGTTCCCTTCTATTACTAGTTTTCTATTATTTTTTATCAATAATGGATGCTGGATTTCATCTAATGTTTTGTTTGCAATTATTAAGATGATCTTTTTTTTTCCTTTTTAAATCTGTTAACATGATAATTTCCATTAACTAATTTTCAAACATCATTCCTGGAATAAACTTCACTTGGTTATAACATGTTGTCATTTTTATTTATCACAGCAATAAAATTGCTAAAAATTTGTGAAGAATTTTACATTCGTTTTCATGAGGATATTGGTCTTTAGTTTTCTTTTGGTTGCAGTGTCTTTATCTGGTTTTGATATCAGAATAATGCTGGATTCATTTATTAAGTTGGGAAATATTTCCTCTTCTTCAATTTTGTATAATTGCTATTATTTATTCCTTAACTATTCAGAACAATAGACCAGTAAAATCACCAAGGAGTGGAGTTTACTTTGTATAAAGCTTTTTATTTATTATAAATTCAATTTCTTTAGCAAATAAAGTTATTCAGGTATTCCATTTCATACTGAGGTAACTTTGACAACTTGTGTCTTTTAAGGAAGTTGTTCATTACATCTATGTTATTGAATCTTTTGGGGAAAGTTGTTCATCATACTATGAATATTGTTATCCTTTTAATATCTGCAGTATGTGTATTATCATCTTTCATTTCTGAACTTGGAATTGTATCATCTCTCATTTCCCTTATCATTCTGACTAGAGATTTATCAATTTTATTTAACAACTCAAAAAAAAAAAAAACCTTCTTCCATTGATTGTCTCTCTATTGTTTCTGTTTTCTGCTTCATTGATTTCCACTTGGTCTTTGTGATGATTAACTTTATGTGTCAATTTCTCTGGGATAAGCCCAGATGGCTGGTAAAATATCATTGCTGGGTGAGTCTATGAGGGTGTACCTGGAAGGGATCAGTATTTTAATTGGTAGATTGTGTAATGATCACCTTCATTAATGCAGGTAAGTATTATACAATCTGTTTAGGGCCTGAGTAGAACACAAAATAGAAGAAGAGAGCTGAGATTTCTAACTCCTCCTCAGACATTGGTGCTCCTTGTTCTCAGGCCTTCAGATAGACTGGGACCAAAATCATCCACTTTCCTAATTCTCAAGACTTTGGACACAAGCTGAATTATGCCACCAGTTTTGAGTCTATTTCTCTGGAGAATCCTATCTAACACAGTCTTTGTTCTTTCCATTCATCAACATATTTTGAAAAACTAAGCCAAATTAAGGCAATACTTCCAGTTTCTTAAAGTGGAAACTGAGGTCAGTAAATGGATTTTTTTTTCTAAATAGATATCTCTTACCATCAATGTGCAAATACTTTTTTAGCAGCATCTCACAAATTTTGATATGGCATGTTTTTATTTTTCTTCAGTTTAAACCACTTTCTGATTTTCTTTTTATTTGTTCTTTGACTCATGTGTTATGTGTTATTGGTTTTCAAATATTTGGTGATCAAATGTAATTTAAAGGACTACTTGTATATAATATGCACCTCGACAAAAATAAATAGAAGCTCAAGGTGTAAAAGAAGCAAGAGAGAGATTCTAACATTTCAACAGGTTAACAGAATAATTCCATATGATGCACATTACTATAAGTCTGACATTTGGATGGTCTACAATATGTTAGAGGGCTTGGCATATAGTAGAAAAACAATAAAGCCCTTTTTTAAAAAATACATAAATGTATGAATGAATGAACAAATCTGTCTAGATGGGAAGACCAAACTGAGCCAGGTGAGGTGGGGAGGCATCCCACGAGAGCATACTTCACTCAAGCCAGGAGAAAGAAAGTGGTATCAAAAAATAAAAATAAAAAGATCTGTTAGAGACAGAAAATAAAGTGGTGGTTTCCAGGATTAGGGGATAGGAAGATAGGAAAAATGAAGAGTTATTATTTATAGATTTATTTTCAGTTTTGGAAGATGAAAAGTGTTCTGTGAATGGATGGTGGTAATGGTAAAATAATAATGTGAAACTAATGCCACAGATAAAAATGGTTAATGTGGTAAACTTATGTATATTCTACATGTTTTTACATATAAAAGATGCATATCATCAAAACTGAGAGCTTTTAAATACAATTCTAAGTACAATTCTACACCTAGATTTAATGAGTTGTAAGGAAAGAAAAAGTCTTTTCTTCTACCCATCTTAGGTTATCTGACTGGAGCCCTAAATATTAGAGTGGTCAATGACAAATTAGCAAGAAAATAACAAATGGAAGTTTATTAATATGTATATGTACACCTGGGAGCACACAGCCATAGCAATGCAGAGGAGTTATTAGAACTTGAGTTTAAGCACCATCTTAGACTAATCAGGGGGAAAGAGGCTTGGGACTTCAGACAAGGAAGGGTGTTTAGAAAAGTGTGATGATAAGGATTTTAGATAAGGATTTGTAGATAAGGATTTGTAGAGACATCTCTACAAATGGAAATTTGTGCATCCTGTTTTGGGAACTTCTCCTACATCTGCTAGTTCTCAGTGGCCTTTATTTCAAAATAATCCATATGACAAAGAGGCATATTTTGGGGTTGCATATTCTGGCACCCCTTAACAACATCAGCCAGGAGAAGCAGTCAGCAAGGTCAGAGAGAAAGTCACAAGGGCTGGGAGCAACCAGAGGCAAGTTTTAGTCAAGACTCGATCAAAACACTAAACTAAAGGAATCTCCACCAGAAAAGCCTTCCTCATCCTGAGAGAATAATAGCCTTTCTTTTTTTTTTAATTAATTTATTTATTTATACAAGAACCGGGGTACAAGCCAGATTTGTGGGATGGTGAGAGGATTCACCAGAGACAGCTCGGGGAACAGAACAGCAGACTGACGAAATACACTGCTGAGGGGAGCAGTGGGCGTGACAGGGGAGGTCTGCAGTGCCATGGGGGACCCTCGCCAGCAGGCTGGGATGGAATCGGCGCTGCAGAGGCTGCCTGCCGACAGCTTCACAGCACTGTGCTCAACCGCCTGCGCCACCAGGGGAGGCCCAATGAGAGCCTTTCTTGAAAAAGCTATCATTGGTCTGATGTGAAAACAGAGTGATCGCTAGCCCCTTCTCCCCAAATAGATAGTTAACATAAAGCCATTAGATTTCTAAAAGTTACCATAGGCAATCAATTAAAATAAATTGTGGTCGCTAGCCCAGACAAGGTGTAAGAAAAATTCCCAATATCTTGTTAGCTTGTTAGAGTTTGGGTTAGATCATTTTCTATAATTGGTATATCTTATTAGGCACTATTCACCAGATTTACTCAGTGGGGGAAAAATGTTTCTTCTTGATGGTGACTGTGATATTACCACAAAAGGTAAAATTGGGATTAACTAGGTGGTATATTTTAATCTATAATAGTTTCATGTTTGTACAGTTGAATAGTCTATGGCTGCCCTATGAAATTATATATTTAATTTGAATTTAATTTAATTAAAAATAAAACTAAAATATGCCACTCTCATTTCAGTTATTTAAATGGAACATGATGTATTAATGAGACTGCAGAGGCCACACTATTAACTACAAAAAAAAGATTTGTGCTATTAGAATCATATACCAGTGTAATCCTTACAGTGAATCAAAAATCAGGGAATTTGCTCCACACTCCACTCTTTGATTTGGTTGGTTTCCTTCATGCAGAGAGATTTCTTTAATTATGTAAAACCCATTTGAGGAACTGTTTTCTGAATCATCCCATGAGAAAAAAAAAAAACATATCTTTGCATCTTGAAATTGTTGAATATATTCTGTTTTCAAAGCTGCTTGTTTTTCTGTGCTTATCATCAGGGATTTTATGCACAGCTAGACCAGAGGCAGTCCACATTCAGTCCCCAGCTACATCTTTCTATCGTTTCCACCTTACCTATATCCAGGTGTTAACTCTAAAGGGGATTCCCAGAATATTGCTTCAGGAAGAACTTGCAATATAGGATGAGAGTTTACTTCTCCCACAAAAAATGCTAGACATTTTTCACCTCTAACTTATTAACACTCCCAACTCTCATTCCCAATACTATACTTGTTTTTAAAGGGCAAATTAGTCATATATATATAAAACATATTAGTTATGTACATAACATAGATATACTATAGATGTACTATATATAGTACATGTATGTTTTATATATGTATAAGTATATATAAATACTTCTAATTGGTATTGTTCTTTGAAAACATTATAATCCATTTTGCTAAGTTAATTATCAAATGCATTTTGTCAAGCTCTACAGCCCATAGCATTTTTAAAAATATAAAGTGCACACATCAAAACTATGAGATTCAATTAATTATGAATAAATACAACAGTTTAGACACCACCCAAGTCAAGAAATTAAAAGTTAGCAGCATTTCAGAAGCTTTTTATGCCCCATTCTAATTATCGCCGAAAAGGTAACCATTATCCTAAATCCTAACACCATGGATGAGGTTTACATGTGAACCTTAGATAAACAGAGTGATACAGTGTGTACCTTTTTATGCATGGATTTACTCATGTTGTAACATACAGTTAATTATTTTCATTACTATATAATATTTCATTATGTGAATATATAAAAATTTATGTTAATCTACTATTGATAGAGAGTTTGAAAATGAAATACATAATTGAAAAAGGATTTATATATAAAATATGTAGAGATATGCTACCTATCAAAAATATTGACAACCCAATAGTAAAGTTTTAAGGTACACTTTTTAAAAGAGGATACATTAAAAATCAAAAAAACATTAAAAGATCTCAACCTTCTCACTCATCCAGGAAATATAAATTTAAGCCATCATGAGTCCACTAGATAACCAATATGGTGGATAAAATGAAAAGCTGACAAGATCAAGTGCTGATGACAATATGAAACAACACAAATCCCTGTACAATATTGGTGCAATTGCTTATGAAAATATTTTGAATTAGGGCCTCCCTGGTGGTGCAGGTGGTTGAGCGCAACACTGTGAAGCTGTCCACAGCCTCTGCAGCACAGGTTCAATCCCGGTCAGCCAGCGAGGGTCCCACGTGGTGGGGCAGACTTCTTCTGTCTCACCTGCTGCTCCCCTCAGCAGTGTATTTCTTCAGTCTGCCTGTTCTGTTTCCCGCTCTGTCTCTGGTGAATCCTCTCACCTTCCCGCAAATCTGGCCTGTACCCTGGTTCTTGTATAAATAAATAAATCTTTCAAAATAAATAAATAATAAAATAAAAATATTTTTAATTACCAAAATAAACATATTTCATTATTAACTATATGTCACTTATATTTTTAAATGTAGTATTTAAATATATGTTTACAGAAACAGGTTAGGTGGTAACTCTTATAAAACTATTTCTGGGCATATCTGGACAATCAACCACAGATGATATCCAGAAGGTCAATAGACACATGGAAAGATGTTTCTCATTGCTTTTAATATGGGAGTCATGGGTCAAAACCAATGAGATACCATTTCACACCCATGAGAATGGTACTTACTAAAAAGACTCTTAACAAATGCTAGACAGAATAAGGAAAAAGGAACCCTATTACACTTTTTGGTGAGAACATAAACTGATGTGGTCATTTTGGAAAGTGATCTGGATTTACCTTTAAAAATCTAAAAATGTAAATACCATGTGACCCAGCAAGTCTACTCTTGTGCTTCTTTCCAAAAAAAAAAAAATCATGAAATAATCAACCAAAAAACTATATGCTCCACTGCATTTTTTATTAAAAGCCAGGACGTGGAAACAGCATAAATGCCCACCAAAGGAAGATCTGATCAAGAAAATGTGGTATGTCCACATGATGGAATACTATTTAGCCATAAAGAAAGATAAAATGTTGCCATTATAGCAAAATGGAAGTTCAAGGGAGTTATGTGTACTAAAGCAAGTCAGAATAACAAAGACAAATATGGGATATTTATACAATGGATGATTCAGCAAAACAAAGTACTTATAAAAACTAGCAAGAACTAATAAATTAAGGCTTCTAAGGTTAAGAAGGAGGGAGAAGGAGAAAGGATCAAAGGAGCATGAGATGGTAGTGGTGTAAAAAAATCAAAGGAAACAAATAATAATGGGGAGAGCCATCTGCATCCACTTTTCATGTGTTTCAACATGTTGGCCAGACTGGAAGGCAAATTTCACAGAGCAAAAGCCTGCGAGTGACTCCAGTGAACTGGCAATGGATGGTGGGAAAAGATAGGTCATTTTAGAGGATGGCAGCAACTAAAAAGGGTTTATAGTCTAGCTGATGAAAGACTAGGATGCCAGGGGTGGGACCTTTCTGGAATTTCAGTTCTTTGTAGTGTAGAGTTTGGTATATGAGCCCTCTCACCCAGCAAAACAATGTCATTCTCTAAAGCAGAACCTTGGGCCTCCCTGGTGGCGCAAGGGGTTAAGACGCAACCTATGGAGCAATCCTCAGACACTGCAGCACCAGTTCGATCCCCGGCCAGGGATCGAACCACATGGTGCAGCAGTTCTCCTGTCTCACCTGCTGCTCCCCTCAGCAGTGTATTTCAGTCAATCTGCCTGTTCTTTTCCCCACTCTGTCTCTGGTGAATCCTCTCACCCACCCCCCCCCCACACACATCTCTGGTCTGTACCCCAGTTCTTGTATGCATAAATAAATCTTAAAAAAAAAAAGAACAGAAACTTACACCAGAGAAAAAACCTACTGTAAGTCTTAACTTCTCACAAACTTAATATGTGCCCTTAAAAGAAAATAGCAGCTAAAAAGGTCCAACATTTACTTACATAACATTAATTATTTTAAAATGCTGCCCAGTTCAACCTCATTATATTCTGTCAAGATTAAAACTCATGTCAAGTTTGCATCCAAATATGATCTTTTCAATAGCACATTGATAAATTAAAGATGACTAAGACAATTAGTTACTAAACAGCGCATTAGTCCCAAAATACCCACTGTGGGCCAGAGACAACACTGTAGGCACTGGAAGCAGTTGGAGAAAAGACAACTTGAGGCACCTTTTAATATTTCAAAGTCCATCACATTTCATCACTCTCACTAGGTGATGCCACATATTTTTAATATTCTGAGTTTTTTCCTAGGATCTCTAGATTTATGATTCCAAAATATTTTTATTCAATTGAGATCTCTCTTATTAGTGCCAGACTTTTACCCCTACCCACCTACTATCTACTCACTTCCTCAAGTTGCTCCAACTCAACATATCTAAATTTAACTCTTCTTCCCTCAAACCATCTATCTGTATAATGGCCACAGTATCCATGTAATTTCTGAAGCTAGAGAGTTAGTCAGTCATCTTTGAATTCCCTTTTTCCTTAATCCTCGCCATCTATTTAATTACCAGATCCTGCAGATCTTACTCCATCTTACCTCTATATCCTCTTTTATTAGCACCTAGCAGGACTACAAAAGCAAATTCCCCGAAGTCACCCTGAACTTCAGTCAACACAATTATCAGCAGCTCCCAACAAGTTCCACCCAATGTGCAGTCTGAACTATTTGATTTCTGCTTCAAACCACTTGATGGTTCCTCATCGCACTTAACACCTTTAGCAGAGCCCTTCACACACTCAGTCTACATTATAGAAGCAGAGAATGCTCAGACTGGTAACAGTGGTTGCTTCTAAATGGAAACTTGTTGCCTGAGGGAATTGAGGACAATTTCCATTGTATTCTTCATAATTTTAACTTGGTACCACAACCAGGAATTACCTACTTTTAAAATATGGTTTTTAGTGTTGTTTTTTTTTAATTGAAGTTCCCACTGGTTTACATCCTTGTTAGTGTTTTGGAAGCATAGGCTCTCCCCTAGGATGTAGTCACCATACCACAAACAACACAAAAACACCCGTAGTCCCCCACGATAGCCCATTGTACACCAGGAGAGTCTGCATGTTTGCCATAAATGACTATACATTTAGCTCTGGCCATCCCCATAGCCAAAGAAATGAGGAAAAGATGATTAGGTTAAGTCTCAAGTCCATTATAACAAAGTCAAACCAGCATCTAAGAACAAGTAAAGCTTTTCCTAGTCTAGTTCTAAAAATCAAAAAGTGTTTTCCCATGGGCCCTCATAAAAATGAAACTGTGTAAAGGAAATCTTTAATAGTGATTTCCTTAGAATATCCCTCCAGACAAGCCATACCAAAAGAACAATTGAATAAGCAGTTCTCCAAGGGGCTTACCTTCTCATTTTGATGGTTTCAGATCTTCTGTTCAAATTGCAACTGTATCATGGTAAGCACTTAATAGCAATTATACTTTAATAATACTTACATAGAACTTCACAAGAGTCAGAGCAGCCAATAATGAAATAATTCCATTCTAAGATAATTGGCCTCCCTTCCATATATTATAGGATAATATATTATCCCTCCCTTCCATATATTATAGGAATATTATAGGATTCTTGTCTTGCAAAATGTTTGAAAGGAATAACTTCTAAGATTCTTTTAAACGTTAAAATTCTGCAAGGCAGTATATCCTTGTATCTAGAAATTGCCTCTTTAAAGTTTCAACACATCTCTATTAGTTAGGAGTTAATGTTTACATAAATTAAGAACAGTTCTTGCCTTGTTCAGAGGGTCTCCCTGTAATTTAGGAAATTCCATAATAAAATTAGATGTGTTACTAGCACTGGTTTAAAATAAGTCTAAAGCTAAATTTGTAACTGGTGAGGACAAAGGAGCCCCAAATGCCAGTCGCACCACCAGCAGCTACCCCACACCAACCCCACCCCATGCTTAACAAGTATAAGTAATTCTTCAAAAGCAAACATCAGCACTCTGTCTCTTACCCTAGGTTTTCGTTACATCAGACAAGGAGAAAGTATCTCAGCCTGGGTCTGCACCAACCCACAATAAAAATCAGAGGGCTATCTTTTGTAGATGACTGGATCAAGAAGATGTGGTATATATACACAATGGAATATTACTCAGCAATCAAAAATGATAAACTCACGCAATTTGCAGCAACACGGATGGAGCTGGAAGGGATCATATGCTCAGCGAAATAAACCAGAAAGAAAAAGAAAAATATTGGATGGTCTCACTCATAGCAGGAATTTAGAAAACCTAAATAAGGGACCAGGAAAAAGACTAATTATAATAAAGAAAAAATCAAAATCAACAAGCAACTATAAACCAGAGACACACTATGGGGGGGGGGGAGAAGAGAGGGGAGATTAGGGTCAAAATAAGAAGGGTGCAATTTCATGGGGAATATAACCAAAATGAAAATGTATACATTGTGCAAAAATGAAAAATGATGTAAGAATTATATAAAATAAAATATATTTTTAAAAATCAGAGGGATAATGCCCCTTTTAAACACACACATATATGCATATGGGTGCACACTTCAACATTGATAAAGTCCTTTTCTTTCCTTCTTTGTAAAATTTATTCATTGCAATGTAAATTTCTTTGAGAGTAACATCACTTTACTTAAGAGTTTCAGAAAATTCAATAATTTAAGTGTATTTTCTTTTTTCTCCTTTTTTATTGAAGTACCATTGTTTCATATCTTTGAAATTCCTTCATTTAAAAGGAAAAAAAAAAAGGAGGGAGAGAAGGAGGAAAGTAGAGGAGAGGAGAAAGACAAGAACTCATGGATCTAGTGTGCGAAGGACAAGAGGAGGAGGAGACGAGTGTCCCTTCCACCCAGGGTGAAGCCTGGCACTGGCTCTGCCAAGATTGCACCACATTGCACTGTCGCCTAAAAAGTAAGTACCACTCTTCCTAGCCTGTGGTTCAGGGAAACAGCAGAAAGAAAAGGTTGAGAACCGTCTTGCTGGGAGTATATGCAAACTAAATCAAATGTATTGTTCAAAATTTACAGTGGGTCATCTCTTCTTTTTTCTTATTTTTTTTCAATATCGAATGAAGGGCTGACCAACAAGGTCAAACTCCCCTTATTAATGAGGCATTGCTGGAGCTCTGTCTCATTAGGGCACTCAGAACTGTGCATTTACTGCAATTTGCAGCACTTAATAGAGAAAGGTCAGAGCAGGTCACGTTCAATTTCCACTTGGCAGAGGGAGGAAAAATGGAAGCAATTCATTTGCACAAATTTGAATAATTCTTCTCAGTCTCCTTTTCTTTATCTACGTATGGATAATTCCTGCATCTTACCTCACTCACAATCATTTCAGAACTGCCAGGGGCCGGATTTCTATGAAGGCTGTAATGGAGCTGACAGATTCTATGAATCCAGGTGTCAAAATAAAGCCTCTGGTTCTTCCCCCGCCCCCCTTCTCACAACAGGGAATAGGAGCTGCCTCTAGTGAGCTCTTAAACTTATCATAAATGTATCAAGATTGCTGTGGGCCATGAAACAGCTGTAGACAATTAATCTTTCCACAATTCTTCGGCATAAGAATTGCTTTCCCCGCAAAGTAACATCTGCCGTGCGGAGGTGATTATTCACGGCCGAGGGGCGCCACCGTAGTTTTATGCATAGAGCCATCAGTGGCAATGAAGCAAAATTTATAGTTTTCCCTGGTTCAGTAAAAATAACATTTCAGCTGCATTAAAACATCATCCATCAGCATTGTCCCAGAGCCCAGAGCCCCATCTCATCCAAAGAAATTAAAAAGTATTCATTTTAATGCTAACTTCTGAAGCTTGCAATGACATTATTGCCTTTTGGGGCGGGGGAGCAGGGCGAGGTAGAGGGTGGGAGTAATATCACCAAGGAAGATGGAAGGAAAAGGTTATTCAGCACAGTGAAGCTGAGTATTAAATGTGCTACTAGATAGTAATGATATCCCAATTACTGAACTTCTGGTTCTTATTTATTCATAACCCCCGAATGCTTAATCAAAAATCCTTGAATCAAATTGAATAACTAAAGAGGGAAAGTTATTTTACAGAAGCAATATAACTCCTTCACGCCAAGGGAAAGATATAAAATGGATTCCAGAGCAATAACTGCCTTTTCTAATGCAGTGAGCATTTTGTTTCTTTAAAATCCTTACCTAAACCTTTGTCTGAAGAAGTAAAATTTGCCTAAGGGAAAATAAATGAGTATTTGCTTTTGAAAGCACCGCAGCATTATGTCAAGCTTAAGGCTTGTTCTCAAAAATGAAAAGCCTCCTAGTATTCTGGAGCTCACTAAATTACCAACTGCAGAACTGGGCGTTGGATACTTGAATATAATAATACAAAGGAAGAGAAAGAAGTCTTTGGAGTCATGTGGCCTACCCAGGCCTTTATACACAGTGCAAATCTCCAAAAAAAAAAGCTTGTAGATAAAATATAAATATCGGGTTATTTCCACACTCAAGCCCACCACATTCCATTGAGCCACCCTTACATTATTTATGTTTGAAAATTTTCAAATAATGAGTCCACCCAGTCAAAATATACCTAGTGCTATGGTCCACGTCTGGGGCTGTATGCCAGAAGTACACAGCCTTGAAGACCTACTGTCAAGCAGCTTACAACCCAGAAGGAAATCATATAAACAAATGCAGGTACTACTTGCTTTTATAAAGTTCAGTTACGCCACTTTGCTTTCACAGAAAACCTACATCAGTACCTGTTTTCATGAACCAAAATAAATCTGAGGAGGGATGTCGTTTTTACAACAAAGCAAAAAGCAAAAATTGCCTTTAGGGTTTGCTTTGCAATGGCCTTTCTAGAAGCAGCAGGACCATCCAGCTGAGCAGTGAGAGAGCAGTGAGAGAGGCACCATCCAGCTCTTTCCCCAGGAACTACTTCATAAAAACCAGATATTTATCAAATCACACCTGTTTCTTCTATATGTTAGTTTTCTTTTAGTTTTTATGTATTATTCAATATGGTATGGTTGGTTATTCTGGGTTCCAGGGAATCCTCAAAAATTTTTCCATACAAAATGCTTTGCTTTTAAAACCCATTATCTATAACTCTATATAAATAGACTGCTACGGAGACATCTGAATACTTATGTTCAATTTTCATCACATCTTTCCAATTACTTCTTTGATTAATGCCACTTTTGGCTCATGAAAGGTTCATAGGAATGCTCTACCTTCAGATAGCAGGGGAAATCTGTATAGGTGATACCATGGAATATTACTCAGCATTCAAAAAAGATAAACACATGCAATTTGCAGCAACATGGATGGAGCTGGAAGGGATCATGCTCAGTGAAATAAGCCAGAAAGAAAAAGAAAAATACCAGATGGTCTCACTCGTAGCAGGAATCTAGAAAACTTAAGTAAGGGACCAGGAGAAAGAATAACTATAAGAAAGAAAATATCAAAATCAACAAACAACTATGAACCAGAAACACTCTATGGAGGGTGGGGGGCAGGGAAAGGAGGGATTGGGGTCAAAATAAGGGGGTTGTAATTGTATGGGAATATAAACATAAAATTTAAATTTAAAAAAATAAAGTATAAGTGATAAGCATATAGTAAAGCATTAAAAGGTGATATGATTACATAGAAAATACAGTTGCTCAGCTGGGGCAAGTGGAAGAAAAAGGTGTTGCTTCACTACAGTTCAGAAAAATAGAGGGTATTTGAATATCTACTATTTAAAGTTTGGTAAATATCATCTGGCAATTGTGTCATCATACCTAAAACACTGTAATTCAAGGTCATAAACAAACTGACTTAGAAAGTCACCAAAAAGAAAAGAAAAGCTGAGAGGCAATGAGCTGTAAAGTGAGAGCTAGCTCCAGTGCTACAGCACTGATACATCAGTGCGCTGCCTCCAAGTGAGCTTTTATAAGGTGCATTGCTCTATAAAGGGTCTCTTAAAATCAATGTTTGTCCTTGGCATGTTTTCATCCAAAAGTGAAAGCTAATCATTTTTTACTCATTGGAGATTCTCCTAATTTCACAGTCAATGAAACACAGATTTCACTGCAAGCCAAAAGTTGAATTTCAGAAAGGTCAAAGGGAAAGATCAAGTTACTGCGTCATTGAATCTCAAACCACAGAATGAGATGTGCTGATGTGTCACAGAAGAATAATCTCAGCATGGGAGCGATCCCTGACTGACAGGTAGCCTTTGGGAGGACACATGCTGGGATATGGTCATAGTATCTCAACTTGATCCTTTTTTCTTTTATTTTTACAATTTCAAAATACTAATACTTTTGGAAATTTTGTATAGAATGTGTGACCTTCAAAAGGAACCTAACTTTTGTGAAGTATGACAACGTCAAGACCTACTACAGGATGGGGTGGGCAAGGCCTATGGGACTGCGTGGATGCCCAGGAGGCATAGATGGACAAGGTGCTGGAGCTGGATGCTGCCCTGGCATCCCTTGGAACTGCCTCCACAGCCCTGGAGGTAGGGATCTGGCAGAATGAAGAGGATAACGTCAGCTTCGGGAGTATCTTCTGGCACTGAGGATGCCCTGCCAACCTGAACTACCGTGTCCAGCCCACTGCTGCCGCTGTCAAGATCGTCTGCCTGTGGGGCCTTCCCGGTGGCGCAGCGGGTGAGCCTTGGGTTGCAAAGCTGCCCGCAGCTTCTGCAGCGCCGGTTCAATCCCCGGCCACCGGACGAGGGTCCCACATGGTGCGCAGACCTCTCCCCGCCCGCTTCTCCCCTCAGCAGTGTACTTCATCAGTCTGCCTGCTCTACTCTCCACTCTGACTCTGGTGAATTCTGTCACCCTCCCACACTTCTGACTGTACCCAGTGCTTGTATAAATAAATGAATAGATAGATAAATAAATAGATAGATAAATAAATAAATAAATCTTTAAAAAAAAAAAAAAGACCGTCTGCCTGTGCTATATCATGCTCATGCTTGTCTATGTATAAAGACCTTAGTTCTCTCTCAAAAAATAAGTTTACATAATGAAAGAGAATTGTTTGATATAATAGTTTAAGTTTATATATACATATCAATAGCTATATATTTCATGTTCCACATAATTTTTACATATAACCAACTGATATATAAAATTTTGAAAAGTCATTATATATAACTAAAGAAATAGACTGCTAGGTAGACAGCTGAATATTAATGCTTAATTTTCCTCACATGATCTATCCAAAATACATGTCTCTTCACCTCTTGCTGAAGACAAAAATTATAGAGGGAAAATGATTCCATCAGGATACAGGACTTTCAACCAAGAGCTGACAATCCAGTAAAAAAATTTCCAACGTATCACAAAAGTTAACTGAATAAGGATTGTTCAGGGGATGAAAACTATAAAGTTTCAGTTATAAAGAAATAGGGAGACATAAAATAAAGCATGGAAACTATAATCAATAATATAGTGTTGCAAATTTGAAAACTGCTAAGAAAAATAGTAAATAGACTTATGGTGGTGATCATTTCACAATATATACAATGCCAAGTCATGATGTTGTTCACCTGCAAATAAAATATTTCAATTTTAAAAAAGTGAGTATACCCTAATATTCTTAGGATTAAAACTTCATGTACAGGGCCTCCCTTGGTGGCTCAGGTGGTTGAGCACCGCACTGTGAAGCTGTCTGCAGCCTCTGCAGTGCCAGTTCAATCCCGGCCGGCCAGCGAGGGTCCCACATGGCACACCAGACCTCTCCTGTTGCGTCCGCTGCTCCCCTCAGCAGTGTATTTCGTCAGTCTACCTGTTCTGTTCCCCACTCTGTCTCTGGTGAATCCTTTCACCCTCCCGTGCATCTGGCCTATACCCCGGTTCTTGTGTGAATAAATAAATAAATCTTTAAAAAAAAAATTCATGTACAAAAGAAAAGAAGATTAAGAAGACACAGAAGTGCAAAAGAAATTTTTCTACATATACTAAGTTATAGGAATATTAATTTGTAATTTGAAATCCGGAATGGGTTGATGATGAGAAAAATTCTTTTTTTTTTTTTTAAATTTTCTAGAGGCATGTCTTATTTATTTATTTGTTTGTTTTGTTTATACATGCACTGGGTACACTCAGAAGCGCGGGAGGGTGAGAGAATTCACCAGAGCCAGAGCGGAGAGCAGAGCAGGCAGAAGGACCGAAGTACACTGCTGAGGGGAGCAGCGGGTGGCAGGAGAGGTCTGCGCGTCATGTGGGACCCTCCTCTAGTGGCCGGGGAGCAGCCGGGGATCAAACCGGTGCCGCAGAGGCCGCGGGCAGCTTCGCAACCCAGCGCTCAACCGCTGCGCCACCGGGGAGGCCCATGAGAAAAATTCTGTAGACAAAAATGTGCCATCCCTCTGTGGAATCAGAACCATTTAAGGCCTATATTGTTTCTGTCTTCTCTCTTTGGGACATGGCCTTCATTCTGGAGAGGAAAGCACCAATGAGTTTGAAGAGGAATTAAAAGTCAAGAAAGATGGAGAACAAGAAGGACAAGCCAAGTAGTTTGAAATAAATTTAATTTGGGAGACCCAAAATAATTATACTCCAAAGTCCTGAAAAAGCCACAGGAGTGACCCACACCCACAGTCAAAATCTTGAGAAATCAATGAAAAAGTCGCCAAAGACTAGATGAGAGCAAATGTTTATATTTTCAAAAGAAATGAAAAATGAATTCAAGAAACAATTAATATTGAATGTCAGGTTAATTTTAGAGGGTTTGTGAGCACTCCAATTTCATTTTCCAAAACAAAAATGGGGTACACCTGGATAAGCCAGATTATCCTCTGGGATTACTAGACTGAGAAGCAGGAGGATACCAGAGGTTTACTCTGTCTTATTTCACCAGACAATTCAATAAAATGACTTCTATCTTTGTATCTAAGACAGAGAAGTCTGAGGTGAATGAACTGGATTATGCAGGATTCACATATTCTGTTGAACAGTGTTAAGAAACAGAAGGGATCCTGAAGAAGCTGTTATGCCAGATGCAGGGACAAGATTGTGTGTGCAATATTATCTTCTTGGAAGAAGACATCACTCTCAGATTGCAAGTGACCTGGACTGAGAGGGAGAGCTAACAGAGCCCAAAGTTTCCTGCAAGTCCAACATCCAAGCAGCTGCAACCCACAAACCAACCTCAAGCTAAATAGTACAGGACTAACAAATTGTCATTTCTAGCCAATTTAATAATGTATTGTTAATAAACAAGCAAAAAGAGGTTAAAAAAATTACTGTCCAGGATATATGATCAGATATTCTAGAAACATGTAAGAGAGTCAAACTATTATTATTTCTGGAAGTTAGTAAATACAAATAAAGTTACAGAAATTGAATATTTTTCTGTATCTAGGTAAACTACTTGGAAAGTATAAATATTTTAAATGCCGTGCATAACGTGAACTAAATAGAAATGTTAAAACAAGGAAAAAATAAAAACAAATGATAGGATCCACATATTCTAAATCCAGTAAATTCTAACCGAGATTTTTTTAAAGGATTAAATTGGTAAACAGTGATGATATTCCCTAATATTAATAAAATCCTAATTAAAATCTCAACAAGATATTTGGAACTTATAAAAGTCTAAATTAATCTGAAAGGATGAATAAGGAAAGACCCATTTTAAAAATTGACACCATGTATGAAGAGTCATCCCATAGTACACTGAAACAAATTATGAAGCTGTAATAGATAAACTAGTGCGGTGTTCATTTGAAAATTGTTAGATCAAGCAATTAAAAACAATAAAGCAATGAGGACTTCTTCATTAATTGGAGTAAAAATCAACTTTTTAAGTAAACAGTACTAACTACTGAGAGTTTATAAAATTTTTCCTTAAAAAGACCCATTCAATTCACAGCTGTATCCATACAGAAATTTTAGGAGCAGTCAATAGCTAAATAGATCGTCATAAGAAGTTAAAGAAAATGTAGGTAAGTATCTATCTAATTTCCTATGAGAAAATATTTTCTAGTGATGAATGAAATAAAAGAAAACACAAAGGAAAAGATAGTTGAAATTGAAAATAACATAAAACATTTTAATATAAAATTAGAAAGAATTTGAATAACCAAAAAACTAAACAAGAAACTGAGAAAAAATATTTGTACAAACAATAAGTTAAAGTCCTTGAAAAATAAAAAGTTCATAACAAATTTATAAAAAATTCAAGATCATAATAAATGAGCAATTATAAAAAAATTATAAAAGAAATAAAATCATATAATAAGTATTTAAAAAATAAATTTTGCCAATATCAAAAAATAAAATACAACACCATTGTGCCTGTTAATTTATTAATTATTTTAAAATAAGAAACTCTACTACTTGTAAAAGCACAGAGAAATGAGAACTTTCATACACTACTGGTAAAAATGTAAATTGGGGCAGTAGTTTGAAAAAAACTGGCAATATGAAACAAAAGCCTGGAATATGTTCTTGCTTATTGACTCAGTAATTCTACTTAGGGAATAAATTCTAAGAAAATTATCCAAATTAAGGAGATTAATAATTTAAGCCTAAAAGCACCAAAATGTTGTCTAATAACATTTAATATAGTGTATAAACATATAACAAAAGAGGAATATGAAATATACCAGGAATAGTGATTACAATGAGAATCTAAGTGTATAAGCAAATATGGTTTATGGACTGAACTGTGTGTTCCCCCCCACCCAGAGTTTTATGCTGAAGCCCTAACCCCCAGTACCTCAGAATGTGCTATATCTGGAGGTAGGGCTTATAAAGATATAAGTGAAAAAAAATATGCCACTAGTTTGGGCTCTACTCCAGTCTGACTAGTGCCTTTATAAGAGGTAATTGGAACACACACAAAAAGGACACCAGTCTGTTTGAGTCACAGAGGGATGACCAAGTGAAGAAGGAATAAGCAGATGGCTTATTCAAGCGAAGCCAGCCCTGTGGGCACCTTAAAGAGACTTCCATTTTCCAAAACTGAGAAAATACATTTGTGTTAATTCCACTCAGTCTGTGGGAGCCCTAGAAAACTATTAGAAAGGAAAAGAGGTCCTCCCTGGTAGTGCAAGGGATAAAGATGCAGCACTGTGAAGCTACCTGCAGCCACTGCAGTACAAGTTCGATCCCCGGCCAGGGAGCTACCCACATGACACAGCAAACCTTCTCCTGACTCACTGGCTGCTTACACTGCAGTGTATTTCAGTCACTCCACCTGTTCTGTTCCCCACTCTGTCTCTGGTGAATCCTCTCACCCCCCACACTTCTGTCCTGTACCCCAATTCTTGTATGTATAAATAAATAAATCTTTTTTAAAAAAGGAAAAAAAGAATGTACATTTGTATAAACATTAAGATCTCAACTGTGTTTAAAGTTTTTCTTAGACAAAAGATTGAAAGGAAATAAACAACATATTTAATGATAGTTATTGCCTCTGAGTGGTAGAATTTTAAGTCACTGTTTTGTTCTTTACACTTTTTCTAATTTTCAAATGTTTGACAATGAAACTACATTGCTTCTGTAATAAAAGGGAATGTATTGTTTGAGTGAGAATCAATTATATAAACAAAAACAAAATTGGAAAATTTGACCCAATAGAAAATTTCTGCACAAAACATAAAATTAATGAATCTTGAAGACATTATGCTCAATTCAATAAAATAGTACAATATGATAGATATTTTGTGATTCCACTCATATATCTAAATTAATCAAACTCACAGGAACAGAAAGTAGAATAGAGGTTATCACAGCCTATAAAGGCAGGAAATGGCAAGTAGTTTAATAGATGCCAAGTTTTGATTTTACAAGATGAAAAAGTTCTAAGGATTTGCTACACAAAATGTGACAATATCTAACATAACTGAACTATACACTTAAAAATGGTAAATTTAATGTGTTTTCACCACAATTAAATGTTAGAGTAATAAAATAAGACATAAGTATCAGAATTGACCAAAGCTCAATATAAGTCAACATTTTGACCTAATTATTAAAAAGCACATATTCTATTTTTTGACATAAAATATCAAAGGAAAAAATCCACATGGATACACTATCAAATAGAACTTAAGAGCTTATGATTAAAAGTCACCTTCTTTATTCCATCCTAGTCTTCATCACACTCCTTATTCTTTTTGTTATTATAGATTTTATGCCCTTTTTACTCTCTTTTATTTTTTAATGGAAGCAATAGAGAAAAAAAATGATGGTGTGCAATTTGCTATCTTGAACCAGTCTTCCAATTCCATCTTAAATTGTCCTCAAAAGTGCATCATCCATGCAAAGTGATACTTGTGCTTCTATTAAAACAATGACTTCATTCTACACCAGATTTCAAGTTTTAGTTCTTACATTCTACTGAATATGTGATGTAATACCCTGATCTGAGACCCCTTGTATATGGGAAAGGAATTATAATCCTCTGGATTACCATAAAAACAACTTGCCCAAAACCACGTGAGTTAGTAGAAATAATCCAAATTAAGGGGATTAATAATTTAAGATTAAAAGCACAAATATATTGTCTAATAACATTTAATATAGCAAATAAACATATAACAAAAGAGGGATATCAAATATACAAGGAATAGTGATTACAATGAGAATCTAAGTGTACAGGGGAATATGACCTATGGACTGGCCCAAAACCACCGTCAGTGACTGCACAAGGAGAAAAGGAAGGAAACTGAATTTCTTTTCTTTTTTTTTTTTTTTTTTTTTTTTTTTTTTTTTTTAAATAAATTTTATTGTTATATTCCCCATACAATTGCAGCCCCCCCATTCTGACCCCAATCCCTCCGCTCCCGCCCCCCTAAAAGTGTCTCTGGTTCATAGTTTTTTGTTGATTTTGATTTTCACTATCTTATAGTTATTCATTTTCCTGGTCCCTTATTTAAGTTTTCTAGATTCCTGCTATGAGTGAGACCATCCGGTATTTTTCTTTTTCTTTTTGGCTTATTTCGCTGAGCATGATCCCTTCCAGCACCATCCATGTTGCTGCAAATTGCATGTGTTTATCTTTTTTGAATGCTGAGTAATATTCCATGGTATATATGTACCACATCTTCTTGATCCAGTCATCTATTTTTGGGCATTTGGGTTGTTTCCAAAGCTTAGCTATTGTAAACAGTGCTGCTATAAACATAGGGGTGCAGGTGTTCTTTGGAATTGATGTTTCTGTGTCCTTTGGGTAAATACCTAGGAGTGGAATTGCTGGATCATATGGAAGCTCTATGTTTAGTAGGTCCAGAAATCTCCACACAGCTTTCCACAGTGGTTGGACCAGTTTGCACTCCCACCAACAGTGCAGAAGAGTTCCTTTTTCTCCACACCCTCGCCAACATTTGTTGTTGCTAGTTTTTTTAATATGTGCCATTCTCACTGGTGTAAGATGGTATCTCATGGTAGTTTTGATTTGCATTTCCCTGATGACAAGTGATGTTGAACATTTTTTCATATGCCTGTTGGCCATTTGCATTTCCTCTTCAGAGAAGTTTCTTTTAAGCTCTTCTGCCCATTTTTTGACTGGATTATTTTCTTTGCTGTTGTTGAGTCTGATCAGCTCTTTGCAGATTTTTGTGATCAGTCCTTTATCATTAGTGTTGGGTGCAAAAATGTTCTCCCAGTTGGTGGGGTTTCTCTTTGTTTTTGTTATTGTCTCTTTTGCTGTGCAAAAGCTCTTTAATTTGATGTAGTCCCAGCTGTTTATCTTTGCCTTCACTATCACTGCTTTGGGTGATGTGTCTGTAAAGATGTCTTTGATGTGCAAGTCACGTAGTGTTTCGCCTATATTTCCTTCTATATATTTTATGGTTTCAGGTCTTATGTCTAGTTCTTTAATCCATTTTGAGTTGATTTTTGTGTATGGTGTGAGGTGGTGGTCAAGCTTCATTCTTTTGCATGTAGCGACCCAGTTTTCCCAGCACCATTTATTGAACAAACTTTCTTTGCTCCAATGCATATTCTTTGCTCCTTTGTCAAAGATTAGTTGACCATAAATCTGTGGGTTTATTTCTGGATTTTCTATTCGATTCCATTGGTCTGTATGTCTGTTCTTGTTCCAATACCATGCAGTTTTGATGATTATGGCTTTGTAGTATAGTTTGAAGTCTGGGAGTCTGATGCCTCCATTCCCTTCTTTTTTTTTCAGGAGAGCTTTGGCTATTCGGGGTTTTTTGTGATTCCATATGAATTTCATCAATAATTGTTCTATTTCTTTGAAGAATGACATTGAAATTTTGATTGGAATAGCATTGAATCTGTATATTGCTTTTGGAAGGATGGCCATTTTAATAATGTTTATTCTTCCAATCCATGAGCAGGGGATGTCTCTCCATTTCTTTGTGTCTTCTTCTATTTCTTTTAACAGTGTTTTATAGTTTTCTTTGTATAGGTCCTTTACCTCTTTTGTTAGATTTATTCCCAAATATTTGATTTTTTTTGTTTCAATAACAAAAGGGATGGTCTTTTTGATTTCTTCTTCTTCAGATTTATTGTTTGTGTATAGGAAGGCTACTGACTTTTGCGTGTTGATTTTGTATCCTGCCACTTTACTGAACTGATTGATGAGTTGAATTAGCTTTTCTGTGGAGTTTTTGGGGTTCTCTATATATAATATCATATCGTCTGCAAATAGTGATAGTTTGACTTCTTCTTTTCCTATTTGGATTCCTTGGATGTCTTTCTCTTGTCTTATTGCCCTGGCTAGGACTTCCAGTATTATATTGAAAAGCAATGGTGAGAGTGGACATCCTTGTCTTGTTCCAGATCTTAATGGAATTGCTTTCAGCTTTTCACCATTGAGAATGATACTGGCTGTTGGCTTGTCATAGATGGCCTTTATGATGTTGAGGTATGTTCCTTGTATCCCAAGAATTTCAAGGGCTTTTATCATGAATGGGTGTTGCACTTTGTCGAAAGCTTTCTCAGCATCTATTGATATTATCATATGGTTTTTATATTTCTTTTTGTTGATGTGTTGGATAACATTGATTGATTTTCGGATGTTAAACCATCCTTGTGCCCCTGGAATGAATCCAACTTGGTCGTGGTGAATTATCTTATGGACACATTGTTGGATTCTGATAGCTAAAATTTTATTGAGGATTTTTGCATCAGTGTTCATTAGGGAGATTGGCCTGTAGTTTTCCTTTTTTGTGTTGTCCTTGTTCGGTTTTGGTATTAGTGTAATGTTGGCTTCATAAAACGTGTTTGGTATTGTCCCTTCCTTCTCAATTTTTTGGAAGAGTTTGTGAAGGATAGGCACTAATTCGTCTCTGAATGTTTGGTAGAATTCATTTGTAAATCCATCAGGTCCTGGGCTTTTGTTTTTGGGGAGGTTTTTTATTACCATTTCAATTTCGCTAATTGTAATTGGTCTGTTTAGGTGTTCTATTTCTTCTTTATCTAGCTTTGGGTGATTGTAGAGTTGTAGGAATTTGTCCATCTCCTCTAGATTGTTGAACTTGTTTCCATATAACTGTTCATAGTAGTTACAGATTATTCTTTTGATTTCTGCTGTGTCCGTTGTGATTTCTCCTCTTTCATTGATGATCCTGTTTATTTGTGCTTTCTCCCTTTTTTCCTTTGTGAGCCTGGCTAGGGGTTTGTCTATTTTATTGATTTTTTCAAAGAACCAGCTCTTGGTTTCATTGATCTTTTGGATTGTTTTTTTAGTTTCAATTTCATTTATTTCTGCTTTGGTTTTTATTATTTCTTTTCTTCTACTGGTTTTGGGGTTTTTTTGTTGTTCTTTTTCTAGATCTTTGAGCTTCGAGATTAGGTTGTTTCTTTGCGTTCTTTCTTGGGAAACTGAATTTCTTTTCACTCTTAGCAAAGGTGTTGGCATTCAGTCACTTATTCTCTGTATGAGTTTCAAGGTAATAACATGAGCTAAAGAAACAATATTCTGATTCATTGTTCCCTGGGCCATGCCCATTCACCTTTCATCTGAGTAATAATGTCTCCCTATGAAACTGTGCTGTCATTCTCTTGCTAGGAGTCCTTGAATAATCTCACCAGTATTGTAGGAAATGAAGGGTTAGGGGTTTCTTTTCCACAGAAGATGCAGAGTGGCTAATTTCTCTTTCCTCCCCCACAGACCCACTTCAAACTCATCCATCAGATCTCAGGAAAGTACAATACAGGAAAGAACGAGAATAAAAGCATTTATATTAAATTCCTTTTGGGTGAACTTTGCAGATAAAGCAGAACAATCTGATCTTAGCAAGTTAAATGGTTTGCAAATCACAATGTGCTGCACCCTTCAGATGCATCCTTATGTAAAATAAATCACCTAGTATTATCATAACAGTATTTGGGAAATTTGCAAGTGCAATGGAGTGAAAGGGGTTTGCTTCAGAAAATCTGCCTACATATTTACATCTGTATGAATTTATACCAGAGGTCTCCAGCTGTTTGAGAAAATATAACTAATTTTTCATTTGCTTTAAGTCATAATAGGTTGATAGGAATATTGAAATGAGGGACAGAGGAACTAGAATGCAAACGTAGGGAAGGAAAGAAGGATGGCAGATGCCATCATTGAGTCCCTAAGAATACTGAATTAGAGACAAGGACAGAAAGGAGATGGCTTCTCACTGCTAGATCTATACACTCCTTCATGGAAATTATAGTAAGCTTAATAGAAAGATCATAAGACAGGATAAGGCTATAAGATATTCTGGTATCACTGATCTCTTGATTGCAAGTCATATATGCTATGTATATTTCCATGCTTAATACAATTGCATGCTTGTAAATATACACATTTGCATACATAGACAAATGTAGAATAAGGTTGTACTTACTAAATAAACAAAAGTTGGGGCTTCCCTGGTAGCCTCTGGGTTAAATCTCAGCACTCTCTCAATGCTATGGCCTGAGTTCAATCCCCAGCCAGGAAGCTAACCCACATGGCGCAGCTGACCTCTCTTATCTCACCTGCTGCTCCCCTCAGCAGTGTATTTCAATAAAATCTGCCTGTTCTGCTCCCCACTCTGTCTCTGGTGAATCCTCTCACCCCACGCCACTCCCCCACACCCCCTGTACCTTTGGCCTACATCCCAGTTCTTCTACGCAAAATAAAAATAAACAAATAAACAAAAGCTAACTTGTGGTTGGTATGACATCTACTTTCACATTATGTCTTGATACACATGTGGTTTCCAATTGTAAGAGGGTGGCCCTCAAGAAAATGGGAGGTTCCAGATTCCCTGCCCCACCTGAGGAAGGGTGGAGCTGAGAAAGGGGGGAAGCTGGAGAGGAGACTGGACAAGAAAGGAAGCAGGATGGAGAGCAAGAAAAAGACCTGGAGGAGGCACGTGGAGCTGAGAGACATGTGAAGAAGCTACACTTGGTTTTTGGTCCTGGACTGGGTGAAACAGATGTGGGTGAGAGACCCATGGGGAAGTTATCAATGGCAGCTTTTACCTTGATTTTGATTTTGCTCTTTTCCTCCCAGACTTATCTGACTGTTCCTGACTCTTTTGTAAGGGTCCCCACCCAAAGGTGCTTTAGACTTGTGGCAGGCTTTCTGGCCTTGCTTTGGGCCAACCTTGTTTGGCTGGACATTTACCCATGACGGGATGGGTAATTTGGGGTACTTGATTTGGAAACTATATACTTTGTCTTTTCTGTATTGCACACTAATTGTATTAAAGTTCCTTTCCATTAAAGATCTTATGTTTTGTCTTGATGCAGCGGATGGCAGAATCCATTTAACGCAGGCAGGTTTGGGGGTTCTGTGGTGCCCCTCTCCCTGTCCTGTAAATCTATCACTGGTAGGGCCTCCCCGGTGGCGCAGCGGTTGAGCGCTGGGTTGCGAAGCTGCCCAAGGCCTCTGCAGCGCCGGTTCGATCCCCGGCTGCTCCCCGGCCACCAGAGGAGGGTCCCGCATGGCGCGCAGACCTCTCCTGCCGCCCGCTGCTCCCCTCAGCAGTGTACTTCATCAGTCTGCCTGTTCTGCTCCCTGCTCTGGCTCTGGTGAATTCTCTCACCCTCCCGCGCTGCTGACTATACCCAGTGCTTGTATAAACAAACAAACAAACAAACAAATAAATAAAACATGCCTCTATTAAAAAAAAAAAACTTAATTAAAAAAAAAACACTATCACTGGTATACGTTTAAAAACAACTTACCAGGGTTAGAAATTCAAATCATATTTAAGAGATAAACACAAAGCATAGTGTATAATAATTGAATCTACAATTCAACTGATACAAGTTAAAGTAACACAGGTGTTTGCATCTGTAGAGGTGTGTACAAACCCCTCTTTGTTTTCTACACCTCATCGGTTCAAATAAATGAAGGCAATACTTATTATAAAAATTCTTTGCCCAATACCAATCACACTACCCTGTCTATACCTAGGAAGATCATCCTCCCAAACATCATTAAAAATTTTAAGGAAAATTTTTTTAGTTGCAAAGTAAATTTAAAAAAAAATTAGAGAATTTTTTAACTCTATCATTTTGATAACAATAACTATAAGTTAGTAAATATTTCTTTCTAGGATGAGAACTGTGCATTAAACATAGTACCATTTCAACAACTCAGGCATAAGCATTACTGTAGAAAAGTTAGTGATCTTACTTTTATTTAAAAAGACAGTGTGTGTATTGCTGACTTTAAAATACAATGATCACACATGAAAAATTCCCCCAATGCTGATAAGACAGAAGTTGATTTATTTTACTTATACATGTAACTGAAAAGTGCAGCATATTGCAATTTGCAAATCATTTAATATATACCAAGTTCAGATTGCTCTACTCTTACTGCAAAGTTTAATCAGATAGTATGTATTAGAAAAAAGTATTCACTAGGTTTTTTATGCCATATTTTCTTGAAGTCTAGTGAGAAGAGTGAAATATAAAAAAAAAATACAACCTGAAAAATTAAGTTAATAGAGAAGGCATTTGTTTTTTAGGCATAGCATGATTCTTCAATATTAACAAATTCATTCTGCAAGACAAAGAGGCTTCCAGAAGACTGTGAGCTCGGTATCTGGTGCGGAGTCTGAAGTCACTGTGTGAAGGAACCCGTGAGTCTCTGCTCCATTCCTGTATATTTTTTAAATGGGACAGCTGGAACTTGGGGGCCAGAGCAGACTCTTGGAACAGACTTTAAAAAACAAAGCTGGGCTCCCACTTATGTGGTATCTCTGGCTTTTGCTACTGCTTCAGCACTGCTGCCCCTTGCGGTTGGGGGGTGGGGAGTCTGCTTCTGCTCAGGCCCTACAAATGGACCTTTAGCTGTTTCCTACCTGTAGGTCTTTTTCTGGCTTCAGCATTGTAGCAAGTAGAACTGTTTTGACTTCCTGGTGGATTCAGCTTGGGTGGTACATTTTAAATCTCGCTATTCTCCTTCTCTCCCAGTCCTTTGGGTCTTGTGCAACCTCTCGTCTTTCCTACTGAGAAGCTGACTTAGAATTGGCACCTCAGCTCTCCACCCCACTTTGGACCTGCCTATTTGGCTAAACATTTGCCATGAGGGGATGGTTGATTATAGAGTTTGATCAGAATTCTGTGCCTTGAAATCCTTCTCCCCAGGCCTCCCCGATGGCACAGCAGGTTGAGCACCATTCTGTGAAGTGTGTCTGCAGCCGCGGGTTTGATTCCCAGCGGCTAGGGAGAAACCCACATGGCATGGCAGACCTCCTGCCTCACCCGCTGCTCCCCTCAGCAGTGTCTTCGGTCGTCTGCCTTTCTGCTCCCCACTCTGGTGAATTCTCTGGTGAATTCTCTCACCCTCCCATGCCTCTGACTATACCTCAGTTCTTGTATAAATAAAGAAATCTTTAAAAAAAAAAAAAAAAGAAATCCTCTCTCCCCTTCTTTTCTTCTTCCCTCTATTCCCTTTGAACCGCTCACTGGTTAAAACTCTTTGACCACACAAGAGTTTGATTATTTTGCTTTTATGCACGCTGGTGGGTACAAACCCTTAGAACAGAAAACATGGTTTTTTTCCCCTTAACAGTTTGGGGTACCTGGGAACACCTCAGTTTTGCATAGTAGCTACTATAGGTCAATGGGATGGAAGTTCAAGAAGAAAAAGCTAGATGCAAATTGGGGAGGAGCCAGAACAAATTGAAGCCTGCTCCTGACTCTCTCCTCATCTAACCCCAGGAATGATGGTGACTTGCAGAAGAAAATAGAACCATCCACCTTTGAGTTTCACAGGTGCCTTGCCTAGAATTCAGAGAAACTAAAGCTGCTGAGACAGCCAGAGCTGGAGGAGCCCGGGGCCCATTTACTACTCCACAATGAAGAAGTGTGGAGCAGATCAACACAACACAGCTAATTTGCAAAGGGCAATGCTGCTGTGTGCCCACATGCCAACTCTCACCCTTATGCTTCCACTAGTCAGCCCTAATTCAGAACCAGGGAGGGAAGGGAATTTTGGGAGACATAGTTGCAACCTAGCTAAGTTGAAACACTACAAACCAACCCTGTGGAAAATTAGCTCTTAAAACAAAGAATATCAAAGAATTTGCAGACATACTTTTTAAACTACTACACAGTATCTTTGTGAAAATGTGTCTTACTAATGTCCACTTTATTATTCTCAACACTTTCTTACACAGCAAAATCCATTTTCATTTTGCTCTTCCCAGAACATTGCAATCACTAGAATCATGAAATCTACAACACACCTTTACCTAGTCTCTTTTTTTTTTTATTTACTGGTTCAGTCATAATATAAGCTTCTGTGTTTCCACTGGATTCTGCATAAGTACAAGGTCTTTGTTTATAAATCTAAAGATTTCCATATCTATTTTTGAATGAGAGAAATAATTTAAGCACAATCAAAACAAACCTTTCAATTTACTTACCAAATATGTGTTAATATGTTTCAGTGCCACTTCCACTCTGCATGAAATATTCGAACAAATATATTGTGATATCATATGAAAAAAAACTATAAATTAATGATATATTTTCTCTTCTCTGGGTTTTTTTTTTTACTTTCCCTGCTATGTATCTGGTAATAATGAACCACATCACTGAGCCACTGGTGATGCGACTTTGTGTGCAGATAAAGTAAATTATTTGGATTTCCAAGTCCCAAAACAGATGAAAAAAAAATTTACTTTTGGTGCACGATTCCGCTGCATTTAGAGCAAAAGATGTTTCTCTAATCAAAAGACCTGCTATGCATCATCTCACAACCTTGAATATTCCACTAAGAGCAAATGCGCCTTCATGTTCCAGCTGCAAAAGAGAAGAAATTCAGCAGTTAGTTTTGGAGCAATGAAGAAGCAAATTTAAATCGTTGTTTTCATCTCTACCATTTTAAATTTCACCTTCTTCTACATACAGTTGTTTATTGTAACTTAATTTCATTAGTACAGAAGACATTTCATTTTAAATGTTGAAGTCTTTTAAATATAAAAGACTCAAAATAGATAACAGCTTTTTTCAAACACATGAAAACATTATCTCTATCTGATTTTTGAAAATTGGATGCACAAATTGTCCAGAGTGTAGCACTCTGAGTCTCTTCTCTGGCCTGTAAAGTCAACAGTTACGGTGCTAAAGTTTAATCAATCCCATAAAATGTTTCTCAGAAAGTGACCTGGTGTTATGCCTGAAGTATATCTCCTACATTAAAAAGCACTTTCAATGCAGCCAGAACAGTGTTATTGAAAGAGATAACTAATAGGTACCTGGAGGAGGATGGGGGAATTGAAGAGGGGGGAAGAAAAGTCAAATGGGACAGAAGGCCACGTAAATCCCATTTTCAAGCATTTCCCTAAGGAGATATGGTTGCATAGATGAATGCACAGGTTGAATAATAAAGGTGTTTTATATTATTTCAAGCAGAGAGCTCCATGAATTTCACAGTGAAACCAAAGTGTTTCCTTCTGGTACAAACTAGAGATGCTAACATGAAGCAGAAGTGCCCAATCAGAAGTCACAAATATTGGTGGTCGATTTGGAAATTTCATTCTGCTCATGCCAATTATTTGGATTTCTTGACAAATATAAGACGTTCCGTAGTCATTTCACATACCCAAAATATTGCTCCTTTTGTTCTGAAAGCATGCAGTCTTGTAATATATGTATACACAATCTTTGCTTCATTTGTATTAGTACATGTGTATAAGAAATTAAAATGTGTTAGACTTTGAAAATGCAAATATAAAAATGTAACATTAACTCAAACTCTGCCAATTTGGAAGGAAATATCAGTAGTAAGTTAAAAAGTAACTTCAGGGCCTCCCCAGTGGCGCAGCGGTTTAGCGCTGGGTTGCGAAGCTGCCCACAGCCCCTGCAGCGCCGGTTCAATTCCAGGCCACGGGGCGAAGGTCCCACATGGCGCGCAGACCTCTCCTGCCGCCCGCTGCTCCCCTCAGCAGTGTACTTCATCAGTCTGCCTGCTCTGCTCCCCGCTCTGGCTCTGGTGAATTCTCTCACCCTCCCGCGTTTCTGATTGTACCCAGTGCTTGTATAAATAATAAATCTTAAAAAAATAAAAAAAAAAAAGTAACTCCATTTCCCGGGTTTCCAATTCTTCCCACAAGTGGTAACTGCTACAAAGAGTTGGAGGTTGGGCCTCCCCTGGTGGCACAAGCAGTTGAGCACCGTACTGTGAAGCTGTCTGCAGCCTCTGCAGCACCAGTTCCATCCTGGCCTGCCTGCGAGGGTCCCATATGGCGCAGCAGACCTCTCCTGTCTCAACCACTGTTCCCCTCAGCAGTGTATTTCATCAGTCTGCCTGTTCTGTTCCCCACTCTGTCTCTGGTGAATCCTCTCACCCTCCCACACATCCCCACACCTATACCCCGGTTCTTGTATAAATAAATAAATAAATCTTTAAAAAAAAAAAAGAAAGAGTTGGATGTTTATCCTTCTAGACATTTGTTCATTTGTCTATATTTTTAAAAATATGTACAACTAGTATGTCCTCTGTCCCTGGATGAAACTCAAGTGGAACCCCTGACTTTTCCAGTCTCTTTCAGGTAACAGCCAATACTATAGTCACTTTAATCCCCTAACAAAAAGATTCCAATCCATACTAATTATGTCCAAGCAAGGCAATTATCAAAAATTCACTCTTGACACAAAGCCCAACCTTCTCTCCTGCAGACGAGAGGAAGCTGCCTAGACTTGTACCACATAGGACCACTGTAGTTGGGGAAGACAGTGTGATTGATTTCTTTTATCTTTCAGCACCTCACACTTTTATCGATTTCTCTAAGCTGCACTTTCTGATCCTACAAGGGTTATTGTGTCAAGAGAAGGGAGAAGGACACCTCTTAATTATTTATTACTATTAGCTGACTTTAGGCTTCCTGGGTCATCAGGAATGTAAACAAACTGGTCAACCTTCTACCAATATTGTGATTCATTGGCAGCTCCCTTAATGTTGGTAAATTCATCTCTCTCCTACTGGTCGTGACTTCCTTCTCAGCCGCCCCATTTGTACCTGCATTTTCTCTCGGTTATGGTCTGACCCTCAAAATGTTGTTCTTGAACTGGGTCTAAGAATTAGTCACACCAGTACTCACTATTCTCTTTCTGTCTCTCTCTCCTCTTCTTCTCTCTCTCTCTCTCTCTCTCTCTCTCTCTCTCTCTCTCTCTATCTCTTTATCTCTCTCTCTCATAAGGTCCACAGTCAGTTCATGGATCTTCTATCTACCAACTCCAGGTCAGAGAGCAGCCAGAGCAGTCGCCTGTCTTTTGGCACTGCCAAAAACCATTTCCCACCCTTTCCATTTCTCAGATGGAAGTTAGACCCCAGTCCACCATGCCTTCAATGGCTGGGCACACATATCACACTTTCCAAATGGTCCTACTGAAACCCTTCTCATGATAGGTACCCCACCACTTCCATTTTAGGGGAGAGAGAAACTCAACCATCAACAGATCTCCCCAAATATCTTCTTCATAAATCTACCTTCAATTTCCATTCCCCTGAATGTGTTATATTTTCTAGGAATAAAAGGTTTCCAAATCATCCATTTGATTTTCAGTCTATTTTTCTAAGTCCTGCAGGATAGTTGGTCTCAGCAATCACTTCAATATCTAATATCCATCAGCTTAAATTCTTGACTGATGATTCTATTTTAATATTATTTTGCATACCTACATGGACATGTGTGTGCATTCATGAAAGAGTGTATACATCATATGTATAAGATTATTTATTATATTTACACTCTAATTTCACTAAACATTTAGGAAATGAAGATTCTGGTTCATCTGAAAATTCTTGTCATTCAGACAGTTGCAAACATATAAGATAGTGTAATCATTAATGTTTCATATAAATAAGGTGACTTCTTACATATGCTTTCTATTGTCTCTTAAGCTGAATATAAACTGGGAAAATCCAGTTGTTTCAGAGTACACATTAACAGGTTCCAATTACTACAAGTTTTACTCTACTACTCTTTTGAAAACTCTTCCTTTTCTGGAGATATCAAATGTCTTTTCTTTGATATGAATAGACAGCAACAAACTGCAGATCTGAGACTAATCTACTCTGAGGATGCCTCTCCTCAACACTTGATATTCTATAGAAGACAGAAAAAATATTTTCCTTACTTTTCAGAAACTTCCTCTATTACTCTATTCTTTCCTCTATTACTTCCTCTATTACTCTATTTTCATGGAAGATAATTATGATTTTCTCTAGATAAATAAGCCATTTCTGAGTTTTCCAGCTTCTTACAGTGTGCTCAGTCACTTTCTTTAATACATAAGACCAGCAACTTGCCTCCTATAGCCCCAGGAACAGAAGGGATAGTAAGTAACCTACATAATATTCTGCAGAAGGATGTTTTAAGGCATCCTAAAGGAAACATTCTCCAACAGAGTCTGTTTTGTATGTGTTCAATAACCATATGTTCATTTCTATGTGGATAATGCACAGCATAATAGATACCTGCAATGATTTGAGGAGAAGGCAATTATTGACTCAAGGGGGTTTTACTGATTAGACTCTGAATGGCTCAAACATGACCAGAACTCCAATTGGGCATTATTAAAAGTTTGCTTTGATTCTTGGGTATTTGTTATTTTGTGCATAACTAGCATCTAAAAGGCGCCTACTACCTCCCGTGTTCAATGGTATGCTATGATTATGATCCAAAATCCTAATGTCATTTTACATTTAAATAAACCTCACTAAACTTGTTCCCAATTGAAAACTTTTCACACGTGAAATCATAACTAATTCAAAATAAATCCTCTGAGACATTTGCAGGGCAGTAAATATGAGTCTAATGAATGGAAAAATGAAAAAAAAAAAATGAAACAAAGCAGTCCTACCATGCAGATAGAGAAAAAGAACCTGAAATGGGAAATGGGAAAATACATTTCTAGACAATTCCCTTATCCTAGAAAATAAAAAAGGGGAGGGGAGTAATCAACAATAATAATCTCATCAATTTTTATAGAAACTTCTAGCTTATTTGACTCACAACAGCCTGTGCATTGGATTTATGAGATTTAAAAAACTTATGTGAACCCCCATGGATATATAATTACCAATATTCATTCAGCATATATTTAAGTGCTAAGCATCTAGAATTAAAATAGTGTGACAAAATAAAGCAGGCCATTGGATGAAATGCTCAGGAAAGGAAATTGCCTCTCTGACAGATTTCTAAGTTATTGGTAATAGAAGTCATTTCATTTTTAAAAACTCTATATTTTTTAATTAACAGTTGTTTATATTCTGCCTATACTGGATAAATATGTCAAATGATTACTAATCAAATTATTTGTTAATTTATATTTATGTAAAACTACATACACAACTTTTCCCAAATGTACCTAAAACAAAACTAGAGTGCTGGTTTAAATGAGTTTCTGAGAAACAACTGGAACATCTATCCCTTTAGTCCTATTCATACAAGTTATTCACAAAAGAGAGAAGTTTCTTGGGAGGAAGTGGCTTTGACTCATCTTTGTTGTTTGAACTGCTAGAGAATGAAATTTGTGCATTGAAACTCACCAAAAAGTCAAAGCAATACACAGAAAATACATCTACCTGCCATAAAGTTACAGAGGAAGGGAAAGATTGTATATTCAAGAAAATTGTTGAACTTGGTCTATCTTTCTGGACAACTTAACCATACAATCTCAAAAAATTCACCAGAAATCAATTCAGCAGAATCCTCAAATTACTGAAACATTTTACAATGCTAAACACCCTCCTGCGCTTCTGACTATACCCAGTGCTTATATAAATAAATGAATCAAATCTTAAAAAAAAAAATTAACTTCCTTTCCACTGATAACCTCTTATATAACCTTCCTGTACATACCATGTTTTGAAAATTTTTGTGTTCTATGTTGTAATTATTAAACATTATTTTAGTCAATGATTATAATTATTGTTACAAGATTCTGATTTAACATTTAACAAAAATATGGCCAAAAACCAAAAAATTCAATACTTCAATTAACCTAGGCAACTTTATGGGGCATTAACACATAATTTCTGCTATATCTTCTAGAGTAGTGACAATACCTTCTTACTTTGAACCCATTAGAGATCAAGGATCTTGAAATCATAGTTCGAAAATCATGACAAATTAAGCATATTCTTTCAAACTTAAACTTACATCTATCACTATATACTTAAAAACATACACTGAAAAATTACATACTGAAAGTGTTCAAGGTAGACACCACAATGTAATATCTAAATTACTAAAATTTAATGTTTGACCACCAAAAAAGATATATTTTTGATGCTCTTTGGTAAACAAGAAATAAAAAAAGCATAATGCATTCTCTCAGTGAACTCAGAAGACACAGAAAATTGTATGATATTTATTCATTTATCTAATCAGCTAATAAATATTGGGTACACTCGTGTAAGAGGTTTTGTCAAGTACTTGAAAATTAAAGACGGATTAATTCCCTAATATACTCACCAACCAATAAAGATAGAACAACTTGTAAATAAATAAGTGCTAAATTGATAAAAGAAAGTTCACAAAAAACTGAATAAGCCAATAAATAGAACCAAAAAGCAAAAGATAAAATGGCAATTTCGAGCTCAGATATCAATAATCACCCTAACTGTAAAAGGACTCACCAACCAAAAGCTAAATAGTGATTGGATGTATTAAAATACAAAACTCAATTATATGTTGCTTACAAGAGGCCCAATTAGGTTATAAAGACAAACATACATTTAAAGTAAAGGAGCAGAAATATTACTCTACGTCAATAGAAAATTTTAAAAAGCAGGAACCACTGTATTTAAATAAAATACACTTCCAGACAAAAAAGGTAATAAGAGACAAAGATGGACATTATATAATGATAAATGGATCAGTACAGCAAGAAGACATAATAATGATTAATATATATTTACTCAACATAGCAAGATAGAAATAAGAAAGTAAATATTGACACACCCAAAAGGAGATGTTGAAAGAGAAACAAAATAGTAGGAGAGTTTTAACACTTATAGCCAACGGACAGATCAGACAAATAAACAATCAAAAAGAAGACAATGGTCTTAAATGAGAAATTAGATTAAATGAACTTAATAGATATTTACAAAACACTCCACTCCAAAACAATAGAATACACATTCCTTGCAAGTGATTATGCAACATTCTTGAAGATAGACCATATGCTGGTACACACAACAAGTATCTATAAATTTTCAGATTGGAATGGTATGAAATAAGCAACCAAAATGAGAAAGGAAAAGCAAGAATTTGTGGAGAATAAACAGCATGCTACTGAACAACTATTGAGTCAATGGTAAAATTTAAAAACACCTGGAGACAAATGAAAATGAAAATATGAATTATCAGGACTTATGGGATAAAGCAAAGTAGTACTAAGCAGGAAGCTTATAGCAACACAGGTCTACCTCAGGAAAAAAAGAATCACAAAGTAAGAAATCTAAGTTAAAGGCACTAGAAAAAGAACTGTGAAACCAATGTAATTAAAAGGAAGAACATAATAAAATTAGAGCATAAATAAATGAATTAGCAATCAAAAGGACAATTCAAGAGATCAATGAAAGTAAGAGCTGTTCCTTTGAAAAGATTAACAAAATGGACAAATGTTTTGCCAGACTCACAAAACAGTGAGGAAACACAGATAAAATAATGTTCCATGAGCACTTGAGAAAAATGTAGACGTTACAGTTTGGGGGATGGAATTTTCTGTAGATAATCTATCAAGCCTATCTGATCTAGGTCTTCATTTAAAGCTTGTTATTGCTTCCTTATTTATTCTGTCTTTTTTGATCTGTCAGTGGTGGCAAGTGGAGAATTGAGTGTCCTTGTATTATTGTGTTGTTCTTGATCTCTTTAATTCTCTAAGTAATTGCTTTATATATCTTTGTGCTCCATCATTCAGTACATATATACTCATAAGTATTATTTCTCCTTGTTGTGTTAGGTCCTTAATCATAATATAATGTCAATCTTTTTTCTCAAATTACCTTTTTTAACTGGAAATCTATGTTATTTAAGCATAAGCATTTCTGACTTTTTTTTTTAATTACTGCTTGCTTGCAGGATTGTCTTCCAATCTTTAACTTCAAGCTTATGCTTCACTTTACTTTTTTTTTAAGATTTATTTATTTATTCATACAAAAACTGGGGTACAGGCCGGAGGTGTGGGGGGTGAGAGGATTCACCAGAGACAGAGCTGGGAGCAAAACAGGCAGACTGACGAAATACACTGCTGAGGGGAGCAGCAGGCGAGTCAGGAGGGGTCTGCTGCTCCATGTGGGTTTCTCCCTGGCCAGGATCGCACTCATTCTGCAGTGGGTCCGGACAGATTCATAGGTTGTGTCTTAACCCCTTGCGCCACCAGGGAGGCCCTTATGCTTCTCTTTAATAGTAAGATTAGCTTCCTCTAAATAACAAAAGACTGGCCTTTGTTTTATAATCCACTGAACAACTCTCTACCTTGAAATTGATGAATTTAAGCCTTAGGATATAGATCATTTGCATTTCTACTAGGAAGAAAATTCAGAAATTAACATCAATTTCACATTCTGACTCTGAATCACAGTAAACAGTCAAAACGGTAGTCCCCTCTAGGTATTTAACAAAACTTTGCCTACAGATTGGCCACCTTTATATATAAAGTCACACCTGTCTCTTTAAATATTTCCTATGACTGCATTCAAGATACAAGGGTAGGGTCAAGTAGTTTTGACAAAGATTATATGTCTTGCAAGTCTAAAATATTTATTATCTGACCTTTTTTAGGAAAATGTTGACAACCTCTGCCCTAGATTGTTAAATGAATGACTCAGGGGGGCCTATTAAAAAAAAAAAATACTCCAGGGCCTCCCCGGTGGCGCAGCGGTTGAGCGCTGGGTTGTGAAGCTGTCCGCAGCCTCTGCAGCGCCGGTTCGATCCCTGGCCACAGGGTAAGGGTCCCACATGGCGCGCAGACCTCTCCTGCCATGCCCGCTGCTCCCCTCAGCAGTGTACTTCATCAGTCTGCCTGTTCTGCTCCCTGCTCTGGCTCTGGTGAATTCTCTCACCCTCCCCTGCTTCTGACTGCACCCAGTGCTTGTGTAAATAAATAAATAAATCTTAAAAAAAAATATTCCGTAGGACTTTGACAGGGCATGACACCCATTCTTTGCCTTGTTTCCAGATTTTGAATAATTTTTCTCAACAAGAAAATAAAGATTGTAGAGATGTCACCAAGATGGCAACAGAGAAGTTTCTTGCTTTAATCTTAACATCTAAAAGCTAAATCTAAGGACACACTCTGAGAGTACCCTGGCTTCAGATAAAATAGAGCCCTACCTTGGACTTGAGAGACAGGCACTGAGAAGATAGTGAGCATGTTAACATTTTATTGAATAGGAGGTAGATTCATAGATAGGCCTGAAGTTTGCAGTCTGGAGCTGGGGACACAAAGAGCAGGGCTGCCAACTCAGCTAGGGATGCTGGGAAAGGGAGAGCAAAAATGATGTGCACATATGATTGAAAGAAGGAAAGCCCATATGGAGCAGCTGGAGTACCCCATGCAGTCTGGGTCCCTGAAAGCAATCCACACTACACTCCCCCTCCTCTGGGCTGGTACTGACCTTGTGAAGTGCACTGACAATGCACAGTCTAATCTCAAATCCGTACAAGAGGGCTATCAGTGGTGTCACAATCAAAAGACAACCATCTCCACCCCACCCCATCCCCCACAAGCAAACACCATAAGTGGCTGAACCCCTCTAGGCCCCTCACCCACTTTATGACTCAGCAATTGCAAAACAGATCTGAGTACCTAAAGAAGCCAACAAAGGCAAAAAATATCAAATCAACCAAACAAAATAACAGCACTACTTTCAGGGAAGGTAAAATTAGTTATTGCTAATAACTAATTTTAACTCTAAGTTATTGCTACAAACGTTAAAAGAAAAAAATTAGGGAGACTTCAGGTAGCAAAATTATAAGAAAATATAACACATGGCAACTCAAGACCTCATGAGAGTATGACAGCACAAGGCAACACCAACTCTCCAGAATCTAACCACATATAGAGTTCAAAATTGGTATAATACAGAAACTCAAAGAGATATAAGAAAAATCAGAAAGGCAAGTTAAAGTGACGCAAGAGAACTGAGAAAAGCTAATCAAAGAGATACAACAAAATTCAGAAAAGCAAATGAATGAGCTAAGGAATAAACGCAATTAACAAAAGTTAGAAATTGAAGTTTTAAATAAGAAAATTGTGGAACCGAACTGTTACGCGCTTGACCATTGTTTCGCCATTTTGTGTGTATAACCGCCATTTTAGAATTTTAGGTTTAAGTTTCGCTTTCCCAGAAGATGATGCAACATTCTTAACTATGTCTCATTCTCACCTCACCTTCTCGGACCACCCTGGTGGCCAATGGAAAGGGAGACAACCAAATAAGGAGACCACAGCATCCCTGGCCAATCAACTGAGTTTGAGTTGCGCCCGTGCCAAAAATGCCTTTCAGTAAACAATGAGTAACTGCCAGCTTGTTTTAAAATTTGAGCCTGCTTGTAACCCTATAAATATCTTCCCATTTCCCGGTTCGGGGCTCTCGCCATCCACCACTGTGTCAGTGAGTGTCGTGAGTCTGGACTCGAGTCTGTATTAAACTCCCTTTTGTGCTTGCATCAGCTGTCCTTGATTTTTTGGGGTCTGCGTTTGCCGCTCGCGGGCACAACAAAAATGACAAAGATTCAGAATGCAGAAGGCTAAATTAATGAAATCAAGAACTCAAGAAAAAGTTTTGGAAGCCCAATAGAACAATGGAGGATCAAATCAGTGATCTCAAAGATAGCAGTGGTCAAAGGAACCAGGTGGAAGAAGAAAGAGAAATGAGGCATTAAAAAAAAAAAAAATGAAGCACTTTATGAACTATCTGACCCTATTAGGAATGACAACATAAAGATAAAGGTATCCCAGAAGGCAAAGAGAGAGAGTGATGGGAAGAGAAATTATTAAATTAAATAATAGAGGAAAACATCATAAATACGGGGTAGGAACTAACTGTGTAAGTCTATGAAGCCAAAAGAACGCCTAAATATCTAAATGTAATGATTCCTATATCATGACACATGGTAGTAAAACTAACAAGAGTTCTAGACAGGGTTTCTGTCAAAAATGCCATCAGAAGGGCCTCCCCGGTGGCGCAGTGGTTGAGCGCTGGGTTGTGAAGCTGCCCGCGGCCTCTGCGGTGCCGGTTCCATCCCCCGCTGCTCCCCGGCCACCGGAGGAGGGTCCCACGTGGCGCGCAGACGTCTCCTGCCGCCCGCTGCTCCCCTCAGCAGTGTACTTCGGTCCTTCTGCCTGCTCTGCTCCCCGCTCTGGCTCTGGTGAATTCTCTCACCCTCCCGCGCTTCTGACTGTACCCAGTGCTTGTATAAACAAACAAACAAACAAATAAATAAAAAACATGCCTCTAAAAAAAAAAAAAAAAATGCCATCAGAAGAGGTTCCTTGCTTTGCTCCCAGGAGAATAATCTGAAAGTTACCAGCACTGGCACTGCAGAGTCTTATGACTTAGGGGAAAACTGGAACACATCTTGGATATCAGTGAGTCCTAGGGAAGTTAGGGATAATTTGGCAGCCTCAAGGACAGGGCAGGGACTTCAGGAGAGTTAAGGAAGTCTCCAGAGATAAGTGTAACAAATTCCAAAGGGGACTAATCAAACACGCCAGGACTAGGGGCAACAGGACATTCCAAATTGAGGACAATAAAGAAAAAAGATAAAGGCTGGGACACAGAGACTTAGTTCTGGGCACGGAGACATTAAGACAGAGTGAGTGAGACCACCAGGAACTAACCAATCACAAAGAGTCTGATAGGGCTTTAGAATAATTAGGGAAAGAAGGTGTATATTTCCTGAGGCTCGGCTCCACTTCCTTGCCCCAACCTGGCCTGGTTCTATGGCCTGGGAGTCCCACTTTATTTCTGTTCCTTTTCTCAATAAACATGTTCTTTCTCTAAACAAATCTGCCTCTTCTCACTTGCTTGCCTGAGTGTCTGTGAAGTTCCTGCTGTGGCTTCATGAGTCACCAAGCCGTAGTGGTCTAGTGGCTGGTATTCAGTGCTGCCCCTGCAGCCTGGGGTCCATTCCTGGCCGGGAGACTAGGCCTGAAAACCTGCAATTCTGGTATCATCAGGACCAGCACAGAACACACCAGAAGTGACACTGAGGAGATTCAGGCTTCATTAAGCAAGAAGCAAGTAGAGAGAAATGCCTGGGGGTTATCCTGTAACAATCTTGAGTTGGTAGTCAGCCTTACAAACCATGGCTTTGCCACCTGGCCAGCAGCTTTGGAAAGAAGAGAGTTCAGTGGTGTGGAGGAATACCACATTGACTGAGGGAGACGCATGTGAAGGAACTGGGATGCTCAGTAAGTCAGGTTCCCAGCAAAAGGCCCAAGGACAGTGCACTAGTCTGTTCCCCCATCGCCACCCCTCAGGATCTGTACTAACCATGTGGAGTTCATAGATCAAATGCATACAGTCTATGGAGACTTGTGTCTAGAACCACAGAGAAAAGGGACATCAGCAGAGTCATAGGCGTGAGTCAGTTCCCTCCTCCAATTCCCACCAATGTCTATACTTCTCCAGGCCCTCTCTCGCTCCATGACTCAACAACTGCAAGATGAGGGCTTGGAGCTACGCATACTGAGAAGTTCAGACATTTTTAATTACATAAATCTAGGGAAAGTATTTTTTAAATCTCCCTGGAAAAGTAGTACTTCAATCTCCAAGTTACTGCTGTAGTCACTTTTTTCAAAATAGGGAAATCGAGAGCAGCAAAATGGGCAGATGGAAAACTACAACACATGACATCCTGACACCTCAAGGAATAAGTTATCAGGAGAGACGAAATTTGATACAGGGTAACAAGGGGCACTAAAAAACTGGCCAAGGACACTGCCCAAATAGTTTACCAGTCACTGTCTGAGTTCTTCATCCACTGCACAATTGCAAGACTACTCAGGCTCACGGAACAACAATGGTATTTATTTAACAAACAAGGGAAAAACAGAGTTACTGAGGCCAAAAATGGCCGTTTACCTCACCTGAAGCAGTGCCCAGTGTTTTTTACTCCTAAACAAAAGCAGTTAAAATAGCATCTTCCTGCCATTGAGGACACAAAGTACCTCTCTCTAACAATAGGCCACATGTCCAAGACAGCATCTTCCTGCCACTGGATGCACGGCAGCCAGATTATAGGCCAGGTTCCAACTCACAAAGACAGCAGAAGACACAACAAGAGATGTTCCATGAGCGGCCGAGATGCCCCAGCACAGCACCAGACAAACAACTCAAAAACTGCAGAAGCAGCGGTCAAATGATCGCACAAATGGCCACACTTACGCATCTCAGTAAGACGTCTGGCTCCGGGTCTTGACCTTCTCTGCCAGGACACAAAACAGCAAAACCAGGAATAGTTTCATCCACTTGGCTACTAGCAAAGACTTCAAACTCTTCCTCTCTGAGGCTGGCTGCTGAAAGCCTCCGCCTTTAGAGGCACGCAACAGTCTTCTGAAAGATGGGTGCAGTGGGGGCCAAAAACCACTAACCCCTCACACTGAACCCCAAAACCTCCCAGGGTGAATTCTGAAGACTGAATGAATCCGCGCCCCCTTCTGCCCTCATTCACATTTTTTTATCAGTCACTCCACCCCACTTTTTAGCATTTTCCCTGGGGCTAACGATCCTCACCAGCAACACCCTGGGGTTGGGGGGTTGGGGGGTTGGGGGGTTGGGGGGGGGCGGGGCACTGCATGTACCAGTGTATGGCTTCAGCCACGGTTACAAAATGTCCAGTGTGGATAGATTTTAAGGTGCCTAAGGAAAGCAAGAGGAGAGAAAGCTGGAAAGATGAGTAAGAGAGACATTGGAGAGTTTCCAACATAGCATACTAAACCAAGAAGACTGAATTTTATCCCTGGACAAGAGAGGGGAAACAGGTTTCTAAACAACTATATAGAGTACTGCAACTAATTCAAATTTAGGAGGATTATCCTGGAAAATAATAGAATGGGCTGTATATGAATTATTGATAGGCCATCCAGTTAACAAATGGTCTAAATGGCTTAAGAAAGACATTTCCAAATGTGGTTGATGATTAGAATGACCTGGAGAGGTGCTTTTAAATTACAGAATTTTAAGCCCCACCTAAGACCAAATAAGTAAAAACTAACAAAGGTGGACTTAGGTGATCTTATATGTGTTTTCATATGTGTATGGGGTATGTGTATATTACTCTCTAGTTGATTCTGAAGATGAGCCTGATTTGGTGATTTTCAAAGAGACCCAATGACAGCCCAATCAAAATAGTACCCAAGAGGATAAAAAAAAGATGGATTAAAGAGACAATTCTAAATTAGATCTGGACTTGATAGTGAGTGCAGTTGATTAGGATTCTCTTGTGTAAGTCCCAGAAGCAGGAGTTAGAGAGGATTCCTAAATTACCCCTAGATTATCACCTAAACTCTAATGACATCTATTAAAAATTTACATTTACATTTAAGGGGGTGCAATTGTATTGTATGGGGAGTATAAAAATAAAAAATAAAAATAAATAATAATAATAATAAAGAAAATGTACAAACAACTATGCATTATACCCAAGTACCAAATATTTTTTTTTAAAAATTTAAATTTACATATGAGAAGAAACCGTTAAAAGAAACCCAGCTAACACTTCTCCACTCACACTTTTGTCCTTTCTCCTACTTCTACCCTCCAAATCCAAGTCAGTGGAAAAAGGCCAAAATCTTATCACTGAAATATCACCATTGCTATTAAAACTTGTATTTTCAAGTATATCAATTAAAACAATCTGAATGGTAATGAATATATTGTGCCCAGTAAATTTGCTACTTACTCTTCCCTGACCTGTTTTCCCTATCACAGTCTCATTTGATTATTCCAAGCAGACAAGTCTATTTTCTTCCTTTGGCAGGCAGATGAGCAAGGTGGGATGGAAGTTATATTAAGAAAAAAGTAAGTGCACCATAGTGCATACTTGAAAGCCTTTCTGTGATAAAAGGACGGAACTTAGACCAGGAAAGTCATAGTGTCAAGCTTAAATGCTTTCTCTACCGGTGTGCTTTAGGGGGAAAAACACATAAGCTGGAAAGCTGGTCAGGCAATTATATTACTGACAGGGAGTTTTATGAGACAATATCAGAGGGGAAGTGCAATGAGGCTATGTCAAACCACAGACTGTACAAAAGGAAAATATATATATGGGATCGTAGAAAGAGGGACAAATAAAGTTGGCAATGAAGAGGGCACAGTTTAATTGCATAACCTTTCCTTTCGACTGCATCTGTAATTGGAGCAAGATGTCCCTTCCTGGCTCATCAAAGCACCTGGTGCTTAATGGGAGAACAAGGACCCTGGAGGCAACGTCAGACAGGAGCAGGAGCTGATCTCCCAGGGTGAAGTCAGGACTAGTCAGTAAGGGGTGAGATCAAGTGTATAACCCCTCAAATGATGTATTTCAGCCTTCTACCCAGTCCCAAATGGCAGATGGTAAAGCTCTGACCCCAAAAGAAAACAATTTGCACTGCTGGCACTGGTGGGGGAATTCATGGAAGGACGGCTACTTTTGCTTCATGCTCTGTAGGCACCATTAGAGATCACTGGGAATAGATGGATGGAAAAGGAGAGGATTCCTAAATTATTCCTAAATTATTCCTAAAATAATATTTGGTACTTGGGTAGTTGGGTAGGAGAGAGCCTTAGGGGCTTGGAGGCTGTGAATTCTAATTCTGGCTCTGCTGCCAACTTCCTAACTTTAGAGGATACACTTAATATCTAAGAGCGCCAATTTCCTTCTTGGAAGAGATGGTGCTGAACCTTACCAATATTATTGATTTTAAGCCTGCATTTTAGTCCCCTCCCCAAAGTGGCCCATCATATCAGGTTTTCCCAGGAATAGAAAATTAAAGTGTTCCTATGTTCAATTATACTAGAAAAAAAAATATATATATATATTACAAGTTTTAATCTTACAAGAATGGCATATTTTTCCCCAAATATAGCATCAAATGAGATGAAATGGCAAAGCTCTGAAGAAACATTAAGTATTATTCAAATACAAGCCTTTGACATTATTGTTACTAAAGAAAAAAAAGGTTTTTAAGTGTTAAATCCTAAAGGTGCCTGCTTCCCCTAACGTCCAGCTAAGCCTTTCCTTTATTCCATGTTCAATTATCAAGTAACTTTCTTGTGCCTGACATTAACTGGTCCTAAGAGAATGCAAAAGTGCACTATATATAGTAAGATACAAAAAGTCAAATGTGTGATTCCATTTATAGAAGTTAGAATAAGCTAATTTATAGCAACAGAATGTGGAATGGAGGTTTCTAGAGGTGGGGGAAGAATTAGGGGGTTATAGTTAATGGCCACAGTCTCTGTTTCAAGTGATAACACGTTTTGAAAATGGATAGTGGTGATGGTTACACACTGTGAATGTACTTAACGTCCCTAAACTGCACATTAAAGTAGTGAAAATGGTAAATTTCATGTGCATTTTTTACGATGGATTTCTTTTTTTACAACAAACTCTAACAAACAAAAAAGAATTGAACTTTTTTCCACCTAGTAAGTAAACTGCTGATATAAATCCTGTTGCTTTCTGCTCCCCAGGAAGTTTTCTCAAGGTTCTTTATCATCCTATGTTCTGACACTAAGAACCTACTCAATTCAGGGTTATTTCCAGAATATTGAGTATTATCAAACTTTCATTATCTTGGATGTTCACTGAAGCTCTCTCCTCACAGCTGAGTAAATATTCCTCCAACAGGAAGCCTGACAGATGAATTGTCTTGGCCCCAAGATGTATTTTCACATCAGAACTCAGACAAGTGTGACAGTTTCCTCCTCTAAGCTCCTCTTTTGAATAGTTTAGCATGACTCAGGGCTTTACCACTTTCCTCACCTTCAGGATATTCTTTTCCAAGACAATTTTCCATTAATAATAGAGACCATCTCCTCCAAGGAGAAGGAGCATTATCTGCCCCTGGAAATAAAGGGGGGTTAACTTGGAAAAATCTAAGCAGTACTTCGGAAAGCTGAATTCTGGTTCCAATTCTGTTTCTATTTTAATCACAAGACTAAAACCTTACCTTCAGTTCCTCTCCATGTGAAAGGAGAGATTATAACACCTCCTAAAAACTTTGCTGTAATTTAATGAATAAATTCCCAAGGGAATATATTATGAAAAAGATTTAAACAGAGGAAAATTATTTTGGTCCTTCAGGAATTAAATCACTCTGGTTGGGATCCAAGACTAAGCCAGCTTATACTATATTCTACTGAAAGTTAGTAGTGTTACAGTCAAGTTGTTGAATTTAGGACTCATTTGGCATGGTAGTGATTGATGTGTTTGCCATGTTGCTTGAAGTATATAATTGATGCTTCATTTTTGTATATCAGTCTCGGAATTCACCTTAAATCTCATATTCATTTGCTCACCACATTCAATCATTTGTTGTTTTTTATTTATTTTAATTTTTGCATAGAAGAGCTGGGGTACAGGCCAGAGGTGTGGGGGGTGAGAGGATTCACAAGAGACAGAGTGGGAAACAGAGCAGGAGGATTGACTGAAATACCCTGCTAAGGGGAGCAGCAGGCAAGACAGAAGAGGTCTGCTGCGGCACATGTGGGTTAGCTCCCTGGCCAGGAATCGAACTCAGACCTTAATGGTGATAGAACGCAGACTTAACCCCTAGGCCACCAGGGAGGGTCCCTTCTTTTTTAATTCTAAGAATTTCAGGTGTACAACATAATGGCTTGAAACTATATGCTGCAAAATGATTGTCACTATAAAGCTAGTTAATATCCAACATCGCAATACTCACAAATCTTTTTTCTTGTGATAAGAACTTTAGCATCTACTCTCTTAGCAACTTTCAAATATGCAATTCAGTGTTATTGACTATGGTCACCATGCTGTACCTTACATCCCCATGACACTTATATGATAACTAGAAGTTTGTACCTTTTGAACCCCTTCACCCATTTCCCCAGCGCCCCTTCCTTCCCCACCCTTGCCCCATCACCACCACCTTTGACAATCACTGATCTGTTCTCTGTATCTGTGAGCTTGGCTTGGCTGGATATGAGGAGACATATGTAAGTTAAAGCACATAGGGTTTCTCTCTCTCTGATTTATTTCACTTAGCATAATGCCCTCAAGTCCAGCCACATTACTACAAAAGGCAATTTTTCTTTTTCTTTTTCTTTTTTTTGGCTTAATAACATTTCATTGTATAGACACTTCTGTTGTTCCACATCTATTGTAAACAATGCTCGATGATCATGGGGAGGGGGCGAGGTAAGGGAAATGTGTCTTTTCAAGTTAGTGCTTTTGTTTGCTTCAGATAGGCCATTCTAAATTCTTGCCTCACCCTTGCTCAGTCTCTAGTGGTATTTTGAACTGGATAATACAGACAAATCTTTGTTGCAAGGGGTCATCTGTGCCTTGCAGGATATTTGGAATCTATTCCTGGTTTCCAACCACTAGATGATAACTCCCCTCTCTAGAAAGTTGTGAAAACTTAAAATGTCTCCAGACATTACCAAACATCCCCTGAGCAAAAGTACCATCCCCACCTCCTCATGAGCACCACAGTTGGAGACCTTTCTAGCCATGTAACTAACACAAATAACTACTTCTGACAACATCACCATTCATTCCCTTCAGAACTCCTAAATGACCACAATTTGTCTTACCTTTTTTTTTTTTCAACTAGCTTCCGCTGCTCTGAGGAATGGGGTAATTCTTGCCCAGAAGTCTGTTCTATGTGTCTAACCAAGCTTGAACTATCAGGAAAAGTATCTGAAGGAGACTCAGTTTCTAAAAAGTCTCTTCATTGCTGAAAATATTAACCTAGTAATGTTTAAATACAAGATACAGCTTATATATGAGATATGTACAAAATCGAAATGAGCTACAAACCTTCACCACAACTCAAAATGCATCTTGCTGAAGTCTTTTTAGAAACTAAAAAAAAAAAAAAAAAGTTTCATAACCTTTTCAGAAACCATACTTCATTTCATATTGTCTTAATCTGATTTCAGTGAGAATTAAAGAACAGGAAAACACTGCTTGTGTGTCAGATCCTATGTCATAACCCTTTTGAACCTTTCTAGCAAAAGTAGATTCTTTTTATAAACTATTTTCTGACTCTGTTGGCAAACTTGCCTAACTTCAGTTGACTAGAAATATTTTTCACATACTTTCTCCCTGACTCCAACACTAGCTTCATAAATTTCAGATGGTCCTTGGGAGACTACAATGTGATTTAAAATATTGGAAAACCTGAGATTTCAGGAAACTGATGTAAACTCTTTAATGTTTATCCCTCACTTTCAAACATCCCAGACTGTCTAATGAGCTTTTCAGGGTGTTTTTTCCAATCACTCGCCAAGGTAAACATACCTACATTTGAGGGAGGAAGAGAGGAGAAAGATGTTTCTACAATTTTGAGTGCTTTTCACCTCTGCCACCTGCAAATGGTCAGAAACATCCATCTTAGGTAGAGTAAAATGAATCTCCTAGTTTTAAATATTGTAATTATGTGACTCGAGGAAGTATCATTTCTTATTTTGCACAAATATTAATTCCATAAATTCTTTTAATTTGTTTTGTAAGTATCCCTCGTATTTTCTAAAGAAAGAGGTAGGCAGAAAAAAAGTCAGAGCTAAAATTTCAATTCTTTGGTCTCAACTACCTATCACAAGGCATTAGTGAACAGTAGCTGAAACTGTGTGCTTAAGCCCAGACATGTATTGTTAAATGTGACATGCTCAATTTATCATTAGTTATGAAGTGAAAACGGATGAATACACATTCAATTTAGTTCAGCTGCTTTCTTCATTTATCACACTCTTTCATCATCCATCATCTTCCCCCACCCTTTTGATTTGAACAAATAACACACTTTCATAAGTTTAATCTAATTAATCATAATTGTAAGGTAATGTTCCCTTAATGAACCATACATCTGATTTTATAAAGTTTGTTGCAATTTTAATAAAATGTGTTTCAGATAGAATCTACAAATGTTCTCTTTGAAGCCCAACCATCTAATCATTCCTCTGCCTAACTCATAGTTCTCAATTCTGTATGGACACACACCCACAAAAACACACATGCATGCATTCTTCTATTCTTCTTTCTAGGGCTGATGAAGATATAACAAAGCTAAGAGGCATTGGAGCATATTGTCTTTATAGAACAACTGTCTCAGTAAATTGGAAAGTGTTCATCGTTTTATGAGGTGAGATCGGAAGTTAAGAAAATTAATTGCAGAGTTGATAAAAAATGCAATGAGGAATGGGGAGGATTCTTCCTCCATTATTATTATGAATATAAAGTCAGGTCTAAATGTTAACTACAAAGACCAAGGCAGAAATATAAAGAAGATGTTGTCACTTGTCAGTAGTAAATTATGCTACAACTTCCAAAATCCTCTCTTTGTACTATGACTCAAAAGAGCATCTCATAGACAAGAAAGATAATGTAAATCACATATTATTTCCCACATTTGAGCAGAAGGAGTAAGATGTACCCCCATCTAAACCTGCACAGCTTTCAGCTTAGGTGACAAAATGTCAAAGAACACTGAAACCAGAAGAAACATTAAGGCCATTTTAGCTTATCAATACATTGCTTTAAAAATGAAGAAACTAAAGACACAAAGGTTTGGGACTTGCCCAAGGTCACAGGAGTAAGTGGTAGCAAAATCAAGACAACAATATGAGCCCACTGATGCATTCCAGCAAGTTTCCCATCTGATCTTGCCTCCATGTCACAGAAAACTCACAAGCTTGTTCTCTGCTTCATATTAGCCGCTTTCTGTTTTGCATGAAACAAATTGACACATCTTAGAAAGAAAAATAATATCTTTTAAGAACATAGACCATAATACTAATATAAAATAGCAATGTCTGAGCACTTTATAAGCCAAGTGTCACAATGATATGTGAAAAAGGGGACAAACCCTCCCATTGCCTCTCTCTTGTCCTCTTGCAGAAGATGGGGGTACTGGCTTCACTCGGGAGTGTTGCCTTCAGCTACAGCACTTTGATTTTCTGCCTGGAGAAAAGCTTTTCTTGACTGACTAGCTGCTCTTTACATTTCTTATCGTGGATGCATAGTCTGCTTCTCCTTTGCAATCTCATTAGTGACACTGCTACCATTTGCCCTGACTCTCTCCTTGTGTTCCTGACATTCTAGCCCAGGACATTTCTTAAATGCCCTTTCTCCATGTGACGGCAAGAAGATGGCCAAACTGAAGAATCAATTAGCATAAATATAAAGAACAGGGACTATTAGTCATTCTCTCCTTTTATGGTTTAAGGGCTGAAACCATCCAATACTCCTGACATCCTCCTTGGCAAAATATTTCTCCGCCCTAACACTGTTTACAGAGATTTCATTCATTATCTACTGTGGAGCCGATCTCATTAAAGATCAATGCACAAGAAACGATCACACATTCACAAACAAAAACATGCTGACTGCGTTAATTTCATTTTAAATTTTAAAAAATGCTAATACCTGTCCTTGCATATATATCATTGGTAAATAACAAATTGCAATTGTTGGGCAGAGTGAAGCAACCTTTTCACTATCATGAAGAGTTTTATATTTTTTCAGATCCTGAGATAGAAAAATTCAAATTCTAGTAATTTATTCTAAGTAAATAATAATTTAGCACATTTTGAAAACTTATAATATCATTAAACAAAATATTAGAGATTAATTAAAATATAGAGTAATATTGAGAGAAAGTAATGTTCACAAAATATAATAGGTAAGAAAAGGCAGATTAGAAAAATAATATTGCAGTTTTATCTTGCTGCTTAAATTTGATTGAATATATTGCTTTTATATAGATTGGATAAATACACACCAAAATGTTAGCATTAACCATCTTCATTATTAAAAGTTATGGAACTTATAATTCATAACTAATTGTGTAAGTGTAAGTCATATTCATCTATTTAATTCCTCTATTCTGTGAAAGCAGATTTCACCTATTATATTCCCACTGCTTTGGATGTACCTAGGGTCATAACAGCTCAACAGATAACTTTTGAGTAAATGTTTTTATTTTTGTATTACCAATATTTATTTTTCCACAATTTTTTATAATAAGGAAGTTTTTCCTTACAATGAGAACAGAAGCAATTAGTATATTTTTATTATTGTTGTTATTATTCCCAATGTCTGTTGTTGTTCCCTTCAAAAGTCTTAACTTGGAAGACTTTCTGAAGAAACAGTCACAACTAATACCCTACAGAAAGAAATTAATGGGAACTCCATTCATGAGTAGGTCAATGGAAATTAGGTAAGAAACCTACATATTTGCAAATCAGATATCAGCACTGATAAGAATGCTTTAAGGTGTCTTTCTTTCAATCAATAGTTAATTGAATAGCTACTGTGAACCTCATAAAGTTCCTATGGTTGGAGGGAAAGATGAATACAGTGAAGAACAGAGCAGGAAAAAAATCTCCGTTTCTCTGAGAAAATTATAAATTTTATTAGAAAAACAGTCCATACTCTGTAATTCCATATAAGACAGAATAAAATGTGATTCAGCAGAGTTATAAATTAAATGCCATGAATGAAGAGAAAGAAGGGATTAAATGCAATTTGGTGGTGGGAGGTCAGAGGAGGCTTCAAAGAGGTCTGACACCCTTAAAAGATCCATAGTTGAATTTTGATAGATGGAGAAGAGGGAGGTCTTTTCTACATTTAACCTTGAATTAGAATAAAACTAATTCCCAATAGCCTGGCATTTAATCACTGCAGAATCAAAAGGCCAAGTAGACTTGCTAAACATTCAGGGACAGAATTTTTTCTAACCCAGAGGGCATGCAGCAGCAACAACAAATTACAAACTTTGCCCCATAGTTGGATGCATGTCCAGCCCTCATCTGCCCAGCCCATAGAGGACCAGCGATAGGTTCTGAGCATTCAATTTATTTTTTTCCAAAGCATTTATCACCACCAAATTAGCATATCTGTATGTGCTTATTGACTGTCTCTCCCCACTAGAATGAAAGCTCCAAAAAGGCAGGGTTTTTTGTCTACTTTGTTCACATTTGTATCCCAGCACCTAGAACAGTTTCTGGGATATGGTAGGCAAGTATTAAATATTCACTGGAGATGTGGCACAGGTGTGGTAGTCACAGCAGTGGCAGTGCCTGGTCCAGAGAGGTGGTGCACACAGGCAACAGAGGCCAGAACCCCACTGGTTGCAACACTGGAAACACAAAAGAAGTATCTCCTGTGAAAGAGAAACTGATGGTAGCAGCATCTGGGTACGGCTGGGGATCTCCTCCAATAGAGGTGACCTAGCTATTCCCAAAGGTAGACCAGAAGTCACCAAATGGCTATGGAAGAAGATCCTGCCTTCAATATCACAATTTACATGTAACACTTAACTGGAGGGACATTTCACCAAGAGATCCCTGTAGCTAAACATGGGACTTCAGCATCCCCTTAATAATAGAGATCAGTGAAGACCTCAACAGACTTCAACACTCTTCACTGAAAAGGATGTGGGTAGAAAAAGAAGCCTAGAGGCTGGGGTCTAGGGCAAGGGATACAGATGGCAGGGCTGTCGTTTCAGCCAGGGCCCCCAAGGAAGGGGAAGCCAAGATGGCATACACTGGATGGGGAAAACCATGCAGAAGAACAAACTGCAGAGGGGCTAGGGTGTCCCACACAACCTGGGTTTTCTTCAAAGTTAAGAGTAGATCAGGTAGTCTGGTCTCCACTCTCCTTTCCCCACCCAAAAGGACTAGTGTTTACCTCATCAGATGCACCAAGAGCACGTGTACTGCCAACTCTCTGATCCTAAACTCCCAAGAAGATGACTTCTGTGGTGACACAAAGATGAGTACCTCCATCCCAGTTCATTTGTATAATAACAGAGCCCTTTCAGGCCACTTCCTCACCCTATGGCTCAGCCACTCACATGGCATGCCACATACTGTCTGGATCCCTGCTAAGAACAGAAGGAGTCTACACTATACTCCCCCTCCCCTGGGCTGGTACTGACCTTGTGAAGTGCACTGGCAATACACAGACTGCCTAATCTCAAATCTGAAACATGATAGAGGAAGGATATCAATGGTGACATGAACACAAGGCAAACAACTCTCCCACCAGCACATCTGACTCAGCAACTTAAAAATAGATCTGAGTACCTACAGAAGCCAGCAAAGGCCAAAAAATCAAATCAATCAAACTAAAGAAACAGCACCACTTTCAGGAAAAGTAAAATTAGTTCAACCCCAAATTACTGCTATAAACATTAAAAAATAAAAAAGGAGACTTCAAGTAGCAAAATGGGCAGTCAAGAAAATATAACATGACAACTCAAGACCTCTTGAGAGTACGACATCACAAGGCAAGACCAACTCTCCAGAATCCAAACACAAAACCATGGACGATTTTATCTCCCATCATATACAGAGTTCAAATTACAGAAATTCAAATACAGAAATTCAAAGAGACAGAAGAAAAATTAGACAGGCAAGTCAAAGTAATGCAAGAGGACTTAAAAAGTTAATCATCTATAATACAAAAATAAAATAAATTTTAAAAATAAATAAATAATGTACAAACTTTCCAAATTTGATTAAAATGGCAATCACTAGTATGAAGAAGCTCAGCAGACCCTAAGCAAGAGAAACACAGAAAAAAATCAAACTAAAGTACCTGTATCAAGTTGCTGCACTCCAACTGGAAAGTGGTGCAGAAAACCAACTTAATTACAAGAGATACAGAGGAAATGGCTTTCTGCCTTCAGAAAGGAAGTGATGCAGACAGCAAGGGGGCCATGAGAGCCAGAAGAGCTAAGGGTAGAAGTATGACAAGATAGAACTCTATTTAAAAGAAAAATAGCTTTCAAAAACAAAGACTTTTTAAGACAACTAAGCTGAGAGAATCAACAGCAGCCACTTGTGTCAAAGTTCAAGAAAGTTCTCAGGCTGGAAGAAAATGGTCCAGTCAGCAGCTTGAATCCCCATAAGTGAATGAATGAAGACCACCAAAACAGCAAATCAAGCCCAGCTTTTTAATTTTTTACAAGGTTAAAAAAAAAAAAGGAAAAAGATGAAAAAAAGAGAAGCTGATCAAAGACATACAACAAAATTCAGAAAAACAAATAAATGAGCTCAGAAAAAAAATCAATGAACAGAAGTTAGAAATTGAAACTACATATAAGAAAGTAACATATTTTCAGAATATAAGGAGCTCAATAAAAGAGATCAAGAATGGGTTTCCCTGATCGCACCAGGGTTAAAGGCTCAGCACTTTCAAGTTATCACAAGCTACTACAGCACGAGTTTGATCCCTGGCCAGGGAGCTACCCATATGGCACAGCAGACCTCTCCTGTCTTGCCCGCTGCTCCCCTCAGCATGTGTTTCAGTAGATCCACCTGTTCTGTTTCCCATTCTGTGGGAAGTAAATCCTCTCAACACCACCCCCACACCTTTGGCCTACACCCCAGTTCTTGTATGCATAAATAAATAAAAACAAATCTTTTAAAAAAAGAGAGCGAGAGGGCCTCCCTGGTGACGCAAGGGGTTAAGCAATGCACTATGAAGCAATCCACAGCCTCTGCAGCCTGAGTTCAATCCCTGGCTGGCAGTGTATTTCAGTCAGTCTGCCTGTTCTGTTCCCCACTCTGTCTCTGGTGAATCCTCTCACTCCCTGCTCCCCCGCATCTCTGGCCTGTACCCCAGCTCTTGCATGCATAAATAAAAAGAGTTTCCTCTTCTCCACATCTTTTTTTTTCTTTTTTTAAATTTTATTTTTATATTCCCCATACAATTGCAACCCCCTTATTTTGACCCCATTCCCTTCTTTCCCCACCCCCCAATATCATTCCTTAAGGACCTACTATTTGCAAGTAATTTTATTGGACACTCTATAGCTAACAAAAATGAGCAAAATTAGGCCCCTGCTCTTAGGGAACTGATGAAATAGTAGAAGGGAAAGAGTCTTCTAAGACAACAGACAATAATGTGTTACTGTGCCCAAGAGAAAAATGTACAAGCTTAGTGTTGGGGGGTGGGGTGAGGGGGGTGCTGGCAGGATGTGGAACAGGGAAGGTGAATCTCCCAAGGAGAGGAGAACGGGAGAAACTTCATAGAAGATGTGCGCTTTCATTACAGAACAAAACCTATACCTGTCCACACTCTGCATAGTCCCTGTTTTTGTAGATTTATCAACTCTGTGACCAGGCTATGTTTCAACCAAAGAATCTATAGAATAACTTTGACACAAGATCCTTTAAGAGTCCAAAGAATACTTTAATATTCAGAAGTAGCCTGATTTGGCTTATGATTATGTTCTGAGATCTTCACTGAGAAACTAAGCTAGTGAGAAAGACAGGAGAGAAGGCATAGATACCAAGAATTACTATGAGAAAATAAGCTTTTTTTTAAATTCTGCTAATGTTACAACAATCAAAAACTGAAGAATACTAAGGTTTTTGTCTACCAAGTGATGCAGAATCATGCAAAAAAAAAAAATAAAAAAGTCACATGAAGAAGCAAAGAAAACCTACCCTGGCCAAGAGGAAGCCAATGAATGTCATCCTCACCATTTACCAATCCTGTTAGAATTTTTTTTTTTAATAGAGGCATGTTTTATTTATTTATTTGTTTGTTTGTTTGTTTTGTTTATACAAGCACTGGGTACAGTCAGAAGCTTGGGAGGGTGAGAGAATTCACCAGAGCCAGAGCGGGGAGCAGAGCAGGCAGAAGGACCGAAGTACACTGCTGAGGGGAGCAGCGGGCGGCAGGAGAGGTCTGCGCGCCCTGTGGGACCCTCCTCCGGTGGCCGGGGAGCAGCTGGGGATCGAACCGGCGCCGCAGAGGCTGCAGGCAGCTTCGCAACCCAGTGCTCAACCGCTGCGCCACTGGGGAGGCCCCCTGTTAGAATTTTTATCCTGATGAAAAAAAATTGCAAAATTATCCAGTGCGACATAATCGGAAGCAAGCTTGAGTCCCACATATTCTCAGAGCCAACCAGAGACCAAGATGTCAAGAGGGAAAGAGAAACCCCCCAGGCTTCTCCCGACCTCTGCTCAGCACTGGAGTCACAGGCTGCATGCCCAGTCTCTGCTCCTTGCCCAGATCACTCCACACTGTCCCCATCTTGTACTGCTTGGAATGACAATGTACCTAATAACATCACCAAGTTAAGATTTTCTTCTGAAACTTAAAAGAATCTTCAGGGCCTCCACTGGTGGCACAGGTAGTTAAGCGTGGCGCTGTGAAGCTGTAGTAGGTACAATGGATAGACACTCAACATCCATTCCACATTCCTGGGGTGTCTTGCTGCATTACAAAGCCAAAAAAAATAAAAAATAAAAAAATAAAAAAAACTTAAAAAGAACACCTCAGGAACAACTGGAGTTCTAGGTGTGATTTTGGTCTGACCTGCATCCTGCGTGATAAAAATCTGGACGGTGGAAATAGAGGAGGTCATGTTACTGATTTCTCATGCCATAGAGGAGGTCATGTTACTGATTTCTCATGCCATTTCCACTTTTTCTGCAGAAAAGCACATCATGGAGGTTTAGCAAAATGCCCATAATATGAAAAGTGGGTTCAAATTTTTCAATCCCAGAAAATGCAAGCCGGTGTTACTGTGAAATTAATGTCATTACTGGGACAAGCCCATGCAACTAGCCAGTTTTGAGGTCCCATCTGCACCACTGAAATGTATTCTGTCCTAGATCAGGCGTGCTGTCAACAATGGCTGTTGCTCCTCCAGCTTTAAAATCAATGGTGATTCAAAAACAATGACATCGGGCCTCCCCGGTGGCGCAGCGGTTGAGCGCTGGGTTGCGAAGCTGCCCGCAGCCTCTGCAGCACCAGTTCGATCCCCGGCTGCTCCCCGGCCACTGGAGGAGGGTCCCGCATGGCTTGCAGACCTCTCCTGCCGCCCGCTGCTCCCCTCAGCAGTGTACTTCGGTCCATCTGCCTGCTCTGCTCCCCGCTCTGGCTCTGGTGAATTCTCTCACCCTCCCGCGCTTCTGACTGTACCCAGTTCTTGTATAAATAAATAAATCTTAAAAAAAAAAACCACAATGACATCAACTCCAGGAATTTCCCAAGTAGGTGATACTCATCTTTGTCAGTTCCATTCAGAGATTAGGGTGTGGAAAATACTAAAGACTCAGAAACCATCTTTTCTTCCTAAATTTTCTTCTTCAAAATTTTCCTGCCAGGCCTACATTTCTCACTTCCCAGGCCCTGAAAGAGGAGGATTTTAGCCCAGGCCCATTCTCAGATAGGGCTGTGTAGAGGCTGACAGCCAGTCATGTTATATCTGCATTTACATTATTATGGGCTGCATCATCATGGTTTTATTGGATTTGATTTTTCCATAGCTGCATTAACAGAGTTCCTATCAATATTTCTGTGGGACTTAAGAATCAGAGTATGAGAATCCACTGTGCCAATACAAATCACAGCAGGCACATGCCATTCTGGTAGAAGAGAAGGGAGCAGCAAGATCATAAGACTTCATCAGCCATTATGCCTGCAAGAGATCTCAGACGCCCTTACTGAACCACCTTGCTTGCTTCTTCCCTATCCCCTTTTGCACTCCCACTATTACACCAGCCTTGTGAGGATTCTTGCCCTATTTCAACTATCCCTCAAATGTGAGTATACATAAAAGGATTCCTTGTTTCATTTTTTCATTTCTAGGTCTTCAATAGGAGATTGACTTTATAGACCCATTTCCCCACAATCAGTACAATTCATGATCATTAGTTATTCTTGGTTTTATATTTTAGCGAGGTATATATGTATTTGTGTGTGTGTGTGTGTAGCTATACACATATATATATATGAACCATATGCAGTTGCAAAAATGGTGAAATATTGACAATTTCATATGGGTTAGCCTAACACTTTAGAATATAGACCATATATAACATTGTCTACATAGTTCCAAATAACTGACTTACAGAAGAATTTCTCACAAGTATTTCTTTAATACTTTGTAAGATGGTTTGGAGTGGCTATAGTGTGCTATTCATCTTTGTATGTCTTACAGCACTTATCATAATACCTTACCCACTGAGTTTCTCAATAAATGTCTATTGAATAAAAGCAATTGTGGTTATTTATTTATATCTATGAGTTGCTCCTCAAAGGAATAGGGTCTCAACTCAGAGGCCAGATCTCACCCTAATAAGAACTAATAATATCCAAAATTTGTACACAATAATTTCAAAAGAACTTTTATGAAGGGAGAGAGTGACATGAGACAAAATCATTTTGAAAGATTTTAACCACAATCAATCAAAATTCCATGCTCTCTGATCTACAGAGAATGACTTTTTCAAACACCTCTACTTATATGAGTAACCAAACCAAACTTCAATGTAACCAAACCAGTATAGAACTTCATCTGTTCCTCTAGGGCCAGGCCAATCTAAGCCAAATCCCAGATCTGAGAGGTGGAAGAAAAAAGTGGATGGTATTATTCACTCAGACTGAGTTAACGAATGGACAAATTTTAAAATTTGAAAGATGAGTAGATGAATTCAAGGATGCATAACTAGATAAAAAGATGGATGGACGAGGGAAAGATGGATGGATGGATGGACAAATTGATGGATAGCATGCTCATGTGAGAAGGAAAATGAGAACAGGTAGGCAAAATTCATGTCTCTTGTTCTCTATGTAAACATATATACCCTGCTGTCTCAATCTGCACATAGAGAACAGGTAGGCAAAATGCATGTCTCTTGCTCTTTATGTAAACATATATACTCTGCTGTCTCAATCTGCACATAGATTTCTTTAAAATAGTAAGTATTGTGTATAATAGTTACTTGCCCAGTTAAAAAATCTATTTCAAAGCATCCCTGCATTAGCACGGTGCAATTCTGCTGAGCACATTGTCCTAAGAAATAGGCTGAACCCAGATGATTACTAAATAAGAACATAATTAATTATTTCTTCAACTGAATACTCCTGAATTCTACCACAAATCAATCAGTTCTTCTAGCCTAAGAAGCTCTGACTCTATTTTAGCTCAATGAAAACAAAATCAATGAAGGCCAATTATAGCCCATCTCGTTAGAGTATGCAAATGGTGAGCCATACAAATGAGCAACTATTGTCTCCAGACCTTCCCAGGAAGTGGGAGAAGCCAACTGTGGGCTGCTGCTGGCCTCTAGCTGCTCTGATTAGACAGAATGGCCATACCTGGAATCTGCAAGTGGGAAGTGGAGAGCAAGCTTCCTTCCACTATTCCTTTAACAAATATGTATTGTTAAATACACCTATGCAAAAGGCATCATATTGGGGGTCTTCAGGGGCCTAAGGGCAAGTCTAATGGCAAATACCTGATGTTCACAGGTATTGATCTATATTCTAGTGTAACAACATTCTGCATCTGAAAGCTGATTTCCTTATAATTCATAAGCTTGTGGCCTCATTATGTAGTGTCCAGAAATTTCCGGTCAAGGATAACATGTCAAAAAGGGCCAGGCAAGCCTCAGGGAAAACACAGGGTTGATAAGCACAGAATACTGAGGGGATGTAAAATAAAGCTGACATGTTCCCAACAATTCCCCGACACCCACCAAAACCAGGCCTAGGGCTGATGGATAGTATGCTACCACTCTTTGGGGTGAAGTCTTTGAGCCTCCAGAGAGTCCCTATTTTTTAAATAAATATATATATGTATGTATGTATGTATGTATTACAACACTGTTCATTTTTGTACAATATTTGTTTTCTCCTCTCAGGTGTAGTCCCCATAAAATTCCCACCACCGATTCACCAGTGCACCATCACCATAGTCCCCTGTGCTAGTCCCTCCCCTGTTTTGATTCCTCTGCCTCCCCCTCCTTTGCAGAACATTTTTGATTTATAGTTGCCTGCTAATTTTGGAGGGGGGTTATTTATGATTGTTGTTATTTTTTTCCTGATTCCTTATTTGGTTCCCCTATATTCCTTCTGTAAGTGAAACTATCCGATATTTTTTCTTTTTCCTTCTGGCTTATTTCACTAGCATAATCCCTTCCAGCTCCATCCATGTTGCTGTGAATGGCCAACATGAGCTTGTCTTTTTTGATTGCTGAATAATATCCCATTGTGTATATATATGTATATATACCACATCTTCTTGATCCAGTCATTTATTTTTGGGCATTTGGGTTGTTTCCATATCTTACCTATTGTAAACAGTGCTGCAATAAACATAGGGGTGCAGGTATCCTTTTAAATTAATGTTTTTGTGTCCTTTAGGTAGATTCCTAGGAGTGGAATTGCTCGGTCATATGGTAGCTCCATTTTTAGAAGTTCGAGAAATCTCCACACAGCTTTCCATAGTGGTAGACCAGTTTGCACTCCCACCAGCAGTGTAGGAGAGTTCCTTTTTCTCCACATTTTGCCAACATTTGCTGTAGCCTGTATTTTTAATATGTGCTATTCTCCCTGGTGTAAGTTGGCATATCATTGTGGGTTTGATTTGCATTACCCTGATTATAAGTGATGTTGAACATTTTTTCATATACCTGTTGGCCATTTGCATTTCTTCTTTGGAGAAGTGTCTTTTTGGCCCATTTTTGGACTGGATTGTTTACTTTGTTCTTCTTGAGTCATATGAGATTTTTCTAGATCTTTGTGATCAGTCCCTTATCAATTGTATGGAGTGCAAATATTTTTTTTGCAATCAGTGGGGTGTCTCTTTGTTTTGGTTAGTGTCTCTTTTGCTGAACAGAAGCTTTTTAGTTTGATGTAGTCCCAGGTGTTTATCTTTTCTGTGACTTTCTTTGCTTTTGAAGCATGAGTCTTCAAAGATGTTACTGAGACATATGTCATGTAGTGTTTGCCTGTATTTCCTTCTATATATTCTATGGTTTCAATTATTTTATCCATTTTGAGTTGGGTTTTGTGCACGGTGTGAGGTAATAGTCTAGTTTCATTCTTTTGCATGTAACAGTTCCAGTGTTCCCAGCACCATTTACTGAATAAACAGTCCATGTTCCATTGCGTATCCTAAAACAGACACACAGACCAATGGAATTGAATAGAAAACCCAGAAATAAACCCACAAATATATGGATAGAGAGTCGCTACTAAAATGCAAGGGCATTAGATGGAAAGGGTAGATCACTCAGTTACTGTTTCCTAAATTTCAGATCTTTTTTCACCATATCTCTATTTTTTTCTGTATCAGAATACTACCTATTGTATAATTTATTAATCGGATTTCATTAAATCTAAAATTTTCTGATGCTGCTCTTTCTTGACTAGAACATCAGTGTCAGTGGAAGGCGTACACTGCTAAGTTCGTATTGCAGGACCGATGGTGTGATGGCATGGCCCCAACTGCTCTGTGCATCATGATTTCAGAGAGGTTTAAATGTTGCAGGAAAACATGAATCTTTAGAATCTATGATATAGAGTAATATTTTTCTCTTTAAGTCAACTAATTTTTTTTGCTTAACAAATTCCTTTTTAAATGAAAACATTTTTCACTGCCTTAGAAAACCAGTATCACTGACATAAATAAAAGGGAACTGTGTAAATAAGTGCATGGGGAATTTTAAAAAGCAATTTTAAGTTGTAGCTCATATAATTAATCAAGGTGTACATTTTTTATTTATTCCCTTTTCTAGTGTATATATTATACTTCAATAAAATTTTTTAAGTCTGAGAAATCATTCTAGCCCCCAAGGTTTTAAGCCTAAAGCCCATACTTGCTTTGTTCCAAAAGGAGATAGCAATTGTTAGAGAATGAAAAACACAAACACTAGCACCAAAACAAAACCTTTCCTTGACTGCACCAAAAAGGTTTGAGAAGGGAATAATTTTCACTATCCATGATTCAATGTTTTGTATGCCCTTCCTCATGCCAATAGTCCCATAAATGTCACTTGTTAAGAGACACTGAAAATCACCATTAGCCCTTCTAGAAAGACTTACCAGACTTAATCGCTGTCAACCTGAAAAGCCAAGTCAGAGACCCAGGGTAATGGAACAGAGGAAATGTAAGTTTTGACATGTATGTGGAGAAGTGTAAGATGTTGAAGGATAGCCCTCCTCAAGATGCTCAAAACAGGCCTCGCCAAGACAGGTCCCTTTGGCATGGAGATTATTTTGATTTGAAGTCACTAGAAATCCTGCAAGCTCAAGAGAAAATTTACCATTCTCTTAACTGCCTCAAAGAATGAAAATTGGTGATATAACCCAGAATTAAGATTTTTACCTAAAATAACATTTCTATTGGAGAAACTTGTCTGTGTGTAGGGCAAACATAATTACAGAGCATCTGGTTTTTGTCATACCAGTCACCCTTCTTCATAGAGGGTTGAGTCACTGCTTTCTCCTTAAAGCCTCAAACTCCTACCCATAGGAAAAAAGAGACAATTTAAAAGAGCATTGGAGGGGAAAAGAAACAAATCCTGCGATTAAGCAATTTCAGCCTCATACCAGATTCCCATTGAGATAGGCACCTTTTGTCCCTGACTTATGAGAATGTTGCCCCTTCACAGAATCAAAGAACAGGGGGTTATATGACAACATAGGAAAATGGTATATACTTAAGGACCCTGCATTATTATACTGAGAAATTAGGGGGGAAATGAGCCCTCTGTTCTAATACTACTCAAGGTATTTTATCTCTTTTTTGGTTTACTGTCTCAAAACCAGAATGTACCAACCCTCTTGTTCAAACCCTCTCTAGAAAATATGAAGGACAAATTAGCCAAAATGGCTTTTGCAATAATACTTATACATTAGCTCTCTCTTTTTTAAAGCAAAGCCCATTTCCATGAACCTAAGATATGGTTTCTGAAATTGCAATACCTTAAAATGAAAAAACTAGGTGTTCCCAATCAGTGTGATCCGGAAGCTGGTATTTTTAACAAAATCACATAGAAGTGGAGAATTTAACCTTTTGCCCCACTATTGGTCTTTCTCACTTGTTTTTTGTTGTTGTTGTTCTATTCATCATTTTGTGATTCTTTCCTTGAACTTGCTCATCTTTTAATACAGTGATTAAAATTGGTACTTATAGTCTAAATAATGGTTGATCAATGCCAAGTGTATTCTTGCCCTTTTCCTGTCATACTCTTGTTAATACATCTCTCAATCGTGTTCCCTTTTTTAAATAATAGCATTACAAATTGCTGACCATATTCAATTTATGGCCCACAATACTTCAGCCAATTCTTTTAGTACCCTTGGATGCAAATCACCAGTGCCTGCTCATTTTAGATACAGATATTACTTATTTAAATTATCTTCCTCCAAGTCCTCTTTTTTCCTTTTCATTTTCCTAAAGTATGCATTACCTTTTTCCAGAACCCCATCCACTTGAGCATGCAGAAAGGTTTTTTAAAGACATAGAGTGACCCATGACCTTTTTGATGTCATCTTTGAGTCTATTTCTCTCCTATCTAATTAAAGGACAACACTCTGCTTTAGTCTTTTCTAGCTCCTGATAAAGTAAAAAAAAAAAAAAAAAGAATGTTCTATTTCGATTTTGGAAGTTGCATCTCATTTCCTGCTTTAGTAGCTCTGACCTTACTACAGTTATTAAACCTTTCTACAGTTATTTGTCCTTGAAGCTTCAGCCTCTCTAGAATTTTTTATATTTTAGAAGTTTATGTGATTCTTTGATAAATCAGTTACATGTTTTCCCTATCTTCCCAACTTTTTCAGATATATATGTGACATTCTTTCTACTTGCTCTTGACAAATTTATGGTAAAGCACCTTAAATAAGCCAATGTCTTGTTTAAATAATTAGTTAAGAGAAAGAGAACTAAAAAGAAGGATCCCAGGAAAGCAAAAAGCTTCTTAAGAAAAACGGTTATTGTTGGAATTTTTTCAACACAGAAGAATAGATGGTCATATTTATTTGGAATATTTTCTTCCTTTAAAAGCTTAACACTTTCCTTCTCTAAAATATCTAAGACAAATATTCCATATCATCTCCAGATACCCATTCCAAAAATCTGTCCTTGCCACCTCTTTTTCTATTCTTATTCAATTTTTCCACTTGAGCCTATTTCTTCCTACAATGTCCATAGCATAGTAGGAATAAGAACCAGATTGTTCCATTCTTAATATAACCCTATATTTTATTTAGTGTAGTTCTGTAGCCACTTCTCAACACTCCCATTGCCAATACAAGAGTTCAAACCACCAAAACACTGCAATAGCAAAAGTTTCCACCTTCCCTCACCTACAGTCTCTTCTCCACATAGCAGCAGAGAAAACTTTCTAAACGACAAATTAGATCACATTGACCTTTTGCTCTTAGTGCTCTATTGGCTTCCCTTCATACCCAAAATAGAATCCAAATTTCTTATCGTGGTCTACAAGACCTTCCATCATCTGACCCCTGACCACCCCTCTCCTGCTCATTTAGACACTAGAGACTTTGCACTTGCTATCCCCTGCCTGGAAAACTCTGTCTTTACATCTTCATTTGCTTAAATGTCAGCTCTCAACCCTCATTACATTCATTTTCACCTACTCTACTTTCCTTAGCTACAAATGATCACAACCTGATATTATATTCATTGCATATGCATGTCTTTCTGCAATATGTCTCCTTAGTAAGATATAAGTTCTGTAGAAGGTAGGGATCTTGTTTGTCTTGTTCTCTACTGTATTTCCAGAAACTGAAACTGTGTCTGGCATCCAGCAAGTACAAAAAATAACTTTGGAATCGCTAAATAATGAAATAATCCCTGGTCTTTGTACCTAGTAATTTATAACATTTCTTCAGGCACACAAATTTAAACACCATAAGAACAGACTACTTGAGGGCCTCCCCGGTGGCGCAGCGGTTGAGCGCTGAGTTGCGAAGCTGCACACTGCCTCTGTGGCGCTGGTTCGATCCCCGGCTGCTCCCCGGCCACTGGAGGAGGGTCCCACATGGCGCGCAGACCTCTCCTGCCGCCCGCTGCTCCCCTCAGCAGTGTACTTCGGTCCTTCTGCCTGCTCTGCTCCCCGCTCTGGCTCTGGTGAATTCTCTCACCCTCCCAAGCTTCTGACTGTACCCAGTGCATGTATAAACAAACAAACAAAACAAACAAATAAATAAAACATGCCTCTATAAAAAAAAAAAAAAAGAACAGACTACTTGAAACTTATGTATTTATTCTTATCAGAAGTCACATACAGAAGAAAAGTAGTTGGCTTTATAATGATAATGCAGCTTGGAACTGATGTGGAAAGCAATACTGAGTCATTCCCTGCCAGCTCATGGGGAAAATAATTTGCAGTTTATCTACAGAGGAAAATTTTGCTTTGCCCACTGCTCTTTGCAGAGGTTAAGAAGGACAGCATTGATCAGAGTTCAGGAGGAATAAGAAATGCTGAGGAAATCCTCATTCTGGGCTGAATTATGAAATCTAGAAGCGCATGAGAAGCATGCTAAGTGCTGGAAAGAAGACCAGAGTAAGCACATCAGCTACATCATCCAGGGAATGAAAGATCCAAATTATAATCACAATGTGAATTTCATTAAGCACTGAATCTGTTCTTGAGGGCTGGGAGGGAGAATAGTCTATGATATCTGTGGTCTGTTGGCTTACACATTCTGGGGTGGGGGAAAAGCCTCAATTTTAACCAGAAAATTCCTATTTTACTTCTCAATGTTTCACCACCATTAAAAACCAAGAAATGATCTATTTAGCAATTACTCATTCATGCATGTGTGGGGTCAGTCTCCCCAAAAATGTCAGATAGGTATTTCTCACTATACCCAGAGAAGGTCTTTTGTCATCTTGCTATGGAACTAGAGGTAAATCAAATCCCTATGAGCTTCACAAAGTTGTTTTAGCATTACTGATAGAATGCAGATTATTTTGGTTTCAGAGCAGTGAACAGTGAATGTCCTGCAGGAGAAGTTTCTGCCCTTGCCTAAGTGCAGTTAACTCAGTCCAACTGGGTAGCCTCTGTTTCTTCCCTCAGTCTATAGAAAATGCTCAGCAATCTCCAAGTCTTATCTAAACATTGCTTTGTGTGGTGTTTTAAAGTATTTTTTTTCTCTTCCACTACTTTAATGACTCCTAAAAAAAGCACATAAAATTCCTTTTATGACTCCCTGTCCTCTCTCCTCCTCCATTTTTAGTCAGCCTCCATTTCCTGGGTCACAGTAAGCTCCTTGAAGTAGATCTGTTAATGCGAGAGTAATAAAAGAAGACGTGCCTTGAAAACATTGCAAGGGGGCCGGGTGGGGCAGTTTGGAATCAAGAAACTCCATTTTTATTTCATTCAAAGGTATTTTGTTAAAAACTATGCAACTGAGAAAATCCAAATCTAGGATTCCGCACTTAAATTTAATGTAGAAAAGTAGAGATGATGTGGCCAAACCTTCCAAAACGGACTGAGAGAATGAGGCTTATAGTTCTTCTTTACAACTTTATTTTTTTAAGCTTTTATTTTTTTAAGGTTTATTTGTTTATGCATACAAGAACTGAGTGTAGGCCAGAGGTGTGTGGGGCAGATGGGGGGGTGCTGGGGGAGACACTGTGTCTGTGGGGCAGACACAGTGGGGAGCAGAACAGGCAGATTGACTGAAATACACTGCTGAGGGGAGCAGTGGGCGAGACAGAAGAGGTCTGCCGTGCCATGTGTGTTAGCTCCCTGGCCAGGGATTGAACTCTTATTGCGGTGGCTGGCAATCACTTAATAGCACTGTGTCTGTAACCCCTATGCCATCAGGAATGCCCCTTCTTTACAATTGTAAATCAACCACCACCTTCCTGTATGTAAGACAAAATCATGATGATAATAATAGCAATAATAATAATCACTCCTTGTTCTTGAGAGCTTATGCTGTGCAAGAATATATACTCAATCAACCTTCATATCACCCCTAAGATATCATTTCCTTTCTATAGATGAAAAAAAACGAGTACAAAGTAATTTGTCTAGAGGTTTTTTGTCTGTTTAATTCTAAATACAATCATCCTTCTAGTGTGTTCTTTGAATCCACCATTGAATAGAGAGAAAGTGTGCCTGGAAAGGGCCTTGCCTTCTATGGGCTGACACAGGAATCAGAGCTACAGATAGATGAGACGTCCTACGGCATGCTTGCAATGGCCCTGTCCTGTGCCATTGCTTGGGAGACCTCACATGACCAGCTCTCAAGTTTCAAGGAGAAGCACTTTAAGGAACACCTTGTTTTCCTCCGACCTTTTCATTTTTGCTTTTCATGCCTAAGTTTACAACCCAGCATTACTGCTTATCATCTTGTACCCTTGGACATGTTATTTCAAATCTCTGAGCCCTTTTCTTCACTTTAAAGCAAGTGTCATAAAAACTGCTTAACTCATAGGGGTTATTCCAGGAACAAACTGTACGATTATGAATAGAATTCTCAGCAAAGGGCTAGCACACAGTGATATTCAATATGTGTTCCTCGTGGCCATTATCTCACTGCTCTTACTGCACGGCACGTTAGAGATGCAGTGTATTCATGGGAGTATGAGAATTTAGGGTATGCTCTTCTCAAAAAAGGAAGACACAGGAAGAGATTGGAACTCATTCCCTTTCTTGGACTTGGTTTAATGCTTTCCTTAAAGATACAAGTCGATTGCTGACTCCAAATCCCAGAGTGACTATAGACTCCCTTGATAGTCCACGTTGATTTTTACCTCCCCAATTCAGAAGGACTCAGCACGTTCCACCAGTCTCTCATAAACCAAGTTCCTCTTTAATAGACTGGGCTATGCCACCCAAATCCCAACTTCAAAACTGAAGGAAGGATTATTTCATCAGCTGTTGGCCATGCTGCCTTACAGCAGTCCACAGCCTTAGATCTTCAGCTGTTGCCCTCAGCTGGCTGAACGCAGCTGCCTTACAGAAAGTCTTATCTTCCCCCAGGGTCAACCCACTTTCAATGACTGGTTAACTGAGGGACATTTAAACCTAGTCTCTGTCCCCATTTAAACCCGGTCTCTGTATTACTAATAATGCCAAAGGTCAATTCCAACTACAGCGTTCCCCAGGGTGTCAGTCACATCACCACCTAACTTCTCTTCTGCCCAATCCCTGCTCAGCAGGTGGTGCAACCCTATAAACAAACTCTAAACTCCTTGCATGCCAATCTCTGATTGACAGAGAATCCAACTTGCAACATTCAGTCTACAGATTTAAACTCCAAGTTTGCTCCATGTTGAAACTGCCTTCTTTACAGATTCCAATTTCCCACACACAGACTCAAAGCAGTCTGCTTACAAACCTGGTATAAAAACTTTAGTATCATCACCCTGTTACCTTCTTTTAGGTTTTGTTTTTAACCATTTTTTTAACTATCCACAGGGCTGAGGTAAAATGTATTAGTTCATGAATTCTTGCTCCTACCTCACTTAGGGTGAGTCCTCCCACCTGAGCTTCCTCAACACTTTATGCAAATCGACTTCCTTCAGACCCCTGAACCCAGCCACTGACACAGCAGCACTTGCCCAGCCGCAGCCTTTGCTATTAACTGCTCAGTATTGTTTCCTGGTAGACGGTGAGCATAAATATTTGCCTTCTAAGCAGAGAATAATCTAATTTGATCTACTTTGTAACATTAATCTTATAAAGACTGAACAATTCCTAGTTCCCTTCAAAGTCAAAAAAATCACAGTTGCGGCAGAATTCACCGGTGTGAGAGGGAACAGAGGACATTTACTGTGACTGTGTATTGTTTTCAGCTTCACAGTAAGAACAGGACATAAATTTGCTTTGCTGCCCAGGGCAGGTACTTCAAACATGTCTCTCCTTGAGCACAAACCTCATCTACGCTGTGTCTGCTTCCTGCTCTCATCTCTGCCAGAGCACTTGAGGGGGATTAATCCCTGACACCAAGGTCAGTTTACCTAGTGCAGAAAGTCAGTGAAATGCCCGCACATAGAAAAGAGCAAAACAAATTGGGCGGTGTGGGTTTGTGTGGACAAGGGTGTTTACAGTCAGCAGCTGCCTTTGTCCGTCACACTTTCAAGATCCCACATGGAGCGAGCAGGTCCTTCTTCCCAGCCTCGTTGTCAGTTCAGAAGACTCCATGGCACAGGGAGGGGAGAATAAACTAGATCCCAGAGGAAACCCAGGTTCTCTCCCAGGAAGAAAGTTCCTACCTCTGAAGAAATCCTGCATCAGCCTTTTTAAATATAGGTGAAATTTTAATCCTAAGGAATTTATCAAATGGATACTTTATGCTTTAAATTTGTGTATCAGGCAAACAATAAATCTGAAAAAGAAGAAATAAAAAAAAAATCCCTTTTATTATCGAAACAAAAAAAATCAAATACTTGGGAATAAATCTAACAAAAGAGGTAAAGGACCTATACAAAGAAAACTATAAAACACTGCTAAAAGAAATAGAAGAAGACACAAAGAAATGGAAAGACATCCCCTGCTGATGGATTGGAAGATTAAACATTATTAAAATGGCCATCCTACCAAAAGCAATACACAGATTCAATGCTATTCCAATCAAAATTTCAATGTCATTCTTCAAAAAAATAGAACAATTATTGACGAAATTCATATGGAATCACCAAAAACCCCAAATAGCCAATGCTCTCCTGAAAAAAAAAGAAGGGAATGGAGGCATCACACTCCTAGACTTCAAACTATACTACAAAGCCATAATCATCAAAACTGCATGGTATTGGAACAAGAACAGACACACAGACCAACGGAATCAAATAGAAAATCCAGAAATAAACCCACAGATTTATGGTCAACTAATCTTTGAAAAAGGAGCAAAGAATATGCATTGGAGCAAAGAAAGTTTGTTCAATAAATGGTGCTGGGAAAACTGGGTTGCCACATGCAAAAGAATGAAGCTTGACTACTACCTAACACCATGCACAAAAACCAACTCAAAATGGATTAAAGAACTAGACATAAGACCTGAAACCATAAAATACATACAAGGAAATATAGGCGAAACACTACATGATATGCACATCAAAGACATATTTACAGACACATCACCCAAAGCAGTGATAGTGAAGGCAAAGATAAACAGCTGGGACTACATCAAATTAAAGAGCTTCTGCACAGCAAAAGAGACAATAACAAAAACAAAGGGAAACCCCACCGACTGGGAGAACATTTTTGCACACAACACTAATGATAAAGGACTGATCACAAAAATCTACAAAGAGCTTATGAGACTCAACAAAAACAAAGAAAATAATCCAGTCAAAAAATGGGCAGAAGAGCTAAAAAGAAACTTTTCTGAAGAGGAAATGCAAATGGCCAACAGGCACATGAAAAAATGTTCAACATCACTTGTCATCAGGGAAATGCAAATCAAAACTACAATGAGATACCATCTTACACCAATGAGAATGGCACATATTAAAAAAACTAGCAACAACAAATGTTGGCGAGGGTGTGGAGAAAAAGGAACACTCCTGCACTGTTGGTGGGAGTGCAAACTGGTCCAACCACTATGGAGAGCTGTGTGGAGATTTCTGGACCTACTAAACATAGAGCTTCCATATGATCCAGCAATTCCACTCCTAGGTATTTACCCAAAGGACACAGAAACATCAATTCCAAAGAGCACCAGCACCCCTATGTTTATAGCAGCACTGTTTACAATAGCTAAGCTTTGAAAACAACCCAAATGCCCAAAAATAGATGACTGGATCAAGAAGATGTGGTACATATACACCATGGAATATTACTCAGCATTCAAAAAAGATAAACATATGCAATTTGCAGCAACATGGATGGAGCTGGAAGGGATCATGCTCAGCGAAATAAGCCAGAAAGAAAAAGAAAAATACCGGATGGTCTCACTCATAGCAGGAATCTAGAAAACTTAAATAAGGGACCAGGAAAAAGAATAACTATAAGAAAGAAAAGATCAAAATCAACAAACAACTATGAACCAGAGACACTCTATAGGGGGTGGGGGGCGGGGAAAGGAGGGATTGGGGTCAAAATAAGGGGGTTGTAATTGTTTGGGGAATACAAAAAATAAAATTTAAATTAAAAAAAAAGAAAATAAATAAATTTATATATCAGGGCCTCCCTGGTGGAGCAGTGGTTAAAGTCTCAGCACTATCAAACTATCACCATCTACTGTGACATGTGTTCATTCCCCGGCCAGGGAGATACCCACATGGCACCGCAGACCTCTCCTGCCTCACCCACTGCTCCCCTCAGCAGTGTATTTCAGTCATTCTGCCTGTTCTGCTCCCCGCTCTATCTCTGGTGAATCCTCTCACCCCCTGCACCTCTGAACTATACCCCAGTTCTTGTATGCATAAATAAATAAAAATAAATCTTTTAAAAATAAAATAAATTTGTGTATCAGCTAGAAAATGGTTGTCATAATTACTGTACTTATCAATGAAAAATGGTGTTGGTTCAGGAGGAAAAATAATTTCATAAACTGACATGAGAAATAACTACTGTGTATTATTTCACACAGCCAATGAGTAAAGTGGCTATCCTATTATTAGAACGATAATATAAATAATTACTATTTATTGCATACTACTCTATATCAGTAACTACGTTCAATTACTTACACAATCTCATTTAATCTTAATGACTAAACTATAGTAAAGGAATTCTGCCTTGTTTGCAAATAAGAAAACAGTTTGCAGGGATTACATAGATGTCTCAGATTGCACAGTTAGAAAGGAGTAGAAAAAGGGACCCCATAAGAACTATCTGACTATGCCCTTAGCATTTACTTACTGGCTGCTTCATGACAGAAACCAGAATAGACATCGGCACACACTTTTTCCCTCTGTTAGTAACTACATTTTGCCTAGTACAAGACAACACCAGAACACCACACAGCTGATTCTCAAAATCCCCTGTCTGAAGACCTCACCTACCAACCTGGCAGGAAGGATGCTATCTGCCCAAGTTCCCCGCTCCCTTCCCCCTCATTCAAGTCCCCTTCAACTTGGAGGAGTTTCTCAGATTTGACAGGTATGTTTCTCCAGGCTGCTACTCTTGAATTTGGACATAAATATGTAGAAGTTTCCAATAAATTTCCATCTTCAAAGTTTTCAATAAAGTTTTGTATAAAGCCTGAGACTCACCTTGATTTGTAGAGACACTCTTACTCAGAGGCTTACTTGTAAATTTTTATCTTATTAGATATACAGTGAACACTGAATTATTTGTGTGGCACTTCTAAATAGCTCGTTATCTTATTTTTAGTTAGACAAGGGATGTCAAGCACAGATGACCTCCATTCTGAGATGACCTTTCCTTCCTCATACTTCATGGGCTGGGCGAGTGCATGAACTGTCAGGAGACAGGACTCACCAACTATTCCAGGTAGAAAGCTCATTGATGCAGGGACTCCCTGGTGGTGCAAGGGGTTGAGACACAGCACTATGAAGCTGTGTGCAGCCACTGCAGCATGAAATCCATCCCCAGTCAGGGAAGTGACCCACATGGCGCAGCAGACCTCTCTTGTCTCGCCCACTGCTCCCCTCAGCAGTGTATTTCAGCAGATCTGCCTGTTCTGCTCCCCACTCTGTCTCTGATGAATCCTCTCACCTCCCCCCCATGCCTCTGGCTTATACCCCAGTACTTGTATGCATAAATAAATAAATGTTTAAAAATTTTTTTAAAAAATTTAAAAAAAAAAAAAAGAAAGTTCATTGATGCAGGACATTTATCTTGGTAATCTGTCATTGGAGGTCCTTTTTACATAGGAAGTGCTTCCTTGCTCTCATACAAAAACAACGTAAAAAGAAAACCATTCATCTAGAGTGGCCACTCTCCCTGGTTTGCCAGATACTTTCCAGTTTAGGCACAGAAGCGTCATGTCCTTGGAATTAACCCGGTCTGGGGAAAACCTGGATATTTGGTCACCTTATCATTCCCTCTGGCATAGCCACACCTACCCCAGGTCAGTCCTTCCCAACAAGCTGAGTGAACACTTTAAGGAAAAAACAGGATTAATTATCACATAAACACTTTCAGATTTTCTATTATAAAAACATAAAATGGAATCTGCAGTGTACTTTTTTTTTTTAAGATTTATTTATTTATACAAGCACTGGGTACAGTCAGAATCTCGGGAGGGTGAGAGAATTCACCAGAGCCAGAGCGAGGACCAGAGCAGGCAGACTGATGAAGTACACTGCTGAGGGGAGCAGCGGGCGGCAGGAGAGGTCTGCGTGCCATGTGGGCACCATGTGGGACCCTCACCCGGTGGCTGGGAATCGAACCAGCGCTGCACAGGCTGCAGGCAGCTTGCAACCCAGCGCTCAACTGCTGCGCTACCGGGAGGCCCAGAATCTACAGTGTAGAGACATGTTTAGCTATAATGTAAGCATTAAAACAAGATTTTAGTCATAAAGATCTTTCTTTTCCTTTTTCTTTTCAGGAATTTCATAATTTTATAGTTATGACATGACTATTGAAAGACACAACAGGAGGCTTGAAATGATCACAGGAAGAAGTGAGAACATCACGTGTACTGTCACCCCTTCCACCACCCATGTAATGTGAACTAAACTCTACCTGTGTGATTTGGGTGGCATGCTGTGCACATGTTTTTTAAAAAATCAATTTTTCTTAAGAACCAAAAGGTTAAGGAGAGGTCACAGACACAATTGGAGAGCCTAAAAGCCAGATATTATTTTTGAGAGACTATAATAGCCTGGTGATCAGTTCAAGAAAATCACAGTCATTCAAGATGATGTCTTACATGTACTGGCTTCTCTGTAAAATGAATTTACCTTTTCATTATTATTTACTGAGTGAGCCAGTATTTCATTTGTATGGATTTTATCCAGCAAGTAGAGAGGGGAAAAAAACACAGAAAATCTAATAAAAAGATGAAGCTGCTATACAATATTTTGAGTCTGTATCCTCCCTTTTGAGGTCACATTTCTGTCTTTTTTATGATGTTCATTTTAGAAATGGAAAAAAAGTATACATATGGATGTAAGTGTTTTATGTATTTCAATTGACAGCAAATTTGATCTGACAAGTTTGGAGAGACACTTATCAGGAATGACAGCAACAAAATAGTGGCAAAAATAAAATCACCTCACAAGCAGGTTGGTCTCATTGGTTTATCATTTAAGCAATAATATACAATCAATCTTGACTGTCTGGTACAGTCATTTCTCTTCTACCATTTTAGGATGGGTGATGGGAATACAATACAGTTAGATTTAGCACTTTGTACCATCTCCCATTTTCCCTAGAAAACTCATTAGCAAGAACCTTCATCATCCACTGTTAAGTCCTGGGGGCTAGGCAACTTCATGAGTAACACGCTCTTGTTCATAATACCATTGTGTTGAGCTGTCATCCAGGACAGAGTTCACGTAAAAGCCTTAAAAAATTAAAATCTCTTCTGCACTGAATTCTAATATAAGCACCCTGATGCTATAGAGTCACTGCAAAGAGTCTATGACTATTTTTACTTTTCCCAATCAATCAATATTAGAAAATAGTTCCTGTAGGGAGCCCAAATGTCCATCTGTGGAGCAATGGATAAACAATATGTGTTATATCCATACAGTGGGATATTGTGCAATCTTAAAAAAGAAAGAAATTCTGACACAGGCTACAACATGAATGAACCTTGAAGACATTATATTAAGTAAACCAGTAATAAAAATAGAAATACTGTATGATCTCCCATATATGAGATACTTCATCCACTCCAAGTGGTCAAATTCAAAGGGACAAAAATAGAATAGTAGGTACCAAGGACTGAGGGAACAGGGGGTAGGGAGTTACTATGTAATGGATATGGTTTCAGTTTTAGAGGATGAAAAGAGTTCTGGGGATGGATAGTGGTGATGGTTGCACAACATTAAAGATATGTTTAATGCCACTGAAATGTCCTCAAGCTCAAAATGGTTGGAAAGAGCCAGTTCGGTAGAAAAAAAAACTTGGGTGGTAACTTAGATGCTGGATTTTTATCCTGTCTCAGACAAAAGTTACCTTTTCAAGCTTAAGCAAGTCATTTGTCTTCTTTACACTGGATAAATGATGACAGGTGAAGAAGGGAAGCTCATTGAGGAGTTCAAAAATTACATTCTAATGGGAATAGTTATAATGTATCTAACTTCTTGACCCCTTGCTAATTAACTGGACCCCAATATCACATTAGCGATATTTATCTCTCAAGTTAACTTCCAAATCACCTGGAACCATAATTATGAACCCCAAAATCACTGAGTAGGATTATTCATTACATTCCTATCCCTTGTTGTCAGTACTTGGCCGTGTTTTGATTCCCTAAATCTTAGCTACTTTGTCAGTGGTGGAAAGTTTACCTGCCAAATTGCTTACAACAGCCAAATAAAAGAAATGGACTTGCTTTTTTTTTTTTAAAGATTTATTTATTTATTTATACAAGCACTGGGTACAGTCAGAAGCGCGGGAGGGTGAGAGAATTCACCAGAGCCAGAGCGGGGAGCAGAGCAGGCAGAAGGACCGAAGTACACTGCTGAGGGGAGCAGCAGGCGGCAGGAGGGGTCTGCGCGGCATGTGGGACCCTCGCCCGGCAGGCGACCAGGGATCGGACTGGCGCTGCAGAGGCCACGGGCAGCTTCGCAACCCAGGGCTCAACCGCTGTGCCACTGGGGAGGCCCTGGACTTGCTTTAAATGAGTAATCTGGGTGTCTGTACCACCAGATCCAAGACATGGAGGCAGCCTGGACACCTGTGAATCCTTCAGGAGAGATTCCACACTCATTCAACAATCACTGGATTAAAGGAAAATCTGGGTTGTGTGTCCCCAGGGTGGGGAGGTAGGACAGTGTTGGTTTGTTTTCCACAACAGCTTTCACAAAATCTCAGGGCTCATACACTCTGCTGATTTTCTTATAGCTGTTAGGGCACTTGAGAACTCAGCGTAAACCCCATAATCTTAGCTCAAGCTGAGAATCAAAATTCAAATTAAAATCAGCAGCAAAACCTGCAGTAATTCTGTACAATATTTGTCTTTCACATCGCATCTGCCCGCTTTAATTTAAAGACTTCAAAATTCAGTATGAAAAGCCTACTGGTCCATCCCTGATGAATAAAAAATAGCATTATTGTTTGTATGAAATAACATTAAAGAGGAAAAACAAATAAAAAATGTTATTTTAGGACTAAGTAATTTGTTGATTATAACTACACAGAACGCATATAGTTTGCCTATAGTTAGCATCATAGATAATTTCAAATCATAAAATGGCTTAACATTTATTATTTCTGATAAATTTATTTAAGTTTGGAACAAAATTGAAATGGAAGAGAGAAATGTGCAGAAAGATTCAATAGAACCATTTTTAAACAAGAGAGCCCATAAAAATATGCCCTTAGAAACCTCTGACACCCTCAGGGTCAGCTGTCTATAATTCAGTGGCCATTTCATTAGCTAAGCCCACTGGGTGATGTCCTAGTCACACCCCCATCAACTTAATTTTGTTATTTTTTACTCTGCCCAGATCAGAAACTGCAAGTTAAATAAACAAAAGTGCAACCCCAATAGACGGGGATAAATCCCCCCAAATGTTTGGTCGGACAGAATTATCGGTCAGAGCTGAGAGACAAAAAACCAATCACAAGAGAAGAGTTTCCGCTCATGTTAATGCTGACCTTCTCTGAAGCAACGTGCTCTCTTTAGCTTCTACACATGTCTAATCACTAGGGAGTTGTCTAGCTACACGAATTTTTCACATTTGTCAGCTAAATCAGTGCTCCAAATGCACAATGCAGCACTTAGAAACATTATGTGAATTTATTAAATTCTCTGGAGGACTTTGGGTCCATAAAGCAGTAAATTGATTACAGGGAACTGGGGCCATAATATTTTCATCAGCAACAAAAGCATTCAGGCTGCCATATTGTCCATGGCATGTGAAGAGAAACTGTTCCTCGCTGAAGTCAGCAGGCTAAGACGCAAACAGAAGGTTCTGGGATGCACCGACGTAATCTGTCCTTCTATCAGTTCCTTTTAACTGGCCAGCTTTCCAGCACACCAGTTACAAGAAAACCTATGAGAATTATAAATGCATGCTCTCGACTTTGGATTTGCCTATGAACACTTACAAATTAGCCCAGGAACTCATCTGCTAATTGACTTTGCCATGAAATTGCCTATTGATATTGCCATCAAAATAAGGAGAATTATCCAGCCAGGAGGAGATGATGGGTCAGTGCTGATGATATACTGTTGATACCAAATGTCCTTTTATCTGACCATGTGACTGCCAAGCAACAACTCCTCCCCAGAAAAAAAGGACAATCCTAGCATATTTAAGATGCCTAACATACCAGAAATTATGGTTTTTCCTACCTTACCCTATTTTAAGCATTGCAAAATGCTTAACTGTAAATGGCAATTATAATTTCTGTGTTATGAAGACAGAAAATCAAGGCTTAGAGTAGTTCAAAAAATTGTCAAAAATCACAGAGCTGATATGAAATGAGGACCTGAACCAGGACTGTGTGTTTACAAAGGCATCCTTGTTCTGTGACCCCACTTTTGCTGCTCATTTCACATAAAAGCTTTGACTCTTTCAGAAAGTAATATCTTTCTGCTGTTGCAAGAGACAACTTTCTCCATCTTGAATGCTTCTAGATGAGGAGCAGACTATAAATCGGGGTACAATCCTGTTATCTTGTCACCCAAGCTGGTATTGTAGAGCCTTCCCCTAGAACACGACTTGACCCATCCACTGTGCCTTTGAACATTCTGTAGGCATCCTGGAAAATGCATGATAAAGTTCAGGTATGATAAGTGATCTTTTTTATAATCTATCACTACATTTTTTTTTTAAAGATTTATTTATTTATTTATACAAGCACTGGGTAGTCAGAAGCACAGGAGGGTGAGAGAATTCACTAGAGCCAGAGCGGGGAACGGAACAGGCAGACTGATGACACATACCGCTGAGGGGAGCTAAGGGGAGCAGCGGGTGTGGCATGCGGGACCCTCGCGCTGGCTGGGGATCGAACCGGCGCTGCAGAGGCTGCGGGCAGCTTTACAGCCCAGCGCTCAACCACTGCGCCATCAGGGGAGGCTCTCTATCACTAGATTTTGATAAACATCTAAAGTGACCTGGGCTTCTTCCATCTGTAGCACCAGAGGGAGGGCAATATTTACTCCTCTGTAGCCTCTAGACTTGTCTACACAAGGTCTCCAGCCTAGAGAGAGAAACAGGGCCTGCTATAGAAAGAACCCCAGATTTAGGGGGCTAGCAATACCTCTCCTTGCACCACAGCCCACACAGCAAGACCCTTAGTTGTGATGGCGGGATGAGAAGCAGGGTCACCAAAAGGCCTGAAAACAGCTGGGCTAAAGGCTAACCTCATAGGAAGGACTCATTAATTTGTAGATTTCCAGTGCTTGGCAGACTGCCTGGTACATAGTAGACCCCCAATAAGTGTTTATTAAATTCAATTGAAATATTAAGACAGCTCAGCAGTTTGTCAAGTTATACCTATCAAAGTATTAAGAATTACTTTGTGAGTTGTTTTTAAATGGAGTAATTTGCAAGCATAATTGTATTTCATATGCGGCAATTCACAAAGCTAAATCCAGCACTTCCCAGTTCATTTTAGAGCTATCTATTCAAGTAATTCTTGACCCTGTAGCAAAAACTATCCATTATATCTGAATTTTTCCTGCAATATGTGTCTATCCTGCATAGTCTTTCAAAACTGTAATTATCCAGGCTACACCAAGGCATATAATTCCTATGGAATTTGCTATTGTTATTGTCTATTTCCTGTACCCTATACTAATAGCAGCATTTGTATAAATTGCAAAGATCATCTCTCTCCCTCTTACTTTTTTTGCAGGTGGGGTAACTGATTTTTCCCCTTTCTTCCTTATCTGATGCTAAAAATTCTATCGATCATTCAAAAATTAATCTAATTCATTTTGAGATTAATGTGTATGTACTCGATTCAAATCCAAAAGGTGTAACTGCCATGTGAAACATCACCACCTACAGGCAACTTTCTGACATTACATCCTCATGTTGTCAACCCAGAAATCCATCTAAAATTGCTAAGCCTTCCTCTCCCTTTGGGAAACTTGACAAGTGACTTCACAAACAGAACGAAATGAAAAGACTTCAAATGTAATTAACATCTTACTCTATTTTGCTTGCATGGAAACTACTCCCTGCACACAATATTTGTTTAAGAAAGAAAAATATCTGCTCTCTTACCTTTTTTCCTGGACTATAAAGTTATAAAAGACAAAAGTTTCTTTCCATCAGATGATTTCAAAATAAGCGTTTAAAACCTTTGTGTTAAAATGAGATTGGAAGTAATATTTCATAGTAAATTTATTTCTAACAAAATACTAAAACTAGCTCTAATATTGTGTAATTTTTCATGATGAACATCTATTTATTCATGATCAGAATATGAATAAAGAATCAACAAATATTTACTGACCATCTAGGCTTGGTGATATCATAGTGGACAACTGGATGTTGCCCCTGCCCATATAAAGAGGACAACCTAGAAGAAGGAATAGACAACCCCTAATATTATGATGTTTTAAATTGAGGAAATAGGAGACTGTGACATCACAGAGCAAGGGTACCTCACTCATATAGTCAAAGGGAATTCAAAGATAGCCTTCTAACAGGCACTGTTGGTACCCCAGTGATACTCCCTCAATGCACACTGAAAATTACTTATTGCTTCAATAGATACTTCAAGTCACTCTGAAGTACCTACATAAAGCACTTATATTTCTCTAGCTGAGGCTTTAATTTCGCACAAAATGGACAAGCCAAAGTGCCAGGGAATTAACACCCCCAAAGCAAGCCCTAGTTGGTAAATACTATTTCTTTTTTTTCCCTAAAAGATAATATGAAGTGTATTTCACTTTTTTTTTAAGACTTATTTCTATGCATACAAGAGCTGGGGCACAGGCCAGACATGCAGGGAGGTGAGAGAACTCACAAGAGACAGAGTGGGGAACAGAACAGGCAGACTGACCGAAATAAACTGCTGAGGGGAGCAGCAGGCTAGACAGGAGAGGTCTACTGTGCCATGTGGGCAGCTCACTAGCCGGGAATTGAACTCATGCTGCAGAGGCTGAGGATTGCGCCATAGTGCTGTGCTCAACCCCTTGCGCCACCAGGGAGGCCCGTATTTCTCTCTTACAAGTGTCCCCAGGGGAATGCATGCAACTAAATGTTGACAGTACTGCTGAGTTTTCAATAAATTTCATTAATAACATTCCTTTCCCACAAATGTTTTGAGATGATTAAAAAGACCAAAGAGGCCTCCCCTGTGGTGCAGCGGGTTGAGCAAAGCACTGTGAAGCTGTCCGCAGCCTCTGCAGCACAGGTTTGATTCCTGGCTGGCCAGGGAGATACCAACATGGCACAGCAGACCTCTCCTGCCTGGACCGCTGCTCCCCTCAGCAGTGTATTTCAGTTAATTCTCCTGTTCTGTTCCCCACTCTGTCTCTGGTGAATCCTTTCACCCTCCTGTGCCTCTGGCCTGTACCCCAGTTCTTATATAAATAAATCTTAAAGGGCCTCCCCGGGGGCGCAGCGGTTGAGCACTGGGTTGCGAAGCTGCCCGCAACCTCTGCAGCACCGGTTTGATCCCCGGCCACCAGGCAAGCGTCCCACATGGAGCACAGACCTCTCTTGCAGCCCACTGCTCCCCTCAGCAGTGTACTATGGTCCTTCTGCCTGCTCTGCTCCCAGCTCTGGCTCTGGTGAATTCTCTCACCCTCCCGCGCTTCTGACTGTACCCAGTGCTTGTATAAATAAATAAATAAATCTTTAAAAATAAATAAACAGATAGATAAATAAATATTTTTAAAAATTCTATTAAAAGAAGACTAAAGAAAAAGGAAGAGAGGTTACTGAATTTTATGTTAATATTTGCTAATGTGTCTCATATCTTTAGGCAAATGGTATCCATTATACTCAACCTACTAAGTAAACTTTATGTCCGAAGTCACCAGCATCTCTAGATTAAGGCAAATTATCAAGTCAGGGTGTCTCCCTGGTATATTTATGTCAAGAAGAATCAGAGTAGAATGTAAGCTTCCTGCAGACACGCTCACTCACATGAGAAAAAGGGGAACGACGAGGCCATACTCTGTTCACATTCACCAATCAGAGCTGCCTTTCAAGAATGTACTAACAGAGATCACTATACATAGAATAAAACACGAACCATGGAAAGAAGTATCCCCAAGACCACCACCAATGCGCCTTCTCCCATCAATAACACTGTAACACACAGTTGTGTGAGTCCAAAATCTCCCCCACAGCACTATTCAAAATATCAAATAAAAACAAAATATTTTTCATTTCCACACGCTCTATACTCTTTTCAAGTTATTTTGTCCCCAATTAAGACCACAGTAATCAATTACTCAAACAGGCAATGATCATTAAGTCACTAGTCTCCAAGTCATTAATAATCAATAAATGGATTTTAGGCATGTAGTGCCTGTTTATAAAAGGCACTGAAGAAGTTGCTTTTTCCTGATTTTTCTTTTGACATGACTTGTACCCTTTCAAGATGCCATTACATATTTATTTGATGCTCACAATAACCTTATGAAGAATTGGCATTGTCCCCATTATTTAGATAGGAAACTGAGATCTAAGTTAAAAATTTGCTGAAAGTCACACAGTCAATTAGTGTGGAACCAGGACTCAAATTTTGGTCAACCTTATGCCAAAACCCATGCTCTTAAGCACCACCCTATCCTCCCTCTGTAATCGTTAAGTTAAACATTTGTCTCAAAATAAGTCATTCAATTTTCTTTAAATGAGAAATGCCAATAGCACAATGAGCTTTGAAACTAATGAACTGTGCAAATTGATTCAAATTTTATTTCATTACTAACTAGCCTTCAAGTACACAAACCAAAATCTGCTTGGAACAAAAAGTAGAAAGAGGAAAAAAAAATGTTTTCATATTTTTAGACAAATCATCACTAAGTGTCTTCCATTCTGAAATTAATCCTAGTAATATCTCCACTTCTTGAGGTTCTCTTTCTATTCTCTGTATCAGTGAGAGACTCTTATTTCAATGGCTCCAATTTTTCATAAGTACCACCTGCAAGTTATATACAAGTCTATAAAGAGACTGCAAAGAAACAAAACATACTGCAATTACAGCCTATTACTACTTAGTATTGTAATTATTTTTCATGTCTTTAAGTTCAGAAAAGTCGGGCATATATTCCTAACACGTAAAATGATACCTGAAAAATATTAAGAGTTCAACTAAGCATTTAAGTGACTGTTTCTGAAGTGTTTGAGTTACTAATTATCTTATAGGATTTGTCTCTTTTGGACAGTACCAAGGATATGCTAAATAAACTCAAAACAGATCAACTTAGTGATTTTGTGGTCAATTTATTTATTTATCTTTACAAGAACTGGGGTACAAGCCAGAGGTGCAGGGGGTGAGAGGATTTACCAGAGACAGAGTGCGGAACAGAACAGGCAGATCAACTGAAATACACTGCTGAGGGGAGCAGTGGGTGAGTCAGGAGAGGTTTACAAACTCCTGCTACAGTAGTTGCGGATAGCTTCATAGTGTTGATGCTTAACCCCCTGTGCCACCAGGGAGGCCCAAGTTTTATCTTCGTAATAGCAATAAGTTGCTGAACCAAGGATATCTGGACCTAAGAGAAATGTACATTACCCAGAAATCCTGTCAAATTCTTCAACTTAAATTATCTGTGATTTGTCTCCTCTTGAGAAAGGGTGAGTTTGTGTTGTACTCAAGAAAGTCAAAATATTTTGGCAATTTCAGAACTGCATGTGTCAAGGGGTATTTGTCAGGTAACATCCCTTTACGGCACTGATCCTGTAGGGACAAGTTTTCAAGTCCAAGTAGTGGAGTTAGTGGGTTGTGTTTAATATTATTACATATTCTATTGCTAAGCTGACACATTCATGTGGTTGAGGTTTCTGCTATTTGACTTCCCAACCACAGGGGATGATCCACAGACTCAAGCTGGCTGTTCATGCCCCATCCCCAATCGTGTGGTTGGTTTAAGACTTAATATGTGACCGAAATCAGGCAGAGTCCTTCCTTGACAAGAATTCTTCTCTTTGTAGCGAAGTCACACAAAAAAATTTGAAATCTGTACCAGGGCAACGATCTTCCTTGAAGCAAGAGGGAATAAAACAAAACAGAAATGAGTACAGAGAAGGCAGTTTGCAATGACTCTGAGTCTGGAATCCAGCTCCATGGTCTCTGTTCCTGCAGCAACTCTTTTGGTTCTGCTGCATAAACCCGTCTCTTGATTAAGCTACTTTGAAACAGATTTCTGTCACTTGAAGTTAAGACTTGATTAAATATCTTTGCCATAGCAAGATAATGTAACCTCCCATTATGATGCTGGTTCAATGAGAAGTTTTTTAAGTTCAAATAGCCCAAAAGCTCTCATAAACTTTTTTCTTTTAATGCTAATATTTCCAACAAAATTTCTGACAAGCTGAGGATGTTTAATTCAGTACATTCATCCTGCTGGCCACAAGATGGCACTAGAGCATTCTTTCAAAGACTTCTTATAACCAGCCACTCAGGATGATTCCAGTGTTTTATTTATACCCCACATAGATCCTACCAGTTTGCAAAATCATTTCATTTTGGATGAATCCATATATATTCTGGTAGTTACAGTGTGCCTCAAGGAGCATCTTGCACTTAATGGCCTTCAGCAGATGGTCAAATCACAAACTGTTGAACAAATGTGAAAAAGTGTGATTTGTTCATTTCTTTGAGGACAACAGATCAACCAGCAATGTGTTAAAAAATTTAGACATACCAACGTACTGTGTGACAGCTGAGATCACCAAATCCCCATTGTGCATCCATGAAATTAGCCGGCTTATCTGTCCTTTCTTCAAGACCAGACACAATTTTATATTATTTTTAAGTTGTTTTCCCTGTTGACAACTAAGTCACGAATTTATGTCCCTCTCTCTAATCCAAATTAATTAAATGTCAGTAAGTTAGCCCAAAAATTCCCCCCAAAACTTACCTTCAATTTTCAGTTGAAGTTCAACTTACTACTTAGAAAATCAACACAAAAATATACTACATCTTACAGATAATATCTTTGAATTATGTGTTAACATGAGTTTATGAAAATGGAAAGACAAGGCCTCCTGCAGAAGATTAAAGTCTCCTTTACCGCAGTGAAAGTCTTGTGAATTCTCTTTATGGGGAAAATTTCTTCTTCCTGACCCCTTCAATGCAGTAAAACACTATCACAGTCTGTAATTTTCCTTTTCAGTACTCACCATAATTATACATTTCTGCTTAAATTTGCTTAATATTTTTCTCTCTCTCTACAGTTTTCTGGCCCCTTGAGGAAGGGACTGTATCTGTTTTGCATCACTATGACAAATGACTGGCATTCAATCAATCTTTTTTGAAATAATAAACAATTGAGAGAATTATGATCCTCAATCAATTCCTTGAATACAGACTGTTACTATAAAACAGGTGCAACTGTTTATCAGCTTAAACAAAGGCAGGTACACAGAACAGTTCCAGAGTTCAACCTAACCCAGGCCAGGAGAAATGCCTTACTCAGACAGCCCAGGAGCTGCACCAGTCACTAGTAACCAACCCACTTCAACACACACTGCCTTCTACCCGCTGACTAAGAAGTTCTGGATCTATTTCTGTCCCAGCTAGAGTTCTCCTAAACTGTCTTAACCTTGTATAGAATAAACTTAATCCAGCCCCCAACCCTACACAGGGATCTTGGTCAATGAACTTCTTTATGACCAGCCTCTCTCCCTGTCCTCCCTTATGATCTGAATTTTCTCTCCTTGTACTCACTGTTTCCTAGTAAATTTAATACAATTATCACATTTTCTTTAACTCTTTCACTTGGTTCCAGCTCTCTCCTGGCTTAAAAGGGCTTCTCCTTCTCAAATTAGCATATGTACAGAAGTATTTGCATAGAATATGGAGATAGCCCACAATGGATGACTAGGGAATAAAGCTGTACTCCACTGTACCTGTTAGGGATAGTCAATGTTAAATAACAGAAATGATCTCTAGCCAACTTAAACTAGAAAGCAGTGCATGAGGACATGTGATAATTCATACAATCAAAAGAAAAACTGTAGAATCAGGACTCAAGGAGGAATTTGGACAGCTTTGAATTTGGAGAAATAATGAACAGATTCTCTTCAGGATGCCCCCCTCAAAGTTAACCTGTTCAGCCTATGTTCAGTCCTGTGGACACATCACTCCAGATTCCAATTTCAGAAAGATCATCTGATTGAGCTAGAGTGGGTCATATGACCAAGTCTAGGATAGGGGCAGATAGTGCCTTGGTTGTCAGACCCACCTAGAACCCATTCATGGAGGATACTTCAGTTACTCCAAGAATCAGACACAGATGATTTCCAGATGTCGACTGGTGCTTCTAACTTAGTGTCGACTCCACTGGGCCCTAGAGTATGCAGAGCATCCTTGAGCAAAGTGAAGCCTGGTAGCATATTCTTCCAAGAGTCTCCACAGTGAAGGGCTTGAGCTCTGCCCTGGAAGTTTTCCATAATAATAATAATAGGTAAGTGATGATGTCAGAAGAAGTTAAACTGGCATTCTCCAAATACCCAAAGCAAGATCCAGGCAAACACTGAGGTTACTACTCTATTTTTTGAATCATCATGTTTTTGTTGCGGGACTATGCTGTGTTATTTTGGTGGGAGGATTTCTTCAGGGAAAGGGTTGCTCTGCTTTATTAGCCATTTTTCTCTAGAAAGATCTCCCTTTCTCCCTCACCACCCCAGTACACACAAACATACCCGAGCACTGTCATTTCCTGCTAAGAATAGTAGTGAAAATAGCTTTAATCTGGAGATCTGAGTCTTTCCTTTTTTTTTTTTTTTTTTTTTTTTTTTTTTTTTTTTTTACAGAGGCATGTATATTTATTTATTTATTTGTTTGTTTGTTTGTTCTGTTTACACATGCACCCGGTACAGTCAGAAGCGCGGGAGGGTGAGAGAATTCACCAGAGCCAGAGCGGGGAGCAGAGCAGGCAGAAGGACCGAAGTACACTGCTGAGGGGAGCAGCGGGCGGCAGGAGAGGTCTGCACGCCATGTGGGACCCTGCTCCGGTGGCCGGGGAGCAGCCGGGGATCGAACCGGCGCTGCAGAGGCCGCGGGCAGCTTCGCAACCCAGCACTCAACCGCTGCGCCACCGGGGAGGCCCCTGAGTCTTTCCTTTTTCATTTGTAACCACCTAGCTCATGTGGATCGATTCAGAGTATAGATAAAGGTGCTTAGTAAGTTGCTCTGTGCACAGAAAAATAAGATAGTATTTTTATTGCCAATAAAGTGAAGTATTATATCTGAACTCTTTCTTCCTTCTGTCCCTCATATCCTGGTGACTAACAGTTGAAGACTAATAAATAATAATCACCATTGTAATGAGAGAAAACAATTCCTTCTCAGAAATCTAAAATGTGGATTAACCTGGAAGAAGAAACTGGTGGGAAAAGGGCCCCAGTCAGATGCTTCTTCATCCCCACCTCAGTGTTTGGTTGATAAAATGTTTATATTGGTGGGCTTTCTCAAAAAATGGGGACAAGCATGTAAAAGAAACAATTCATTTTTGTGGGCACTGTTTTTTTTCTTTTTTTTTTTTTAAGGTTTATTTATTCATACATACAAGAACCGGGGTACAGGCCAGAGATGCAGAAGGGTGACAGGATTCGCCAGAGACAAAGAGGGGAGCAGAACAAGCAGACTGACTGAAATACACTGCTGAGGGGAGCAGCGGGCACAACAGGAGAAGTCTGCCGTGCCATGTGGGATTTTCACCGGCCAGCCGGGATCAAACCTGCACTGCAGAGGCTGTGGACAGCTTCACAGCGCAGCGCTTAACAGCCTGCGCCACCAGGGGAAGCCCTGTGTTTTTATTTTTCTTTTTGGGGAGTTGGTGGGTTTTTGTTTTGTTTTGTTTTGTTTTGTTGGTTTGTTGGTTTGTGAGTACACATTAATTTCCAGATAAGGTAACATGCATACCTTGATTCACTATCTCTGATAGTCATAATTTGTATGTGAGAAAGATAAGAATTTAGGAGATAAAAGATTTAGTCACAAAGAAATACCTGTTTGGGCAGATGTCAGCGTGTCACTCCAGGGGATGGAGGCTCCAGGCTTCCAGGCAGGGATTCTGCCGGCCTGTCTCCATGGACAGGAGAACTGTTCAAGGCAGTGCTGACTGGGTAGGCTTTGATGTGCTGACTGGGTAGGCTCACTAGTCTGTGTGTAATGTGAAGACTTGGAAATGAACAATAAAGTCACTTGGATATGGTTTTCCAAAGTCAAATGAATTAAACTGAATCAACTAAAGTCTTAGGAACTAAAACCACCATATTTGAAAATCAAGAGACAGAAAGACCTAGAGAATGCTTCACTACAGAGACAAGGCACAGAAACTTTAGAAAGGGGAAGCAGGTGGAATTAATAACTCACTGAGGACACAGAAACCAATATCCCTTTTAATTTTTAGCTAACATCTTTTCAGAGCTTGCTGTACGCCAAGCCTCTGCCATCACTGCATTGTCATTGACTCATTCACTCTCCCAGCAACCCTGAAAATTAGTGTGAATAGGTTCATTTTACAAAGCAGTAGCTGGAGCTTACATGGAATAATGTACATGCCCAATGTCTATAGCTACTAAAAGGAGGGCCTGGACTCAATTCCATAATGTTCGACGCCAGAATCCAGCTCCTAACCTGAGCCTGTGGTGTCAGCTACATGAGGAGGGCTGGGAACAAGAGGATGAATAAAGTACAATGCCTGGCTCTGAGCTGCTGGGTCTGCTAACCGTTCAAGTTATTATCTGTCTGCTTCTGTAGCCTGCAGGGATATTTCTGCCAATTTAGAATCAAGGGTGTCTCTTTTGAAATCTTTTCAAATAGCAGCTAATCACTCATAAGCAATGTTGTTCGGTATAGTCTGAAGACTCTGCGTCTAACTTCAACCCTGCTACCAACTTACCAGTTAGGAACCTCTGTGGACTTTTTTTCTCTCTGCAAAAGCAAAACCTAACCATCCTGGTTGATTCACAGGACTATTCTGAATTTCCAATAAGATCATAAACTTGAAAGCCATCAGCCACAGGCTAAGGAATATTGAAAATATCCAATTGAAGTCATATTGTATATTCTCCCACAAAGGTTTTCCAAGCTTTTTATAAGTAAATTATAATTAGTGACAGTTTAAGAAAGTAAGGCACGATGGTGGTTCATAGTGGGGGTGGCAGGTGGGAAATGATACAGACATTCTTATTTATATATCAAACACCAAATAATAGATGTCTGAATTTTTTAACAAAGAAAGTAAGGTATTACTAGAAAAAAAAATTGTAAAGCAAGAGGTTAGGAATATGTGAACTTTTTTATTTGGGACTCTTGTATGGAGGGAATTTAAAGCCACACAGATTTCATGTGTGGAATGGGGATAAATATATCTAGCCTATTGATTTCTTTAAACTCAGATCCCACCAAGTTTCATGCTAAAAAATGTTAGTGCCCACTTTTCCCTTTTGCATTTAGGAGAACATTTCTTCCCCCAGAAAGGACTCTCATCTAGAGAGATAACACATTTATCATAACTATAAATTTATTTAAAGAACAACTGGGCTTTATACAGGCCATCTGGAGAAGACAAATGTTTCATGCAAGCATGTGGGAAATTTCACTGACAACATATGTAGCTAAATGAACTTTCTTCAGCAATGCCAACAGGAGAAAATTCCATTACACATAAGGAAGGTATTTCAGCAATCAACTCAAAATAAATCTACATCAATCTTTTAATCTAACCAAAACATATGTAAGGTGTAGTTATGTTTCTTTCTCAATGTACTGACAACTAAATATACAGCCTCCACAGAGAATCGCTGTCTACAGGGACAGCCTTGAAATCACTATGTGTCTGCTCATGTTTAAAGAAATATGTCTTCCTGCAGCCTCCTTGGCTTTGCACACCCTTCATGCCTCTGAATGCTTTATGTAATGTCATGGTAGAGTATTCGACAGGACTTAAAGAGGTCCAGTCCTGCGACGAGCTCAGAGTGACTTCATGTAAGTCCCATCACCACTCTGCTTAAGTTTAAACTCCTTGAAAATGAAAAAATGCCTTCCCTAATTACATCTTAGGGTTTTGTGAAGATACTTCTTTGCACTTCGTGTTAGAATAGTATTTTACAACCTGTAAGTGCTTCAACTCAATTTTTCATTGTCACAATATTATCTCCACTTACGAGTGAGAAAATTGATACAATATTAGGGAAAAAGCAATGCTATAATAACCCCCCAAAAGTCAGTGACTTAACACAGTAAGATTTATTTCACATTCATGTAACTGTATGAGACAGGTGTTCCTGCTCATTTACTCACCCTCCTGCATGAGGTGAATGAAGAGCCCAGGCCCCTTCTACATGTGGCTCCAGTAGGCCCTCAGATTTCAGGTCTTCTACCTCCAGCTGGCAGACAGGTGAATAGAGAAAGTGCTCCCACTTTTTAGCAACTTCATCGTGGCTGTTACCCAACTGACTTCCACTCACATCTCATTGACAAAAACCAGTTAATGACTATACCTAGATTCAAGGAGACACTGGAAATGTAGCCCCTGATTGGGCAACTTCTTCTCAGTGACACTTCCTAGATATACTGTGGAAAGGGGGGCATAACTTTATACTGAACAAGTAATCATCTCTGCCATTGACAGAGTGGTTCTGTAATTACCTCAAAACCCCGCCGGCCAGGGAGAAACCACTTGGCGAAGCAGACCTCTCCTGTCTCACCCGCTGCTCTCTTCAGCAGTGTATTTCAGTCAGTCTGCCTGTTCTGTTTCCCACTCTGTCTCTGGTGAATCCTCTCACCTCCTCCCCTTCCCCCCACCGCATCTCTGGCCTGTACTCCAGCTCTCATATGCAGAAATAAATAAATCTTAAAAAAAAAAAAACAGGCAATTAGTAGATGCATATTAACTATCTCCATCTGCATAACATACAACAAACTTAGAGGTTTAAAAATATGCATTTATTTTCTCATATGCATTTAGGTTCTTTTGATCAGGAGGCTGGGTGTGGGTTACTGGGTCTCTGTTTCAGAGTCTCACAAGACTGCAAAGGTCTCATCTGGAGGCTCAACATGAGAAGGATCTGCTTTGGCACTGCCATCATTTTGGGCAGCATTTGGTTCCTTGCAGTGTAGAAATCATGACAACTTTCTCCTTCAAAATCAACAAAGGAAAGAGAAAGACTCCAGAATCAGTCAGTTAGCAAAACAGAATGATATCTAATACAATAGAGTTATAGTATTAACTTCTCAGCACTTCTACTTTACTCTACTGGTTAGAAACAATTTATGGATTCACCTACACTCAAAGAGCCATCTCAAAGTTTGTCTGTCACATTAAGAAATTCAAACCCAGATTTTCTCACTACAAGTCCAGTGTATCTTCCATTTAATTTGTACAATGCTGGGCCTCCCTGGTGGCACAGAGGTGAAAAACAGCATATCAAGCTATTGCCAGCCACTCACCCTCCTACCCCAGAACCTCTGGCCTGTACTCCAGTTCTTATATGCATAAATAAATCTTTTAAAAAAATAAAATAATTTGTACAATGTTGGACTCCATATTTCTTATCCATAAAATAGGGATAATATTTGCATATAACATAGCCAGTTAAGAGAAACAAATGAAATAGTGGATATGAATGGACTCTAAACACTGTAAAGTCCAATATGAATATAATGGACATTTATTATTATTTTATTTCCTTGCCTATAATGTTTCTTTATTCTTCTTGCTGATCTAACTGCTATTCTTCTCTCAAGGGACATATCAATGTTACCTTCTCCATGAAGTATGTATAGTGGTTGTGATTAGGTTCGGTTTTATATAAAGAGAAAATAAAATGATGCTTCCAATAACATTGAAAGCAAGGCTGATAAGATAGATCCACAAAGTCAATGGGACCCTAACTCCCTCCAGGTCTCTGGTCTAACTTGCCTAGAGTGTGGCCTTTGCCCCCCGGGTGCAAGAGGGCTACTTGAGCTCCAGTCATCACATCCCTAAGCCAGATCTCTGGAAAGAAAAAAAAATGATTTTTATATAGTACCCAAAAGTTCCACACATTACTTGGATTCAGTGCTTGTCTTTTCCACAAGAATACAGTTCCATAGTTATTCCCAGTTACAATGGAGCCTGGGGGATATAGTTTTCTGAGTGTGCTGATTTTGTGAATGAACGTAGGATTCTATTATAAAGGAGGAAGGAAGAGAATTAAGTTGGAGACAATAAATAGTCTCTGTCATGGGATATTTTGGAAACATGAAGTATAGGCATCAACCTAAAGGCAAAGGGATAAACAGGAATTTCAGTCACTTGGAACAAGATGGTGGAGAGCCCAGAATTCCAAACTAGGGGGGTAGACTTCCTCTGGTATCTAATAAGGAACCGGGACATGATGAAAGGAGTACTTGAGGAAACAATCTCAGCTTTCTTCAGGCCTGGACAACCTCAGTTCTAAAACTGTTGTAATCTAGCAAGAATTTGGAAAGGTCTGAATGCTGGCTCAAGGGCAATGACAGAAGAAAATAACTGGTGTTTGAAAGGAAGAACACAACTGTGTACAGAGTGCAGGAGAGAGGACAAAGAAAACTCAGGTGTTGCCTGTCAAGTTAATGGGGAGACAAAGATAGGAGGGAACCTAAGAAGTTAGAGTCAATCAATTCGAACTCCATGGCAAACCCAGCTAAAGAAAACAAATGATGTGGAGTGGCAGCAAATTTGAAAACTACATCAATGTAATATTTATGAGAAAAATAATTTAAATATACACCCGTTGTGTCCCATTTCTCACAACCATGGCCCCTTAACTTTTGTGAACCTCACCGCCGGAGTCCAGCTCTGGCCGGGGCAGGATCCCCGCAAGGACGAGACGGCTTTGGCAAAGTGGAGGGATGAGGGGAGAGAGGAGATGAGGTAGATGAGGCAGTGAGGAGACACTGACACTTGATCAGGATGCAGACATCTCCTGCTGAGAGTCTCAGTCTGAGCTTTATTTATACATCAGAAATTGGTTTTTGATCATTATATGATGCAATCATATGATTTTATTTTCACATTGTTTTAGAAATTATTAATGATCATTAACAGTGCACAGTCCTTTTTTTTAATTTTCCCAGTCTATGATTAACTTGGTTACTTGGTTACATTAGCTTGGTTACATATTTCCCTAGGTGATGTGTGTTATTCAGAAAATAGAAACAGGTGCTACACACAGCATGATTTATGCAGTCAAGCTAGGTAACTGAAACAAGGCTAAGCAGGCATTGTAAGATCGAGGGCGGCTTCCTATTTTCTATATAGAACCCAGGGGTTCCGGTACCATGGGAACAGTGTGTGGTGTGTTTTTCTCAGACCGTTTCGCCTCCCGGGGCACCCCAGGGCCTTTTCTTGTGGGGACTTTTACCAGGCTCAGTTCCATCATTTCTGTCAAACGTGGATTGTTAAAGAACTCAGTGTTCCTCATAGTAGCTGAATTACAAATTGGAGGAAGTGGAGAATTATTGGGAATTGTTTCATTATCAATCATGTTAGAAAGTACTTTTCTCAAACTCCTGAAGTGTGCATTACTGGCACTAACGCCAACACTCATTGTGTTAGTCTAAAGCTTATAGAAAATTTCTATGGTTTCAATAACTGCCAAAAACAAATGAAAGGAAGCAGCAGGAGCCAGCTATGGAGTTTTCTGACTTTTCAGAAATTTCCCCCATGCCGGGACCTTGTCAGACAGCATGGGTAGCGTGCCTGCCACCTACTTTTTCGAATGTGAAAATAAAGATAGTAATTCTTACCTTACATGGTTAGAATCCTTGGCCTACAGAATGGATAGTAGAATTGCACTTAGTCTTGCAACTTAAAGGGTAAGAGGGTATCGTGCCAGCAAGCGCAGGGCAGGTTCACGATGGTTCATAGATGGAAAAAGAAAGTCTCTCAGCTCCCAGTGAGTTTTTCAGGCTTTAATGCTGTCAGAGAACCAGGTACACAGGCACAGCAGGCAGGGAAGCTGGCAGGTAAGGATGCAGGCACAGGCCAAGCAGGGGGTGCTGGAGGCAGGCAGGCGACCAAGTCTCCCAGGCCCCCACAGGTCTTTGCGTTCTTTCTCTGGCCTCTCTCTGGCTTCCCTCATTCGTGTTGTCTCATGGTCTTGCGGCTTCTGTAATCAAGCTGTTTGTCCTCCCACTGCTGCTGCTGCCGGGCTTTTATCCCCACCTCTAGGCTCAGGTGTGCGCATTTCCCTGGCTGGCAGTGTATTTCAGTCAGTCTGCCTGTTCTGTTCCCCACTCTGTCTCTGGTGAATCCTCTCACCACCCTCCCGGGCCTGTACCCCGTTCTTGTATGCATAAATAAATCTTTAAAAAAAAAAAAAAAAGCAACCAGCACTGCAATTCCTTCCAGCTAGGAAATTTGGAACTCTTTCATTTGTAACTGACTTAGAAACCACCAGACATCAGGGTTGCCTATATCAAAAAGTGGTTGCTATAAAAATTAAGCCTTAGCTAAGGTCAAGCCTTTGAATGGGCAATGAGCCTTGTCAGATGTGCATTCCATAACGATTAGATTCATCTCCTTCTAGTCCAGTGCCCAATTCCCTGGTCGCCACAGTCTACCTGTAAGAGGAGTATACTTTTCTGCAAACTTTTCCCAAAGAATGCTTGGGTATTTACTATCATTGGCTTATGTGAAAAAATTAAAGCCGGCTCTCAATTCCTTGTTATGTTTTTGTCCAAACATGTCTCTTGTTTTGTTTTTTTTTAAATTTTCCACCTACTTTGCTAGATTTCCAGAAGCTCAGAAGCTCAGCCACTTTATCTTTCTTTGTCATTGTTGTGTCCCCAAACCCAGAACAGCGACAGGTGCGTGTCAGGCACCAAATATATGTTTTACATATTAAAGTTAGAGAAAGAGCAATTTGAAAATTTCCCAGTCCAAACTTGTGATTCCTGATTGATTTTTGTAATCAGTAAGGATATCTTAATTAAGTCAGGGGATACTATTTTCAAAGCTTCTCAAAACAAATTAATTTTCCCTTTTTAAAGAAATACATATCCTATTTCAACTGGATAGGAGACTAATTCCAGGTACCCGACTCCCTAATTATAGGTTGGAACTCAAAGGGATCCAAAATAGAGCATACATGATCTATACTCAAGCTATCCTGGGCATCTTTTCCAAACATAGAGCCAAGAAAACAAGAGGTAAGCAGGTGGCTATATCTTCCTACAAGAGCAGGCGCTTCTATCCCAGTGATTTCTTTACTCCTATGAAGAACCATCAAAGAGGTTAATGGGACCTCAGCCTAGGCTGTAACATGAGTGGTCAGGGAACTCACCCAAGAATTCACTGAGTCTGGCTGCTTTTAGCTGTCTCTGTGCTGTTTGTTTTTTTTATTCTTTAGCAGTGCTGAAAAATCACATAACTTTCCATGTGTCAGCTCTGTTCTTATAATCCAGTAAATCACTCATTTAAAAAAAAAAAAAAGCTTCAGGGGCCTCCCTGATGGCGCAGACAGTTGAGCGCCGCACTGTGAAGCTGTCCACAGCCTCTGTAGCACTGGTTCGATCCCAGCTGGCTGGTGAGAATCCCACATGGCGCAGCAGACACATCCTGTCTCGCCCGCTGCTCCCCTCAGCAGTGTGTTTCATCAGTCTACCTTTTCTGGTCCCCGCTCTGTCTCTGTTGAATCCTCTCACCCTCCAGCACATCTGGCCTGTACCCTGGTTCTTGTATAAATAAATAAATAAATAAATCTTAAAAAAAAAAAAAAGCTTCAGTAGAGTAATTTGCAAAATTATGATTCTAAAGTGTTTGCTCTTTATATTAAAAGAATGGCTTTCAAATAGACTAACACATTCAGAGAAACAAACTAGCTTCCATAATAAACTAGCAAGTTATGATTTCTCAGGCCAAGACTAGGAAGACAGGTTTCCAAGGAGCTAAGCAGGGCAGATGCTAGGTCTTAGCTTGCATTGAGTAAGGGCATTGGCTGGAGCAGGGAAACAAAAACTGTGGTTTCAGAACCCCTAGGACCTAAGAGAAAATAGGTAAAGTTGAAAGTTAACCAAAGGTGGGAAAATCTAACTAGAGACCCTGACCTTGAAGTTGGAACCTCAAAGAGCTACATCCTCAAAGTAAAAGGAAAGTAGAAGTCACCCATCCCCCGCCCCAGATGCTGGCAGGTAAATTACCTATGTCAAATCTTAGTGCTAAGTAAAAGGGAGAAATAATTTTCCCCAAAGTATTGCAAACCACTTGGCAATTAAAAGGAATGAACTGGGTATAAACACAACTGCATGGTTGACTCTCAAAAACATTATGCAGAGAATTCACAACCACAAGGTGGTTCTCAGCAGTATTTATAGGCTAAATACCCACTATTTACATGACTCAGTAAACCTCAAGCTAAAAATTTAAAGTAGTCCCAGACTAATCGTACCCTTGAACCCAGAGACAAATGGTTACAGGGGAAGTCCCAGAGAGGAGATATTAGGTCTGGTGGCCCTTTCCTGTCACCGTTGCAACTAGGTTAAGTTCCCCCCTTCTCTGCTGGGGATATGTTTCAAGACCCCCAAGCAGAAGCATTGAACCCTACATATATATTGTTTTGTGTGTGCATATCTAGGATAAGGTTTAACTTATAAATTAGGTACAATAAGAGATTAACACCAATAATAAATTAGATCAATTATAATAATTTACAGCAATAAGCTTTACTATAAAACTATAAAAGTTTCTTTTTTTTTTTGCTAGTTTTTTTATTTTTTTTTATAAATTTTATTGTTATATTCCCCATACAATTGCAGCCCCCCCATTCTGACCCCAATCCCTCCCCTCCCACCCCCACCCCCCTAAAAGTGTCTCTGGTTCATAGTTTTTTGTTGAGTTTGATTTTCACTTTCTTATAGTTATTCATTTTCCTGGTCCCTTATTTAAGTTTTCTAGATTCCTGCTATGAGTGAGACCATCCGGTATTTTTCTTTTTCTTTTTGGCTTATTTTGCTGAGCATGATCCCTTCCAGCGCCATCCATGTTGCTGCAAATTGCATGTGTTTATCTTTTTTGAATGCTGAGTAATATTCCATGGTATATATGTACCACATCTTCTTGATCCAGTCATCTATTTTTGGGCATTTGGGTTGTTTCCAAAGCTTAGCTATTGTAAACAGTGCTGCTATATACATAGGGGTGCAGGTGTTCTTTGGAATTGATGTTTCTGTGTCCTTTGGGTAAATACCTAGGAGTGGAATTGCTGGATCATATGGAAGCTCTATGTTTAGTAGGTCCAGAAATCTCCACACAGCTCTCCACAGTGGTTGGACCAGTTTGCACTCCCACCAACAGTGCAGAAAAGTTCCTTTTTCTCCACACCCTCGCCAGCATTTGTTGTTGCTAGTTTTTTTAATATGTGCCATTCTCACTGGTGTAAGATGGTATCTCATGGTAGTTTTGATTTGCATTTCCCTGATGGCAAGTGATGTTGAACATTTTTTCATATGCCTGTTGGCCATTTGCATTTCCTCTTCAGAGAAGTTTCTTTTTAGTTCTTCTGCCCATTTTTTGACTGGATTATTTTCTTTGTTGTTGTTGAGTCTCATCAGCTCTTTGCAGATTTTTGTGATCAGTCCTTTATCATTAGTGTTGGGTGCAAAAATGTTCTCCCAGTTGGTGGGGTTTCTCTTTGTTTTTGTTATTGTCTCTTTTGCTGTGCAGAAGCTCTTTAATTTGATGTAGTCCCAGCTGTTTATCTTTGCCTTCACTATCACTGCTTTGGGTGATGTGTCTGTAAAGATGTCTTTGATGTGCAGATCACGTAGTGTTTCGCCTATATTTCCTTCTATATATTTTATGGTTTCAGGTCTTATGTCTAGTTCTTTAATCCATTTTGAGTTGATTTTCGTGTATGGTGTGAGGTAGTGGTCAAGCTTCATTCTTTTGCATGTAGCGACCCAGTTTTCCCAGCACCATTTATTGAACAAACTTTCTTTGCTCCAATGCATAGTCTTTGCTCCTTTGTCAAAGATTAGTTGACCATAAATCTGTGGGTTTATTTCTGGATTTTCTATTCGATTCCATTGGTCTGTGTGTCTGTTCTTGTTCCAATACCATGCAGTTTTGATGATTATGGCTTTGTAGTATAGTTTGAAGTCTGGGAGTGTGATGCCTCCATTCCCTTCTTTTTTTTTCAGGAGAGCTTTGGCTATTCGGGGTTTTTTGTGATTCCATATGAATTTCATCAATAATTGTTCTATTTCTTTGAAGAATGACATTGAAATTTTGATTGGAATAGCATTGAATCTGTATATTGCTTTTGCAAGGATGGCCATTTTAATAATGTTTATTCTTCCAATCCATGAGCAGGGGATGTCTCTCCATTTCTTTGTGTCTTCTTCTATTTCTTATAAAAGTTTCTTTTAAACCATCTGACTGTAGGGGATATTCTCAGATGGCAGCTGACCATGCGCAACTAAAATGGCAATAATTAAAAGTGGAGAGGAAGGAATGACTCCACTCACCTTTGCTGTTGTAGTGCAAAAGAAATACACAATATGTAAATAAATGGGGGTGGTTGTCTTCTGATAAATTCTATTTACAAAACAGATTGCAGGATTTGTTCTTTGGTTATAGTTTATTGATCCCTTTCCAGAGGCCTGAAGGAAGATGAAATTCCACTTATGATGACTCACCATGAAAATTCTCCAAATAAAGAAATGAGCACATTTGGAAAAGAATCAAATATGATTCAGAAATTAGAAATGTAAGACTGCAAGTTTAAAAAAAAAATCAGTGAAGGTTAACAGTAGATTACCTAGAATTGATGAACTAGTGAAATGATAGAAAAGTGTCCAGAAAAGTCTAGAGAGGCAAAGAAATAAGAAAGATTTAGAGGCATGTAGGAGAGTGTAAAAAAGGCTAATATTTGCCTAATCAGACTTCTAAAAGTAGGAAAGGGAAAATAGGACAAAGCTTTTATTTAACTAAAGTGATCCTGACAGCATTCAAGAATTGATGGAAAATATGAATCCTAAGATGAGATACTTACAAGCAAGATAAATAGAGAAATCCATATCGGGATACGTCATAGTAAAAAGATAAAATAAGAAAAAGAAAGAAATGGACTTAAATACACCCACAGAACAACTACCTTAAAATAAGCTAATTAGACTGGTAGCTAATTTCTCAATAGCAACTATGGAATTATCTTTAATGTGTTACAGAAAAACAGTCAATCTGAACAATGAAGAATGAGTACAAAATAAATGTACTTGCAGGGAAATGAAAATAAGGAGTCACTAACAGACTCTCACTAAAGGAAAGTGATCCCAGATGACTGAGATAAAAGAGGTAGAATATGAAGTGGTAAAGTGTGGGGAAACACTGAAATAATAATGATAACAATGACAACTCTATGACAATTTGTGGGATTATGTCACTAATTAAAATCTATAAATTGACAAGAGGGGAAATGAATAAGCAGAATTCAAGTTCTAGGGTTCTTCTATCAGAAGGAATGAAGTGTAGTGATCAACTTCTGACTTTAAGAATACAAGTTGAAACTTATAAGGTAACCACAGAACAAATAGAAATAAGACTATTAATCCCCAATTTAAATAAAGCAAATGGAAAAGGAAAGAGTGATAAATCTAAAAGAGGTCAAGAAAACAGAAGTGGGGCCTCCCCGGTGGCACAGCAGGTTGAGCACAGCGCTATGAAACTGTCGGCAGCTTCTGCCAGGGAGATACCCATATGGTGTGACAGACCTCTCCTGTCGCACCCACTGCTCCCCTCAGTAGTATATTTTGGTCATCTAACTGTTCTGCTCCCCGCTAGCTCTGTCTCTGGTGAATCCTCTCACCCTCCTTCACCTCTGGCCTGTATCCCAGCTCTTGTATAAAAATAAATAAATCAAAAAAAAAAAAAAGAAAGAAAGAAAATGGAAGTGGAAAAAGAAGAGGAAGCACAAAATAAGGTAAAATAAATCCAAATAAATTTGCATTTAGTGTAATAAATGTTATTATTGCTCTATTAAATACAAATGTTGCTCTCACACTGCTGTTGGGTTGTATAAAATGGTCCTGCCCTTTTGGAAAGTTTGCTCTTTCAACATGAAAGTTGAATATACTGATATTCTACCATGCGACAATGCAGATTCCTACTAAACATTCAAGTTAGGGAAGCTCTTGTGCCAGGAGACATAAACGAGTGTTTACAGCAAAGTCACAAGCACCCTACTATCCATGGACAGCAAATGGGTAGGTAATTTGTGATGTTTCATACCTTCTAGGATATATTCATGTTCTACTGCATCATCCTGGGTAACGAACATGCAGGTATTTTGTTCTTATGCCCCTTAAATTGTACCTGCATACTTTCATGCACATGTGTGTATTCATAATTTCACAATCAAAAAAAGTGAGAACTAGAGTAGTAAATTATGAAAGTCTTCAAAGCCAGTGACTGCTAGAGCCACAATCAGCAGTCTTATGACTCCTCAACTCATTTTGGCCCCTATTCTAAAAAAATAATATTAAATGCTACTTATATCAATCCACTAGAAACCAGTATTACAAAATAAAAGCAAGCATGTGGGTGAATCAGTAAGAGGGGTCAACTGTAGGATGATGGATGGAAACTAGAATTCTGTAACATAGTATTCACTTTCAAAGGTTAGACACCTGGAACTTATATAATGTGATAAATCAATATTACTTCAACTTTAAAAAAAAAAGCAAGCACACAGCTCTGTCAAGATCCTTATTAAGGCCCCCAGCTTTCAGTACCAATCCAAATCTCACCCCACCTCCCATCATAACCTGCATAGGTTTAGCAGGAAATCCATTAGGTCAGTGAAAGCACATTTCAGGAGCACTAAATGAGAATAACTTGGTCAAAAGGCCATGCTCATGACCACAGCACATTATCTGTAGTCATGAGACACCAACACCCTTATCATATATTGTAAGATATCAACAGATGCCCAAAGTACAACCTAAGCACACAGGGGTAATAGCAAGATCACCAAGCTGAGGTTGCATAAGCCTGGGAAGTCTGCTCATGCAGGAAAATGTCCCTCAAGACAGTTCTTTGCAGCAGATTCTGATCCAGGCGGTTTCCCCTGTAATCTGATACCTTCACTCTCTAGTACAAGGCTGTTCCTCTAGTTCCAACACGTGCCAGGATATTTCAGAAACCCTAGGGATTCCGAAAACCTGACGTCTGTTCATAGCCACAGACACGTAATTTTTTTTAAAAAGGCAAACTCAAGACTCAGCAAATGAATCTGTGCAAGGGTTGGATGAAATGTATCTAATGGAAGTTTTCTACCAAACATTACCCACTTTGATATCCCATTACAACTGCAGAAGACGCAGAAGTTTAGATAAAACTCTATGCACAATATTTCTATGTACAATATTACTAAAGTGGGTATAAAATATTAGGAAGGATAAATGCAAAAAAAAATTTCTAGGGAACAAAGGCTAAATCTGAACAATATTTGCTTTCTGTAAATATTTTCAATAACAAGGCAACTCCTTGAAAAATTGGAAACTAGATATGCAAGCCAAAGACATAAATGTTTGATAGAGAGCATTATATTTTCTAGTGAATACAGGACACTATTGTTGCTGTCATAGTGCTCTTAGAAAGACACATTTTATCATGTCCAAATAAAATGACTATTCTTTTCTGAAAGAGGACTAATAAATAAAATGGATTGATTAACTCAAGTTATATCAATTATGAAAAGTAAATGAGAAAAACTTCAGAGAAAAGATGAAATGTACCCCCAGGGTACATACTGATTTTCAATCAAGATCACCCCAGCCAAATTTTGAAGGTGCAAAACTTTGGGCAAGAAAAAAAGGGTGGATGTGGTCTTGTTAGAGGGAAAGGATGTCCTGAGCTAATTCCATTCAGGCTTTGTGGACTCCACCCCACTCCAGACCAAAGCCATCAAGACATTGGGAAAGACAAATCCCATCACCACCAAAGGGAGGGTTGCTGAGACCTGAGGGTGGAGTTAAGCAGCCAGGTTTGGTATAAAACCAGACACGTGGGCCTTGGGGGGCTCTCTCTTGACTTCACGGCTCTTGGCTCACCACCAGCTCTCAGAGTGCCATTTGGGACTCCATGTCAGCGGAACGGGTAGGATGCATTTACGACTTTATCTCCCTATTTTCTCCCTGAGTTGTACATTTCCTCATTTCCCCTTCCCTTGTAAATAAACCTTTTATTAACCTTTTGTGTGTGCCTGCAGCTGAGTATTACTAAGTCCCTTTTAAGGGCATGGGTGAGGACCCACTGTCAGGCAACCCGTTTTATATTGGGGTTGCCCTGTAACAGTCTGAGAACAGTAGAGTAGCTGACCGTGAAGGCATCCTGCTTGCAAATAGTTCTTTGGATCAGATCCATCCAGCTGGATAAGGGGAATATACACTGCAGCATTGCTCCAGGTTACCTGTCTCTATTATGACAGTTGCCTGAGTGTACCTACAAAGTATCTGAAGTCTGTGACTTTGCTCAAGGCAAAGTCCACAAGGTCAGAGTCCAGACAACTAGACTATTAAAACAAAAAAAAAGAAAGAAAGACAAACCAAAACCAATGGTTCGTGTTCTTGTTTACCAGAGATTCCAGTCCAATAAAATCGATGCTGTTGAAATAAAAAACAAAAAATTCTATTTTGTAAAATGAGAGAATTTAATTTTACTCCAAATCAGAAAAGGGTAGAGGTGAGAGGAAAAAACAATGCCAAACACATTTAAAAATATAGAATTTATTTATATTCACCATAAGACAGTTTCACATTCTGTACATGGTTACCAGAAGAGAGAGAATGCTCTCAACGTTGACGATGGCATTATATTGCTATCAAACATTGCTTATCTGTGTGAGTTGGGAAACACTTATTTCCCCTTTAAAAAATTAAAGGCTCATTTCCCAAAAGGTAATTTTGCCACTCATTTTTCTGTTTAAGAACTGGGAAAGTTCTGAAATAAACCGCAAAGGGGTGGAGGGCTGCACGCTTTTACCTGCTCCCGCTGGAGATCGTCACGTGATTGTTGTTGCTGTTGTAAAAGGCTCCTCCTATTTGCAAATATGATTACAAATTCAAACAAAGAAGCAGACAGGGAGACACTAGTTATAGATCTTCAATATACAAACAAGGAAAATGAAAAATTTCAGCACATGTTACGGCTAAAGTGTGTGTTCGAAAGTTGCCTGTGTATAAATGCATACACACACTTGGGCTTACTTCAGCTGGGTAAAGTTCACCAAACAACAGTTCTCATCTAACACTCTAAGAAAAAATATTGACAGTTTCTTTCAACTCTTATCAAGAGATCACAAAGTTGTCCTTTCTCCTAAATAGCAACCTTTATTCCTCCTTTCAACCTTGCACTAGACCAGAACCGTGACCTTAACCGTGAGCTTGGATGTCACCCACACCACACCCCAAGTGATTGGAGGGGGTGGGAGGAAAGGGAGTGAGAAAGAGAACTGGGAAAGGAGAGTTTGGGAATTGTTTTTTTCTTGATAATTACATACCCATGGGTTCCAAAAACAGTAAGTTCCAGTAGTGTTTTAGAAGTACATTTTTCTGTATAAATATTTCTTTCAATCAACAATAACACAATCATTTCACAAAAGGCAGAATCTGTTTAAATTCAGTAAACTCCCTGAATTTAAACAACTCATGGGGCTAGCGCTAGAACAACAAAAGCCCATGGGTCCCGCCCCTGGCATAGAGGTAGAGACAATCCTCCTGTAGAAGAGATTACAAATAAAAAACAATAAAACAAACAAATAAATGCCTCCCTTGCCTCAAAAAAAAAAAAAAAAAAAAAGAAGAAGAAGAAGAAGAAGAAGAAGAACACACACACACACATTCCATTTTTAAAGGCTAATTCTGGGAAGCCACATTTGATCTCCAAAGAGGCAGTCAGTCCGATTCTGAATTGAGAGATCCATTGCCCACAATCATCTTGCTGTAATTCTTCTGCTGCTCTTCCTTAAAAGTGTCCTTCACCTTTGCTCTCTTTAGGCCTCCATCCCTGGGAAATCAAAGGCAAATAAATAAAGATACTCCCTGCAGTGATTTGAAAGAGTTACTTATTAATACATGCTGCATGGTATCCTGCCACATATGTGTCTGATTAGCAATAGGGCAAAGGACCCTGGATTCTGAAGCAGAAAGACCCAGTCCTTCTCTCCTTCTTACCAGAAGAAGGAGCAAAGTCTCTCATGACTGGTTAAAGCAAAGAATAATATCCCAACCAGTTTCTTTTTAGAAGTTAGGGCTGCTGTACTCACTATTTGGACATTACATTCAAACTACGGTAATTTATCTATCTTCTTCCCCAAGGAAAGCAGAATACTACTGTTATTTCTTCATTTAATCAAGGTACTTACTAAAAAATCATCAGGCAAATTTTAAACAGATGCTCAGAAAATGATGGGGGAAATGTATATGTGTGGGTAAATCCCTTAAGGATCAATAGATTAACCATAATAAAAAAAATCTAATCCTAATTTTCACAAGTTGTATTTTAAAGCACCCTATATTTCCAGTATTTCTAATCTTCCATATTCCAAAAGTGACTCAGAATGAAACAAATAACAAAATCATAAACTGCATGCAACTACCAGTTAGTGCCCATGTGAGCAGTGTTTCTGAATTCAGAGCATGTGAATCTTTGAATTCTCTACAGGGTGGTAAAAATACAGACCTGTTTGAGCTATAAGAACTCTGCATGCCTTTCCTTCTTTGGACAACACAAAGAAACAAACTGAAAGAGCTGGGAGGAGACTCGACTATCTAAGGCCACTATGCCTCTCCTAATTTAATACTTCAGATTTAACTCCTATGAGAGAGTGTAGACTGAGAATTTGCTTGCTTTACACTGTGCCTGTTTAATTTTAACCCAACTTAGCACAAATGTTTACTGCATGTTCTCTAACGATGATGAATGGATGGTCATAGGTTAGCCGGTGAACTCAATGCCAGAAAGACAGAACTTGACCTCAGATACCTGCCTGAGACCTACAATTCTGACTCTAGAGTCAAATCCAAAAACACCATCCACCAATAAATCCTCAAGTTAAAACAACCGACTGCAGTGCACAAAATCCTCCAGGGGTCCAGTTGTAGAAAATTTTCATAAAGCAAGGTTATAAATTATCACTACTTCTCCTGAATTATCCACAAAAGCCTCTTGTATCTAAATGCACTGAACTCTGAATAGTAAGAACTAAAGAAGGGTGGGCGGGAGAGACAAGAGGGCCATTCCTCCTTTTCTAAAGACAAGGTCAACAACATAAAGTTAGCAAAATCTGCCCTTGAGCTTTCTGATATTACTTTACTCAAATTTTCCCCAGCACTCAGTAAACCTACTACTGCTTTAAACACCTGTTTTGACTTCTCATCTGTTGCAGTGGCAGCAAATCTTAGTGCTTAGAAGGAACAATCATATATAAAAGTCAGTTCAGAACGATACAATTAAGTTCTCATTCAATGTAGGATTAAAAACCAACCTACAGTTAATTCATACCTAATGGGTCATTTACCTTATGGGTAAATGGGTCTACTTACCATTTACCCATAAATAAATGCAATGGGTATTTGCATGGGAAAAGCAATGGGTCTATTTTCTTTTCAGAGAATAGGCAAGGTAATTAAAACTCATCCTTTATTGTCAAATTGCATAAGACCTGACAAAAGGAAATTGAAAAACGCTGAGGTTATTTGTGATGGAATTTGTTTAAGCAATCTGATCTAGAGTCTGTCTGATGTCTGTGGCTGACTTCCCCAAGCTGTTTTTATTTCTTAATGTTTTCTTCCTTTCTTTGGTGTCTGAGGTCACCCCTGCTAGCTTTTCACAATGACTTCAGGGCCGGAGCAGGGCTGGGAATTCAGGTAAAAGGAAGGGGGTAAAGAATAGAAAACAATGAATAAAAAGGAAGCTAGTACAACATGACCGTGGATCACAAGGTCATCTGTGATCCAAGACCTTGTAAGCCAGGGCATTTGTAAGCCCATCATTTCATGATGTTATGAAAGATCTCAACATATTCCAGCTTAGATAATATAATACCAATATTAGCCTTAACCTATCTTAACCCTACTTTTGGTCTAAGGGCCAACTACTCGCCCTATACCAAGAGCTCATAGTAGGGGGTTAGTCAGCTAAGCATTTAATCCAGAAATGCTACTGCAAGGCTTCCCCTAATTTTATCTCCCATCAACTTCATGGCCTTTGTTAATTAGCATAATGGATTTTAGAAATATGTGTCCAGCTGCAGACATTGGTGGCTTGTTAATTAGCAGAATGGATTCCTACAATAGGCTTTCTGGGATGAAACTATGTGCATTCAAGAAATGTGAGTGGATAAGGTATTTTAGAGATTCCCCCACCCTTGTGTAAAGAAGTTAAAGAATACAGCTAGCCCAATTTTTTTTTTAAAGATTTATTTATTTATTTATTTATTTATTTATTTATTTATACAAGCACTGGGTACAGTAAGAAGCGCAGGAGGGTGAGAGAATTCACCAGAGCCAGAGCGAGCCAGAGCGGGGAGCAGAGCAGGGAGAAAGACCGAAGTACACTGCTGAGGGGAGCAGTGGGCGGCAGGAGAGGTCTGCGCGCCATGCGGGACCCTCCTCCGGTGGCCAGGGAGCAGCCGGGGATGCTAGCCCAATTTTTAAAGGCTTTAATCCCTAAACAATCCTGCGTGCCTCTGCTGGTTCAGAGGTTCTGGGTTGCCTGTTTAACAACAGCCTAAGTCCATTCCTGCTTCTAGAACATTCCTACAATTGTCTCCCATGAATTTCTCATGTAAAGTGTTTTTTTAAACAACAAAACAGTAGAGATTTTATTTAATTTTCAGGACTAGAAGTATGAACTGTTTTCTGCCCACCTTCTAATGTAATATCTGCGTGTATATAAGAATTTAATCTCTCATTATAATATAGGAATAGTTAACCCTCGCTGATACAGACTAATGCTTATGTCTCTCTGAAATTCATATGTTGAAGCTCTAACACCCAATGTGATGGTATTTGGAGATGGGGTTCAGTGCTCTTTCATGAGGAGACACCAGAGAGGGGCTCTGTATACCCTTGTGAGATCTCTCTCTCTCTCTCTCTCTCTCTCTCTCTCTCTCTTTACCTGCCCTTCTGCTTGCACAAAGAAGAGATCCTAAAGCAACAGCAAGAATGTGGCCATGTGTGAGCGAAAGGTAGAGAGGACTCACACCAGAACCCAACCAGCTGGCACCATGACTTCAGACTTCCAACCTTTAGACTCTAAGAATTTTCTGTTAAACAACCCAGTCTTTTTTTCTTATAGCAGCCTGAGCAGTCTAATACACTCACCTACTTTCAATCTTTCTCAACAAACTAAAGCCATAGCTATCATAACTAAAATATTTCATTGTTTTCTTTCTTCCAAGTTTTCTTTAATATAGCTATAGGTAGAGTTATATATGAACAAGCCTGTAAGCTGCCCCTTGCCTCCCAGGATCCATTCCTCACCCTCAAATCTATTCTACCTTTCTTCAGTAACAGAACCCTACATTTTAGCTAAGGCTATGCTCACACAGAACAAAGACTCCATCTCCCCTGCATCCTTACAACTAGCTATTATCATCACGCAACTCGGTCCCAGCCACAGGACACAGCAGAAGTGGTATGCCCGCTCCTCCAGCCTGCATCCAAGAGATGGAGGTGTCCTCTTGCTTTATTCCTCCCTGCTAGATATCTGCACTAACACTCAGTATGCCTGGAGCAGCCAGCCCTGACCATAAAGTCATAAAGAAGGTAGAAAAATACAGAATGAGCTGTTATTCCAGCCTGAACTGCCTCTATTTAAGTAAGAGGAATAAATGTCTATCTTGTTTAAGCCATTGTCATTCTGTATAAAATGCTACATAACATAATAACACCAAAACCATAGTTCTAAACCTAACTATATCCTGTTTCTGCTTATCTTGCAAGGACAGCAAAGTGGGCTTGTAAAAGTGAAACGATGGCACAAAAACACCCTTATACATTTTTAAAGGAAGAAAATGGATATTTTATAAGATGACAAGTTGTGTTTCAGAGCACAGGTCCAGAAAAGTGATCGCTGTACCTCAAGTAGCTCTCTCATTGCCTGGGTGAAAATAGTCAGAGGAGGGAACTAGAAGCTAGGCTCATGACCAGATGAACAACACACAGAAGGGAGAAGCGCTCAGTTTGCAAGGAAGCAGCTGAGTCGGGTTGCAATTGAATTAGAGTTACCCATGACAGAAAAAAAAAAAAAAAAAAAAAGCAACAGAGACAGCAAAGACCCATACATAAGTATCCAAACCCTGAAGAATCTAAAAAGGAGTCCCACAATTCCCTATCACTCCCCCAAACAAAGGTCCCTAACAGTTTAACAATTATCTCCCAGAGGCATAGGAGATCAAAACAAATGGGGAGAATTCTGCAGCCAAGCACGCCAAGGTGACACCCAAAAAGATGTAGAGTGGAAGGTGGAGTAAAGGTCAGGCATTTCCCTGCTCCAAACTGCTTTGTGAGAAGGGTGGCCAGCAATCAAGGAAAGTCCCCTGGGCTAACATTGCCGGGCAGCTGCTAAGACTTTCTGAGTGTCCAACCCGAACCTGGCGAGACCACCACAGACCCAAAACTCCTGGCTGACACAGCAGCCTTACACACTCAGGTTCGTGTGTCTGATGCACAGCTAAGGTTAGAATGCGGAAACACTGACGTTTGGAGTAGGGAAAGTTTGCTGCAAGTCACAAGCAAGGAGCCAGGAGAAATAGTGATATCTCCTCCCCATCTATGTAGGTGAAGGTGATCACATTGGGAAGTGGGTGGAGAACAAAGAAAATATTTTAACAATGCAAGTTGGTAGAGCTTGATTTGTTGCTTGCTGCTGAATCGAGGTGTAACTGGAAGTTAGATTTAGAACTACAAAAAAATCGGGTGCCTCTCATTTCTGAATGTCGTCCATCTGACTATGAGCCTGGCTTCTAGCTCCCTCCTTCATGGCTAAGGTCCCTTGAGTCAGCAAACATTTTTCTGGGCCCGCACGCTGAAACACAATTTGTCCAATTATGAAAAATCCATTTTTTTCTTTGTTTAAAATGTGTAGGAGGGCCTCCCTGGTGGTGCAGGGGGTTAAGCACAGCACTATTAAGCTATTTACAGCCTCTGCAGCACAAGTTTGATCCCCAGCCAGCCAGGGAGCTACAGTCTGCTACACAAGGAGCAGCAGACCTCTCCTGTCTCACCCACTGCTCCCCTCAGCAGTGTGTTTCAGTCAATCTGCCTGGTCTGTTCCCCACTCTGTCTCTGGTGAATCCTCTCACCCCCTCACGTCTGGCCTATACCCCAGTTCTTGTATGCATAAATAAATAAATCTTTAAAAAAAATATGTAGGAATGTTTTTGTCCCATTGTTTCACTCTCACAAACCCAGCCTGACGTTTTTGCAAGATAAACAGAAACAGGAAAATACCACTAAGGACACCACAGTTTCAACATTATTAAAAGGTTATTAATGTTTAAAAAAAGTGATGGTACTTCTGAGAAATTTCTTACCAGGGAAGTTCAGTCAACCCTCCTTGCACAGCAATAGCAGACTTCACCCTATTAGCAAACTGAACTGCATCTTCTCCTTCCTGGAAAATAAAAATATATACAAAGTATTTCTGAATATACAGTTTTCAAATAATGCCTTAAATGTCTCATAATCATTTAGATTTGTTTTAAAATATAAGATTCACATTTTAGTTTCAAATACGTTCTAGTCTCAACCTTAGCAAATGTTATATGTTCTACCAAAAAAAATTAATGCTTATTGTTTAATATTTGATCATGTGCACATATTATATTCTTTGTCAATCTTATGTAAGGTATTAATATTCCACAATAAACCAACAGCAGTAGTAAAAACTACAATGGAGAATAATCTCTGAATATATAATAACTTGGTAGGAAGTCATTGAAAAATGACTCATTTGAGCCTCCCTGGTGGTGCGAGGGGTTAAATGTCAGCACTGTGAAGCTATCCAAAGCCACTGCAGCACAAGCTCAAGCCCCAGCCAAGGAGGAGACCCACATGGCACAGCAGACCTCTCTGGCTTGCCCAATTCTCCTCTCAGCAGTGTATTTCAGTAGATTTGCCTGTTCTGCTCCCCACTCTCTCTGGTGAATCCTCTCACTCCCTCACCCTGCCCCAGCATCCTGGCCTACACCCAGCTTGTATGCATAAATAAAATAAATCTTAAAAAAAGAAAAAGGAAAAGGGCCTCCCCGGTGGCGCAGCGGTTGAGCGCTGGGTTGCAAAGCTGCCCGCGGCCTCTGCAGTGCCGGTTCTATCCCCGGCTGCTCCCCGGCCACCGAAGGAGGGTCCCACATGGCGCGCAGACCTCTCCTGCCGCCCGCTGCTCCCCTCAGCAGTGTACTTCGGTCCTTCTGCCTGCTCTGCTCCCCACTCTGGCTCTGGTGAATTCTCTCACCCTCCCATCCTTCTAACTGTACCCAGTGCTTGTATAAATAAATATATAAATAAATAAATAAATAAATAAATAAATAAATAAATAAAAAAGAAAAAGGAAAATGACACATTTGCTGAAAAAGCAGAAAAGAAATTCAGTTTTTGAAGATATGAAGAAGGGAGTGTCAGGTTAAGGATTTCTAGTGTTTATCTGATTAGATAAGACACCAAAGGCCAGCTGTTATCTGTCATTACCTCTCTGGTCATGGGGGGCATGTACCACACGTCACAGACGATGGCCCAGCTGGTCATCATTCGAAGCAGGTAGCTTACCATATTATATTTACTGCTGTTCCAAAATGCATCACCAAACTGAGGGTTATACTAAGAAAAAAGAAAACACATCCCAGTCATGGTACCGTCTCTTATCCGTGTCAATGTTTTCAAGGTCAATTATCTCTACTGGACCCCAAGAAAAAAAGAAAGCTACTCTGTTTGATAGAAATGTAATCAACCAAGCTCTCTGACCAGAGCCCCCAAGGCCTACACCAAGAAAGGATTACACAAATCTAAAATATCTGTCTCTCCACTTCACTGGAAGGCTGGTGAAAGCAGGAGCAGTATCTGATTTGCAATCAGTATGTCTGTCCTCTGCTCAGGCCTTGGCACAATAGCCCCTAAGGATACATTTATCAATAGAGAGAGGAGGATTGAGTAAGGGGGCAAAATGTAAACAATGGTGAATCTGAGGAAAGAGTATACAAGTGCTCCTTACTACTGCAAATTTCAAAATTGAAATTATTATCTGGGCCTCCCCGGTGGCGCAGCAGTTGAGCGCTGGGTTGCGAAGCTGCCCGCAGCCTCTGCAGCACCGGTTCGATCCCCAGCTGCTCCCCGGCCACTGGAGGAGGGTCCCACATGGCGCACAGACCTCTCCTGCTGCCCGCTGCTCCCCTCAGCAGTGTACTTCAGTCTGTCTGCTCTGCTCCCCGCTCTGGCTCTGGTGAATTCTCTCACCCTCCCCCGCTTTGGACTGTACCCAGTGCTTGTATAAATAAATAAAAATAAATCTTAAAAAAAAAATTGAAATTATTATCAAAATAAAATGTACCAGGTCTCTGTCTCTATTTGTTTGCAGAAATGGGAGGGTGGTATCCATTTTACCTTAATTGCAACAGGATGTATGGTTCCTCCAATTTCAAAGCTTCCCTTTTTAAACATCATGACTGAAGTGTTGTTGATACAAGTTCCTGCATGGACATCAAGGAGAGGCAGTGATGAATATTTTTAAAAGTCGCCATTTTTTGAAGAAATTTTTTAAAGAAACTATTTTTATTTAAAATAGTCAAATCACAAAAATTCAGATAGTTTACTACCATTGCACAAATCAATTCCTGCTTAAGTAGTAACTGGGCTCATCTAAGCAGATTTCATGACAAATCTATACTTTATTACTGAATTTCTATTGGCAATAAGGGACTATTCAATATGTTTAAAATAAAGACCTTTAAAAAATTATGGCCGGGCTTCCCTGGTGGCACAAGGGGCTAAGACGCAACCTTATGAAGCTATCTGCAGCCACTGCAGCATGAGTTCAACCCCCAGCCAGGGAGCTACCCACATGGCACAGCAGACCTCTCCTGACACACCCATTGCTCCCCTCAGCAGTGTATTTCAGTCAATCTGCCTGTTCTGCTCCCCACTCTGTCTCTGGTGAATCCTCTTACCCTCCTGCGCATCTGGCCTGTATCCCAGTTCTTGTATGCATAAATAAATAAATGTTTAAAAAATATATATGGTCAATACATTTCTAAGGTCATTACCCCCCAAAAAACTCTTAAAATCAAAAAGGCACCATGTCCTTTATCAAATCTCAAAAGAGAATGGCTAGCTCAGAGAGCCCATTCTATTCCAATAGAAGAACAGAGATTTGGAAGAAGAATGCCAAGTTTAGAACAATCCAACTCCTTAGACATTTTTGGTGCTTCATGTTATCAACTGTAGCCTGGTGTTCCTTCTTACCTTCAGGAAAGATTAATATGGGTAATTTTTTCTTATCAGCAATGTGTTCTTGTAGTCTGTAAAGAAAAATAAAGCATCAAAATTCTACTTTTAAGAAGAAAGAGAGGGGGCCTCCCTCATGGCACAAGGGGTTAAGATGCAATTAATGAAGCTGTCTGCAACCTCTGCAGCACGAGTTCGATCACCCGGCTCACCAGGCAGCAACCCACATGGACAGCAGACCTCTCCTGACTTGCCCACTGCTCCCCTCAGCAGTGTATTTTGGTCAATCTGCCTGTTCTGTTCCCCACTCTGTCTCTGGTGAATCCTCTCACCCCCACACCTCTGGCCTGTACTCCAGCTTTTGTATGCATAAATAAATAAATCTTTAAAAAAATAGAGAGAGAGCAAGAGAGTGAAGCCCTCATTGGTATTCTTTACTTTTATAACACAAATGTAACTGTAAACCAAAAAGAAATACCAGAAAAGGAAATAAACTCAAGTTGATCCCTTTCTTACAGAGTATAAGGGTAGCTATTTCAATATCTCTCCTTCCAACATGAGGGATTCACAGTGCATTCTGCCTACTCTTTTCTTTTTTTTTTTAAATATCTGGATTTTTTTTTAGCAGCACTAAACATACCTTTATTGTTTTTTTTAAAGATTTATTTATTCATGCATACAAGAACCGGGGTACAGGCGGGAGGGTGAGAGGATTCACCAGAGACAGAGCGGGGAGCAGAACAGGCAGACTGAGTGAAATACACTGCTGAGGGGAGCAGCGGGCGAGACAGAAGAGGTCTGCTGTGCCATATGTGGGATTCTGGCCGGCCAGCCGGGATCAAACCCACATTGTAGAGGCTGCAGACAGCTTCACAGCACTGAGCTCAACCACCTGCACCACCAGGGGAGACCACTGCCTACTCTTTTCAAAGAATGCTAGACAGTAGTGCAGCATGACGCCTTTCTCCATGTACCTATATTTCCTCATTTGAAAAATGGGAATATTGATTGCTGGATCTGTCTGCCTTGTGGTCAAAAAGTATAAGAAGATTTCTTAATTGAGTCAAGCCAATTTATCCCATGAAATATGCACCATAAAGCTGAGACTGATGCAGGTTATTCCATACTTAAGCCTCCCTGCCATCAGCCTTACATTCCCAAATGCTCTCCAAAAGGTGGTAAAGTTGAGATGGACAGATTACAGGTGCCAGTGTCCTATTGCTAAATAATCTCATGATGAGGAACAATTTTTTTTAACCTTAAACAGACTTCAACAAGTACTTCTCATTTCACTCTTAAAAGCATGGCCTACACCTGTGGTCACAGAAGTATAGACCAGAGTGTCTTCAATTAAAGGTCTTCAGCAAAAAGCTGCTTCCTCCAACAAAGGTTTCTGGGAGCTCACCTAAGCACAGAAATTCCTTCTTCTCCTCTTCTATAAACAGCATTAGCCTTGGCTGTGTGTAGCTGATTTACATGACCATTAGGTCATTCAGCAAAAACTAAGTCGCTTATCTATTTATTTGACAGTTATTTAAGATTTAAGGCAGCAGTTTTTAACTTTAAAAATCCAGTGATTGCACTATATCCAAGTCACAGCTAATACAGACTTACGGTCTTCTAATCTTGTCACATATATCCCACTATGACTACAGAATTAAAATTTTTTTAATTTACCTAAAACAAGTGATTCACCAGAAAAAGCCAAGCACAAAGAGCTCTCCATATGCTTTAGTTTTTTAATCCTTAGTGTTGCTGTGCCCTCTTTGGCAGGAAGGTCAAGGTTTATTGGTTCTTAGGATACCCCAATTAATACTAAGTCAGGTGATGACTGCTAACCTTTTAGTAACCAGGTGTCGATCCTTCATTTCTGAGCGTTCAAACCAGACATGTGGACAAGCCTTGACCATAGCTCTCTGGATGATTCCCATCAATCCACCATGAACTTGGCCAACCTAGAAGTACCATGAGAAAAAGAGAAAAATGTAAAGGCACAGCTGTTCAAAGAAAGCTTTTGGGTTTTTTTAGTACCAATAAGTTCCTATTCCTCACGCAAATATAAGATTGGCCCTCTTCCACTGATGGAAGTTCTTATCTGTTCAAAGGGTATGAATGGTCAAATGTAAGCAAAAGATGTTCTTAAAATGTTTTTGAATTTTGAAATGTCTTTTAAATGTTCTTAAAATGTCAATTTAATTCTTCTTTTGATTTTTATTTTTTTCAGAAAACCTATTGTAGGGTAAAGAAAATGTCAGGCTTTTCTGCCCTTCCGCCATCAGGATAGATGATGGATCCTTGTCCTGAATGCATGCCTGATGGCGGGCACCTGGAATAGGGTGTGGGCATAGGTAGATGGGATTCAGCTGAGTTAAGACTGTGCTTTTAAGGGCGGCGTCACGGGGGGGACGCCAGCAGCCCCAGCCAGCCAGCAGCAGCAGTAGCAGCAGCAGCAGAACCAGAACCTGAAGGAGAAGCTGAAGCAGAAGCAGAGAACACCAGAGAGTCCAGATAGAGTGAAGACTTGCTGGGGGCTGGGAGGCCTGCCAGCCTCCCAGCCCCCCAGCCAGCACCCCTGCCTGCCATATGCCTGGTGAACCCCAAATAAAAAACCTGCAAAACTACTGAGGACTCAGACTCCTCCTTTATCCGGTCTGCATGGGATCAGAAAACCTGCCCTGTGTCCAGTCGTACCCTCTACAATTGGCGTAAGTCGGCAAGATCCATGCAGACGGGTATTGGAGCCCTCCGAAGACCTGGAGGGACTAAGGAGAACAGGCTGCTTGCCTGTGACGACGCTGGAGGCGCCATGGCGGCACAGAAGGTGGACAACGTCCACGAGCTACAGGACGTGAACTGGCGTGAAGGAGACGCCCGAGAGAACCAGCCAATGACACCCAAAAGGACCGGCCAACGACCCCTGAGGCAGCAGAATCATCCGGGAGGAGAGGACCACGATTCAGCACTCGCCGTTGCTGAAGCAGGGAGAGGCCAATGGACTTGGACTGATGGACTGACGGTCCCGCCAAAGGCGGAGGACATGCAGGTTGATATGTTTTGGGACCCTGGGGGTGGAACAGTTTTGTTTGTAAACCCCAGGAGATGGGAATCTAGGGGTGGCCAGTGGGCCTAGATGGCCAAAAGCAGCCTGTGCATGCCCAGCAGCCAGGTGGAGGAGAAAAGCCAACTGAGAAGGCAAAAGCTGGTACTGGTGCTAAGTTGAGAAGCCCTAAGCGGCTGTTAAGCAGCCTGAGTATGCTGAAGAACTGTGAGTCTCGTAAAATCACCTGTGGGTGATGCCCTGCTCATTCTTGAGTGAGGGTGAGGAGCTGAGGAACCTGTCCTTGGGGGACCGGTGGGGAATGTGGCTTGGGGTGGAGCCCAAGCCGAATGCAGAGTTTGGATCCCCGACCCATGTGATTGTGCAGTGGGTTGGCCTGAGTGCAGGGGTCTGCGAGTCGCATGGGTGGCTGTGAAGGCCGAGTGTTGGAGCGACTGCAGATAGAAACCCTGAGGGTTGGCGATTACCCCCAACAGAATAAAATTGCCAATCCCAGAGCTAGTGCATCCTGGGGGTGGATGCTGTGTGTGCCTTGTAGCCGAGACTACTACAGCCAGAGAAGGCCAGGAAGCCTGACGGCTCCTGGTGTGATATAGTAGATGCCGTGAGTGATTTCCCTCCCTTGTAAGAGCAGTGCCTTCAGCAGCAGATTTGGTGGATCATCTGCTGGTACCAATAATTGTCTTTTGCGCTAGGTTGGTGCCCTGCCTGGACTTATTTGTGTTCTGTTGTATTTTGTTATATTTGATGTATTTGCTTTTGTGGGCCATGGCTGCATTGTTTGTTTGCTTAGAAAATTGTATATATATGTATAGACTGTATGGCAGAAAACCCTGAGGGGGTGGACGGTAGGGTAAAGAAAATGTCAGGCTTTTCTGCCCTTCCGCCATCAGGATAGATGATGGATCCTTGTCCTGAATGCATGCCTGATGGCAGGCACCTGGAATAGGGTGTGGGCATAGGTAGATGGGATTCAGCTGAGTTAAGACTGTGCTTTTAAGGGCGGCGTCACGGGGGGGACGCCAGCAGCCCCAGCCAGCCAGCAGCAGCAGTAGCAGCAGCAGCAGAACCAGAACCTGAAGGAGAAGCTGAAGCAGAAGCAGAGAACACCAGAGAGTCCAGATAGAGTGAAGACTTGCTGGGGGCTGGGAGGCCTGCCAGCCTCCCAGCCCCCCAGCCAGCACCCCTGCCTGCCATATGCCTGGTGAACCCCAAATAAAAAACCTGCAAAACTACTGAGGACTCAGACTCCTCCTTTATCCGGTCTGCATGGGATCAGAAAACCTGCACTGTGCCCAGTTCCTGCCTTTACACCTATATTGTGAAATAATATGAAATATTAATGAAAAGTTTTAAGACTTTAACAATTTTTTTTTTAATTTTTTTTTCTTTTATAGAGGCATGTTTTTATTTATTTGTTTGTTCGTTTGTTTCGTTTATACATGCACTGGGTACAGTCAGAAGCGCGGGAGGGCGAGAGAATTCACCAGAGCCAGAGCGGGGAGCAGAGCAGGCAGAAGGACCGAAGTACACTGCTGAGGGGAGCAGCGGGCAGCAGGAGAGGTCTGCGCACCATGTGGGACCCTCCTATGGTGGCCAGGGAGCAGCCGGGAATCGAACCGGCGCCGCAGAGGCTGCGGGCAGCTTCGCAACCCAGCGCTCAACCGCTGCGCCACCGGGGAGGCCCAACAATTTTTTTTTTTTAAAGATTTATTTATTTAGTTATACAAGCACTGGGTACAGCCAGAAGCACGGGAGGGTGAGAGAATTCACCAGAGCCAGAGCGGGGAGCAGAGCAGGCAGAAGGACCGAAGTACACTGCTGAGGGGAGCAGCGGGAGGCAGGAGAGGTCTGCGCGCCATGTGGGACCCTCCTCCGGTGGGCGGGGAGCAGCAGGGGATTGAACCGGCGGCGCTGCAGAGGTTACGGGCAGCTTCGCAACCCAGCGCTCAACCGCTGCACCACTGGGGAGGCCCAAGACTTTAACAATTTTTTTTAAAGTAATATAGTCTCATAATATTCTCATGTGACCCAGAAACATAAGATCACTCCTCCTTAGATGCATGTAACCACACCACACCCACCACCAAGGTAGCCATAATTTTTAAGTAAGGTGTGAGATAATCTAGCTTCATTCTTTTGTGTCTGTGGCTGTCCAGTTTTCCCAATACCATTTGTTGAAGAGACTTCTCCTGTGTGTACTCTTGGCTCTTTTGTCAGAAACTGTCTATATACATAAGGATTTATTTCTGGGCTCTCAATTCTATTCCATTGTATTGTGGGTCTGTTTTTGGTCTAGTACCATATTGTTTCAATTACTAGAGCTTTGTAGTATAGTTTGAAGTCTGGGAATGTGATACCACTAATCTTTGTTGTCAGAACTGCTTTAGCTATTTGGGGTCTTTTGTGGTACCAAATGAATTTCAGTAATATTTGTTCCATTTCTTTCAAGAATTTCTTTGGGCCCTTGATATGGATTGTATTGCATTGTATATTGCTTTGGGTAAGATGGCCATTTTTACCATGTTAATTCTTCCAATTCATTAGCTGGGAATATCTTTCCCTTTTTTGCTTGTTGTCTTTTTTTTTTAACAATCCCTTATCATTTCCATTATAATGGTCCTCATCTCCTTTGTTAAGCTTAATCTTAGGTATTTAATTCTTTTGGATGCAAGAGTTACTATTTCAATTCATTTTTTAGCAGTGTCTTTAGGGTTGTCTATGTATATTATCGCCTGTATGTAATATGCAAACAGTGGTAGTTTTACTTCTTTTTTCCCACTTTGGGCTCCAGTGCAATTGCTCTAGCTAAGACTTTGCAGAACTGATAATAGTGCTAAATGTGGATATCCTTGCCTTCTACTAGATCTTAGAGGAAAAGCTTTCAGTCTTTCAGTATTGGTATGATGTTAGCTGTAGGTTCATCTTTTATGGCTTATGTTATTTGAGGTATTTTCCATCTATTCCCAGTTTCTGTGAGGGTTTAATTCAGAAATTGATATTGAATTTTATCAAATACTTTCTCTGCATCTATTGATATGGTCATATGGTTTTAATCTTTCCCTTTGTTGATGTAGTAAATACTGACTGATTTTCTGATGTTATATTGTCCTTGTGTTCCAGAATAAATCCTACTTGGTCAAAATGTATGATTTTTTTAATGTATTTTGTTTGCTAATATTTTGTTATGGATTTTTGAGTTTTGTTCATCAGAGATATCGGTCTGTAACTTTTTAGTGATATTTGTGTCTGGTTTTGATAGCAGAATGAAGCTGTCCAATTGAATGAGTTTGAAAAGATTCCCTCTTTCCCAATTTTTGGAAGTGTTTGAGTAGGATGGATATTGTCTTTGAAGGTTCAGTAGAACTCGCTCATGAAACTGTCAGGGCCTAGCCTTTTTGGTTTTTGGAAATAATTTTGTTACTGTTTCAATGTCCTTGTTTGTCATTGCTCTGCTCAGTCTTTCTATTTCTTCCTCATTCAGTCTTAGAAGGCTGTATATATCTAAGAAGTTGTCCATTTTGTCTAGATTATTCAACTTACTGGCATACGGGTGTTCATAGTAATCTCTTGCACTCATTTGTACTTCCAAAATATCTGTTGTAATTTTTGTTTTGTTTCAGTTCCTATTTATTAGCATTTTCTCCTTTTTTTCCTTAGTTAATCTAGGTAGAGGTTCATCTATTTTGTTAATTTTTTTTAAAGAACAAGCTTTTGTTTTCATCATAATGTTGGACTGTTTTTTTTTTTATCTGTTTCATTTATTTCTGCTCTACATTTTATTATTTCCTTAATTCAACAACTTTGGCTCTGTTTGTTCTTTTTAAGTTCATTAAGGTGAGAGGTGAAGTTATTTATTTGGGCTCTTTTTTGTTTCTTGATGTGGCCTATGTTGCTATATATTTCCCTCACTTCTGTTTTTTGTCATGTTCTATAAATCCTAAAAGTTTGTATCATTATTTTTGTTTGTTTCCACATAATTTTAATTTCTACTTTGATTTCCTCATTAATTATGTTGTTCTATGTCCACATATTGGGTTTTTCCTGCTTTGTCTTTGTGGTTGATTTAAAGTTTGATACCATTTTGATCAGAGAAGATATTTCATATGCTTTCAATCTTCATGAATTTATTGACTCCTGTTTTGTGACCAAACATTGTCTTTCCTGGAGAATATTCTATGTGCATTTGAAAAGAATGCATAATCAATTCTCGGGGGGTACAAATGTCCATGTGGTCTAAAATCATTATTTCCTTGTTGATTTTGCCTATTGCTCTGTCCATTTCTGAAAGTGGAGTGTTGAAGTCTACAACTATTGTGTAGTTCCCAATGTCTGGTTTCAGATTTTATAATAGTTGTCATATATATTTTTATACTCCTTCAATTGGTGCATAAATATTGATGAGTATTATGTGTTCCTTATGAGTTGATCCCTTAATTATTACATAGTTTTCCATCTCTGTCTCATTACCTTCTTTAACTGGAAGTCTATTTTATCTAATATAAATAGGTCTGTCCCTGGGCCTCCCCGGTGGCGCAGCGGTTGAGCGCTGGGTTGCGAAGCTGCCCGCGGCCTCTGCGGCGCCGGTTCGATCCCCGGCTGCTCCCCGGCCACCAGAGGAGGGTCCCACATGGCACGCAGACCTCTCCTGCCACCCGCTGCTCCCCTCAACAGTGTACTTCGGTCCTTCTGCCTGCTCTGCCCCCCGCTCTGGTGAATTCTCTCACCCTCCTGCGCTTCTGACTGTACCCAGTGCATGTATAAACAAAAAAACAAATAAAATAAATAAATAAATAAAACATGCCTCTATAAAAAATATATATATATATGAATAGGTCTGTCCCTGTATTCTGAGGTCGTCACTTTTGCTTATAGGATTTTTCCCCAACTTTTTACCTTGAATTTACTTTTTTTAAAAAAGATTTATTTATACAAGAACTGGGGTACAGGCCAGAGGTGCAGGAGGGTAAGAATTCACCAGAGACAGAGCAGGAAACAGAACAGGCAGATAGACCTAAGTACACTGCTGAGGGGAGCAGCAGGCGAGACAGGAGAGGTCTGCCACGCCCTGTGGGTATCTCCCTGGCCGGCTGGGATCGAACCTGTGCTGCATGGCTGCCAACAGCTTCACAGCGCTGCACTCAACCCATTGTGCCACCAGGGGAGGCCCCCTTAAATTTACTTTTATCTTTGTAGGTCAAATGGGTCTTCTGGAGACAGCAAAAAGATAGGTTTTGTTCTGTGCCTTTTGATTTGATGAATTCAGTCCATTTACATTTAAGGTATTGATATATGAGGACTATTGATATATGAGGATTTGTGATTGCTATTTTGTCTTTAGTTTTCTGGTTCTATTTCCTTGTTCATGGCTTGTGTCTTTTCTTCTCTTCTATTTAAATAGGAGAGCCCTGGGCCTCCCTGGTGGTGCAAGGGGTTAAGATGCAACCTATGAAGCTGTCTGCAGCCTCTGCAGCACAAGTTTCATCCTCAGCCGACCAAGGAGCTACCCACATGGTGCAGCAGACCTCTCCTGACTCGCCCGCTGCTCCCCTCAGCAGTGTATTTCAGTCAGTCTGCCTGTTCTGCTCCCCACTCTGTCTCCAGTGAATCCTCTCAACCCCCACACCTCTGGCCAGTACCCCAATTCTTGTATGCATAAATAAACAAATATTTTTTTTAATAAATAAATAAGTAGGAGAGCCCTTTCAACATTTCTTGCACAGAAGATCTAGTGTTGGCAAACTTCCTCAGTTTCTGTGCTCATCTGGGATGGCCTTTATTTCTCCTTCATATCTAAAAGAGAGTCTCACAGGATATAGTATTCTTATATGGCAATTTTTTTATCACTAAGTATTTTGAGTACATTGCTTTATTCTCTCCTTGTTCTTGGAGTTTCTTCTGAGATGTCTGATATCAGCCTTATAGGATTTCCATTATAGTTTATCTGCTTTTGGTTCCGAGCTACCTTCAATTTTCTTTCTTGTCTTGAGCTCTCATTAGTTTCACAACTATGTGCCTACATGTAGTTCTTACTGCATTTAGATAACCAGGAATTCTTTTAGATTCTTGGACTTGTATATTTATTTCATTCACCAGGTTTGGGAAGTTTTCCTTAGTTCTTTGAATAAGTTCTCTCCTCCCTTCTCTCTCTCTCAGATAATTATTCTTATGCTGACTTTCCTATTGGAGTCATGTAAATCTCAAAGTGTTTCTTCATTTTTCTCTCCCTATTTCTCTTTCTTCTTCCAGTTAGGTCTTTTATGCATTATGATTTTCAAGGTCACTGACTCAATGCTCTATTTGATCTAGTATACTTCCATAGCTTTCTGCAGCATGTTTTATCTCCTCTGCTAGTCTTTTTTGCACATTCCAAGTCCCTTATTTTCTTATTTAAATCATCAATTTCTATTTTCTGTTCATTAGTTGTATTTCTGATATCTTTGTGGCTGGAATTTGAAAGTTGATCTCTCCTGCGGTGTCATATTTCCTTGAAGTCTCAAGTTTCCAGTGTTGTATTTTGTTCTGCTTTTTTTTTTGTTTTGTTTTGTTTTGCTTATTTGTCTTCCCACTCTGCTGTTTTAGATCTTCACCCCAGGAGTCCTACATGCTTCAGCAGTAACAAGTTGGGAACTTCAGTGGAAGTTTGAAAGAACACACTAAGGAAGGTGGCTACCACTCTTGACTCCACATACTGGCCACCAAGCAATAAGGATGCCCTTTGTTCACAGGCTGGGCACACAGAAACTAGCCATTTCTGGATATAAATGATGGGAGCCTGCCTGAAAGTCACATATAAGGGAAGAGTGGGTGGGGCTTCCTGAAGTATGTCCAGGAGCCCTCTGCAGAGAAGGCTACAAGCAACATGCCTCGAGAGTCTGTACTCTCTTGTGGAGCAGGAAAGTACTAAAGCAGGAAAGTCCAAGATATCACACCAGATCCAGATTAGCACCTCTGCCAGCTCCCCCAGGTGGGCAACAAAAACCTGGGATTCTCTTGCTCTGCAGGCTGTGTTTACTGTAATCATTTATAGACTATGACCATTTGGCATAGGTCTGAAAATCATACAGTGTGAGATACAGTCATACAGTGGAGGGATGGGTCATACAGTGGAGGGATGCGTTACCATCCGGTTTTCTACTGTTATCCAGGCATCCTTGCAGACAAGACTACGAGCAATATGCTTGGAGATGGATCAGGGAAGTACTGGAATAGAGAAGCACCAGAGATCATGCTAGGAAGAGCAGGGTGCCCCTGCTGACTCACCAAAGCAGGCCCAAGAGCCAAAGGAGCCAAGAGATTGCATGGGAGACAGATGAGTGCTCTCTCCATTGTCAAAACCCAGTCACCAGCTGCCAGGGTGCCCTTTTTGAACAAGTTATGCTCTCACTCAGAAGTGTGTACTCTCCACCCTAGGCCAGGACTCCAAGATAGCCCGGAAGATTCAGTGGGTGAAGGACAGTATCCCCACTAGTTCCTGACTGTTTCTCTGTCTCTCCTATACCTTCCAATGGTTTCTGTCTCTTCTCCCTGCTGAAACACTGTTCCTCATGTCTGCAGCTCTCTGTCCTAGATATGGCTGTGCCCTCCAGACACCTATCCTCAATGTTCCTGGAGAAAGTAATGAATCAAGGATCCACCATCTTCCTGCCTAACATTTAGTTGGGCATCCCCAAAAGTCTGATTCTTTCCCCTAGCATCTTTGAATTTTAAGTTACGTTGCTGCATAACATAGAGGTTTTTCAGTTTAGTCAAGATTTTTAAAAATGCAAATTAAAACTACACTGAGGGCCTTCCTGGTGGCATAGCGGTTGAGCACTGGGTTGCAAAGCTGCCTGCAGCCTCTGCAGCGCCGGTTCAATCCCTGGCCGCCAGGCGAGCGTCCCACATGGTGCGCTGACCTCTCCTGCTGCCCACTGCTCCCCTTAGCAGTATACATTGTCACTCTGCCTGTTCTGCTCTCCACTCTGGCTCTGATGAATTCTCTCACCCTCCCGCGCCTCTGACTGTACCTAGTGCTTGTATAAATAAATAAATCTTAAAAAAAAAAAAAAAAAAAGCTAAGACTCTACCTAAGGAAAAACAATTTAAAAAAAAAGAAACCACACTGAAGTGTCATTTCTCAGCTATCAGGCTGACAAAGATTCAAAAGCTTGACAATACGCTCTCAGTCAAGCCTCTGTGAAATGAGCATTCTCTTACACTATGGGGATGGGTAACATAATAGCTACAAAAGGAAATTTGACACCTAATAAAATTACATCAGTGGTTATCCTTCAACTCAATAATTTCATTTCTAGGAATTCATTGTGAATAAATCCCTCCAACAAAATGAAAATACATGTGCATATTGCTGCATTATTTTAATTATGAAATGTTGGAAACTATCCAAATGTTCAAACATAAGGAATTAGATAATATACACCATGGAGTATTATGCAAATGGGAAAAGAATAAGGTTGATCTCTATGATATTGTTAAACGAAAAAAAATGTGCAAAAAGGCAAATATAGTACGCTATCTTTTGTCTAAGACAGAAAAGGAAACAATCTCATATATTTGGTGATCTCTATAAAACAAAGAAAGGATAATCACCAAAACCAATGAAGATGGAAGCCACAAGGATAGGGCAAAATTGAAGAAGGTACACTTCTATGTGTATACATATTTTGTTTACTTTTGACATCTAGAAGCATGTCAATGTCTGACATATTCAAAAAATAAATCAACAAGAATGATAATAACAAAGTGAAAACAAACTGAAACTAACCCAAGTGTATTACAAATGAATAAAGGAACATTTACCAAGATAGTATTTGACCACACATCTCCAGTCTTGGTGGGGTAGCAAGAAGACCTGCAAAATACCCTGAATTCTTTTGATACATTTGTTTTTTGTAGTAAGACAGGTGAAGCAACTCTGACATAATTTTAAATATATTATAAGATTGAGAAAGCAAATATGTTAATATTGTCAGGAAACAGGGGTTTTACTCTGAAAAAAAATGTAATACAAATTTGGGATTTCAGGAAAGCAAGAAAGAACCTAAGAATTGGATATATTGCTTGAAACTCAGATTTCTAATATTATGTTAATGTTAGAATAAATATTAAACATAAATATGTTTAAATATGTAAATATTTACACACAGTGTTATGTAGAGACAGAGAGAAAGGCAGTGTGTATGAACACAAAGATAAAGCAAATAGGGTAAAACATATGAACAGGTTAGTGTCGATAAAAGGCATATGAATGTTCTATGCAACAATTTATTACAGCTTCTCCCTAAGTTAGAAAATATTTCTAAATTATAAAAAAAGTAAAGTTCATTTTTTATGAGGAAAGAAAAAGACTTTGGAAAAGTCACTGAGAAGAGATCGTGAATCTTCTTCAGATACATAGTTTATATTTAGCCAAAAGAAGCCAAACAGGACCTTGGAGGTTAGTGTACAGTTTCCTCCCACTTCTGCCCTTCACTGCTCTTGATTTAAATCTGGCTGGCCAAGATTTCTATCACTCAGCCCACTGGAAAGTTCACAGTTACTGTGCTTTTCTAAAACTTTGTTAATATTGTAGTTAGAGTTATACCCCAAACCATGGGAAATGTCAACAAAATTTTGAGGCCCCTCCTCCCTAGTGGCGCAAGGGGTTAGGACACAACATATGAAGCTGTCCATAGCCACTGCAGCGCAAGTTCGATCCCCAGCCAGGGAGCAACCCACATGGTGCAGCAGACCTCTCTTGACTCACCCACTGCTCCCCTCAGCAGTGTGTTTCAGTCATTCTGCCTGTTCTGTTCCCCACTCTGTCTCTGGTGAATCCCCTCACCCCCCACACCTCTGGTCCGTACCCCAGATCTTGTATGCATAAATAAATAAAATCTTTAAAAAAAAATTGAGGCCCTTAGTCACAAATGAGTTATACTTAACTCTTTGTTAATCACAACACTGAGTGAATTAAATGGCAGGTGACCTAAAAGGTCTGAGCTTCAGTTTTCTCATGTATAACAAAATCTGAATTTTAACCTCACTAGGTTATAGGAATGTCAAATATAATAGCTGTGAAAAGGATTGCTCACATAGATACAAAGATTTTCTATACTCCCAAAACTGTGCTGGAGTCTGTCAAAGATTGCTTACATGAGAATCCTTAGATGGGCTTTGGGGGAATCCATGAACACTTGGAAATTACACACCAATTGTGTTTATACAATGTACACACGTTTTTGCTTAAAAAGGGATACATAATTCTTAACTGATTCCTGACCTAAAAAAGATTAAGTACTACCAATTTCCATAAATCTTTTCAGAAGCAGTTAAAGTTTCCTTAGGTTGAGAAACAGCTCCACAACTTTGAGAAATTTCATAATGCATTAAAATTGGTTGCCCAAGGGTTAGAGATCTGAAATTATGCTTTAGACTAATTAAATATCTGGCCATAACTTAGAATTTCTACACAGGTCCTTCAATTACCATATAATCTATGGTGAGTCAAACACCAATACATGTGCCTACAGCCCCTAACTCCTTCCAACAGCAGAAACTTAATGTTGGCACCTTCAAATGCCTTTCCAGAGAAGCACAGTAGACTACAACTATCAGTCACTGTAGCTGACAAACAAAATTAAAACCATCAGGTCTCTTTGAAGCTTAAGCAACCACCAGGAGATATGAAAAGAAGACTCCCTGAGACCTTCCTCATCATTCTATTCCACACACTGACTTAGGGCATATTCACCACCTGCAGAAAAGAACATTTTAGTTACCTTTCAACATTTACCTATATAAAGACGACGAAGGAAATCTTGACAAATTCTTAAAGCTAGTAGAAAACAAAATTTTGAGGGTCTCCCTGGTGGCCAAGGGGTTAATTCTCAGGACTATTACCCCTAAGGCCTAAGTTCAATTCCCAGTCAGGTTGCTAACCCATATATGGGGTAGCAGACCTCTCTTGTCTGAGTCACTGCTCACCTTAACGATGTATTTCAGTAAATCTGCCAGTTCTGCTCCCCACACTGCCTCTGGTTAATTCTCCCACTCCCAACACTCCCAGCACTTCTGGCCTACAACCCAGCTTTTCTATGCAAAAAAAAAAAAAAAAATTTGAAAAAAAAAATTGAAAAAATGCCGGAGTGTGGTTCATCCACACAAAAAGAGTTTTTGGAGTGTTTGACTTTACTGTGGGTTATGTTTCATTGTTGGGTTTCATTTTGTTACCTTTTCTTTGGGGATGTAGGAAAGAAATGAGAAAGGCAATGTGTTACAAATATTTGCCTTTCTTGCTTGAGAATTATTAAAGAGCCATATTTTTTTTTTAATTGCATACACCTCTCTAAGACAGAACTAATTGGCTGATAAGGGATTTGGACAACTCTGAAGAGGAAGATTTTAATGTCTCAAAAGTGTCATTAAATCATGCAGGGTTCTTATAAGCAAGATGAATTCAACTTTACAAAGTCTGATCAACTTCAATTATGTCTACATTTTTAATAAGTTAATCTTTTACTACTTTAAAAACTTATTTTTTTTCTTTGTCTTGTAATATATATTCCTCATGCGAATATATTACATAACTTATTTAGTTCCAGTAGTATGATGCAGTCATTCTCTGATATGAAACTAACTCTAATTCATGCCAAAACATATCAAAAGCTTGGGCAATCCATAAAATATGCAACTACAATGAAATGTCAATTAGCTGCTCTTACCATAGCATAGCACCCATCTGTGGTCAAGATCAGAACATCTATTGGGGAGGTATGGTTGGCCACACAAATGCCTCCCTTCTGAGGTCGATACTGCCTGCAATTACAAACAATTGTAAATGCCAAGCCATGAAAAAATGTTCTGTATTTGCAGAACAGCATATAGAGATTCATCCTCCCCCCTGCCTTTTTAAAGAAGTACATTAGGGAATAAAATATGGAAGTACTTATGTCTGTCTAACAAGTTTATCTCTAGGCAGTATGATGAGGGTAGGGTAAGAGAATGGGAGAAGGGGCCGATGGCATTCTTTTTATATATGTTTGTTGTTTTTGTCATATTTTCCTTTTATGATGAAAAATAATTTTAAAATATTAGACTGCATTACAAAGATTCCACAACTTTAATAGATTTTGATACATTAAGTTTCACTTATTTTATCACAAATAATTTCATGTTATTGCCATCTTCATAAACATCACTTTTAATGGTTTCATGGTGATCAACAGAGTAAACTTACTATAGCTTCCTTCCTCCCACCCCTTAGAGGAGAGGTTGGCAAACCTTTCCTATGATGGTTGAAATAGTAATTACTTTAAGCTTTGAAAATCAGCTGGTCTCTGTCAAAACTACAGGAGTTTGGTGTTTTCATACAAAGGAAGCTACAGAAAATATGTAAATAAATTAACGCAGCTGGGTTCTGATAAAATTTTATTTACAAAAAACCATTGGCATCATATGTCTGTAACACTCTAAGTAGAAAGGATAAACACATCGGAAGGACATTTATTTTACCTGCTTCCTCTCAGCCACTGTATCACATACAGGATTTACCTAGAAAAATGCAAAAGTCAGCAGACACTCACTTGTTATGATAGTGAATGGTTCCAGAGAGAGCCCGCACACAGATCCGGCAGCAAGTCAGGTGGACCAGTTCACTCAGCCAGTTTTTGAGACTGAAGGGGAAAAAAAAACAAAACAAAACACTTTATTATGCAGTTCTGGGCATTTCTAAGGAACAATGCAATGAAAATGTCAATGTGTTCCCTCACAGGAGCACACTGTGTTCAGGAACACAAGCACAGCTCAGTTCTTATAGTCTGGTCCAAGGCATATAGGAAAGAACTCACAGAAAGCAGCCTAGATATTAAAAAAAAATTTTAAATTTAAATTTAAAATTTAAAAAAATTAAAAATTAAAAAAAATAAATATCATCAACTCAAAAGTCAAAAAAGAAAGAAGGAAGGAAGGAAGGAGGGAAGGAGGGAAGGAGGGAAAGAAGGGAAAGGAAAGGAAAGGAAGGGAAGGGAAGGGAAAGGGAAGGAAGGAAGGAAGGAAGGAAGGAAGGAAGGAAGGAAGGAAGGAAGGAAGGAAGGAAGGAAGGAAGGAAGGAAGGAAGGAAGGAAGGAAGGAAGAAAGAAAGAAAGAAAGAAAGAAAGAAAGAAAGAAAGAAAGAAAGAAAGAAAGAAAGAAAGAAAGAAAGAAAGAAAGAAAGAAAGAAAGAAAGAAACCCAACCCTCTTGGGCTATAATTATAACTTCCTGAAGCTGAAGTTTCTTTGGTCTTGGCCCAATGAATGTGACAATACTATGAGACTCACTTTCCTTTGAGTCTGTAGTCTTATCTTCTTCCTTCACTTTCCCTTTGAAAAAGCAAGTTCTTCTGATTTATATGGAAGTATGATGGAAAAAATCACATAAAGACTATGAAAATGAAGTCAGTAGAATTGTAGTAAGTGTACTGGGGCCACAAATTTAATGCAATATGCAGGAATCAAACAAATATTCTCTCTGCCAACACAAATGAGCAAAGGGACTTCAACTTATGACTGGGTGAAAGGAAATATTTCACCTGCTGTCTGGCAGCTGCCCGACCAGTGTGGTTCCCATGACCAACAAACTGATTCCAATGAAAGCCAAGGTAATCCTGAAAAAAAAAAAAAAAACCGAAATGGTAATGCAAACGTTAGTGAAATAGCAGGGGCAAAGGGAAAAAAACATAAAATGTTCCTAAATAATGACATTATAAGTAAAGTATAGAGCATCCACACTATAAAATAGGATGCAGCCATTAAGATTTGGGTAAATCTGAGGCCTCCCTGGTGCCTCGGGAGTTAAAGTCTCAGAGTTATCAAGCTATTGTCAGCCACTGTAGCATGAGTTCGATCCTGGGGCATGGAGCTGACCCACATGGCAGAGCAGACCTCTCCTCTCTCGCCCACTGCTCCCCTTGGTGTATTTCAGTCAATCTGCCTGTTCTGCTCCCCACTCTGTCTCTGGTCTCTCTCCCCACACACACACCTCTGGCCTACACCCCAGTTCTTATATGCATAAATAATAAAAAATAAATCTTTTTTAAAAAGAAGAACTGGGTATATCTATAGATTCTCACATGGAGGAATAGTCCTTGGTACATTTTGAGATGAAAAAAACCACAGCAAGTTTCAAAATAATATAGAGTATAATGAAATTTTCAAAATAACAGTGAGCACATAATCTACAGATGCACAGAGAAGGCCCGGGAATTTGTTTACAAAACTGTCAAGTTCAATCTATACAATCATCAAAGCTTTCAGAGGGATAGCAAAAGGAATAAAGTGAAAGGAAAAAACTCTTGCCTCTGTTCTTAAAGTATTTAAATTATTTTATTTATTTTTAAAGATTTATTCATTTATCCAAGAACCGGGGTACAGGCCAGATGCGCGGGAGGGTGAGAGGATTCACCAGAGATAGAGTGGGGAACAGAACAGGCAGACTGACGAAATACACTGCTGAGGGGAGCAGCGGGAGCGACAGAAGAGGTCTGCCGTGCCATGTGGGACCCTCACCGCCCGGGATCGAACCGGCGCTGCAGAGGCTGCGGACAGCGCTCACTCAACTGCCTGTGCCACCAGGTGAGGCCCTATTTTAATTATTTTAAATACACATGTTCTATAAATGTTATTTCAGGTTGAAAGTTATTACCTTATTATTTTGTTCTAAATACTTTGGCATCTCCAGCTATGATTATATGGAAATATTTTACAAAGAAATGAAAATAACTTATTTTTCTTTGTTTTCTATTGACAGGTGGCAAAGGGCACAGTTCAATTTTTTCTCAAAGGAATTTGAAATGTATGACAAATAACAAAGACTTACACTTAAGATTTATTTCATAACAACTACAGAAAACTATAGTTCCATGCAGGAATCCTTTAATGAAAATCTGTTGTCCCTATATATTAGGTCAAGCTAACTCAAAAGTTGACTAACAATATCTCTAATGGCCAGACACTTTCTCATTTGTGTAAAGTGCTTTTAATATATTTTTCAATCACTTCAAAATGAAGATAGTCATTTTTAGAAATGTAAATGGGATTACTCAAGAAGAAAATATTGAGATTTTAAATCTTTCAAAATAAATGGGTCATTCTTATGAATACCTTAGTAAGGTTTGCTTTTATACCTTTTGACACAGCAATATAAACGTCAGGCTCAGTTTTCTTTAAGTGATATTTCTGTGCAGTCACTCATGAAATTACTAAATCATGGCTTAATCTCATCCATCAATTATGCAAAAGCTTTAGCAGTAATGTGTCACTATTTTGCCCTAATGAAATCTCTTGTTTCTAAATATTAAATCAGAAGGGGTTACATTTTAACTTGTCTAACAATTGGGCTCAAAATACCTGAAAAACTCTGCCAGATTAACAGGCCAGAAAATCTTGTTTTCTTGTTTAAGTAAGACAACTTGAGAGTTCTCATAGATCACACCAGTTTTCAGCCACAATCTATTCTTTTAGGAGCTTTTCTGAGATATAATTCACATAGCATACAAATCACCCATTTAGAATACACAAGTCAACAATTTGAGGAATAGTCGTAGAGTTGTACAATCAATATCACAGTCAATTTTAGGATGATCTTGCTTTTTTCCATTTTTTTACTTTTTTTAAAAAAGATTTACTTATTTATGCATACAAGAACTGGGATACAGGTCAGAGGTGCTAGGGATGAGAGGATTCATCAGAGATAGAATGGGGAGCAGAACAGGCAGATTGACTGAAATCCACTGCTGAGGAGAGCAGTGGATGAGACACGAGAGGTCTGCTGCATCATGCGGGTTAGCTTCCCTGGACAGGGTCAAGCTCCTCCCTGGCCTGGTATGGAACTGGTACTACAGATAGCTTCAGTGTGCTGACACTTAATCTCTTGTGCCAACAGGAGGCCCTACTTTTTTTTTCTTTTTTTTAATTAATTTTTTATTATTATTTTTATTATGATGATTATTTTTTACATCATTATTCATTTTTAAACAATATTTGCTTCACCCTACCCCCTCAGGTATAGTCCCCATAGAGTTTCCTTCACCAATGCACCCGCGCACCATCACTTCAGTCCATGAAATAAGCCAGAAGGAAAAAGAAAAATATCTCATGGTTTCACTTATAGCAGGAATATAGGGAAACCAAATAAGACATCAGTGTAAAAAAAAAAAAATACTTTTTATTTTTAAAATGCTCACATTGAATCTGTAAATTGCTTATGGGGACTATACCTGAGGGGATGGGGGGAAGCAAATATTGTTTAAAAATGAACAATTATGTAAAAAATAATAATTATTTTAAAAAACTGCAAATTTAATAAAAATCAAATTAAAAAGTAAATAAATGCTCATGTTGTAGTAAATGCTTCTTTTGAGAAGCATGCACAAAGCAATTCTTTCACACTGTACAGCATGTACTGGGAGTAGGAGTCTCAATTTTATCATCTTCTGTTTGATCTTGGATGCTTACATTATCAGATTATCTTAAGTATAGTTTCTTTGCAAGAATCTTTTCTGTCATTTATCTATTTTGTGAGTGTTACTTTAATTAAATTAGATAGAGTCATAACACAATTTTTTGGGGGGGCAATCACTGCATGATGAAAGTAACCAACAACAAACAAAGGCATCTCAAGTATCTGGTGTTAAAATGTCATGTTCCACAAGAAAAGACATACAGACCAATGGAATCGAATAGAAAATCCAGAAATAAACCCACAGATCTATGGTCAACTAATCTTTGACAAAGGAGCAAAGACTATGCAATGGAGCAAAGAAAGTTTGTTCAATAAATGGTGCTGGGAAAACTGGGTCGCTACATGCAAAAGAATGAAGCTTGACCACTACCTCACACCATACACGAAAATCAACTCAAAATGGATTAAAGAACTAGACATAAGACCTGAAACCATAAAATATATAGAAGGAAATATAGGCGAAACACTACGTGATTTGCACATCAAAGACATCTTTACAGACACATCACCCAAAGCAGTGATAGTGAAGGCAAAGATAAACAGCTGAGACTACATCAAATTAAAGAGCTTCTGCACAGCAAAAGAGACAATAACAAAAACAAAGAGAAACCCCACCAACTGGGAGAACATTTTTGCACACAACACTAATGATAAAGGACTGATCACAAAAATCTGCAAAGAGCTGATGAGACTCAGCAACAACAAAGAAAATAATCCTGTCAAAAAATGGGCAGAAGAGCTAAAAAGAAACTTCTCTGAAGAGGAAATGCAAATGGCCAACAGACATATGAAAAAATGTTCAACATCACTTGTAATCAGGGAAATGCAAATCAAAACTACAATGAGATACCATCTTACCCCAGTGAGAATGGCACATATTAAAAAAACTAGCAACAACAAATGTTGGCGAGGATGTGGAGAAAAAGGAACTCTTCTGCACTGTTGGTGGGAGTGCAAACTGGTCCAACCACTATGGAGAGCTGTGTGGAGATTTCTGGACCTACTAAACATAGAGCTTCCATATGATCCAGCAATTCCACTCCTAGGTATCTACCCAAAGGACACAGAAACATCAATTCCAAAGAACATCTGCACCCTTATGTTTATAGCAGCACTGTTTACAATAGCTAAGCTTTGGAAACAACCCAAATGCCAAAAAATAGATGACTGGATCAAGAAGATGTGGTACATATACACCATGGAATATTAGTCAGCATTCAAAAAAGATAAGCACATGCAATTTGCAGCAACATGGATGGCGCTGGAAGGGATCATGCTCAGAGAAATAAGCCAAAAAGAAAAAGAAAAATACCGGATGGTCTCACTCATAGCAGGAATCTAGAAAACTTAAATAAGGGACCAGGAAAATGAATAACTATAAGAAACTGAAAATCAGAATCAACAAAAAACTATGAAACAGAGACACTTTTGGGGGGGTGGGGGGCGGGAGGGGAGGGATTGGGATCAGAAAGGGGGGGTTGCAACTGTATGGGGAATATAAAAATAAAATTTATTATTAAAAAAATAAATAAATAAATAAATAAAATAAAAATTAAAAATAAAAGTCATGTTCCAGGTTGTCTTGGATACAGTCCCTGATCCCTTCCACCCCACCCAAGGACCAAGTGAAGATGCTAGAACACATACATAGCAACATATAAAAACATACACATATCTTCAACTTTGCTGAAATTTCACCTTTTCAGAATAAAAACAGAAATATAAAATAAATAGAAGCTCTATCTATAAACTGATTAGAAACTTCTAAAAAATATAAGCTCTAGTATTTCCTTCTTGCACACAATAGATAATCTTATATATCCCCAGGGTACATGAACCCCACTTTGGGGACATTGGTTTAAGGTTCATGCAGAAGTGCATGTGAAACCTGAATTTCACTTTGCTATCAAAGTTTACATTATTACCAAAAAAACATACTGTGCTCCAAAGTCTGGACCTTGGAAACATGGGCAAAAGAAAACAGTAAGAGCTTCTTAGAAATGTGTTTGTGTACGCTTAAGCAATCTCTTTCCTTGTAATAAATCTGAATGAGGCAAGTGGAGGCCACCCTAGGAATTACTAAAGAGGTTTCAGCTCATCTGCCAATTTTCATTGGCTGGTAGCAACTGCCTGGAAAGCTCTATTGAGTGGATGCCAAGGCCATGTCCAGGGAAATGAACCAAGACAATCAATAGCAAGGATGTGGTTGGTACACACTTATTACTTGCCATCACCATTTTCATCAGACATTGGACACTGAAACATCATCCCACTGTGTGTCAACTCATCCACACTGTGGTTCCCACAAACTGAGCTTGAGGCTACCTCCTCATTGGGCAGCACTCAAACCTAGAACCAGAAGGAGACCCAGGTGGGGAAATTATTTAAGAAATATGAGCACTCCTAATAGAAATGTATGGAACAAATTCACTCCTCTAAATGGTTCTCTCCCACATGATAATGACTCTCAGGAATTCTTTTCCTCACCTGTGCAGCTATGAGCAGCCAAGAAAGTCCATGATAGCTTGGTTGACACTCTGGTGAATGTGAACGTGAAAAACTTCTCTTTTTTTTCTAACCTTCCTTTACAATGCATCCTCAAATTACGTCTGAAGTAGGAATGGGGATCCAGGTTGTATATATTGGATTCTGATACATACCGTCATTGGGGGGAAAATACGAACAGCAAATAGATAAAGCTGTGGAGGCCACCTTTGGTGGTGTTTCATAAGTGGGAAGGGCTGGGATTAGTACCACAATACTCTCATGTAGCCACTATACACAGGATTAAAAAGGAACGCTGAACCAATTATACCATTAAATTACTGGGCAAAAGACATACCTCAGGGGCAGAAGGACGCAGTAGCGTACGATGACGCCCAGCACCCACACCAAGGTGAGTCGCAGACTGATGTACTGGAAATTTATATTGGTCCTTGTAAGGAGATTCCATGACACTAGCTCCTCTGAGGAGAACCTCTGAGTCACCTCATCTTCCACAATGGCTTCCAATCCCTTCTTGGAGAAATAAAAGACATCAGACAGCTCAAAGTCCCTTCCTCGAAGACCGGAGAGCCCTTTTTCCATGGGTGACTCATCTCTTTGGATAATACCTTAAAAGAAAACAGCAAAACATGAGAAATGCCATAGGACAGAAGATCAACTGACCAAAGGAGCAACTTTAATTGTGAAGACGACAAGTGAATAAACTTAATGGGTAACATGGAAGAGATTTCAGAAATAAATACAAGCAATTGCAGTGGGAAGAGAGGAGAAATCATGGAATCTTCATGAAATGGCTTGTATTTAATGAATTTGATTCATTACGGAGGAATTTTGGTTCTCAGTATTTTATTTTCTATATTAAAAAAGGTTTTTATTTTGGAGATTAAAATGTTAAATTCCCTGAAAGAGCTTTGATTTTCACTTTCCAGTTTGCTAGGAAATCAATGAGGAAATTGGAGAAAGCTGCATTGCTAATCCTCTGAAGAATTTATATGTTCATCCACAGAAGCTGCAATAAATTGGGTAACGAAAGAACAGCAACATAACACACTAGAGTAGAAAGTAAAGAGGACCTGGGACCAAAGTCAAATATTGTTTAGGACAACCTCCAGTCAGCCTCTACTTAAGTCACCAAAATTAATGTCCCTTATAAATGAAATGAAGGTAGACTTTTTAGTTTCCTTACAAGGCTAAAGTTTTGAGATTTTAGTGTTGATTTAGTCCAATTTCCCCATTTTATTGCCATTTTTGGTTTTTGGTTTGTTTGTTTTGTTTTGCTTTACTCACAAGTAAAGCTAATACCTCATCACCTTAAGAACTAGAACAATATGATTATTAGATTACCTTTTTCAATAGTCAGATCTCAGTGATTTCATCTTGTTTCACTATCTCTGAAAACAGTCTAATAATATTAGAAGGTAAACCAAAATAGTGTCCCTACTAAATTATTGCTATCACTCTTGCTCAAGATTACTCAATCCAAGTAACCTTGGCTAATAGGTATGTAAGAGTTTCGTTATTTAGCAATATAAAATCATTTTTAAGTCTAGAAGAGGGAGAAGGAACAAATTATTAGGCAAATCTCTGAATGAAACGCACTGAAGACAGTAGACACTCCTAAAAATAACCTTTGCAGAAGGATCAGAAATACTAATGCAAGTTCAAGTTGCCTCATATTATTAACTAGGCCAGGAGAGAAGAGGTCTATAAACAGAAGCCAGGCCACTAGCCTCTACACACTTCATGTGCAATATTTTCTCTACCCTCTTACCTACTTTATTCTTTGTAACTCAAATAAAATATAACTCGGGCCTCCCTGGTGGTGCAAGAGGTTAAGACGCAACCTATGCAGCTATCCGGAGCCACTGCAGCACAAGTTCAATCCCTGGTCGGTCAAGGAGCAACCCAGATGGCGCAGCAGACCTCTCCTGACTCTCCCATTGCTCCCCTAGGCAGTGTACTTGGTCAATCTGCCTGTTCTGTTCCCCAATCTGTCTCTGATGGATCCTCTCACCTCCCACAATTCTGGCCTGTACCCCAATCCTGTATGCATAAATAAATAAATCTTTAAAATATATATATAACTCAATTATATATTTTTTACCAATCCTCTCTTGAAAGTATGTAGATAACTGCAATGTAGCTAATTGACAAAGGATTAATTTCAGAACACACATAGGATTAATAAGAAAAAGTTAAAGAACCCAGGGGGGATAAAATGGCTAAAATATGGCAAGTGCTTCATAAAAGTATAAACCATAATGACTAAACTTTGAAAAGCTTTGAAAAGCTTTTTAGCTTCAGTATAAATGGAAAAATGCAAAGTAAAATCACAATGAGATAATATTTCATGCATATGAAAACTAGTAAAAAATTTTAATTTGGTAACATCAAGTGAAGATGTGGGATAGTGAGAATGTAATTAGTGCTACAATGAAAACAAGTTGGCACTGTCTATAAAATTTAGAGACATTCATAGCCAAAAACCCAGGAAATTCTACTCCCATGAATTCGTCAGAAATATACTCCTTCAATAAATTTAAATGTACAGAAAGCTGCAACAATTGTTTAACCAGATTCACTAATCATCTACATTCTGCTCATTTTTATTCTGTCTCTACATGTATAAAAACAATACTTTTTTTTTTAATCTGAATCACTTGAGAATGAATAACAGCCATAATACCCTTTATCCCCAGATATTTCACCACAGATTTCCTCAGGTCATGTCACAATCCAGTTATCAAAAATCAGAAAAGCTGACATGATCACAGTACTAGTATCTAATCTACGGGCCTTATTCAAACCTTGACATACCTTTACAGCACTCTTTTCTGGTTCAGGATTCCACCCAGAATTGTATATTACATTTACATGCCAACTCTTTAGTCTTTATAATACAAAAAGTTCCTCAGGCCTCCCTGGTGGTGCAAGGGGTTAAGTCTCAGCACTATGAAGCTATCTACAGCCACTGTAGCAAGGGTTTGATCCCAGGCCAGGGAGCTAACCCACAGGGCACAGCAGATATCTCCTGTTCTCACCTGCTGCTACTGTGAGCAGTGTATTTCAATCTGCCTGTTCTGCTCCCCACTCTGTCTCTGCTGAATCCTCTCACCTCTCCTTACCCACACCTCTGGCCTACACCCCAGCTCTTGTATGCATAAATAAATAAAATAAATCTTTAAAAAAAAAAAAAGCTTCCTCGACCTTTCTTTGTTTTTCTTTTTTTTTTTTTTTTTTTTTTCAAATTTTTTTTATTTTTTTTAAAGAGGCATGCATTTTTATTTATTTATGATTTATTTATTTGTTTGTTTTGTTTATACAAGCACTGGGTACAGTCAGAAGCGCGGGAGGGTGAGAGAATTCACCAGAGCCGGAGCGGGGAGCAGAGCAGGCAGAAGGACCGAAGTACACTGCTGAGGGGAGCAGCGGGCGGCAGGAGAGGTCTGCGCGCCATGTGGGACCCTCCTCTGGTGGCCGGGGAGCAGCCGGGGATCGAACCGGCACTGCAGAGGCTGTGGGCAGCTTCGCAACCCAGCGCTCAACCGTTGCGCCACCGGGGAGGCCCAACCTTTCTTTGTTTTTCAAAACACTGACACTTTTTAGGAATATGATCTGTTTATTTTATAGATTGTCTCTCAACTTCAGGTAATCTTATGTCTTCTCATAATCAAATGCAGGCTGTACACTGGAGACAAGAATGCCACGTAAGTGATATTGTATCCTTCTCAGTGCTTCAAATTGGGGGGTGCCTGACATCAATTTGGTCCATGATTGAGGATGTTTTGATCTTGGCTTAAGGTAATGTTTACTATGTAAAGTTACTAGTTTTCTCTTTTTGATTAATATGTAGATACTTGTTTACCTATAAGTATCTATAAATGGAAGAAATGGTCAAGACTGCATAAATACCCTGCTCTCAAACCCTCAACCAATGGTATTAGCATCTTTTGATGATTCTTGTCTGAATGAATTGGTATTGTGTATCTCTTAAAATAACATTTCCTCATTCCTCATCCCTTTCACATTCATTACTTGGCATTCCACCTTAAGGAAGAACTTTTCCAGTATATTCTAGAGATTCTTATAAAACTGTGCACAAGTGTATGGAAGGAGAGCTATATTGACTGAAATAACAAAACAGAGGGATCAACCTAAAGGTCTGCTAAAGAGAAACTAGATATAAGTAGATGGCTGTGATGGATATGTACAGTGAGTTCCACACAGGAATTTAAAGAAATTAACTTGAACATTTACCAATGTAGATAATTTGTTACCATCAGATTGAACATACAACTTAGAATGATATGTGCATTTGATATTTTATAGGTTCCAAAAATGTAAAACAATAAATAGTATTTGTGGTTTGAGGATATATACAAGTGTAGGGATAAACATGTGATATCTATGTGTAGGGAAATATGAAAATATGCAAAAAAAAAAAACCTTCAAAATCAGAGTGGTAGCCCCAGGGAATGTTTTTGTAAAGTTTTATTTATTAAAGTAGGTGATGGTGGGCCTCCCTGGTGGCGCAGCGGTTGAGCGCTGGGTTGCGAAGCTGCCTCTGCAGCGCCGGTTCGATTCCCGGCTGCTCCCTGGCCACCGGAGGAGGGTCCCACCTGGCGCGCAGACCTCTCCTGCTGCCCTCTGCTCCCCTCAGCAGTGTACTTCGGTCCTTCTGCCTGCTCTGCTCCCCGCTCTGGCTCTGGTGAATTCTCTCTCACCCTCCCGCGCTTCTGACTGTACCCAGTGCTTGTATAAATAAATAAATAAATCTTAGTAGGTGATGGATACACATGTAGGTGTGTAAAGTAGGTGATGGATACACATGTACTAAAAACTAAAACAATTTACAGGAAGCTAACAGTTGTTCGTAAGATATAAATCTATGAGAGTTCTTTAACAAGCACACAAAATCTGAAAATGGGTATTATTATAAAATTAGATGTCAAAAAAAGCACTACTAAAAATGTTACTTCCCTTCTTGACATATATTAAGTATGGAGGGCCAGAATTACTAATCTAATTCACCCTAAGAACAAACTTTTCACAGGAAAAAATATACACTTCAATCAACATATAGGAGATACTCACTATGTATTAGACATCAAAGTACAGGTTAGAAAGAGGAAATATTTTTTGTTGGCACCAAGAAATGCTTATAAGTAAACCAAAAATCTTCAAAACATAGATATAAATATCAGATTTACTAGCCCAAACACAATTTGAATAGATTTTATCATTAAAATAATGCAGTTAAATGCTGATTCTTCAGCAACCCACAGCTCCTAAGTTGGTAAAACTCTGATTCTTCGAAATATTTCCTCCTCTTTCACAAATCAGCTTTAAAATATACAGCCATAAACACTTGAACTTTGTCCTTCGACCAAATGCGCTGGCCAACCCGACACGATCCATGCTTAGATGAAAATAAAATTAGAACAACTGTTTCTGTCTAATGCAAGAGATTAATTGCACAAGCTGCACTGTGCCTCTGTGCTTTAGCAAGTCACTGGCACATAAATAATACCAACTATGACAGCCCTGTTTAAAAAAAAAAAAAAAGAGGTTGAAGTTAAAACCATCTCAAATATAATTAACTCTAAATTAGCTGAGTGAACTCTCCCAATAACTGCCCATTTATAAATCACCCTGGCTTTTCCTTCTTCCAGTTGTAAAGCCTCATCCTACCCAATTATTAAGCAATTGGGCAGGGTAGAGAAAGCATGCTTTCTAAGCCGGCAGTTAGGGAAAATCAGGTACAGGACAGATCAAAAGTAGATTTAATAGGCTTAGAGACATAAGCTATAAGCTGATCCTTGACCTACCACGGGCCACGTTCCAAAAGTCAGAAGCTCAGAGTTTCAAAACGTACTCTTTTCACGGAAACCGCTTGAATTAGTAGCAGTACTATGAAATAGAAATCTCTTCTAGTGCTGCTTCTATAGGAAATGTGAAAATTAATTCTGTTTTGGGAACTAATAAAAATATACTTCCCTGTTTTGTGGTGATTTAACAGGGGTTAATAGGGAAACTTTCTGGGGCACTAGTAATGTTCTATTTCTAGATGTAGATGAGAAATACATAAATATGTCTAATTTCTCAGTAAAGCATATGTCTTGTTTTATATAGCAAGAAAAGTAATTAAAATGTTGTATTTTAAACAAAAATGAGATATTACATATAATGGCTAAAATTAAAATGACAAAAAATGCCAAGTGTTGAAGAGGTCATGGAGCAACTAGATGGAAATTTCGTCCATTTCTCCAGAATTACACAACCATTTTGGCACGCATTTCATTGTTTCTAATAAAATTGGACATACATTTGCTCATCCCAAGACCCAGCAGTTCTGTTTCAAGTTAGGTATCCACCAGAAGCAAGTAAACAGATTCACAAGGTATCTGTTCAACAACAGTCATAGTAATTTTATTCCTAACAGCTAAAAACTGAAAAACTTTTTAACCTAAATGTCAAGCTATACAATGATAAACAAATTTTTTATATATTTGTATAAAGAAATACTCCACAGCAAAATTTTTTAAAATTCACTGATTCATGCAACAACATAGAAAAATCCCATAAACATTATACTGAGTGAGAAGAGAGGGAAATGCACATTCAAAAATAGGAAAAAACAGATTGATGACAAAAATCAGAAGAGAGTTTACACTGAAGACCAACATACAATAAAATACACAGGGCAGGGGATTGTGAGAGCCTGAGATCATCATCTATTCTTTAGCCTGATATGACTGGTGGTCATACAGGTCTATAAATATGCAAAATTCAGTCAGCTGAATGCTTGATGTTTGTGTATTTCTTACATTATGCCTCAATATTTGAAAAATCAGAACAATGTTACTCTGAAGAGTCGCTCAAATTTCTAGCTATTATCTCAATTAGAGACTAACCAATCATATTTACCCTTTCCAAGACTGTTAATCCTCCTTCCTACACTAGAAGGCAACTGACACTTATTGAATGCTTCCTGATACTAGACCAGGTGCTAAACCTTTGATACATGTACTAGGTAATCCCCATAATCTTAAGATATTATCTATTATCCCCATTTTACAGATGAGGAAACTGTTAAGCAACTTGTCAGGAGCTACAAAATAAAAACAAGAACCAGAATTTGTAACTAAGTCTATGACTCCAAAACTAAAGCTTCTTCAAGTCCTAAACTCTCAACTCCCATGTCACTCTGCCCACACTTGGCCTGTCCCCAACCTCAAATGCATATTTCACAACAACTCCACAGTTGATGGGAAAATTAATTAGTACCATTTCTTCCTTGCAACACAGAAAGTCTAGTGTAGCAGTTCTTAGTATCTCTCCTACCTTTGAGGGAGAATGGAACTTTGACACAGAAAGGCCTTTATGCAGCCTCCACCTATCACTAATAGACTGGATCATCCTTCACAGGAATTTATTATTTAAGTCACTCTATTAATTGGAGGGCCTCCCCGGTGGCGCAGAGGTTGAGCGCTGGGTTGCGAAGCTGCCTGAGCCTCTGCTGCACCGGTTCAATCCCCGGCTGCTCCCCGGCCACCAGAGGAGGGTCCCACATGGCGCGCAGACCTCTCCTGCCGCCCACTGCTCCCCTCAGCAGTGTACTTGGGTCCTTCTGCCTGCTCTGCTCCCTGTTCTGGCTCTGGTGAATTCTTTCACCCTCCCGCGCTTCTGACTGTACCCAGTGCATGTACAAACAAACAAACAAATAAATAAATAAAATGCATGCCTTTAAAAAAAAAAAAAGTCACTCTATTAATTGGAGCAGGAATCGCCCCTACTTTTATTGAGATTTAATTAAATATACATTTAATTACATAAATAAATAACATAAATAAATAAATTACATAAATACATAAACATTTATTTAATTAAATGTTTCAGGTATACAAAAAAATGACTTTGCGAGTGTGTGTGTGTAGATAGACAGGCAGACAGCTAAACAGTTGACATACACATAGATAAACACATACAGTATATTATGAAATGATTACCATGGCAAACTTTAGCTCCATTACCTCATGCACAAGTCACACTTTTTTTCTTGTGGTGAGAACTTTTAAGATCTACTCTTAATAACTTTCAAGTATACTATCAGTATTGCAAACTATAGTCATCAGTCTGGTACATTATACTCCCAAAATTTATTCACTTTATAACTAAAGGGTTTTTTTTAAAGATTTATTTATTTATGCATACAAGAACTGGGGTACAGGCCAGAGGTGCAGGGGGTGAGAGAATGAACCAGAGACAGAGGGGGGAACAGAACAGGCAGATTGACTAAAATACACTGCTGAGGGGAGCAGCAGGTGAAACAGGAGAGGTCTCCTGCACCTTGTGGGCCACCTTCCTGGCCAGCAGGGGATCGAACTTGTGCTGCAGAGATTGCAGATAGCAGCACAGTGCTGAGACTTAACCCCTTGTGCCACCAGGGAGGCCATAACTGAAGTTTGTAACTTTTTTTTTTGTCTCTCAAATTTTTATTTAAGGGTCATGACCCATGATGGAGTTTAGATCTTGTTGAAAGCAGCCATGTCCACGGACTGCACATAGTCCTCAAAAGCGGTGATCTGCTCCTCCACCATATCTGTTCCAAATTTATCGTCTTCAACCACACTGTATTTGAAGTTTCTTAATTCCATACCCCACTGGAACTAGTTTAGAAGACCCCCCCAAACCATGCTGTCCACTTGAATGCTTCTGACACACTCCTCTGGCTTTACCATATCTGTCTCATCATCCCAAGGATTCACATCTAGTAAGATGGAAGACTTGGCACCAAGTGCAGGTTTTTGGCTTTCTCTGACTCATACTGTATGAGACATTCTTCTCTCAGCCTCTTAGCTTCTTCACTTTCCTCTTCATCATCAGATCCAAAAAGATCAATGTCATCATCCTCTTTACTATCTGTAGCTCCACTTCCTGTGGTGTCTTCCACATTAGCAGGGCCATACTTGCCCAAAACTTTCTTCACTTCTGGCAGACTTGCCTTTTCTTTTTCAAAAGACTTGATGTGGTTGTACCAGCATAGAACATGGTACAGGTTGGCAAGTGACAGGCCGGAAACTGCTTCAAATACTGCCACATCTGCTTGGGAGGGCACATACCCCTCGATGTAGCTTTTGTCCACTAGGTAATCGTTGCGCACCTAGAGGCCTGCGGGGCTTTTCAAGTCTCCAAAACCCTTGGTGTTGGCTGATATCCAAGCTGTTCGGCAGTGGAGGAAAAGCTGAGCGCAAGCAGTAAGCGTCTGGCGCTGAGAGGGAAAAGGGCTGAAGTTTGTAACTTCTAATCTTCACCCCAACCCTACCTCCCAACTTTAGCAACCACTAATCAACAATCTGTTTTCAAGTTTAGGGTTTGCTTTTTTTTTTTTTTTTTTTTTTTTTTTTTAGATTTCTCCTATCTGACTTATTTTACTTAGCACAATGTCAAGCAGAAATATATATTTTACAGCCTGGAACACATCTGACTTCCATTTGGGTAGTTCTTCCCACAATAAGCCTAACAAAAAACAACCCTTAGGCAGCAGTCCAACCAACACTCCCCCCAGTTGTCGTTCAGCCAGGACTGAGTTGACAGAGGAGGCTGTTATGTCCGATTTATGACTCTACAGCATCAACACACAGAATTTTAACCATTATCCTTGCTCATCAACTAGTCAGTTTAGAAAGGATAATTGCCCGGGATTTTCTATTGCTGTTACTGTTAGATATATTCTAAAATCTTCTACCTCTCTGTCATCTTCATCAACCTTCACTGTCACTCGCTTCTCACCTGCTGGGGTCCCTTCCAATGTTCTATGTCTAACATTGTGTGTTCTTTTTCTTAAAGGGAGTCACCAAACTGTGTAAGTTTTAGGTTCTATAAAACCTGAATTTGGTCCTACCTGAGTCATGTGATTTTGTTGAATACAAGCAACAAATAAACATTAAACCTGTCACCTTACAAACTACAGTGATTAGGAAGAGAAAAACTTAGGATGAAAGACCCAAGTTACTACCAATGTGCTAGAACATTGGGAGTCCACATTAGCATTTTTGCACATTAGCACTTTTTTGCTTAACTTCACCTATTATTCATTATGGTTTCCTAACAGCTATTCAATAATGATTTTTCAATTGTTTAAAAAAAATTATTACTCATAAAACTATTCATGGTCCTCCAATTAAGAATTATAATAAACTTTTTTTACATACAAAGGGCAATGTTTACTTAATCCAATCAAGAAAATCCAACTGGGTGTCCCTGTTGGGAGCAAGGGGTTAAGTTGCAGCACAGTGAAGCTATCCATAGCCACTGCAGCACTGCAGGAGTTTAATCCCCAGCCAGGGAGCTAACCCACATGTGCGGCAGACCTCTCCTGCCTCACCTGCCTCTCCCCTCAGCAATGTATTTCAGTCAATCTGCCTGTTCTCCCCACTCTGTCTCCATTGAATCCTCTACCCCACACACCCCTGCCTGTACCCCAGTTCTTATATGCATACATAAATAAATCTTTAAAAACAATAAAATAAAATAGCAAGAGTCAACAAGTACTTAACATGAGATGTAAAGATACATCAAAGCCAACACAATGCTTACAAAAGGGGGTGGGGGGGCACAGCCTGTCCTCCCCAGGATTGCCAGTCAGCACCACTGTCACTCTATACCATGTGGAGTAGCAGCCAGCACAATTAGACAATGAGAGAAATAAAGTATAATCTTTTCCAGGTTGAATAACAAGTGGTAAAACTATCCCTGTGTGAATCTTACACCTGAATAAGGAAGGAAATCTGAAAACCTACATACCACCCTTACTAAAATCAAAAGCTTTCCAATGTATAAAACAACAATCCGAAGACAGGATGGAAGAAACACTCCATTTGTAATAGCAACAGGAAATAGAAACTGAGGAGGAAATGAACAAAACCCATCTGAGAAAAACATTAAAACATCTGGGAAAAAATACCTAACCAAATGGAAAGATATAATGTCCTTGGAAAGTAAGACTCAACATAGATAATGTCAAATCTTCCTCCATACTTTCATAAATTTAGTACAACTGCAGTAAAAATAGATATTAGTATTTCTTCTGTATCAAGATCATGAGAAAAATTCTGTGAAGGATCAAGATAATATGAGGAAAATTCTGTGAAGGAAAAGCAACAAAAACTACTATCCCCATAAAATGCTAAATTAATCTATTGAATTATCAATAATGAAAATATTACAATGACATTGCATGAGAAGACAAATAAACAAGGGGAACAGAATAAAAAGTCCAGAATTAGAACCAAATATATAATGGAATCCAGGAAATCGTTAAGGATGCATCTCAAATCAATTAAGTAGACATGGATTTTTGAAGAGTGCTAATAACAACTGAATGGCCTTCTGGGAAATACACTAGAGAAAATGAAACAAATATTTAAATATAAAAAAATAAAGAAATCATTGAAGAATTCCCTTAAAACTGAGCAAGGAAATCATATTTCTAATAAAAACTCAAAATCCACAAGTTATAAAAGGAAAATACTGACAAATTTGACTACATACAAAGAGAAAAATCTTCATATAAGAAGCTCCCTAGTGGCTCAAGGGGTTAAGACACTGCTCTATGAAGCTATCCACAGCCACTGCAGCACAAGTTCGATCCCTGGCCAGGGAGGCGACATACATGGCACAGCAGACCTCTCCTATCTCACCTGCTGCTCCCTTCAGCAGGATATTTCAGTATATCTGCCTGTTCTGCTCCCTACTCAGTCTCTGGTGAATCCTCTCACCCTCCCCCTACTCTGCATTCTGGCCTGCATAAATAAATCTTTATTTATATGCATAAAGAAATCTTAAAAAAAAAAAGCATGATAAGCAAAGAAAAAATACAAATGGAAACTGAAATATTTGTATTTTAGCATAGATAGAAGCCAATCACCTAAATATTATATGAGAAGGTCCCAGAAATCAAGCAAAAACAGATATCAAAAAGAAATTTTCAAATGGCCAAAAGGAGTAGATAGCTCCCAGGGGGGGAAAAAAATACAAATGGCTCTAAAACATGAAATGTGTACAAACTCACACTCTTTGTAAGAGAAGCACAAATTAGGGCTAAATTGACTTTCCGATTCTCACCTATCAGATTGGTACAAATCCAAAATTTGATGTATATTTATTGATACATTTGCTGAAGCTGTGCGAAAACAAGCAGCTGCATACACTCCTGGTGGGAGTACAAATGGCACAAGCACTAATGAAAAGCAATTTGGTGCCATCAGTCAAAACTGCAAATGCTCTTTGACAGAGCAGACCCCTTCTATCACAGATCTGTCCTTATCAGCCATTTTTTCTAAACAACAAAAGGTGGGGAATACAGGTAAAAAGAACCATAAGCATTCATTTAATATTTCTTTTAACTGCTAAAAAAGGACCTTCACAACCATTTGGAAAAGATTATAGTATATTATAAGTGAAACCTAAGATTCAGAATAGTGTTTATTCTATATCATATTTGGTGTGAGCAAGTCATGAAAATAAAAATATTTCCATTATTTTAGCATGTCTGAAATAGCATAAAGTGATACTGACAAGAACCATAAGAAACTGCACAATGTAGAGCCAGAACGGGTGGACGGTACAGTTACCAAACCATTTGTTCTTATATTGCTGAGTTTTGAACCATGTGAATGCACTGCTTATGCAAAAAATAAAAATATCATTTTAAGGATCTGTAAACTCAACTTCAAAATGTTTACACAAGAACTTGCACATGGTAGATAGTGTGTGCCCACCTGTTAGCTCTTCCATCAGTCCAATGGCTCAACATAAACTCAGGGCTGTAAAATGAGCAATGTAAACACACTTGACTACTTTCCATATAACCAGTGGAATTTGATTTGCATTTCAGATTGGATTTGCATTTCAAATCTTATCCAAAAATACTGAATTTCTGGACTAGCTTTACAAGTCCCTAACAGTCCCCCAATCTCAATGGCCTATGCTCATCTACAGGCACTGTTTACTAGTAAAGTATTCAGTGTTTTTATTTCTGAAAAGTTGCTAGTGATCATCTATTCTTTTTGGGAGAAAAATATAGCACAAACGAGTATCAATGGGCAGAGGCAGGATGTGAAAGAAATTAGTGCTCTCAGGTTTCCATCGCCTTTGCCCTTACTCTCTTTCCTAGTTAATCCTTGTCTGTTCCATTTGTCTCTTCTTGCCCCTTTTAAATAATATATTTTTGCTGCAGTCTTTATAAATGTTTTACTCTCGAGTCCCTGAAATCCATCATTTCAACTTTCACTTTCTGCAGGCACCTTCCAAATATATCCATAGTCCTGCCTTTTATCATCAGGATCACAGTTTTATATGGCTGTCAAGAGGTGCCACATCTACACTAACCCCACTGCTGTGTTTCAAGGCATTACCTTCCACAAAGCTTCCTTCCCTCCATTCTTCACTTTCCTCCCCTCTTCCAGTTTAACCGTCTTTTCACATTTGGCTTCCCAAAACTTAGAATCCTCATCTAAAGAAGTAATTTATTAGCCTGGCATTTAAAGCCTTTTAGCATCTGACTTAAAACCAAATATCCAGGGACCTCCCTGCTGGAGCAAGGGGTTAAGATTCAGCATTATGATCCATAGCCACTGCAGCACCGAGTTCCATACCCACCTGGCCAGAGAGCTACCCACATGGTGCAGCAGACCTCTTCTGTCTCGCCCGTTGTTCCCCTCAGCAGTGTATTTCAGTCAGTCTGCCTGTTCTGTTCCGCACTCTGTCTCTGGTTTGTCCTCTCACATGTTCCCCCACCCCCTGCCGCACCTCTGGCCTGCACCCCAGTTCCCCCCAGTTCTTGTATGCATAAATAAATCAATCTTAAAAAAAAAAAATATCCAATCTCAACTCTTTCTACCTCCAAATTCATCTTCACTAGCCCTCACTGCAGTCAAACTAAATCAGTTATTGGGCCCTAATAACTCCTAGGCTCCCCTGTTCTCCTGTGTTTGTTTATAATTTCTTCCACCTGACACCCTTTATCTTAAAATCATTCAAAATATTTCACATCAGCAGAACTCCAATTTCCCCCTTTTTGTTTTCCTTGAGTTCATGAATCCCTGACTCCATTTATTATGTAACAAGGGGTTATCTTAACCGATGATCAGCAAAGACCAATAAAAGATCAAATTACAAACTTATGCAATTAGCATTTCTAACTTTCTACAATGAAATCTGGGTTATGCTAAAGGACACAATGGGTGGCTTGTCATGTGGGACTAAGGGTGGAATGGCAAGATGATGACATACTGGTTTTGTAAATCCAAAAGGGGTACTGGAGGGAGAATAGCCTACTCATTCTTTTATCTTCGTCGATTACAAAATGGCTGTTTTTCTCTTTCCTTGCACCTTCTCTGATACATGTGCTTCTGTGCTGATTAGCAATCTTGGGAACATACTCTTTGTACAAAAGGCCGTAATTAGCATCAAAAGCTAAACACTATGACATGCTGGGATTCTGCAATGCGTGCTGGCACCACACACTATCAGCTGGAAGGGGTCACTGACTGGCAAGTAAACTCACCGATCTGAACATGAGTCATGGAAAATGAAGATGTTCATGTATTTGAGCTAACGTCATTGCAGATGCAGAAAGAGGATATGTACGAAACTCTAACAGACACTGATAGAGGAAACAGAAAGCTTACAACACTTGGAAAAAAAGGAACATACACTTACCCTTTGCAAAGACTTTCAGTGCTTTACATATTGTACCAAACAGATGAAAGGTATTAATTACACATAGTCAATGTCTGTAGGGGTCTTCCAGGACCTAGGATAGCATTACATACTGGCCAACCAAAGATCAGAAGTCAGAAATGCATTTACTACACCTAACCTACCGAACACCACAGCTTAGCCTCGCTCACCTTGAACATGCTCAGAACAATGCATTGGCCTACAGGTGGGCAAAATCACCTGATATGAAGACTACTTTTTATAAAGCGTTCACTATCTGGTGTAATTTATTGAATTTTGTACTGAAAGTGAAAAAAAATCTGTAGAATATCAGTTGTTAATCCTCGTCATCACGTGGCTGACTAGGAGCTGAAGTTCATTACTCCATCTTGCATCACAGAGTATCATACCTACCACATCAATAGCCCAGGAAATGATGAAAATTCAAATTATGCTCTCTATGGAAATAATACCGGTTCTGCACTATAATAAAGTGAAAATCATTTAAGTCAGGGACTATCTGAAATCTATGTTAAAGCTTAATATGTTTTCTTTTTATACGTTTCTTTTAAAGGCATGGTCTCTGAAACTCATTATCAATTTCCCCTTTTTAAACCAAGAGAATGCCAGTTTCAAAGAAATACCAGAAATCCAAGCCCATGACACCTTTTTCCCTTATAACTTGAAGGGTATCATTTACTAGGTATAGGCACTGTCTCCAAAGCATTTAACTTTTTGTAAAGCCCTGAAACCAGTTCTTCCAAGTTGCTGGCTTCTGTATACAGTTATTTTCCAGATACATTACAGGAAAAGCACCAAAAAAACCAACCACAAAGCTTGTCCATGGTGTCCCCTGCATCCTTAGTTCCAGAGTCGACTCCTGTTTCCCAACTCAACACCAGAGACCCATGATCCAGAGAGGAGCATAGAGGTTAGACAGGATGAAGACTCAAGAGGCCGTAACAGAAAAGCAGGCCCTACATATCCCATTCTTTCCTTTTGTTACCAGGCAATATTACAGGCAATTATTACAGGTAATAAAAAATCCAATGGTTCTGCTCCTTAAGACTCCTTCAGAAAGCTGAATAGGACTCAAGGAGTTAAAGTTCTTTCTAACCAGCCCAAAGTTTGATGGAGAAATGAGCTTTGAAGAAGACAAACAGGAAGACCAGGCACCTGATGCAGAAAAGTTAGTCAAGGGGTTCCATGGTACAGTTTTCATCACATTGCACCTGGCATTCAAAGGGGAAGTTCACAGCCTAAGAGTCTTGTCCACCCCCGGGACAGTCAGACATCAATGGCTATTTCCCACCCAACCCAAGAAAAGGATCTGTCTAATTCCAGGTCCATTCAGCTCTCTCCTTTCCCAACTACCTATTCACACCACACACAGGCCCTCCACCACCTGCCCCCCATTCCCCAGCCTTCTGGGTACAAAATCTGTTTTGGCATCCTGACTCCTACCTGCTTGTTCATTTAAGAACTTACAGTGACCTGGGAGCTCCAGTAAGAAAACTGGTAAATGCCATTATAAAACTCCTAGAGAGGGGCCTCCCTGGTGGCACAAGGAGTTAAGTCACAGTACTATGAAGCTATCCACTGCAGCACAAGTTTGATCCCTGGCCAGGGAGCTAACCCACATTGCACAGCAGACCTCTCCTGTCTTGCCTGCTGCAACCTTCAGAAGTGTATTTCAGTCAGTCTGCCTGTTCTGTTCCCCACTCTGTCTCTGGTGAGTCCTCTCACCCCCCCATCTCTGGCCTGCACCCCAGCTCTTATATGCATAAATAAATAAATCTTAAAAAAAAAAAAACTCAAGAAAGGAGGACTTGAAGGTTGTTGCTGAATAAAAGATATAACAAGAAGCGTTCTTGCTTTCTCTCCCTACAAAGCAAGTGACCCATTCTCTCCCTACAAGAAAGCAGATACGTCCCCGGCTACAGAAAATACATGAAGATGGATTAAACACTGAAAGAGGTGCTTAGAATTTTTGTAGGGAATTTTACAACCAAGACAAAGCACTGCTAAAAAATGAAATGAACTTTGTTATATAATTCTTATCACTCCCAAAGTATCTATAGGTACATCTACAGATACCTGCTCCTCCCAGCAGTAAAGAGAATTTCCCTAAGCAAATGGGGATATATTCTTGAATTGCCTTTCCCATCATGTGATCCTACTATCATCTCACTCTCAAGTAATCCTTTAGTCTCAGTTCTCATCCAGCTTTTTCAAACTATAATTCTGAGAAGCAGGCACCCTCCTGTAAACTGTGAGGGGTTTTGGACTATGGGAGCTAACTAAATCCTAAAGAGTTTCAACAGCTAATTAGTGCTGAGGATAGAAAGATTTAAAATCTGCTTATGTTATGCTTATAATTGCTTTTATCTGCTTATATTAGTTATTTTTTAAACTAACTTCAAAAAAATAAATTAGAGGGCCTCCCTGGTGGCAGGATACTGCTAATATCTCAGAATATGTAGGATACCCCAAGGCAAAAAAATTATTCTGTCCAAAAATGTCAGTGGAGCTGAATATGATAAACAAGTTCTAAGAGATAATATGTTTTGATTAACTCCTTTGTTTCAGAGCTTTAAGTTTAAATTCCAGGCACATGGTCAGGTACAATGGAGCTGTGTCTGGGAGCAGGTATTCATCAATCACACACCCAGACAGACACCTATTTTCTATTCACATAAAACTAGTTCTAGACGAAAGACACTAAAGTCAGACTAAAGAAACTAGCTGAAGGATTATTGGTATTTTATTTGGTTGGGCTTTGCTAAGTTTTATGTTTAAAATAAATGTTTAATCAAATGAAATGACTTTAATGAAGGATTTTGATACATTTGCTTCAGATTATTTTTTAAAGTGTTGATAAAGTTAAAGCCCATGTTCCCACCATCCTATTATTTCCACATATATTTTGCACTTATCTACATATATCTACATAAATAGTATCTATTTATGGTAATAATTTTTTTTATTTTTAAGGTTTATTTTATTTATGCATACAAGAACTGGGATGCAGGCCAAAGGTTCAGAGGGCAAGAGGATTCACCAGAGACATAGTGGGGAGAAGAACAGATGGATCCACTGAAATACACTGCTGAGGGAACAGCGAGTGAGATAGGAGAGGTCTGCTGCGTTATGTGGGTCAGCTCCTTGGCCGGGGATCGAACTCATGCAAAAGTGGCTGCTGATAGCTTGATAGTGCTGAGACTTTAACCACTGCACTACCAGGGATGTCCCTATATTTTAAATAAATGCAATCATACTATACATTTTTTTCTTTCAACGCTGAGATGTGTCTTTGTTCTTTCCATATAAAGCCAGTTGATTCATTTGACAGGCATAAATTGAGAGTATAAATAAATCAGTCTACTTTCTAATTTTCCACCTACTGGATGGACACCTGGGGTGTCTCCACTTTTTCACAATCTGTATACACCTGTAAGATGTCTTCCAATACACATGCTGAGTGTTTGGCTAGGTTCGAAATCTCAGAAATAGAATTTTGAAGTTTGCTGCAAATTTGCTTCAAATTTGCCAAATTGTTATACAAAGAGGTTGGACGATGTTTCCATTATATAGCACTTCAGAAAACACATATAACTGATCTTACAGTTTTCAAATAAGAAAAAAAAAATCAAACACTTGCCTTCTACAAAGCTATATTAAGATCTGAGTGTAAAAACGCAGAGTATTAAAACTTCTTACTACCAAGTCCAACAGTGGAGAGTTGCACAAAGCCAATTCCCAGACAATGACTGAGTTGTCAAATAATTCAACTCAATTCTAACACTATTTTCCAGGAGATAGCTAAGGTGAGTTTCCAAAAATCTCCTCCTTGGGTTGGATTAATTTGCTCGAGCAGCTCACAGAACTCAGAAACACTTACTTACTACATTACTGGGTTATTATCAGAAACAGCCAGATGAAGCATAGAGTGAGGTATGGAAAAGGGGTTCGAGACTCCCACGTCTTCTTCAGGAGCACCACCCTCCAGCGTGAGGAGATACCCTTCAGTTGGGGGGGTTGCATGGGGCCTCATTACCTTGGTATGATCGATTAAATGTTCGACCATTGGTGATACTGAACTCAAAGTCCAGTTCTTCCCTGAAGCTGAGGAGTGAAGCTAAAACTCCAACCCTTAATCACATGGTTGGCTCCCCAGGCAACCAGCTGCCCCAGGGAGGGGGGGGCACCCCTTTTCCTCCCCCCCACTCATCAAGGGACTTCCCAAAAGTTCCTTCATTAGCATAACAAAAGGCACCTTTTGGGTGGTTGTGACTTAAATCCAAGGGTTTTAGGAACCCTGCCAGAAATGGGGGTGAAGATCAAATATGTGTTTCCTATTATAAATCATAATACCGCTAGAGAATTTTTTTCAGAATCACCTGCTAGGAAGGAATACTTATTCCAAGAGCAACAATCCATAGTCCTGTCCCCACAAAAACTTTCAAATGTCAAAAAAGGAGTGTCTAAAAATAAACATTTGGGGGCCTCCCTAGTGGCACAAGGAGTTAAGACACAGCACTATGAAGCTATCTGCAGCCACAGCTAGAGCAATATAAGTTCGATCCCCGACCAGAATGGTGACACACACAGCACAGCAGACCTCTCCTGTCTCACCCGCTGCTCACCTCAGCAGTGTATTTCAGTACATCTGCTTGTTCTGCTCCCCACTCTGTGTCTGGTGAATCCTCTCACCCCACCCCATCTCTGGCCTGCACCCCAGCTCTTGTATGCATAAATAAATCTTTAAAAATAATAATAAAAAATAAACACTTGTGGGTTATGACCAAATCTCAATTCAAACAAATCAATTGTAAGATAATGACATTATTATAGGAATTTAAACGCAGACTGCATATTAGATGACATTAAGAATTTGTTACATTTGGGCCTCCCCTTTAGCGCATTGGTTGAGCGCTGGGTTGCAAAGCTGGCCGCAGCCTTTGCAGCACGGGTTCGATCCCCGGCCACCGGCGAGGGTCCCACATGGCGCGCAGACCTCTCCTGCCGCCCACTGCTCCCCTCAGCAGTGTACTTTGTCAGTCTGCCTGTTCTGCTCTCCGCTCTGGCTCTGGTGAATTCTCTCACCCTCCCGTACTTCTGACTGTACCCAGTGCTTGTGTAAATAAATAAAATAAATCTTTAAAAAAAAAAAAAAAAGCTAGTTCTGCTGTGTAATTTAAAAAAAAATTTTATTACATTTATTAAAAGGATAATAGCAATGCGGCTATTTTTAAAGTTTTTGAGAAATGCATGGAAAGACATGAAATTTTGTATCTGTGTTAAATACTTCTTTACCAAGAAAGAATGATAAATTAACCAAATATGGCAAAATCTTGACAAATGTTGAATCTGGCTATATGAGGCTCATTATGCTATTTCTCTATTTCTCATTATGCTATTTCTCTACGTATGTTTCAAAATTGTCATCATCATTATCACCAATACTCATCATTAAGGGAAAACTAATAAAATCAGGTAGACATTGCCATGATAAAGGAAAAACTCAACCAAGGATTCTTCCACATCTGGCAACTGGGTTCTTTTTATTGATACAACTAGTTAAATTAGGTCCAATGTTTTATCATTAATTTATCATTAAGGAAACCCCAGTAAATGCATTATATGCCACAACCTTGAGGAGAGCAGACAGTGATCTATAGTCAAAGAATTAAATCAATTTAGCTGCCTGAAACAGACTACCAAAAACAAAATTAATATGATAAAATTATATTCCTCAAAAGTCTGTGATTAAATGTTATCCCACATTTTCTGTGAAGCCAAGAAATTTGATGACTTCATATAATCAGTGTTTTACAAGTATCAATGTGGTCAGTCAAGTCTCACAAAACGAATTTTCTATGGAAAAATAAAATAAGAGGGAAATGTTAGACAACATGAATTATCTCAGAATAGGTATACCATCAGAGGCTTTCCCTAAAGCATTCTGTTCTTTGTTGGGGAAGAGGAGGTGTAAAAGGTGGGGAATGGGGGACAGAAGAGAAATTGAGCACAGGGACTTAATTAACCATAGTCCATGTGACCCAAAATCTCTGTGCGTGTGCATGCGTTCTCGCTGCAAAAGGACAACTTGGAGGACCCAAGGAGGTGGCATGCATTTTCCAGTGCCCAAAGTGCTGAGTCAGGCCAGCAACACTTTCCAGAGAACAATGCCAAAATGACTAAGCTAAGCCACCTCCTTCTTTATTTGTATGGGTTGTGACTCACTCCTGGCGCAAAGGCAACTACATGCCTTTTATTCCTGCCTGTTGACTTCTGGTTTGTCATTATTCAAAATGCCCTAGTACCACAATGCAACTAGAGTAGAATTAAACTTGAATTATGAAAATTACATGCTTAATTATAATCACGATCAAAATTAATAACTAATTGTGTATGATAGCATAGGTGAGGGACCCCAAGAGTGAGGTCAGTAGATCCTAATAGTCAAAGAGTCCCTTGCACTATTTATGAACAGGGAAAAATAAAATTTGCTAAAATCACAGTCATCTGTCCTATGATTGTAGTGGGGCTAAAACAACAGATACAAATGAGCCATTACCTTCCTCTTCTTAGAGCCTCCTATCACATACGTTCCCAGGTAACAAAAACTAGAGTAAAGAGTAATTGTATTCTCCACTGAAGTTGAATGTTCAGTATAACAGTTACTTGAAGTAGGAAAAAATTTATCTTCATCATTGAACTAACAATGAGGAAAAATTCTTAAAGCTAAAAGAGGAAGGAAGATCTTCAAGAGATCATATCTGAAGCTCGGTAGATTAGTTTTTTAATAGATGACACAATAGAATGTGGCTGAAAATAGAAGAGACATAACCACAAAGATTCAGCTTTCCCTCGATTCAGCTTTCTGTTGGTCCATTCAATGAAAGTACAGAAGAAACACAATGGAACAGGGGTTTGGCTGGAAAAGAGACCTGAAAAGTGTTTCAAAAAAAAAAAAAAAAAAATTCTTTCATCAAGTAAAAGATTATCAGGAGGAATTTTTTTGGTATATAACATAAACATAACTATCCCTCTCAGCTCCCCAAACCTATCATCAACACTGTATCATTCAGAGACATCTCAGAATCACACCTGCCTCCCTGGGGCCTTTGGCCTGCCTGGGACTCTGACCTAAACTTTGATCACTGGATACTGACTTGGAGTGGAGTTGACTGAAGTACTGAGACATGATGCTCCTAATGCAAAAGATTGCACCAGCCAACCACACAAGCGCTCGTTGTGTTTCATCATCCTCAGCCAATTTGTCTAGAATGCCACTACCTCTCTGCTGACTTCAAACATCCGGATGTATCAACAGGCACACACCCCATAACAGGGCTGCCCAAGCAGCACTTAAATCAGGATGGGAGTGGAGGTGCATGCCATGCAGAGTTGTGGGATTAACAGAGATGAGAGGAGCATATCTCAGAGCCTAAATTAGATCTCGTGCTTATGCACCTACCTAAGCTTGCATCACAGGGCCAGCCGGATGCCTGTCACACCACCGGGACACTGTCTTACTCATCTTTGGATACCACATTCACCTCACATGTAGTAAATGCTCAATCACCGCGATGGTCAATTCCCAATTTCTCAAGCTAAAAGGAAGGCCAGAGGTCAAAAGCCAGCAGCGAAGGCTGCCACAGGCCAGTTACTGGGTCTAAGTTGTGCAGCGGCGCTGGCACTAAGCCTCCCCTGGGGCACCAGTTTTTTCCAGTGTGCAATCTGGCCAGGTTTGTGATGATAAACTAAGGAAAAAGTTGGACTTGAATGAAAATTTGTCTATTGATTTGATAGCCAAGTAGTCCATGAGCAAGGTAGGGGGCCGTGGGATGGCATGATGGGATTGGGGCGGGTTGGGGAGAGCTCAGCCACCCAAAGGTTCTACCCACTTAAACAAAGAAAAAGGGGCACCTGCATTTTTTACTGAGGCGTGCACTTCAAACAGCAGCACCACTAGCGAGGCACCTAGAAAGGAAGCTGAGAGAGGCCGGGGGGGTCCAGGGTACCAGGTGTCAGTCCCCAATAAAGACAGCTGTCATGGGATGGGGGGAAGGGGCTGTCACTCTGAATGATATGTGACAAATTTTGTAGATATCAGCCTTACTCTCAACCATTATGACTTATACTTTGTATTCTTACTTTTTCCTGGAAGTAACATGGAAAAGTCAAAGACAAAAAGTAGAGAAGATAGTTTTATGCTGAAAAACATAACTAGTGAAAACGTCCACTTCCCTATGCCCTAAAAAAAAAAAAAAAAAACTAAACCACTGCTACTGGAACATCTTCCTCTATTTTTCAGTCCTCTTAATCTAAAATTTGAAACACCTTGCCCTTTTAGATTCATGGCCCAAGACAAGCACCACCACCACCACCCCAACCGATAGGCCCCCTGGAATTTCACTCAAAATCAATGGCAGCCTAAAGTCTCACCAAATACAACAGAAATAAAGTTTGTTGTCTCCTTAAATGCTAAGGACACAGATTTAAAAATATATTCAGGAAAAAAAAATTAGTAGATCTGTTATACCTGAGAGGTATATGACTAAGGGATCGAGTATAACTAGACAATCTTGGTAAAAATGTTACTAGTGATAATATTTTGAAGTTTAAATTCATACCATGAAGCAATACTAGTTACTTCAACCAACTGAACATAACAATCCAACTACACAAAATTATACAGATGTTTTCACTCTACTGTTTTGTTTTGTTTTTTCAAAATACACTAGAAGGTACAATTTCCACAATTTTTTGAAAAACCTCCAGAAGACAAATTCCTTCTCATTGTGTCTTTGACATTTTGATCCTCTCTAATCCCAAATTACATGGGCATAAAATTGTTTCAACAATTATTTTTGAAAAACATATAAAGGCTTAGTTTGTATTAAACTTCACCATTTATTTCTTCCTAAATTCATATTTGTTGTTCCCATAGACTTCTGCTCCCCTATAAACCCAATGTCTTAAATGTTCTTAAAATTCTGACCCCAAGTGAAAGAGGGTTTACTGGGTCAAAGGCAAGGCACACAAACAGAACTGGGACAGTTAGCTCATTTGATTTGTTCACTCACTTCTAGAAATATTAAACAAGTTTCTTACTGCGGGACTTTTCTGAGCAATTGTTTCTACGCAATAATACTCTCCAAAAGGAATATATAATTATGTGGTGCTTTCCAAGCTTATTTCATGGAAGAGTTCTATTTTATGAATTACTAATCAACCTTTAGCAAGAAACAGTTTTGGAGGAAGATAATTTGAGAACCAAAAGTTAAAACAAATGTACTAACAAAACCTCAAAATAGGTGTAAATGCCATTGGCTACATCTTTAAAACCATGAGCAACCGCTTTTACATGCAAGCCTTTAGAAATACTCTGTAAGAACACGTAAACGAACCAGCACACATTACCACCTTTATAGTAAAAACTCAATCAAAACTCAGGCAGCTGCTTTTTTTTTTTTTTGCATAAAGAACGGAATTATGAATGATTGGGGCCTTTAGAATGCACTAACTCTCTGCATATCTCAAGTTCAAATTGGATAAGCCTACCTAATTTGGATATTGTAACAATCATAATGAAGAGGAAGACTTACCACCAAAAGCTGTGTTTTTCAGAACTGACTCCTTTGGGACTCCTTTTTCAATTCGTATTGTGGCCCACTGTTCAAAAACAAGAAGTATTCAATGTAAAATACTTAAACCATGCTCATGCAGTAGTGAAATTAACCATTAATCTCTGTACTATTTGAATTAAAGAGATGCCAGGGAAATCTCTGATGCAGAAATACTCCAAGTCCCAAGAACACTGTTATTATAGTTATTGACAGTGCCCCAATAAAATGAGTAAAAGATCATGTTAATGCTATTTAAACCCCCTCACACACCTGGTACCCTCAATAAATTACTCCCTGAAAAGGGCATGAAAAATATGAGTCAAGAGCACAAGTTGTGGGGCCTCCCAGGTGGCGCAAGGGGTTAAGACGTCAACCTATGAAGCTGTCCTCAACCACTGCAGCATGAGTTCGATCCCCGGCCAAGGAGCTAACCCATATTGCACAACAGACCTCTCCTGACTCACCCACTGCTCCCCTCAGCAGTGTACTTTGGCCAATGTGCCTGGTCTGTTCCCCACTCTGTCTCTGGTGAATCCTCTCATTCCCCACACCTCTAGCCTGTACGCCAGTTCTTGCATGCATAAATAAATCTTTAAAAAAAACTTAAAGAGGGCCTCCCCGGTGGCGCAGCAGTTGAGCGCTGGGTTGCGAAGCTGCCCGCAGTCTCTGCAGTGCCAGTTCGATCCCCGGCCACCTACAAGGGTCCCACATGGCACGCAGACATCTCCTGCCGCCGGCTGCTCCCCTCAGCAGTGTGCTTCGTCAGTCTGCCTGTTCTGCTCTCCACTCTGGCTCTGGTGAATTCTCTCACCCTCCCGTGCTTCTGACTGTACCCAGTGCTTGTATAAATAAATAAATGAATGAATGAATGAATGAATGAATGCATCTTAAAAAAGGCGGGGGGGCCTTCCCTGGTTGCACAGGCGGTTGAGCACCACACTGTGAAGCTGTCTACAGCCTCTGTCTGCAGTGCCAGTCCAATCCTGGCCAGCTGGCAAGATACCCACATGGCGCAGCAGACCTCTACTGTCTCACACCCTGCTCTCCTCAGCAGTGTATTTCAGTCTGCCTGTTCTGTTTCCCGCTCTGTCTCTGATGAATTGTCTCACCCTCCCACACATCTGACCTGTACCCTAGTTCTTGTATAAATAAATAAATCTTTTTTTTTTTTTTTTAAAGAGCAAAAGTTATGGCATTGAGACAGTCTGGGTTTAAAGTTACATAATCCTTTTGGGCTTTAATTTCCTCATCTGTAAAATGAGGATAACAGTTCCTATCCCATAGGATTGCTATGAGGATTAAAGAGATTGACACATAGGGCCTCCCCAGTGGCACAGAGGGTTGAGCGCAGCGTTGTGAAGCTGTCTGCACCTTCTGCAGCGCAGGTTCAATTCCCAGCCAGCTGGGGAGATACCCACATGGCACGGCAGACCTCTCCTGTCTCGCCCGCTGCTCCCCTCAGCAGTGCCTTCGGTCCGTCTGCCTGTTCTGCTCCCCACTCTGTCTCTGGTGAATCTGCTCACCCTCCCATGCCTCTGGCCTGTACCCCAGCTCTTGTATAAAAATCTTTAAAAAAAAAAAAAAGATTGACACATATAAAGACCTAAACACAGGACCACAAAGTAACTATTAGATAATTTCATAATAAATTAGACATTCAACAATAAGACACACTCGAAGAGGCCAAATTGCCTGAATCAGGAATAAGGTGGCAGAAAGGGGCAGTGTGAGAGCTAGATAGCAATGGGAGAAATAAATGTCTAATTACAGAGATCACCTGCCTGCAGGTCGCTTACCTACTGGGACGTGTAGAGAAAATGATATGATTATGAGGAACCACAGGTGTGAGCAATCTTAAGAAGAGGAAACACCAACTCCCAGTTTGTTTTGAATAGTCATAGGAAGATAAGGAAACATACCAAGAAGCAATTTCATTCTTGTCTTTATACTTTCTTGGGTATTTCTAAAATTATCTACCATTAACATCATAGTTCAAAAATTGCTGCAAGTGAACTATTTTGATGGCATTTGAGAAAATTATAAAGGCTATTTTTTCTAGTTTAGAAAAGAAGCAATTAAAATATTGTTCCAATGATTATAATTCCAAAAGCTAACAATGTCTAAATTGATTGACCCGGGGAAAGGGTAGAAAAAGCAAGTAAAAGGTAAAAGCCATCATAATAATTATAATTAGGATTTAAGCTCCCTGCAAATGGAATATTTTTCAAGGCAAAAACCTCAAAGAGGCAAAAAAAAAAAAAATCAAATAAGAAAATAACTGATAAGAACAAATAACCTAAAAGATGTACGCAAAGGTCAAATGTAAGGCATGATCCAACTACATGTGGAATTCTGCACAACATCTCAGAGTCAAGTAGGAATAAGCTATTTGCATGTAGAGAATAGTCTATACATAGTAGTCTAATCTTCTGGGCTTCAAATGGCAAGTCGCAAATGCTAATAATACTCACTCTTAATCTGGTTGAGTCCTTTTCTCTTCCTTGGTGATTTGGAGCAGTTCTTAAACTCTGACTTATACCTCCCATCTTTCCTGAAGCGGTAAAGGTTTATTCCCATAGTTTTTCACTTTAATGTTTTGGCACCTATTGCCATTTGTAAGAAGATCAAAGATACAGTGAAAATAAAATCTTGTAATCATTGCTCATCTGAGAGTTTAATTCTTTTATTGCATATGTGTGATTTTATGTAAATGGTAATTGCCATAGACTAGGACAGCTGTGTGTCACTGCTCAGAAAAATGACCTCTCTGAACTGTCATTCCTCAATCTAGCACGGGGAGTAATAATAGGTCCTGTCTCAGAGAGTTGTTTTGGAACTAATTTAAGTGAAAAGTATGTTCCCTTTGTAGCTTTTCTTTTTTTTTTAAGATTTATGCATACAAGAACTGGGGTACAGGCCAGGTGTGGGGTGGTGAGAGGATTCACGAGAGACAGAGAGGGGAACATAAAAGGCAAACTGACTGAAATACACTGCTGAGGGGAGCAGCAGGAGAGTCAGGAGAGTTCTGCTGCACCATGTGGGTAGCTCCCTGGCCCAGGATTGAATTTGTGCTGCAGTGGCTGTGGATAGCTTCATAAGGTTGCATCTTAACCACTTGCGCCACCAGGGAGGCCCTGTAGCTTTTCTTTATTATGACATTCTGTCATAAGCAGTCATGGCCTGCCTGCACATTTATTGAATTTCCAACACAAGGGTTAATACCTGATTATTATAAAAACAAGGTGTTATAAACATCTGAGAATTATTGACACATTTTTTTTAAAAGATGGAAAGCTAACTGGTGAATGGAGGAAAGGGTTAAGGAAAGAATAATTTTTAAAAAAAGGCAGGAATTATTTGTTCCTTGTGAGTTAACCTGTCAAAGATCTGAAGATAAATTAAATCTTAGCCACATGGAGGGGGGGCATGGGGGATGAGTGTTTGAACTCCAACTCCCACTAAGAGTTGAGCTCCTACCATATATCAAGTGCTTTCATGTATTTCTCCTCACTTATCTGCACCAAGACTTTAAAAGGCAGTTTCCTATGAACCTCTGTAGAAACCAAGGTCAGACATTTGGAGGAAACTATTTACGCTTCTGGTTTATTCTTCAAAAGTTGAGGGAATCGTTGGCCCATGAACATTTATTATCTGCCCATTGCCTGCATTATCTGGTGAGATGAGTTAATTCGCATAGCATTCCTCACCAGATAATGCAAGCAGTAGGCAGATAATAAATATTCTCTTTCTACTTTTATTATCCTCTAATCATGAGCCTTAGGTCAAGGAATAGCAATTGCTCACCACTCCCAATCCCATCAACTTTCATGTTTAAGAAAGGCATTTTCCAACCTTTAATCCATGCTCCTATTTGGTCAACATAAAACCTTCACACACACTCTCCCAGAGATTCTAATACATACACCCTCACCATCCAGATGAACTACCCTCTCTCTATCCTCTCAATTGTTTTACTTTTCATAACTTATATTCCTAAAACAATTTTCCCAATAGAAAATTATAATACTGACATATCTTGAGACTCACTGGTTTAGAGAATCACAAAACTTACTTTAAGCTAAGAATGCAAAACTTGTCCTCAAATGGCTTGCCACTCAGGGACTTATACACACATCTAGAGATGGCTGTATTGCAGCAATGCAGTAGGCAGCTTGCAATAAATAATTATTACCTGAACTGGTAAGCTGAGGAGACCATAGAGCTGGGTGGTTAACAATTACCACAGTCAGCTATTCAGAAGGTATCCTGCACACATTTCAGCTTCCAAAATTTCAGTTTATGGCCATGAAAAAGCACTTATAAAAGTATACACAGAATGTACTAATCTAAATGACCTTTTAAAATAGTATGCAGGGCCTTCCTCGTGGCACAGGGGGTTAAGACACAACCTATGAAGCAATCCAAAGCCTGTATAGCACGAGTTCAATCCCCAGCCAGGGAGCAACCCACATGGCACAGCAGACCTCTTCTGTCTCGCCTGCTGCTCCCCTCAGCAGTGTATTTCAGTCAATCCACTTGTTCTGTTCCCCACTCTGTCTCTGGTGAATCCTCTCACCTCCCACACCTCTGGCCTGTACCCCAGTTCTTGTATGCATAAATAAATAAATATTTTTTAAAAAATAAAAAAAAAATAGTATGCAAATCATAACCAAGGAAAGTTGGTTAGGAGAAACTTCTTAGTCCAATCAAAGAGCCCAAAGAATATTCTTGGGACTAGAACACAAAAGAAAACCAAAATTAAGAACTAACCAATAATGTGTAACAGGAGGGCAGGGCCTTGAATGGAATCTACAGAAAAGCAAGGTATTTCTCCAGAACTAAATATATTCAATAGTAAACAACCAGCACCATTTTTTAAGAAAATTACCCCTATAGTTAGAGGAAGCAATATACTAACTTCAGCCTAAAAAAAAAAAAAAGGCTTTGAAACAATCCTGTCCTAGTTGAAGAATGACAAACCCTGGCCTGCTATTTACCCCTCCTGTGCTTAAAACAGACATCAACTGTGGGATCCCAGCCAGCTCTTGCCTGATGAATCCAACCTTTCCCCAATATCAGCCGAGAGCTACCACCAGAGTTGATTCATGAAATGAATCCCCATTCCATTTTCATATATGCCAAGTGTCTCTCTGATCTCTTATTGTAACTTAGTCTTAGCGCAGAGGATAGTTCTTTATGCTTCCATCTAACTGGCTTGCAAGCTAAGGGGTATATCTCCCACTACATTTAGAGAACAGGCAATCTCAAGACTTCGATTAACAAGGAGTACATCTCTGAAACTCCAGGTGAAGAAAAAATTAAAACCTGAGACACTGTCAAATCGAAAATAAGATTCTGGAATATCCCTTCAAAGTATCATAGGATTCTTTGCCAGACTAACAGCACCCAGCTGGCCTCTCTCCATGACATCTCTTTAACTGTACCTTGAATCCCTAAAGCAAGACATGCAGGAGTCCATGCCTGGAAGCCAGTGGGCACGATTTACCTTCACTCCACTCTCACTTGGATACAAATTCCAAAAGACATTGCTGTATGGGACAAAAGTCCAGTCATGTCAGAGTTCTGAGAAAGAGTAACCACCTGAAGGAGCTAATCTACTATGAGGAGAGTATGCTCAGAGGGTGCACCAGTCAGACGCAGCTAAGACATAGTATATGACCAAGTTCAGAGTGTAAAGTTAGGAACAAAAGTTCAAAATTGAAATTATTTCCCAAGAAGAAACAGCAAAACTTTAAAAACAAGAGGGCTGAGGTTGAAGAATTAAATACAAGTCAAAGACTAGACCAAAAAATAGGCACAAAATCCAACAAAAATCTGTAACTAGCAGGTAGAAGAATTAACAGATCATCAGGTGGAATTAGCAGGTAATCTCCAACAGGAGAACAGCAGGTTAAAGACGGCTAACCCCACTAGCTGAGGGAGAAGAGCACATCAGTTCCTGGGCCGAGGCAGACAAAAATAAGGGTAGTAAAACTAGAACCTGTGTTAGAAGTCCCTCTGGAATTTAGAGAAACAAGGATGCTAAAAACTAAGCATTCTTTTAAGAGCAGCAAATACCTATATAGCACCTAACCTGTAACAGGCAAACTTCTAATATGACATTTTAACTCACTTAAACAACCCTGTGGAAATAAATGTTAATGGTACTTCTAAATGAGGAAAATGAGGCACAAGAGGTTCGATCCCCGGCTGCTCCCCGGCCCCGGGAGGAGGGTCCCACATGGCGCACAGACCTCTCCTGCAGCCTGCTGCTCCCCTCAGCAGTGTACTTCAGTCCTTCTGCCTGCTCTGCTCCCCGCTCTGGCTCTGGTGAATTCTCTCACCCTCCCGCGCTTCTGACTGTACCCAGTGCTTGTATAAATAAATAAAAAATAAATAAATCTTTAAAAAAAAAAAAAATGAGGAACAAGAAATAGGTGACTTCCCCAAGGTCACACACTGAGAAGCACAGAGCTGTGTTTTGGTCTAAGCAAACACAAATCCTGATAGATTTGTTCGCCTAACCACTAGACCACAGTGTGGTCCTCAGCGAAGACTCCCTAATTTGCCACATAATTCAAGCAAAACACTGAGTTTCTGTGAATCTCAGTTCCCGTAACTCTACAAGAGGGACAACACTTGCCTTCCCCACTGCCCAAGGCTTTGGGGCCATCTAATGAGAGGGGAAAGGGAAGGCCTTGGCCTTCCATGATGAGAAGCTGCAGCTTTCCTTACACAGCTCCTACTTCCCCCTTCCACTCCTTGCTTTGCAGAATCTGGAAACAGGAGAGCGAGGAGTGGTCAAAGAATACACATTTTCAATGACATTTCACGTGCCACTAGTTAGACAAAATATCCATGACTCCATTATAATATAATCAGATTTCTTTCTACCAACGAGTACTTGGTTTCTTATCTTGAGTATAAGGAACAGTACGACTTTCTGGACAGGATGCCTCAGCACCCGAAAGGACCTCTGAAACCCGGGACCCCAAAAACTAAGATGAGGAGAGAGCGACAGTCGTACCTTACAGTGGATGAAAAGACATCCGCTGATTTAAAAGGCGGTACAGTTATTATTCCCATCAGTAAAAATAACTGAGCCAGGGAGCCGGGCTCTTTGCCTTACATAGCACCTAACCTGTAACAGGCAAACTTCTAACATGGCATTTTAACTCACTTAAACAACCCTATGGAAATAAATGTTAATGGTACTTCTACATGAGGAAAATGAGGCACAAGAAATAGGTGACTTCCCTAAGGTCACTCACTGAGAAGCCAGGTCTCCGCGGAGCTGCCGGCGCGCGCGGGGGCCGGGATGCAGGCTCCGCCACGCCGCGCAGGACAAACCGAAACGCTCGCCCCTCGCGCCCACTGACCTTGCCAACTGCTGCCCTCGCGTCAACTCGGCTCTCACAACTCTACCCTCGACCCCCGCCGCCCAGGCTCTCTCGAAACCCTCGGAGGAGCGGGGACACTTACCTCTAAAGTTTTCACGAGGATCTTCATGTAGATCTCGGAGATGCCCAGAGACACCCCGAAGGCGGAAGGCAGGAGGATGAGGCCGAGCACCAGCGTCAGCCAGGTGGACAGGATCTTCCCGACCAGCTCTGCGCCCTCCATGGCTCGGGACACCCTCTCGGAAAGAGTCCACGGAGAGGGGGAGCGTGACAGCTGTCCCTACGCCCCGGCAGCCGGGCGGCAGCTCGGGCAGCAGAGGCGCGGAGCCCCGGCTCCGGGCAGTCAGCGCCGCCGCCTCCCCGAACTCACTGCAGGGAAGAGGGGAAGGAAAAAAAACTTTCAGAACGACGGCGAGGTTCTTCCTTCCTCTCCGGGCTCCTCCTAACCGCGGCGGGTTAACTCTCTCGGCTGGAGGCCCCGGCGAGCGCGGAAGCCACCGCCAAGGGCGCAGACCAGGTGGCACCGGCCGGAGGACCGGAGCCGGGGTGAGCGCAGGGACACCGCGGCGCGAGCGGAGCGCTCGAGCTCAGCCTGGAACGCGCCCCACCCTGCGCCGATTTCCTCTCGGCGTTTGCGACGACTCACAGTGACTCACGGGGGCCCTCCCAGCGCGCGGATCTCTGCGGGAGCCGCGCACCACCGCACACCGGCCGCTGGCGGGGCTCGCGCCGGGCCGAGGGCCGTGCTCGTGGCTGGCTGTCTGCGAGCCCCGCGCCCTATTTCTGCGCTCTGCCCTCGCCCCACCTCCTCCGTCAACCAACGGGATGCCCCCGAACGGGATCCGCACGGAGGGCGCTGCAGCTTCCTGGGCGGCCTCCCTCCGCTGCGCCCCGCCTCCCCCAGAACTCTCAGCAAAGGTCCTTTGGAGAGCAGAGTTTTCATCTGCAGAATGTTGGCGTTTTCTTCACGCCCGACGTGAGCTATTGATGTGTCGGGGGCGCCTGAGAGAGTCTTGCTCGTGCGAGTGTAAAAGGGCCTCTCGGGAAGGTTTTCGAGGAGAGGGAAATGCAAAGAGCACGACTTAGCTGTCTTCTACGCTGCGTCCAGGTCTCGCTCTCCCCTTCCGTTCCACACGCAGCTGTAGGGCTAGGTCTTGCTTATCTAGAGAGTGGGAATCTCTTTTCACGAGTGGGTGGCGTACTGCACGTATCCGCGTCTCCCTGGCAGACAAATCCTTTATCTGAGGGTCGCTCTCTTCCCGGGGGGAGATTCCAACCACAGCTTCCCCTGTGGTCCTCAGTCACTGCAGAAAGAAAGGCCAGGTCTTTGCAAGCCTTTCCTCAAGCGGACTTGCGCTTCTGCCCCGCCAGCTTTGATAGATCTAGGGGGACAAAACTATATGGGTATTTACTTACTGCAGTTCAGGTTTCTCACAGACCTGATCTATTTTTTTACTTTTTATTTTTTAAAGATTTATTTTATTTATTTATGCATATAAGAGCTGGGGTGTAGGCCAGAGGGGGGAAGTGGTATTCACCAGAGACAGAATGGGGAGCAGAACTGGCGAATTGACTGAAATACACTGCTGAGGGGAGGGGAGCAGCAGGCGAGACAGGAGAGTTCTGCTATGCCTTGTGGGTTAGCTCCCTGGACTGGTTGGGTATCAAACTTGTGCTCCAGCGGCTGCTGATAGCTTCACAGTGCTGAGACTTAACCCCTTGCGCCACCAGGGAAGACCCCTGATCTGTTTTTTTAAAATGAGCTTAAAAGGGATGTTGAGACTGCAGGAGAAAAGCAAATCTGCTTTTACCCAGGATTTCCAGATCATCACTGAATGGGGCCAAAATATTATACAGGTCTCTTTCCAGTGTTATTTCAAGCTGGAAAAAAATGGGAGGGCCAGTCAACTGAATTGAAATAGTGTTGACAGCAAATACTGCAAAGAAAGTTACCCCTGCCCAAAGTGTAAAGAAAATGGGAGCAAAAAGGATTCGAGGGCCTCCCCGGTGGCGCAGCGGTTGAGCGCTGGGTTGCGAAGCTGCCCGCGGCCACTGCGGTGCCGGTTCGATCCCCGGCTGCTCCCCGGCCACCGGAGGAGGGTCCCACATGGCGCGCAGACCTCTCCTGCCGCCCGCTGCTCCCCTCAGCAGTGTACTTCGGTCCTTCTGCCTGCTCTGCTCCCCGCTCTGGCTCTGGTGAATTCTCTCACCCTCCCGCGCTTCTGGCTGTGCCCAGTGCATGTATAAACAAAACAAACAAACCAGCAAACAAATAAATAAAGCATGCCTCTATTGAAAAAAAAAAAAAAAAAAAAAAAAAAGGATTCGAGAAGCACCCCCTGCAAAGAATATGTTTGTCCTCTATGCCTCTGCTAAATAGGTATTATAAATCCACTAAGAAGGGGGAAATTTATGTTATGAAGGAGTCTCAGGAGCTTGAGTCTCAAACCCCTTTATGGTCTGCCAGTTTCCAAGATAAGGGAAAGGCAGCCACTGAAAACTGTTCTCAGTCCTTACAAAAAAAAAAAAAAAACAAAAAAAAACTTTGATTTAGCACAAACCTCAAAGGTTGTATTGACTCATTTAACACTGTGTGTCTGGGCAAGATTCTTATCCTTCCTTTTTTTTTCCCCCCCTCAAGGAAGCTGATTAAGAAAGGCTAAGTGTGCCAAAGTTTACCCAACAAAGTCCCAGTGCAGGTAACTTCAGGTAAGGGCCCGCCTCTCTATCCCACCAAAAACAGGTAGTAAGTGTCCACATTGTCCAATGATCTCTGATACTCATCATCAAACTCCATGAATTGATTTGGGTTTTTTGGGTTTGGTTTATTGACTAGTGGGGCAGAATCACTGTCCCACAGAGAATAATGGGGTGGTAGCAATATGGAATTTGGAGTGTTACACTGACTCCAGCCAAAGCATTAAAAGTTTGAGTGATTCCTTGTCCTTCATGCATCATGTCTGTCATCAGCAAAAAGCATTCTTTTTAGGGTTAAATAGTGACTGAATTTGAAATTACTTGTCTTTTTCTTTTAAAGATTTATTTTTTATGCATACAAGAAGTGGGGTGCAGGCCAGAGGTGTGGTGCGGGGGGTGGTGGTGAGAGGATTCACCAGAGACAGAGTGAGGAGCAGAACAGGCAGAATTGTTAGGGGGAAAGGATGTCCCTCGCTAATCCCATACAGGCTTTGTGGACCCCACCCCCACTTCAGACTAAAGCCATCAGGACATTGGGAAAGACAAATCTCATCACCACCAAAAGGAGGGTAGCTGGGACCTGAGGGTGGAGTTGGGCAGCCAGGTTGGATATAAAAACCAAACACGTGGGCCTTGAGGGGGCTCGCTATCGCTCGCCTCCTGGCTTCACCGCTCCTGGCTGGCAGCCAGCTCTCAGAGTGCCATTTTGGGATTCCTGATCGGCGGATCAGGTAGGACTCATTTAAAACTTTGTCTCTCCCTTTTCTCCCTGAGCTGTACATTTCCTCATTTCCCCTTCCCGTGTAAATAAACCTTTTATGAACCTTTCGCGTGTGCCTGCAGTAGAGCATTGATAAGTCCTTTAAAGCGCGCGGGTGAGGACCCACAGTCAGGCACCCCGTTTTGTATCGGGGTTGCTCTACAACAGAATGACTGAAATACATTGCTGAGGGGAACAGCAGGCTAGTCAGGAGAGTCTGCTGTGCCATGTGGGTAGCTCCCTGCCTGGGGATCGAACTCGTGCTGCAGTGGCTGTGAATAGCTTCATAGGTTGCATCTAAACCCCTTGAGCCACCTGGGAGGCCCAAAATTACTTTGTTAAGACAAAGATCTGTGCAGATATCAGATGGCAGACAGCTTGGTTTAAAAAGGGAGATAAAGGAGAATGGCAAGTTGGTGTGAGTGCAAAAGCTCTCCATCTTTTTCTTGGCTAAAACATGGAAGAGCCCACATATGTTCCCAAAAGGAATTAAGTCTCACCTTCACAGTGATGTGGAAGGATGAGGGAAGTCATCACAGAGAAATTGCATTATCTGTCTCATGTGAACCCAGCTAAAGATCTTGGGATGGTTCTGTTACAAGGCAGGGTGAGGGGCAACCCAGGACCCCAAACCTGCCTACTATAAGTGGGTTCTGCCATCTTCCCCATCAAGACAAAACATATTCTAGTGCGTATTAGACCTTCAATGGAAGGGAATTTTAATATAATTAGTGTCAATAAAGAGAAGATAAAGAGTATGATTAAACTAGTTTCCCCACGAAACAACCAAAGTTACCCATTTCCTTATGGGTAAAGACCCAGCCAAACAAGGTTGTGTAACAGGGTAGTCCCCAGGAAAGGGGGAGGTTCCAGGTTCCCTGCCCCACCCAAGGGAGGGTGGAGCTGAGCAGGAAGAGGAGAAGCTGCAGAAGAGACTGAGGAAGGAAGGAAACAGGATGGAGCCAGAAGGAGACCTGGAGGAGGCGCATGGAGCCTAGAGACACGTGAAGAAACTGCGCTTGTCTTTTGGTCGTGGACTGGGTGACACAGATGTGGGTGAGACCCGTGGGGAGGTGACAATGGCAGCCTTTATCTTGATGTTGATTTTGCTCTTTTCCTTCCGGGCTTGTCTGGTTGTTTCTGACCCTTTTCTGTGGGTCCCCACTGGAAGATGCTTTAGACTTGTGGCAGGCTTTGGGGCCTTGCTCTGGGCCAATCCCATATGGATGGACTTTTACCCACGAGGGGACGGGTAACTTTGGGTGCTTCATTTAGAAACTAGACTCTTTGCCTTACCTGTATTGTTTCCTAGTTTTATTAAAGTTCCTTCCCATTAAAGTCTCATATGTTTTGTGTTGATGCGGCGCATGGCAGAACCCATTTAGAATAGGTAGGTTTGCGGGGTTTGGGCTGCCCCTCTCCCTGTCCTATAACAGTTGGTCCAAAGCAAGACCACTAAGGCGCAAAAGCTTGCCACAGATCTAAGGCACCTTCCAGTAGGGACCCATAGGAAAGTGTCAGAAGGGGCCAGGCAAGTCTAGAAGGGAAAGAGCAAAATATAAACCCAAGTCAAGACAAAGGCTGCCACTGTCAGCCTCCCCACGGATCTGTCACCCACATCTCTGTCTCTTTCAAGTGTCTCCTTCCATGTCCCCCAAGTCCCTGGTGCAAATCCAAGGCAAAGAGGCAAGGACACCCTCCTTCACATGCCTATTCCATATATCTTCTCTAAGTACCCTCTTCCAAGTCTTCAGCCTTTCCTCTCTGCTCAGCTCCACCCTTCATTAGATGGGCAGGGGACCTAGAACCTCCACTTTTTAGATTGCTCTGTTACAATCTCAATCATTAGACAGATGATTATGGATTTCTGCTGGAGGATAGAATCAGTAACCTATTAAGTATAGCCAAGAATAGTTTAAGCTAACACTAATCAACTCTTTTTTTAAACCACTAACCATCTCTTCCTCTTCTCCCAAAAAATATCAGCCTGGGGTACAATTTAGGTTTTCTACCTGAATCTGTATCATAAATTGCAATTCTTTGATTCTAAACAAATGTGCCCTCTCTTTTCAATTGCCTCCTAGATTTGTAGCAAGCTAAAACACTAAATCCAAAATTTCTGCTTATTGGGCCTATCTCAATAAATTTCACCTGATTCAACTTTATGTTCCTTCCACCATGGTTCTGTTATAGGGCAGCCCCGATACAAAACGGGGTGCCTGACTATGGGTCCTCACCCACGCACTTAAAAGGACTTATCAATGCTCTACTGCAGGCACACACGAAAGGTTAATAAAAGGTTTATTTACAAGGGAAGGGCAAATGAGGAAATGTACAGCTCAGGGAGAAAAATGGGAGACAAAGTTTTAAATGCATCCTACCCGATCCGCAGATCTATAATCCCAAGTGGCACTCTGAGAGCTGGCCGCAAGCCAGGAGCCATGAAGCCAGGAGGCTAGCAACAGAGTGAGAGACCCCAAGGCCCACGTGTCTGGTTTTTATACCCAACCTGGCTGCTTAACTCCACCGTTAGGTCCCAGCCACCTTCCCTTTGGTGGTAACCGGATTTGTCTTTCCCAATGTCTTGATGGCTGTGGTAGAGTGGGGGCGGAGTCCACAAAGCCTGTATGGGGTTAGTTCAGAACATCCTTCCCCCCTAACAGTTCCACACCTTTAATATCCATTTGCACACATAGCCCCCAAATTTCTATCTGTAAAAACTGGAAAAAATCTTGCTGTTCTTTTTTTTTTTAAAGATTTATTTTATTTATACAAGAGCCGGGGTACAGGCTAGATGCACGGGAGGGTGAGAGGATTCACCAGAGACAGAGTGGGAAACAGAACAGGCAGACTGACAAAATACACTGCCAAGCAGAGCAGCCGGTGAGGCAGGAGAGGTCTGCTCACCCTGTGGGTTGCTCCGAGGCCAGCGGGCATTGAACCGGCACTGCAGAGACTGCGACAGCTTCACAGTACTGCGCTCAACTGCCTGCGCCACCAGGGAGGCCCTCTTGCTGTTCTTTTGAAACACAGAGCTACTGCTCATGGGTCACACTTTGTACATCTTTTGAGAGCCTGCTGGGCTTAAAGTTTAGTTCCCAATCTGGTGCAGTCATAGAGGCTCATCCTGAGGCAACTCAGCATCTTAAAGCAAATACTTCAGGGGAGAAACTTAGAGGTCTTCAGACAAAGGCAGGCTAACTTCTGAAAGGTTCGGAGTGGTAAAGAAAAGGAGAGCCAGGCTAAATTTCTCAAAGGAAGGGAAAATTTATTGTGCCCCGGGCGGACCTTGCGGACCCAAGGTGGGGGTCCATGAAGCCACGCACGTTGTCTGGGGAAGCAGGCTTTTATAGGGTGAGGAGAGGTCAGGTGGGAGACTGGGTTTATAGGGCACGAAAAGATTTGTAGGGTGGGGGGAGTTTCTTTGTCTGAGAAAAGATTTGTAGGGGTGGGATCATTATCTTAATTCTTTAGGCAGGCTTCCGCATTCCTGTTCCCAGGTGGGCTTCCTGGTGGGTTTTTGCATTCAGACCTCCTGCACGGACCTTTCAACTTCCTCAAGCAAAAATGGAAAGAGGGCCTCCCCGGTGACTCAGCAGGTTGAGCTCAGCACTGTGAAGCCGTCTGCAGCCTCTGCAGTGCCGGTTTGATTCCCAACTGGTCAGGGAGAAACCCACATGGCGCAGCAGGCCTCTCTTGTCTTGCCCACTGCTCCCCTCAGCAGTGTTTTTGTAACGGTGGTCCCCAGGAAAGGGGGAGGTTCCCTGCCCCACCCAAGGGAGGGTGGAGCTGAGCAGGAAGAGGAGAAGCTGAAGAAGAGACTGAACCCTCCCTTGGGTGGGGCAGGGAACCTCCCCCTTTCCTGGGGACCACCCTGTTACATTTTCAGCTGTCTGCCTGTTCTGCTCCCTACTCTGTCTCTGGTGAATCTTCTCACCCTCCCACACCTCTGGCCTGTACCCAGTTCTTGTATAAATAAATAAATCTTTAAAAAAAAAAAATGGAAAGAAATTTCTACTGGCAAAGTAGACTCAGCATAATTTGGGGGTTAGCTGTCCCCATCTTCATCAAGATATACAGGATCTTGTTCCTTGCCATTTAACACCCTTACTCTTGTGTTGTAATTCAACCACTCAGAAGATAAGTCTCTGTCTGGGATTGGTTTTCAAATCTTGGCCCCATGGCCGTATGGAGGTAAAAGTTTTGTTTGTTTGTTTGTTTCAGGACAGATATAGAAACCTTCAAGCCATCTGTACAGAACTTGACCTAAGATTTGAAGCACTGAGCATTTCTTTTCCTTTCCCTACAACTGGAATCTAGTTAGGAGCTACCAGTCAATTCATTTGTAGGGGAGCAAAAATCTGCCTCCACCAAAATATGACCATTGGCAAAAGGATTATTTCATGGAGGGGGTTATAAGCATGGGTGGAGTTTGCCCTAGTTAAGAGACATTTACAAAAATCTCTAAAAAGGATTCTCTTACCATTTTATGAAGTCATAATCCCTTTAACTCTTGACCTTGACAGCTAAGCCAGAACTCGAATCTACATAATGGCCATTCCTTTACTTCTGCACCTTTCCTGGAGACTTCTCCTAGTTGATCTTCCTGCCCCTACACCCAAAGTCTTTGTCTTAGCTGAGGTGTTGTTTTTTTTTTTAAATTTTTATCGAATTTATTTATAGATATATTTTATAGATATATTATTTATAGATATATATTTATAGATATATTTTATGTCACTGTTCATTTTTGTAAAATGATTGCTTTCTCCTCTAAGGTGTAGTCCCCATAGAATTCACACCACCAATTCACCCCTGCACCATCACCATAGTCTCTTGTGTTCTTCCCTCCCCTGTTTTGATCTCTCTCCCTCCCCCTCCCTTGCACAGTGTCTCTGATTTATAGTCTCTGTTAATTTTGTTTTTATTGTTATTTTTTCCCTGATCCCTTATTTGGTTCCCCTATATTTCTCCTATAAGTGAAGCCATCTGATATTTTTCTTTTTCCTTCTGGCTTATTTTCTGAGCATAATCCCTTCTAGCTCTATCCATGTCCTTGTGAATGGCATGAGTTTATTTTTTTTTTAAAGATTCATTTATTTATGCATACAGAACTGGAGTATAGGCCAGAGGTGTGGGAGGTCAGAGGATCCACCAGAGACAGAGTGGGGAATAGAACAGGCAGACTGACCGAAATACAGTCTGAGGGGAGGAACAGGTGAAACAGGAGAGGTCTGCTGCGCCATGTGGGTAACTCCCTGGCTGGGGATCAAATTCATGCTCTGTGGCTGTGGACAGCTTGATAGGTTGCATCTTAACTCCTTGGCCACAAGGAAGGCCCATGAGTTTATCTTTTTGATTGCTGAATAGTATTCCATTGTGTATATAAACCACATCTTCTTGATCCAGTCATCTATTTTGGGGCATTTGTGTTGTTTCCATATCTTATTTATTATAAATAGTTCTGCAATAAACATTGGGGTGAAGGTATCCTTTTGAATTAATGTTTTTGGGTCCTTTGGATTGATTCCCAGGAGTAGAATTGCTGGGTCATAGCTGAGGTTATTTTAAGGTAGTGACCAAAACCTTGTGGTTGAGTTCCTTGGTGTTACTGGATCTCTGATGTATACAGGAGGTATACATACTCTTACTAAATTTCTTTATTTCTTTTCCTCTTATATATCTGTATGATGCTAGTTTGGTTTGCCAGCCTCCAAGAAATAAGAAGGGTATGGGAAGTGACTCCTTAAGGCCTTAACTGTTCTGGTATCATTGCAAAATTTAAAAACCCAATCCCCCACACCTTGCCCAGCAGGCAAGTTTGGGAGGCTTGAATGGATAAAGGGAATAGATGGAATTGCCATGGGAACATGGACATTAAGCTGATGATCCAAAGAGCTGATGATCCTTTATGCTAATTCAATCATCAGTCAGGACACACTCAAGACTAGTCACCTTAACCAGTAAATGATGCCTGGAGTTTAGAACCTTGGGACCCTCACTCTGCACAGCAGACCCCTCCTGTCTCACCTGCTGTTTCTCTTAGCACTGTATTTCAATAAATCCACCTGTTATGTTCTCCACTCAGTCTCTGGTGAATTCCCTCACCCCGTGCCTCTGGTCTACACCCAATTCTCCCCTATGACAGTAACCATTATATTTGTTAATTTTTCTAAAATATTCTAAAATAGCAAATACATGGTCAACCAAAACCTTCACTTCTGTATTGATAAGGAATATTCAATGGCCATATTTTGCATATTTCTTACTATATTATAACAAGGACTACCAGTGTCCTCTTTATGACTAAAAACAGAGACTTAGTGCCTTTAAATCTAATTAGATTAAAAAACTAATGCCAGAAAACTGTCTTCAGCTTTTGTTCCTTCATCACCACCTCAATTAGTTACAGTTAAAGAAAAGAAGCAGAACAGTAGGAGATATACCTTTAAGTAGGAGATTTTACCTTTAAGAATTGCTTATGTTAGGCCTCCCTGGTGGCACAAGAGCTTAAGACACAACCTATGAAACTATCAGCAGCCACTGCAGCACAAGTTCGACCCCAGCCAGACAGGGAGCTACCCACATGGCGCAGCAGACCTCTCCTGACTCGTCTGCTGTTCCCCTCAGCAGTGTATTTCAGTAGACCTGCCTGTTCTGTTCCCCACTCTGTCCTTGGTGAGTCCTCTTACCCCCCACACTTCTGGCCTGTACCCCAGTTCTTGTTTGCATAAATACATAAATCTAAAAAAAAAGAATTGCTTATGTGATAGGAGGTGCTGGCTAGGCAAATCTGAAATCCATAAGACAGGCTATCAGGAAAGTAGGATAGAATTCAAAGGCATAAGAAACTACAGTCCAGAGGTGGAATTTCTTCAGAGAAGTCACAGCTCTGTGTTTAATGTTTGGAGACTGATTGACCTCAGGCCTGCCAGTTTATCTAAAATAATCTCTCTTACTGAATGTTACATGTGTTGCTACTGATGAATTGCAATTGCCTGATCACTGAGACTAGTGAAATGCAATGACTTAAGTTATCAGTGAAAAGCAATCACTTGTTCATAAGGCAATAATAGACAGACATACTGGAGGCAAGGAAAGATAAACGCTTAGCCATGCCAAGTCAAATTAAAAATAATAGGTGGATTCAATAACACACCCCTGAGAGCTATATAAATATGGGAGCTAAATAAAGCCATTTGGAGACACTTTGAACTCCATGCCTGTGAGGTCTCCAAAACTTTCTCCAGATTTGGCATCTGCTGCCAGAGATTCTGCCCAGAGAAGCAACATTCCCTCCCAGTGAGTTCACGCAGTTTCCTTATCTTAGAAGTTCGTATCCCTTTCTTGCTTTTCTGCCAATTGAATTGTATGCTTACAGTGTTGAACGTAGATTCTCCCCAATAAAATTATATCATGATTATATGCAATTGACCTGAGTAGTAAGGGAAACCTCCCTACTCTGACAAGAGGCAACACTTTTGAGATCTGAACTTCATATTACAACCATGTACTTTAATTATATCTATAAAATACCTTCACAGAAACACCTAGGTTAGTTGTTTGAGTAACTGAGGATGATAGCCTGTGGATATATCAAAAAGACCATCAATCACACATATGACAAAATAGGGGTAGAATAAGAATATAATGTCTTGGTAATATAATAAAAATAATTTTGACTACAAGTATACCCTAAAAGAATCTCAAAACTTCCAGGCATGTCTGGGCTATACTTTGAGAAATGCTGACTTATATAAAAGTACAAAAAAGTAATACTGCATGGGGGCTCATTATTTATAGTGGAGTTACCTAATACCTCTTATCTCATTTAACTCATATTAATTAAATTATACATATTATAAAGTGAAAAGAGCAAAAAGGAATAGCGGCCATTCCACTCAGGTAGCATTTTTTGAACGGCAACATAAATCTCCTTTTCTTTGAGAGTATGAACATTTCCCCTACCTAGTGTGAATTGGCATTTAAAGCTAGAGTACAGGGCCTCCCTGGTGGCACAGGAGTTAAAGACACAGTGCTATCAAGCTATCACCAGCCACTGCAGCACAAGTTCAATCCCTGGCCAGGGAGCAACCCACATAGCACAGCAAACCTCTCCTGTCTTGCCCGCTGCTCCCCTCAGCAGTGTACTTCACTACATCTGCCTTTTCCACTCCCCACTCTAGTGAATCCTCTCACCTCCACCCCTGCACCTTTGGTCTACACCCCAGTTCTTGTATGCATAAATAAATAAATCTTTAAAAAAAAATAAAGCTAGAGTGCATGTTTTCTAAACTGCTTAGCCTTAAAAGCCAAATAACACTTCCATCGATGCCCTATCCAAGAGGTAATGAATCTGTTTCAATATTGGAGGGATACTGACAAGGTGAGAGACTGGTATTGTTAGGGGGAAAAGGATGTCCCAAAGCAAATTCCATATAGGATTTGTGGACTCCACCCCCACCCCAGGTCAAAGCCAAAGACACTGGGAACTCCAAATCCCATCACCACCAAAGGGAAGGTGGCTGGGACCTGAGGGTGGGGTTAAGCAGCCAGGTGGATACAAAAGGCTTTGGGGGACCCCATTTTGGCTCTCCACCAGCTCGCAGGGTCCGGCCAGCTCTGAGAGTGACTTTGGGTTTCCAGGTCGTCGGATCGGGTAGGACGCATTAAAGACTTTATTTCCCTATTTTCTCCCTGAGTTGTACATTTTCCTTATTTCCTTTCCTCTTGTAAATAAACTTTTTATTAACCTTTTTGTGTGTGTCTGTAGTAGAGTATTCATAAGTCCCTTTAAAGCGCGCGGGTGAGGGCCCACAGCCAGGAACCCGTTTAATATCGGGGCTGCTCTATAACAGTATCCATAATGGAGCATTACTAGGGTCTTTTTCAAGGATGATTTTGACACATCCAACTTTTTCTTTATGAGTATGCACAGACCCTAACTCTTGGAACTATGATATGATCCCACAGATTCTAATCAACACTGACTGGGAAGCACCTGATATCTGAACCTACTCTATAAAGTCTCCAAAAGCAATAGTGAGAATTAGTGATAAAATTTTATTATCCCAGCACAACGTGTTATAGTGACATCCTCACTGCACTCTTTCTAAATTGAACAGTAATTCCCAAAATGGCCAATAACACAGCTACAAAGAGTGTGTCCACTGGGGAAAAGGGCACCTCTTACCAGAAAGCCCTTTTCTCTTCCTGATGCATTTTTACAGCAGTGAGAAACTAGAATCCCTTTACAAGGTTCTTCACATTTTAGAGAAGATTTGAGTTGATGTCTACATTAAAATATTCACACTAAAATAAAATTAGAATTTCTGGGTTCTCCTAAATCAGACAACACAAAGCCCAAATTTCTATAGTGCAAAAAATTCTCTAGTGAACACTTTTTCTGTCGTACTCATGAATTTTTGTCAACACCATGACATATACCTAAGAGAAAAAAGACACGGGCTTTGTACCTAAGTACTTATCAAAATTTCTCTTCACTCCAACTTTCTTCCTCCTTTTTATTACCTGCCCAATCTCTCTCAGGAAGTATTAGAATTTGAATGTAGACATGCCCCAGCTGTCCCCATTTAGTTAGAATTTCTTCCACTGTGACTTCTATTACCCACCTCATCAGCTTTGGATTTTCAGAATCCCTAAGATGATTTTCTTCCTTCTATCTTCCTTACTTTTTTTGTCAGAAAGATAAGAGAATCTGTGTGTGTGTGTGTGTGTGTATGTGTCTTTAGAGAAACATTTTGATGGTCAAGTGCCATAGGCTCCTAGGAAAGACAATACTAAGACAGTAGACCCCATAGGTTAGCACCTTAGGGGAAGGGAAGAGAAATTGTGACAAAGGAAAACAAAATTGGAAGATAATATGTTACAATGTTTCCATTAAAAATCCACTCACTAGGAAGAATCTTTTCTTCCTTGGGCAGTTTTAAGCATTTTATCCCCAGTAATTATATATAACTTAACAACCCAGGACTTCCTGGTGGTGCAAGGGTTAGTTAAGCACCGCACTATGAAGCAATCCACAGCCTCTGCAACCCGAGTTTGATCCCTGGCCAGCCAAGGAGCTACCCACATGGCACAGCAGACCTCTCTTGTCTCCTCCGCTGCTCCCCTCAGCAGTGTATTTCCTGCTCCCCTTTCTGTCTCTAGTGAATCTTCTCACCCCCAGCACCTCTGGCCAGTACCCCAATTCTTGTATGCATAAATAAATGAATCTTTAAAAAACTAATCCTCTCAAAATATTTCTCCAATAATCATAACATCTTTGTAATAACCACTAAAACCATTAACAGATTTTGAAATTGAGTTTATATTCAACTTTTATGCATAATAGTGACATTTCGCTCAGATGCTGATGCTATACCTAACCTTCTGAACTTACTTGAGAGTGGGTAAAGTACTCAGATCTCTAGAGAAAGAGTATTTTCTCTAGAGAATGTGTATATTGCACCATGTCAATATACACACCACATGTGCACGCATACACATATATACATGTATATAAGGTGTCTATGCTTTGGTAATCCAGGCATGATTTATTATCCTTTAGTGGTATAATCAGTCACACACTGAAAAACACATGTGATTAGAAAATAAAGAATGAATTTCAATCTTTTTTTTTTTTTTTTTTTGTGGGACACTCGCCGGTGGCCAGGGAACGAACCGGTGCTGCAGAGGCTGCGGGCAGCCTCGCAGCCCAGCGCTCAACCGCTGCGCCACCAGGGGAGTCCCAAATTTCAATATGTATTTACATTTCAGGGAACATAAAAAACTTAAAAATAAAAAATTTAAAAGACCAAATGCACCTCTCAATGATAAAGCAAAATAAAAATAAATAGATTTATCCCAGAATTAGTTTCAGAATCTGTAAGTTTACTAGTGAAAAACCTGTTCAAATCTTGAGGGCTTCCTTTAATTAATGGAGTGCCATCAGCACCATCTTGTAACATCTAGTGTTAAAGTTCAATTCTGCATTTTGAGCAGAGAAAAACCAGCTGACAAAATAACTAAGAAGAAAACAACCTGCTGACTAATTAGTATCTTCAGTGTACTCTGGTCTCTGTTAAAAATAAAATAGCTTCAACTACCATGATAGCTGTTACTATTTATAATGTTTCACCCATTACTCTTTACTTGTCCTCTCCTGCCTTCTCTTTTCTGGAGTCCTGAGAGGAAAAAAAAATACTCCCCTCATCAAACCAGTACAGATGCCAAGCTATTCCCAGGATGATTTCTATGATTTCATTATTTCCACTATTCTTATGATTATTTTAACAAATGGTCTCACTAGAAGAAAATTAGCAACATTCTTAGCATAGCAAGATCTCAAAATAGATGCAAAGAAAATTAATAATCCAGCTCATCCATGAGTAAATAAAAAGGTGAGGACAATTTTCTCCCCCTTGTTTTTCATAATTAAGTCTCTAGAACCTGCTGGGAAACCTAGACATATTCTTGGGTCTATAAGTCCTCTCTGAATAAGTAGTGGCCATCCAATCTTTAAATTCAATAATTCTTAAATTAGAGTATACAAGCATCTTCTTAGAGATATGAAAAATTCTGGTTCAATCATCCCAGGAAAATGGTGATATGGTTCTGAAATTGATGAGCTTAAAGCTAGAGTAGGCATTCTTTTGAAAATGTAATGATTGGGGCCTCCCTGGTGGTGCAGGTGGTTGAGCGCCGCACTGTGAAGCTGTCTACAGCCTCCGCAGCACGGTTTCGATTCCAGCCAGCCAGCGAGAATCCCACATGGCGCTGCAGACCGCTCCTGTCACGCCCACTGCTCCCCTCAGCAGTGTATTTTGTCAGTCTGCCTGTTCTGTTCCCGCTCTGTCTCTGGTGAATCCTCTCACCCTCCCACACATCTGGCCTGTACCCCGGTTCTTGTATAAAAATAAATAAAAATCTTTAAAAGAAAAGAAAATGTAATGGTTGATTTATTGTGCTGCAGCCATTTCCTCAGCCCTCTGTGTCTGAGTCTTTTCCAGAGTTTCCAACTGCACTATGATGGGACAGAACATCTAGAGACTTACACCCTCTGTGGTCTGCAGAAACGACTATGAGGAGGACCCTGGGAAGAATTTGCCATTTTCACTGAAAAACAAGTGCTACTAAGTATGATGACTGTGTGCTTGATTCTGGATTTGTTGCACCTTTAGAGTAAGACACCAGCTGCTTAGGAAATAAGGAAGTTTTAGTTCATCTATGAAGCAGATCTAAAAAGGTTGTATTACAATCTCTTTGAAAAAGGAAACTCTTGAACTTGTAAATAAATTTATAGCATTGGGCTTCCCCTGGTGGCGCAGGCGATTGAGCACCACTGTGAAGCTGTCCGCAGACTCTGCAGCATGGGTTCGATCCCAGCCGGCCGGCAAGGGTCCCACATGGCACAGCAGACCTCTCCTATCACGCCCACTGCTCCCCTCAGCAGTGTATTTTGTCAGTCTGCCTGTTCTGTCCCGCTCTGTCTCTGGTGAATCCTCTAACCCCCCCACACATCTGGCCCGTACCCCAGTTCTTGTATAAATAAATAAATAAATCTTTAAAAAAAATAATATGTTAAAAAAATAAATAAATTTATGGTATAAAAAAGAAAATGTTCTGTTTACTGGGAAAATGTATTCAGGATCATACATGGCACTTGGCATTCTGAGTCACAGCTCAGTCACCTGTGAATTTGATTATAATGAACTAGTCACAAAACTGACCAAATCAGGGGCCTCCCTGGTAGAGTAAGGAGTTAAGTCTCAGCACTATGAAGCAATCCATATGAGTTTGATCCCCAGCCAGGGAGCTACCCACATGGCACAGCAGACCTCTCCTGTCTCACCTGCTGCTCCCCTCAGCAGTGTATTTCAGTCAATCTGCCTGTTCTGTTCCCCACTCTGTCTGGTGAATCCTCTCACACCCACATCTCTGGCCTATACCCCAGCTCTTATGTGCATAAATAAATAAATCTCTTTATAACACTTACCAGTCTTTTTCTTTTGGCTTATCACAACAAATGACTCATTATCTGGTTTCATTCATTCTCTCTAAATCATTGTTGAAAAAATATGAGAGTTAGTAATCAAGGAAAAAATGATGAGCAAAGAAATAAATACATACATTATTTTCATTTGGACATTCCAAATTCTGGTGATCCAGAATGTTTAACTTCATATTCTATATAAATACATTTTTAAATACTCTACTTCCTAATAAAAAGGTCAATTCACTCAACAGGCAAATATGGAAGGTATACTGGGTACATATACCAGATATTATCAAAAACCTGGAGGTTTAAAGAAGAATAAAATGGTCTAGTGGAAAAGAAATGAAGGAGATCCATAAATACAGAATGACCTATAATAATAATAATAATGACCTACTTTTGCCCCTTCCAATTCTTTCTCCATGCCCCTATTTTAGCAGTAGTTCTAAAAGCAAGCAAGTGTCAATGTGTTTTGGATTATTCAACTTTATGGTCATGTGTAAGATATCAACATTCACCACAGATTGCATTATGCCAAACCCAGACTGGTTCTCACTATTGTCTCCTTTTTTTTTTTTTTTTAAGATTCATTTATTTTTTTATACAAGCACTGGGCACAGTCAGAAGCGCGGGAGGGTGAGAGAATTCATCAGAGCCACAGCAGGTAACAGAACAGGCAGACTGACGAAATACGCTGCTGGGGGGAGCAGTGGGCAGCAGGAGAGGTCTGTGCGCCATGCGGGACCCTTGCAGGTGGCCCGGGGATCGAACCGGCACTGCAGAGGCTGCAGGCAGCTTCGCAGCCCAGCGCTCAACCGCTGCACCACCAGGGGAGGCCCTCACTAATAAAAGGTGTCTCTTCTAATAAAAGGTGAAGACTCTGCATCCTTGGCTCTCGATTTCCTGTAAACAGTTCTTGTACCCACTCCCCAAAGGTATGTTTCCTTTGTTATACCATGAACTCTAGGTACGCAGAGGCTTCTCGTTGTATTGCATTTTGGTTTATTGACTTTTATAGATATTAATTTTTTACAAATTGAAGGTTTGTGGCAACCCCGCATGGAGCAGGTCAGTTGACATCATTTTTCCAATAGCATGTGCTCACTTCATGTATCTGCATCCTATTTATTAAGGGATCTACATTGGTCTTTTTTTTTTTTTTAAACATAATGCTGTTGCACATACAATAGAATACAGTATAGAGTGTAAACATAACTCTTATATGCACTGGGAAACCAAAAAATTCTTGTAATCCTTTTTATTGTGTTATCACTTTGCTGTGGTGGTCTGGAATTGAACCTGTAGTATCTGTGCTTGTAAATAAAATAACATATCTTAACACAAAGGCAAATGAGCCAAGTATATGGTTATGATTCAACAATATGCAACTATTTAAGAGTCCAAACATAGCACTGATTTAGACTTATGTCTCAAAAACCTACATTCTTGTTTTGGGTTTGTTAGTTTTTCAGTTTTCTGAAACAAACAGAAAACAAATGGTAAGTATTTGTTTAACATTTGTGTAATTAAAGGATCCATTCAAGTGACTTCTCAGAACAAAGAAACAATTCATAGTTGACTCAATAAGATTCTAAAAATATTTATTAGTTTTCTCTCCCACCTCAAGTAACTCTTTCCACAGGTTTGGTTAGGGCTTCCTTTGATGTTCCTTTGATTGGCCACTTTCTATCTCTGAAACTTTAGGTTCTTAAGAATGCTTCCCTGATCCCAACACTGAGAGAAGTAGGGGAGTTCCTTAGTGATCCTTCTGGATTTTTATATTTTTCCTACAAAGTGTTTATCAGAATTTCAATTATATCATCATATTGGAGTAAGGAGAAAACTCTGAGTTATGAATGATGTCCTCAATGAACTCCACCCCCAGATCTTCATAGACTATATATATATATATATATATATATATATATATATATATATATATGACCCAGTAATAGGATTAAGAAGACATGGTACATATACACAGTAGAATACTATTCAGCTAAAAAAAGGGTGAACTCTTGCCATTTGTGACAACAGGGGTGGAATCAGAGGGGAGTATGCTAAGTGAAATAAACCAAAAAAAGATAAATACTGAATGATTTCATTCATATGTGAAATACAAAGATACAAAACAAAGGGACTGATAACACTACATCAAAACAAAGCCTAAAAATGACTGCAGAATTGAGGCCACTAGAGTGAGTGGGAGGGAGGAATATGGGGTATGGGTGCTCTGATAGGTGGGTTATGGTGATGCACATCTGAGAAGGTGTTTACCTACCCCTCTGAGTCAAGGCAAAACACGTCTCTCAGGGAGGAGAGCCAGGCAAGGTGCACCCTCTGAAACCCAAGGAACTTTCCAAATAGATGAGTGAGTGATACAGGGAAAGTATGAAATAAAGGAGTTGAAAGAGAGAATTCTCTTGGTTCTTCACTGAATGGGCACACCTGCTAGGGAAATTGTTAGACTACTGAGACAGAAACCACTTCAGAGGCAAAAGAGGGTGGAGGGTCGACTCTTTCCCTATTGGTCTTGTCTCCCACCCCCACTCCCCAATACACACACACACACACACAATTGACTCCTCACTATTGTTGTAAGTAGATAAGATCTGCCCAAGCTCACTCTCCAGGCTATGAGGTAACATCAGTTTTCTCCTCTCTAAAATTTGGATAATAAAAGCACTTACCAATATAAAGACTATCAGAATCACCTTTTCAAAAATGCCAATGTCTACAAGCATCATCTCTGATGTTTCTGACTCATTATCCCTTCCTGAGAAGACCTAGGAAACAATTTTTACAGGATATTCTAGGATCTTTCAGGTCCTTGAGGAATGAAATAGTAAGGAGAAATGTCACTGCTTATTTAACTTCTAAAATTTATATTATAAGATGGTATGCATTTATTTAAAATAATAAATAAAATTTAAATAAAATAAAATTAATATAAATCTTAGGTGATTCCTAAAATTGTCATTAGGAAACCACTTAGCACCATCCCTCACATACTAAGTGCTTCAAAAATGTCCTATGGTTGTGAATTATACATTGTATTTAGTTAATTCATGTTTATAAAAGCACACATTTGCATTTTTTCCTACTTCACTTACTCAACATTTTTGACATATTTGTAGTATGAAATGAGTTGCTAGGAGTGAAAATCCAATGTATGATACTGCACCTTTAGGAAAAAAGGATTTGGTTGATTCAAACCTCTGAGAACTGCAAAAACTTTTGGTAGAAGCACTATGTGCAAACCTCTTCAGTAGAAAACTTGATCAAACTTGAACACAACTTCTATGGACTAAGGCCGCTCTGTAGAACACTCCAGGCCCCAGTAGAGCTGCTGTCTGGAAATAGTTCAAGGCTACAAAAAGAATTTTCTGTTTGGTCTAGCCAATGCTAGAACATTAGCTAAAAGGGGGTTACAGCTGTAAATCCTTCCTCTGTACCTTTGAGATGTGTTTGTATCTCCTATAATTCAAAAATGTCTTTCTTAAGGACCTGAAAACCATTGCTCTGAAATGTAATCACTAGGAAGGTTAAGGCCTCTGTCTCCCAGTCTTTGTGGGAAAACAGAATCCTAACTTTGGATAACTTCCAGAAGCACACTGGGTTGGCTTAATATCCTTTATAGCAACCAACACTTTGTAATATTTTACTTCCTTGCCAATACTTGAGTCCCTGCTCTCTCCCTCCCTACTCCTTTATCCTCCCTTTAAAATGTCCAGTCATGGGCCTTGCAGGTGGCGCAGCGGTTGAGCACTGGGTTGCGAAGCTGCCTGCAGCCTCTACGGTGCTGGTTCAATCCCCGGCTGCTCCCCAGCCACTGGAGGAGGGTCCCGCATGGCGCGCAGACCTCTCCTGCTGCCCACTGCTCCCCTCAGCAGTGTATTTCGGTCCTTCTGCCTGCTCTGTTCCCAGCTTTGACTCTGGTGAATTCTCTCAACCTCTCCCGCTTCTGACTGTACCCAGTGCTTGTATAAATAAATAAATAAAATAAATTAATCTTTAAAAAAATTTTTTTTAAATAAAATAAAATGCCCAGTCATTAAGTTAAACTATGAAGCTGTTGTACCTCAAAAGAAACCACCACAAAAGCAAAATGACAACTTATGGACTGGGAGAAGATACTTGCACATCACATGCACAACAAGGGGTTAATTTCCAAAATATTCATACAGTGTTCAAACAACTCAACAACAAAAAACAATCCAATCAAAAAATGGGCAAAAGACCTAAATAGACACTGCTCTTAAGAAGACATATATATGGCCCCCAGGCACAATAAAATGCTCAATACCACTTATTATAAGAGAAATGCAAATCAGAACCACAGTGAAATATCAATCTCACCCTTAAAAAAATGACCTCTACATTAAAAAAAATTGGTAACCACAAAAATTGGTGAAAATGTGGAGAAAAGGTAATTTTTCTTTGATGGTGGGAATGTAAGCTGGTACAGCATATATGGAAAATAGCATGGAGGTTCCTTAAAGACTAAAAATGGAACCGCCATGTGACTCAGCAACACCACTCCTAGGTATTTACCAAAGAATGTGAATACTCTAAAATTAAAAGACTGATGCACACCTATGTTCATAGCAGTATTAGTCACTAAAACCACATCATGGAACCAAAAGAAATGCCCATCAACAGACAAATGGATAAAGAAATTATGAATATATACCCAATGGAATACTACTCAGCTTTTTAAAATATAATAGTGTCTTTTGGGACAAAATGGGTAGAGCTTGACATGATTATGCTAAGTGAAATTAGTCAAAGTGAAAGACAATTACCAGATGATTTCATTAATTTGTGAACTATAAATAACCAAAGGAAAACACAACAAAGATAACTCTAGGAGGGAAGAAGTGAGGGAGATGAGGATAGGTAGGGGGCGGGTAACAGGAGAGTATACTGGGACAGGGAACATTGGGGGAGGAGGAGTAAAGTTGTATCTCCAAATTATATAATTATGTAAATGAAGGGAAAATCAATAAAATTTGATAAAAATATAAATTAAGAACGTTAAATGCCTGGGCAGAACAGGTGGATCTACTGAGATACACTGCTGAGGGGAGCAGTGGGCAGACAGGAGAGGTCTGCTGCCACCAGGGAGGCCCCTATCTCTAACTTTTGACCACCAAGAACTAGTTAAGTCAGAAGTGAAAGGTTCATCTGTAAGTTAAGAATTAAAAGAATGCTTACTAATGTATACTAATGCAAAATAGTATAGGTTCTCACAAAGACTTGCAGACCTCCCTAGACTTACAATGGGATTAAAACCTGTTAAAACCATCTTAAGTGAAATAAAAATACCATAGGTTGAAAATGCATTTAATATACCTAACTTACTAAATGAACATCATAGCTTAGTCTAGCCTACCTTAAATGTGCTCTCAACACTTACATTAGCCGACATTTGGGTAAAATCATCTTGTACAAGCCTATTTCAGAATAGTGTTAAAATACCTCATAATTTAATGAATACACTACTGAAAAAGGAAAGCAGAATATGCACATCAAAGACATCTTTACAGACACATCACCCAAAGCAGTGATAGTGAAGGCAAAGATAAACAGCTGGGACTACATCAAATTAAAGAGCTTCTGCACAGCAAAAGAGACAATAACAAAAACAAAGAGAAACCCCACCAACTGGGAGAACATTTTTGCACACAACACTAATGATAAAGGACTGATCACAAAAATCTGCAAAGAGCTGATGAGACTCAGCAACAACAAAGAAAATAATCCAGTCAAAAAATGGACAGAGGAGCTAAAAAGAAACTTATCTGAAGAGGAAATGCAAATGGCCAACAGGCACATGAAAAAATGTTCAACATCATTTGTAATCAGGGAAATACAAATCAAAACTACCATGAGATACCATTTTACATCAGTGAGAATGGCACATATTAAAAAAACTAGCAACAACAAATGTTGGCGAGGTTGTAGAGAAAAAGGAACTCTCCTGCACTGTTGGTGGGAATGCAAACTGGTCCAACCACTATGGAGAGCTGTGTGGAGATTTCTGGACCTACTAAACATAGAGCTTCCATATGATCCAGCAATTCCACTCCTAGGTATTTACCCAAAGGACACAGAAACATCAATTCCAAAGAGCACCTGCACCCCTATGTTTATAGCAGCACTGTTTACAATAGCTAAGCTTTGGAAACAACCCAAATGTCCAAAAATAGATGACTGGATCAAGAAGATGTGGTACATATACACCATGGAATATTACTCAGCGTTCAAAAAAGATAAACACATGCAATTTGCAGCAACATGGATGGAGCTGGAAGGGATCATGCTCAGCGAAATAAGCCAGAAAGAAAAAGAAAAATACCGGATGGTCTCACTCCTAGCAGGAATCTAGAAAACTTAAATAAGGGACCAGGAAAAAGAATAACTATAAGAAAGAAAATATCAAAATCAACAAACAACTATGAACCAGAGACACTCTATGGGGAGTGGGGGGCAGGAAAAGGAGGGATTTGGGGTCAAAATAAGGGGGTTGTAATTGTATGGGGAATATAAAAATAAAATTTAAATTACATTCAAAAAAAAAAAGAAAAGCAGAATGGTTACATGGTTTCTACAGAATACATGTTGCTATGACACCACCAAAAAGTTGAAAATTGTAAACCAAACCAATCATAAATTGGGAACCATCTGTAGGTAGGCTTCTCAGGAATTGCACTTGAGGTCTTTTTTTTTTTAAGATTTATTTCTTTATTTATGTATACAAGAATTGGGGTACAGGCAAGAGGTGTGTTTGGGGGGGGTGAGAGGATTCACCAGAGACAGAGTGAGGAACAGAAGAGGCAGACTGAAATACACTGCTGAGGGGAGCAGTGGGCGAGTCAGGAGAGGTCTGCTGTGTCATGTTGGTAGCTCCCTGGCTGGGGATCGAACCCGTGCTGCAGTGGCTGCAGATAGCTTCATAAGTTGCATCTTAACCCCTTGAGCCACCAGAGAGGCCCTACACTTGAGGTCTTAACTCCTTTGGTAGACCTGTTATGACCAGGCTTCTTGGCATTTCAGAGGATTTCCCAAGCTTATTGGCCTTATATATGTGACTGTCTCTCTGGCATCTCTATTCTTTTTGGTCTAGTGGATACTATAGAGTTGTAGAAATAATGACCCCAGATTTCTACCTCTGACTCTGCTTCAAATTAATATGTACAGTACATTCAACATTATTCACAATAGCCAAGATATGGAAATGACCTAAATGTCCATTAAGGATTTTGTGATTAAGAACATTTGTAATTCATAGGATAAGATCAAAATATCAACATTAGCAGGAGTTCAGAAGAAATTGATTTTAATCCTCAAGGTTGACTTTAGGGATTCAAGTTTTTGGTGAAGGATGTAACTATAGATGTGGTAGACAGAGCAAGATAACTAGAATTAGAAGCAGAGTCTGAAGATGTTACTGAATTGCTGCAACGCATGGTAAAATTTAAATGGATGAGAAATCGCTTCTTATAGATGAGAGAAGAAAGTGGATTCTTGATATTGAATCTACTCCTCCTGAACATTGGCATGACAACAAAGTGTTTAGAATAGCACATAAACTTAGCAGATAAAAACAGTACAGGATTTGAAAGAACTCCAATTTTGAAAGAAGTTCTATATAGGTAAAATGCTATCAAACTATATCAAGTGCTACAGAGAAATTTTTTGTAAAAGGAAGAGTCAATCCATGCAACAGACTTTGTTATTGTCTTAATCTAGAAATTGCCACAGCCACCCCAACTTCAGCAACCACTCTGATCAGTCAGCAGCCATCAGCATGGAAGAAAGATATTCCACAAGCAAAACAACTCACTCAAGGCTCAGATGGTGGTTAGTATTTCTCAGCAATAATGTATTTTTAGATTAAGATATGTATATATATATTTGACATGTAATGCTATTGTGTACTTAATAGACTACAGAATAAACAATTTTATAGACACTGGAAAACTAAAAAATTTTTGTGACTCACTTTATTCCAATATCTCTTTATGGATAGGGACCTGAATCTCTGATATCTCTGAGATATGCCTACAAAATAATTTTAAAGAATTATAATTTCAAAGTTGGATGGTTTAATTAATTGTTCTGGGCTTCAATTTCTGCATCAGTAAAATGAAAAGGATGGGTCACATAATTTCCAAGATTCCCTTTAACTCTTATTATTGGATGCCTGTAACCAGGGCAAATGTTTAGTAAATCTACTTTTAGCATAGAATGAATGTGAAAGGGTTCAGAACATGCCACCTCAAAATATGCTGCTTTGTCACATCACTTAATTTGAACTGACATTTGAAAAATCACAAATTCAGGAAGAACACTCTGACCTCCTCCTTTATATAAAAAAAAACAGGTCATAAAAATACCGGATGGTCTCACTCATAGCAGGGATCTAGAAAACTTAAATAAGGGACCAGGAAAATGAATAACTATAAGAAAGTGAAAATCAAAATCAACAAAAAACTATGAACCAGAGACACTTTTAGGGGGGCGGGGGCGGGAGGGGAGGGATTGGGGTCAGAATGGGGGGCTGCAATTGTATGGGGAATATAACAATAAAATTTATAAAAAAAAAAAAATAGCACCATAAAAAAAAAAAAAAACCAGGTCATAGAATTTCCCATATAAAAGATTCCTGCCCTTCATCAGAAAGAGAGACAACTTTGGGTTTCATTGATTTCTCTCTATTGTTTTTCTATTTTTAACTTCATTTATCTCTGCTTAAATCTTTATTACATCCTTCTTTGTACAAGCTTTGGGTTTAATGGGTTCTTCCTCCAGTTCCTTAAATTGTAAAGTTAGGTTATAGATTTGAGTTCTTTCTTGTTTTCTTAATATAATTACCTATTGGTATAAATGTCTCTGTTAGCAACACTTTTGACATGTTTACATTTAATGTTGTGTTTTCCTTTTCATTCATCTCTACTTATTTTCAAGTTTCCTTTGTGATTTCTCCATTATTTAAAAATACAATGTCTAATTTCTCCAAGTTTGTGAATTTTCCAGTTTTCCTTCTGTTATTGATTTCTAACTATTTCCCACATGGTTGGAGAAGATACCTGTATATCTATCTTTTTAAAACTAATGAGACTTAATTGTAGCCTAACATATGGGTCTATGCTAGAAAATGCCCTATGTGATTTTGAGAAGAATGAATATGCTTTTGTTATTGAGTGTTCTGTACATGTTTATTAGATCTAGCTAGTTTACTGTGTTATTTAAGTCCTCTATTTCCTTACTTAAATCCTGTCTGGGGCCTCCCCAGTGGCACAGCAGTTGAGCAGTGGGCTGTGAAGCTGCCCACAGCCTCTGCAGCACCGGTTCGATCCCCGGCCACTGGTGAGTATCCCACATGGCGCGACAGACCTCTCCTGCCTCGCACACTGCTCCCCTCAGCAGTGGACTTCGTCAGTCTGCCTGTTCTGCTCTCCAGTCTGGCTCTGGTGAATTCTCTCACCCTCCCGCACTTCTGACTGTACCCAGTGCTTATATGAATAAATAAATAAATCTTTAAAAAAAAAAATCCTGTCTGGCTGCCCTTTCCATTATGTGAGTGTGGGATCTTGAAGCCTTCAACTATTACAAAATTGTCTATTTCTCCCTTCATTTCTGTAAGTTTTTGCTTTACCTATTTTTTTTTAAAGATTCATTTATCTCTGCATACAAACACTGGGATACAGGCCAGAGATGTGGGGGGTGAGAGGATTCACCTGGGACAGAGTGGGGAACAGAACAGGCAGATAGACCGAAGTACACTGCTGAGGGGAGCAGCAGACCAGACAGGAGAGGTTCGCTGCGCCATGCAGGTTACCTCCCTGGCCGGGAATCGAACCTGTGCTGCAGAGGCTGCGGATTGCTTCATAGTGCAGCGCTCAACCCCTTGCGCTACCAGGGAGGCCCTGTTTTACATACTTTGATTATCTGGTTTTGTGTATATAGATGTATATAACTGTCATATCTTCTTAGTGTGTTGCACTTCTTATTAACAGACAATATCCTTTCCTTCCTGTAACCTTTTTCTGATATAAAGTCTATTTTGTCTTACATTTGTATAGCCATTTCTGCCCTCTTTTGGTTAATATTTGCATGGAATATCATTTTTCCATCCTGGCTTCTGCAAGTGTGTACAAGTTGAGCCTGGAACACATGAACTTTTGGCTTCCACAGAAGTAGGAGTAGTGATGTGCTAAGAGGTGAAAATGACTGAAATTAACTTTAGGTATACAGTGTTGTAGTAGGAAAATAAAGTGTTAATGTCATTTTGCCGGGGACATTGGAAGACGTGCGACCACCTTTTGGGCCCCTGATTCGGGAGCCTGGCCAGCGCCCCGACCAGGAGCCAAAAGATAGGGCTGGTTATGTAACTGTTCACGATGTCCGGAACCACCAAGAAATATGGCTGGTTATGTAACTCCGGGGCATTGTGCGCAGAAACGTGACCAGCCCACCATGAATCCCTGGGCTTGGATACTGGCCATATCCGACCTTGGGAGATAAAAACACAGTGGTCGCGGGCCTCCCCGGTGGTGCAGCGGTTGAGCGCTGGGTTGCGAAGCTGCCCGTGGCCTCTGAGCCGCCGGTTCGATCCCCGGCTGCTCCCCGGCCACCAGAGGAGGGTCCCACATGGCGCGCAGACCTCTCCTGCCGCCCGCTGCTCCCCTCAGCAGTGTACTGCGGTCCTTCTGCCTGCTCTGCTCCCCGCTCTGGCTCTGGTGAATTCTCTCACCCTCCCGCACTTCTGACTGTACCCAGTGCATGTATAAACAAGCAAAACAAACAAACAAACAAATAAATAAATAAACATGCCTCTATTAAAAAAAAAACCACACACACAGTGGTCGCCTAGCTGCTGCTGCTCGCAGCTGCTGGACTTGGATAAGTCTCCCGTGCTATTCTCCAGAGTGCTGACTTTTTGCCTCCGTGATGCTGTTTTCCGGAGCGTTGACTCTTTGCCTCCGTGATGCTGATTTCTGAGGAAACTGTACAGTATGTATGCATGTTTATCAGTTTGGTTGGGCTTGGGGCACTGTTTATAATTTTGCTCACACATCGCCTATGTTGCTCACAATAAATCCTTTCTCTTTTAATACGGTGTGGTCATTGAATCCCACGGAATCGAGCCTCCCTCAAACACCTGTGCACAGGGCTAGCAATTATATTTTATTGCTAGTAACAAGTGTCAAGGCTGAATTTATTTTTTTAATTAATTAATTTATGCATACAAAAACTCGGGTGTAGGTCAGATTTGCAAGGAGGGGGTGAGAGGATTCACCAGAGACAGAGTGGGGAGCAGAACAGGCAGATCTACTGAAATATACTGCTGAGGGGGGCAGTGGGCAAGACAAGAGAGGTCTGCTACGCCATGTGGGTCACCTCCCTGGCCAGCCGGGGCATCGAACTCATGCTGCAGTGGCTGGCAATAGCTGGATAGCACTGCCTTTAACCCCTGTGCCACCAGGAAGGCCCCACGGGTGAATTTAATCACAAGCATCTACGTGGCAGTGAAGAATTGCTCGATGTGAGAAAAATCCACATATCTGTGACAGAAGTATTATCTAGTAATAGTGTGAGCATAAGTGAGAAACACAATGAGGGGTGTGTTCTTTCTGTATATATATAAGTAAAGATTAAGGACAGAATTGTGTCCTCCAAATTCATACATTGAAGTCCTACCCTCCAATATTTCAGAAAGTGACTATATTTGGAAATAAGGATTGAAAAAGATAATTAATATTAAACAAGGTCATAAGGATAAATCCTAATTCAATATGACTGGTGTCCTTACAAGAAAAGGAAATTAGTCCTCAGATACACAAAGGGGAAGAACCACATGCAGAACAGAGAGAACATAAGGAAGAGAAGAGAATCCAATCTGCAAGCCAAAGGGAGATGTCTCAGGTGTAACCAATCTTGCCAACACCTTGCTCTTGAACTCCTAGTCTCCAAAATTGTGAGGAAATATATTTCTAATATTTAAAACACCCAGTCTGTAGTACTTAAGGAAGTCCTAGCTAAGTAATATGGTAAGTACTGAACATTTAGAAATTTTGGGAACCAGGGCCTCCCTGGTGGCAGAGGAGTTAAAGACAGCACTATCAAGCTACTGGTGGCCACTGCAGCAGAGTTCGATCCCCTAGCCAGCCAGGAAGCTACCCACACGGCGCCACAGACGTCTCCTGTCTAGCCCACTGCTCCCCTCAGCAGTGTGTTTGTCAGTCTGCCTATTCTGCTCCCCACTCTGTCTCTGGTGAATCCTCTCACCCCCGGCACCTCTGGCCTATACCCCAGTTCTTGTATGCACAAAGAAAGTAAATCCTAAAAAAAAAGCAATTTTGGGAACCAGACATAGAAAATAGCATAAACCATGGAAGAATTTTTTTGTCCCTATGAATAAAACTAAACAATGTCTTATAAGCTAATAACACTACACACTTGTAAATGATAGAAAAATCTTTTCTGATTTCATTTTTAGAGATTTTATAAATATTTATATATAACACCATATTATAGGCATATTATATGACTATGAGCTATAAACATTAAAATAAGTTTATTTAAGAAAATATGGTTATATATAAATATAATAGAATCTTATTCAGCCATTAAAAAAAAGGAGGGCCTCCCCTGGTGGCGCAGCAGTTGAGCGCTGTGTTGCGAGGCTGCCCGCAGCGTCTGCAGCGCCAGTTCGTTCCCTGGCCACGGGCAAGGTTCCCACCAAAAAAAAAAAAAAAAGGAAATTCTGCCACTTGCAGCAACATGAATAAACCTTGAGGGAATTATGCTAACTAAGTAGACAGAGAAAGACAAATAGTGTTATTATCTCACATGTGGAATCTAAAAAATTTGAACTCACAGAAGCAGAGAATAAAATGGTCGTTGTTGGGACGAGAGCATGGGGGAAGTGGGGAGATAATTGTCAATATGCACAAACTTCCAATTAGAAGATGACTAAATTCTGGGGGTCTGATGTACAGCATGGTGACTATAGGTAACAATATTGTATTATATATTTGAAATTTCCTGAGAGAAGATCTTAGCTGTTCTGACTAGGAAAAAAAAAAAAGGACACTATATGAGGTGATGGTTGTGTTAACTAACTTTGCAGTAATTATCTATGTGTATATATATGAAATCAAAACATTATATACCTTAAATTAATTAATTAGTTTTGTTAGGGGGAAATGATGTCCTGAACTAATCCCATACAGGCTTTGTGGACCTCACCCCCACTCCAGACTAAAGCCATCAAGACATTGGGAAAGACAAATCCCATCACCACCAAAGGGAGGGTGACTGGGACCTGAGGGTGGAATTGGGCAGCCAGGTTGGATATAAAAACCAAACACATGGGCCTTGGGATGGTTCCCTATCGCTCGCCTCCTGGCTACACAGCTCCTGGCTCGCGGCCAGCTCTCAGAACGCCATTTTGGGATTCCTGATCGGCGGATCGGGTAGGACTCATTTAAAACTTTGTCTCTCCCTTTTCTCCCTGAGCTGTACATTTCCTCATTTCCCCTTCCCGTGTAAATAAACCTTTTATGAACCTTTCGCGTGTGCGTGCAGTAGAGCATTGATAAGTCCTTTTAAGCGCGCGGGTGAGGACCCACAGTCAGGCACCCCGTTTTGTATTGGGGTTGCTCTACAACAGTTTCATTTTTCAATTATACCTCAATAAGCTGAGGAGAAAAAAAAGAATGACTTTGTTATGACTTTATAATAGTCAACATGAATACTCATGTTGGATCACTCAAGGTAAGTTTAAAATGGCACAAATTTGAGAATGTGATCTTTATGTTTCAAAAAGTGTTTGGGTGATGTGAAAAGCAAGTACTCTGTCCACTTGTATCCTCTGACAAGCAGATACAAAGCCAGGATTAGATGTGGAAGAGACATCCTGGGGGAAATACCTGTGAAAGATAAAGGGAGAGAGTGAGAATAAGCAGGCCGAGGCTTCAGAATGCCATGCATGTGACTCCTGAAAAAAGGAGAAAGAGAAAATGAGAGGATTGTGTAAGAGGACTGTCAAACTGAAGTGCAATGCAAGACAAGAAGATCTCTGGCAGGCTGGTAGGGAGTCCTTGAGCCAAAAGACCCTGCCAATGGAAGCTGGTTTCTCAGAAGACTGGGCCTGTGTTAGTACTCCATTCTGCTGACTGACTATGAGCTGTTGAGATAGGACTGGGGAATTATGACCATGACCTTCACAGGGGCTGCAGGCAGCGACCTCTCTATTTGCTTCCCCACTCCCCAACCCCCATGGGTTTTCCTGAAGGAGAACTGAGTGAGCACATCCATGGCCATTGCACTCCATTCATTTTGAAGAAATGGCAAAATTAATAAGTTGTAAAAAAAGAACTTATTTTCCTTTCTGCTATTCATTTATTTCTATGCATATTTGTTCAAAATTTGGTATGTCATTAAATGAATGAAAGCAGAGCAAGGACGAGGAAATCATGATTACTAGACCAATGACAATTTCCTCTTCTGTCCATATCCTGTCCTTATTTATTCATTATTATTTAATTTTCCATAGAAGAACTGGGGTGTAAGCCAGAAGTGTAGGGGGTCAGGAGTGGGGAGAGGATTCACCAGAGATAGAGTGGGGAGCAGAACAGGCAGATTTACTGAAATACACTGCTGAGGGGAGCAGCGCATGAGACAGGAAAGGTCTAATGAGCCATCTGTGGGTTAGCTCCCTAGTGGGTGATTGAACTCAGGCCATAGCAGTGATAGCCAGAGACTTAACTCCTAGGCCACCAGGAAGGGCCCCAGTCCTTATTTTTGAGAGACAATGGGCAGAAGTCCATCTTCTAAAACTACTTCCTGTGAATAAGGACAGAGGTTTGGGGGTTCACAGAGAGCAGAATCTTTCCCTAGCTCACTTGAGGACTGACTGCTTGTCACTGGATTCTAATACCAACTTTTTTTTTTTCTAATTAAGTTACAATTATTTGGAAGTTAAATGTCCCCACCTTTTAGAGACAAAGGGAATGAAGTAATTCAGGTAACAGTCCAACTATCAAAAGAAACTGAAAAGTGGGCTGGGGCAAAGAAATATGGACTTGGCTGAAGTTTATTGGCCAATCACAGGGAAACATGAAGAGTCTTTTCTTCAGAAAACTGCAATTTGGAATTTCTATTGATGTGCACCTCCTCCTCCCGTTAGCCCCTCCTTTTTCTGCCTTCTCAGTTCCCAACTGATCTTGGAGCTCAGCTCAAGGTTGTTTCTGCTTGCTCAGATATCAGATAAACTGCATCTGTAAGTACAAGCCTCAAAGAGACTTGTACTTGTTTAAATAAGTTTTTTTCTTTTGTGCTCTTTAGGGGTGTGAGCCAATTTAACAATTTAGCCTTGGTTCCAATAATGCAATCATTGTTTCCTGTATTCACATTATGATCCATTTAATGATGAAAAATACATAAAATGCAAATAGAGAGGTAAGTGTGCAGTTTTTCCTTGAAATTTGTTTGCAGTAAACTCCATATTTAAAATGTCACAAATACCTAATAGAAATGAGTATTATTGGACTAACACAGCCCTCTGAAGTAATCAAACCTGCAGCTAACATTATTATGATAAAGCAGCTAAGTGTTTTCCATGTTTTGGCAGTTAGTCTTCTTTATTCTGGTTTTATTGGACTACTAGGTCAATGAGCTATATTATTCACAAAGTTGTACTGTAGTGGGCATAAATCTTTTTCTCTTATTCAGATAAAGCACCTACTGACTTTCATAGGAATTCCAAACATAAAATGAGATCATGTTTCATTACTTGTTTATTTTCCTAGTGGGAAAATAAATTTATTACTGATTGCTACTATGACAATGGCAGCCTTTGTATTGACTTGGGTTTTGATTTTGTTCTTTTCCTTCCACACTTTTCTGGTCCCTTCTGCCCCTTTCTTATGAGTCCCCACTGTAAGGTGACTTAGACTTGCAGCAAGCTTTTGAGCCAACACTGTTTGTTGAGGATCATTGCTAAATTTAAAAATCCAAGCCTCCATTCCTTACCAAGCAAGCAAGTTTGGGAGGCTTAAATGGATAAAGGGAATAGATGGAACTGCCATAGATATCTGAACATTAAGCTGATGATCCTTTATGCTAATTCAGATCACACTCAAAACTAATTCAGATCACACTCAAAACTAGTCACCATAACCAGTCAATGATCCCTGGAGTATAAAGCCTTGGGATCCTCCCTCTCTGCACAGCAGATCCCTCCTGTCTCTCCCACTGCTTCTTTTAGCAGTGTATTTCAACAAATCCACCTGTTCTGTTCTCCACTCAGTCTCTGGTGAATTCCTTCACCCCGTGCCTCTGGTCTACATCCAGTTCTCCCCCATGACATGTTTGGTTGGGCATTTGCCCACGAGAAGATGGGTAACTTTGGGGGTTTTGTGAGGAAACTAGTTTAATTATACTCATTCTCTTTTTCTTTTTATTGCACACTAGTTGTGCTAAAGTTCCTTTCTGCTGAAGGTCTTATGCACTAGAGAATGTTTTGTCTTGATGTGACATATCGCAGAACCTATTTAGAGCAGACAGGTTTGGGGGTCCTCACCTTGCCCTGTAAAATTTTCTCTGTCCAGCCTTTGAGATCAGTCTTTTTTTTTCTTTTAGTGAGGTAAGGAACAAATTATCACTAAACATTTTTTAATAATTCTATTATTTGTATAGGTCTAACATTTATACTTTCGGTAAATGATCTCTATTATGGTTTCATTCAGATCATGGAATTAGTCTATAAGTCTTAAGCAGTAAGTGTCTCCATTAAAAAACAATTCAATGGAGTAAATTTCAAGATCGAATTGGCTTTATTAAACCACGCAGCATCCCATCTAGAAAGGAGAGCGGCTCTATGAGGAGTTCACGAAATGGAGACTTGTATAGTCAGATCAGAAAGAGAATGAAATAGGTTATTAGAAAAAAGAGAAAGATTAATTTACATTATTTCAAGCAAAGCCACCTTCCCTCAGGAGTAGGGAGGGGAGTCTTTCGTGTAGATCACTTTAGCAGTACTGACCAGGAAATGCCAGTTTGATTCATTTAAAATTCCATTTTGGGGAGAAGTTGAAACTGAGTTAGGTTAGGTGTTAAGTCTTGGTGTAGGCTGACATAAATTACTCCATTTTAGGTCTGTATTTCTTTATACCTCCTATTTCTAGTTATTAATCACAAGGCAAGAAAAGTCTTACTAAATGTGATAGCTTAGACGAAAAGATAAAGGATATGAGCTTAAGTTTTCAATAGAAAGTGTTACAGGGCAGGGTGAAGGGCACCCCAGGACCCCCAAACTTGCCAATCTAAATAGGTTCTGCCAATCACTGCATCAAGACAAATACACTCTAGTGAGTAAGACCTTTAGTAATGAACTTTAATACAATGAGTGTGTGACAAAGAATATAGTTTCCAAATCAAGCACCCTAAGTTATCCATCCCCTCATGGGTAAATGTCCAGCCAAAAACTGGGTTGGCCCAAAGCAGGACCACTGAGGCCCGGAAATCCCACCACAAGTCTAAGGCACCTCCTGGTGGGGACCCATAGGAAAGGGGCCGAAGAGGCTTAGCATGTCTGAGCCTGAAGGAACAAAAATAAAATCAAGTTAAAATTGCAGATGATAACCTCCCCACGGGTCTCCCACCTACATCTGGTTCAACCAGTCCAAGAGCAAGAAGCAAGTGCAGCTTCTTCACATGTGTCTCCATGTGTCTCTTTCTGGCTCTTCATCCTTCTTCCTTCCCTCCAGCTTCTCCTCCTTCTTGCTCAGCTCCACCCTTCCTTGGGTGGGGCAGGGAACCTGGAACCTCCCCTTTCCCTGGGGACCACCCTGTTACAAAAGTTATAAAGCTTCTGTATTAAAAATAATTACCTTAAACACAACTACAAGTTAAAAACCATCTGGGGAAAAAATACTTTCAATATAAAACAGAAAAAAAGATTAATGGCTTTAATATATAAACACTTATAAATTAAGATATAAGTAGCAATATAAAAGGGGAAATATTTACTGATGTTGAAAGAAATGCTGCTTAGTCAGTTTTCTATTTTCGGGTAAAATGGAAAAGTACTGACTCTTGCCCCCTCCATATGCTAACTGCAGATGCGGTAACCGCAAGGAATGCAGAGCCCCATTGTATATCTGATATTTCGGAGTAAAATGAATTTTTTTTTTTTATAGAGGCATGTTATTTATTTGTTTATTTGTTTGTTTTGTTTATACATGCACTGGGTACAGTCAGAAGCGCGGGAGGGTGAGCAAATTCACCAGAGCCAGAGCGGGGAGCAGAGCAGGCAGAAGGATCGAAGTACACTGCTGAGGGGAGCAGCGGGCGGCAGGAGAGGTCTGCGCGCCACGTGGGACCCTCCTCCGGTGGCCGGGGAGCAGCTGGGGATCGAACCAGCACCGCAGAGTCTGCGGGCAGCTTCACAACCCAGCGCTCAACCGCTGCGCCACCGGGGAGGCCCTGAAATTTTAAAACCAAGCAAATGTACACTGATAACATAAAACAGGCCAGATGACCTCAAAAGGAACAGGGGTTTTCAACGTATATTACCATTATGGAAAGGAATTTAGGCAAGGCAATGTACAGGAAGATTGTAAGCCCCTAGGTACTCAGCCAATGAGAAAAGGGGGAAGGGACTTGCACACTAGAGTATATAAACTGAATAAAAATGTTCTTTGGTGTGCTGGCATATGGGCTAGTATCCACCCTACAGGACATTCAATCAAGTTTCATTTCCTGTTGTATTCAAAGTTTCTGGGGTTCAGACAGGTGACGTTACTTCTCACAATGTGAGTCACAAGAGAGCAAATACAAATGACAAAAAACCACATCTCAGCTTCATGACCAAGCAAAAATACCAACTTCACCACTTGAAACTACCTAAAAGAAAGTTTTTGACCCATAACATTGGCAAAAATTATAAATCAGAAGAGCTTTATTTTAGACAATTTGATTATATGAATTAAAAGCCTTAATAAATTTTGGTTTTACCATTTGGATAAAGAAAGTGTCTTCCAGTCATATATAACATCTACTCCCATAAAAAGGAAAATCTCTTCAACAAATGGTATTGGAAAAATTGGACAGCCACATGCAAAGGAATGAAACTTGATCACTCTCTAACTCACACAAAAATAAATTCAAAATGTATTAAAGACTTGGACATAATATTCAAAACTATAAAATACATAAAAATAGACAAGTAATACACTCCATGATAACAATTAGAGATGTCTTTGGGGACTTGACCCCATCGGTAAAGGAAACAAAAGCAAAAATAAACAAATGGGATTATACCAAAGAAAATGCTTCTGCATAGCAAAATAAATATTCAACAGTAAAATACAGCCTACTGAAGGGGAGAAAATATTTGCACATCACATGTCCAGGTGAACTTGGACAACAGAACTATTGATACAACAAAAAAATAAACAATCCAGTTAAAAAATGGTCAGAAGATCTGAATAGACACTTCTCCAAAGAGGACATAAAGATGGCTAACATCTGAAAAAATGCTTATCTCTTTTTATCAGGGATATGAAATAGAAAGCACAATAAGATATCATTTCACAACTATTATAGTGACTTACATCAAAAGGAGTATAACAAGTGTTTGCAAGGGTGTGCAAAAAAAAAAAGGAACCATCATACACTGTTGGTGGGACTATTAACTAGTGCAATTATTTTGGAAAACAGCACAGAGCTTCCTCAAGCAACTAAAAATAGTGCTACCATATGACCCAGCAATCTCACTTCTGGGTATCTATGTTAGAAAATTATTAACTCTAACTCTCGAAGAGTTAAATGCCCGTCCATGCACACTGCAGCACTTTTTTTTTTTTAAGATTTATTTATTTATACAGCACTGGGTACAGTCGTAAGCGCGGGAGGGTGTGAGAATTCACCAGCGCCAGAGCAGGGGAACAGAACAGGCAGACTGACAAAATACACTGCTGAGGGGAGCAGCGGGCGGCAGGAGAGGTCTGTGCGCCACGTGGGACCCTTGCCCGGCACTGCAGGGGATGCGGGCAGCTTCGCAGCCCAGCGCTCAACCACTGTGCCGCCAGGAGAGGCCCCTGCAGCACTTTTTACAACAGCCAATATATAGAAACAATCTAACCGTGCATTAATGGATGATAGGATAAAGATAAGGTACAAACACACAATAGAAGACAATTCAGATGTAAGAACACATGAAAATTTACCATTTGCAGCAAATGGAAGAAACTCTAAAGAGTTTTTTTTAAGTGAAATAAAACATAGGGCAAAAGACAAATATCTGCAGAATATAAGGAAACAAAGTAGATCAAGTGACAAAACAAAATAAAAATAAACCAATGAACTTGAACAACAGAACTGAGGTTACCAAAGGGGGAAAGGTGGTAGTTGGGAGGGGTAAGGGTGACAATTATTGGGTTGTGCTTTCTTTTATTATCAATTTTTTTTTTTATTCTTGGGCCTCCCTGGTGGTGCAAGGGGTTTAGCACTGTACTGTGAAGCAATCCGCAGCCTCTGCAGTACGAGTTCCATGCCCAACCGGCCAGGGAGAATCCCACACGGCGCAGCAGACCTCTCCTGTCTCGCCCGCTGCTCCCCTCAGCAGTGTATTTCATAAGTCTGCCTGTTCTGCTCCCCACTCTGTCTCTGGTGAATCCGCCCCCACCCCCAACCCGGCATCTCTGGCCTGTACCCCAGCTCTTGTATGCATAAATAAATCTTAAATAAAAAAAATGTATTCTTAAATGAGTGAAAAACGAGTATAAAGAAATGCACAAAGAAAGACTTACACTGTGTTGGTTCCATGAGGAGACTGTATTCACATTGAAATTCAGGTACTGTGAAATGGCGGCATTGTGAAATGTAGCAGACCACGCAAGGTCTAAGCTTGAGTTAGCGCAGGAGGACAGTTTGGGCTGTGGGAAAATTCCAAGTCAAAACAATAGCGGCTCGGTTCCCATCAAAAATAAGATGTATGGACCCTTTGTACCTAAAACATGGGATGTGGTGAAGCGCTCTGCTGCTTCCAACGGCACAGCTTGGCTTCTGTACCCTACTTGCTGTGGTAACTGCAAACTACCGGGTGTGGTTTTTGGCTTTAAAAACCCTTATCACCCCCTGCTCGGGGCTGCTCCCTACCAGAGGGACAGTCACTTTCCTGGCTGGCTAATAAAGGCTTTCTCTAAATTTGATTTAGATTCCGGTCTGTGTCTACTGGGAGACTCTACAACAATACAAAATGTTTATACGGACGTCACAAAGGCACTAGTGATTCAGTTGTTGCTACTCATTTTTACTCATTAGATGTAGATACCAACAAGAAAAAAAGAAGTGTAATTTTAGGGAATAAACACAATTATTTCTATAACTGTGTTGTTAACGTGCTACACAGTCAGACATGTCTGCCACAAAAAAATCCCAGAGACGTTCCGAATTCAAGTCCGCAAGCTGACACTGTGCTGATTTTCCAGTCATTTAAAAACCTTTACATATATATCATGGGTTAAAAACTGCAAGCCCCGGTCTTTGCACTCCTCTTACCAGTTGTATCAAACTATCCAAGATAGTATGATTATGCCAATTACACTATCAGACAATGTTTAAAACCTAAGTATTCTTTAAATTAACCCCAATCCTTAATTTTATAAACGCAAAGACTGAATGAAACCTTTCGCTCCTCCCTCTTCCCCCCCATGGAACGTCGCCGCAGCGTTCTAGACGTCACAACCCCAGAACCGCGCGTTCTAGAACTCCCCATGCTCGTCTATTACGCTTCAGAAACAATTAACGTGGCAGATCCACCGCGATGTTATAACAATACGTCGCTAAGTAACGCGTTTACACCGTCAGCAGTTTTTTACAGTTTTGCATATAAGCCCTCAGCGGCCTCTGGCAGGCGAAAGTTCGCGGCTCCCCGCACAGGGGCCCAACGCCCAGCGCCTTCAGGGTGAAGGCGTCAGTCGAAGGCGTCCGAGCGACCCCCAGCGCGCAGCGGGGGAAGAGCGCCCGCCTGGCCGCGTCCACCCCCCAAGCAGGGTGCCCGCGCCTCCGCGGCCCGTCGCCTCCCCGAAACGCGCCGTCGCCTGTGCGCCGGCGCAGGCCCCGCCCCTGCCCCTGCCCCGCCCCGCCCCGCCGCGCCGCGCCCCGCCGCGCCCCGCCGCGCCCCGCCGCGCCTCGCCTCGCCTCACCGGCCCCGCCCTGCCGCTCTCTCCGCCGCGCCGCCCGCGGACCCAGGCCCAGCGTGCCCCGCCCCCGCCGTCGCGCGCGGCGCTGCGGCGGCGGAAGTATGGAGGGCGAGAGTACGTCGGCGGTGCTCTCGGGCTTTGTGCTCGGCGCGCTCGCATTCCAGCACCTTAACACCGACTCGGACACGGTGAGCCGCGGGGCGGGGCGGGCTGCGGCGGCGCTTGGGAAGCGGGCCTGCGCGCGGGCACCCTCCCCGCCGCCGCGCCGGAGCTCGCCCGCGAGCCCCTCGACGCTGCATCGCCCTCTGCCCGCGGGTCTCTGCCTTCTCCCGCACCCGGGCCGTCTTCGATGTGCCCCGCCCGCTCGGGCTTTTCCAGGATTAGTCCTCTTCTAACCAGTTTATTCCATGCCCGGCACGAAGGCCCCACACCCCCATTACTCTCTTTCAACAGCCCCCCTTTTTTCTTGCTAAACTTGGTTGTAAGAGGATGGAAAGTTCACGCAGTGATTTCCCGCTCCCGCCAGGGAGACTACCGGTTAACTTACCTTTTCTCCAAACTACCTACAGTCGTTTTCAAAGACAAACTAATTTTTTTCATGCAGTGTACCTACCGTGCATGTTTGTTGAAGTGGTAGACTGGTAAGGGGATAATAGGTGTTACATCCAATAAAAGTTTTTAGATCTTAGTGAATGAAAAAGCTTTTCTGGTATATCGGATATCTTGTTTGCATTATGATGTAAATTTGCTGTAAGGAACTCAGCTAGTTCCTTTTCTGACGCTTCCAGTTACAATTTAAACTTAGTTTTATCTTCAAATACTTAAATGTTTCATATTTCTGTCAAGATTTAAAACCTGGTGAAGTTGAGTAGTGAAGGTTTTTTTTAAAAAAAAAATGCTTATTTTCTAAAACTCTTTATTTTTATGAAATTTTAAAACACGGCACTGTTAAAACTTTGAGCCAACGTAGTGTCTTAAGGGCTTAGTACTTGCTAATACAGTTTAGAGAATACCATAAAGCCAAAGTCTAGGAATTTCTGCCCTTTTAAAATGGAAGGTCTGCGTTATAAAAAGTTTCTTGGGGCATAATTCTAAAGTTGGACTTGATATCTTTAGTGTATACAATTTAGCCTTGTAGATGGACACCTACCAAGAGCGATATATGACAACTTAAAATGTATGTATTGCAATGTATTAATGTAAACAACAGAATTGGTCCCATCTGCCCATAATCTTAAACGGTGTTAGAGAGGCCCTTGTTTCTTAGATCTTTTCCCTAAACTCTTAAGTCTAAAGGATGGTTTTCTAGATAGTCGTAATTGCATTTTCCGTTGCTTCTTTTCCCAGGGTTTCTCCTTGGAAGTATCAAAATTAACACTGGAATGTACATTTCTAGATTGTTTCCCCTGGTTTCTGATAAAGATTCATTCACAATGTGGAGGCATCCCTTTTAATAAAGTGGGGGAGGACACTCAGCTAATTACAAAGATGACCAAATCACTGTCTATCAAGCACATTGGTATTTTAAATGTGTTAATTTTCCAAAATTTAAAGATATCACCATGGTTGGGGCAAAATGCCAGTGTTTTTAAAAGAACCAGGGATCAAAGTTCCCCTTTTAGAAAGCAGATTCTGACACTGAATCCAAATCTTGAATATTTTGCATGATTTTTATTTTAAAAACACTGATCATTATGTCATTTCATAATTCAGAATCCTCCACTGGCTCCTAGATGGATGCGCAGAGTCCATGGCTAGACATTCAGGGTGTTTATTGGTGCTAATCCTGTCTGTATGATTTCCTTACTCACAAATGAGTCTTCTGTTTTAAGAATTGCTCTGTTCCTCCTCCCTCAAACATCTTTGTATGCTCAGGTTTTTTGTTTTTTTTTGGGGGGGGGGATTGTTTTAAGCCGATTATGCTAAAATGACAATGGTATTTATAATCTCTCCTACTCTTTATCTAACTGGTCATATTTCCCATCTAAACTGCAAGTGCATCTTCTATGTGCCCCCCAATAGGTAGCACACATTTGTGTACATCCTAATATACTTAAGAAATATTATTTAATTAAATGACTGGTTATTTTATCTCTGTTTTCCATATACTACTTATTTTTATCCTCATAGGAAGGTTTTCTCCTTGGGGAAGTGAAAGGTGAAGCCAAAAATAGTATAACGGATTCCCAGATGGATGATGTTGAAGTTATTTATACAATTGGTGAGTCACTTATTTGTCTCCTATTCTTGATAGTTTATGCTGAAAGGGATAAGCATAATTTTTTTAATTGTTAAAAAATAGGTACCAAGTTTTAAAAGTAAATTTTGAAAGGATACATTGCACTCATTTCTCAATTAAAATTAGGACAATGCACTGACCTAAAGGAAGAAGCAGTATAAGACATGGGAAGCAGGTAAGATTACAGTGGGGAAAAGGATGACACAGTTCCTGCATATATTTGAATGGCAGAAGGATGATCCAGCAAAAAGAAACCTCGGTGATTAGATCATTGAAAACATTAAGTAACTCTTGAATGTTACAGCAAAAAGGATAGACTGCAAAGGGTTTGAGGAATGGTATGAAGTGTGAAGGAGCTGCAGGTGGTGGCAGTCATTCTTTCAGGAAAAAAAGAGAAATGGAAGTTTTTTAAGTGCGTATATAGGTTAAAATTGGTGGTATATTAAAAAGTCATCATGACATACTGTTTCATCACCATTTTCCCATGTTAAGTAATATATCATTTTTTAATAACTGCATTGTGTTCTCTATGATCTTTTATGACTGTCACTTCAGCAGACCTTTAAATAATGTTTATTAATTTTTTATTATACTGAACATCTTTGTCATAAGTATTTTCTACAACTATTATAACTAGAAACCTAGAAATGGTATTATAATGTAAAAGGATATGAATATTTTCTTTTTTAAAAGATTTATATTTTTAGGGCCTCCCCTGTGGTGCAGTGGTTGAGCGCAGGGTTGCGAAGCTGCCCGCAGCCTCTGCAGCGCCGGTTCGATCCCCAGCCGCGGGGAAGAGTCCCACATGGCGCGCAGACCTCTCCTGCCGCCCGCTGCTCCCCTCAGCAGTGTACTTCATTGGTCTGCCTGTTCTGTTCCCTGCTCTGGCTCTGGTGAATTCTCTCACCTTCCCGCGATTCTGACTGTACCCAGTGTTTGTATAAATAAATAAATAAATCTAAAAAATAAAAAAATAAAAGATTTATATTTTTAGTAGAAGAACTGGGGTGTAGTCCAGAGGTGGTACAGGGGGTGAGAGGATTCACCAGAGACAGAGTAGGGAGCAGAACAGGTGGATTTAACTGAAATACACTGCTAAAGGGAGCAGTAGGCAAGACAAGAGAGGTCTGCTTCATCATATATGGGTTAGCTCCCTGGCCAGATGGAACTCAGACTGCAGAGGTGATAGTGCAGAGACTTAACCCCTAGGCCACAGGAGGCCCTGATCTGAATATTTTTAAGGTTCCTGATCTGTACTAGCAACTTGCTGTTCAGAAATATATCAGTTTATACTGCTGGGCTGTCGGAAAAGTCATTACACAGTTTGCTTGAAAAACACAGAAAAAATACGTCATGACTCTTCTGACAACCAAATAACACTGTATATCAATTTTTGTTTGACACTTTAAAATGGAAGAGTGTGTGTGCGTGTGTGTGTGTATATATATATAATGTAATATATAAATATAAAATAAATAAACAGGTGTAAAGTGCATTTAAACTCTGGTTAGAGTCCTCTGTGCCAACCACTGCTAGTTTCAGGGGTATTTTTTTATTTTAACTCCTTAGCAATACACGTAACACATACATAAATGTGTATGTATTTTTATTTACACAAATGGGATCATAATATACATGTATAAATACCTCCAAGATGTCATTGATGCAGAATAGTTTGCCATTCTTTTCTAATGGTTGTGTACTCCCATTGTATGGATGTACCATAACTTATTTAAGCAGCTGTGAATAACTTTCTTTTTGTTAATACAGAATATTACAACTAATACATTATAGTGCGTACATCTTTGAGTATCTCTGAAAGTCAAATTCCTAGAGGTAGACAATTGCTTTTTGGAAAACTTACACATTTTAAGACTCTTCTATCTTATGTAAAATTGCCTGGGTGTCCATACTTTTGCCAACATTAAATATTAACAAATCTTTGTATCTTTGTCAAATGGTAAGTTAAAAAGTGATGTTTTGCATTTCTTAATTATTGAGAGTATTACTTATTTGACTTTTTTAAGGTGAAGTATGTTTTCTGTATCTTGACTATATTCCTATTAGGCTATTTTGTTTTTTCTTACTGCACTATAATACTATACTATAACTTAAGGAAGTTGGCCTTTTTTCATGTTACATACATTTATATAGTTTGTGATTTTATTTCAGTATTATTTTTTTCTGCTCAGACATTTCAGTTTTAAAAGCAAGCCCTGAGGGCATATTTGTCCTAATTGGAATGCTGCTAAAAGTATCTACCATATTTTGAGTAGTTTAATTATGCAACTATTTATTGAGCAACTCCATTGTGCTAGGAACAATGCTAAGTTTTAAGGTACCAGACCAAATGCTAAAAAAAAAAAAAAAAACCACTTATTTGTTCAAATTTATATTAAAATGTTGGATTACTTTAAAACAGATGGCTAAGAGGTAAAATCCAAGACAAGTACTACATTGTTTTGGTTAATGAGATTTCCATAATCTTATACTTTCGCTTGTCTGCATCAGAATACAGCAGCTCATTGAATAAAGTCATTTTATTCAACATCATTTCATTATAACATTGATAAGAAAAAGTAACCACAATGGTGACTGAAATGACATTATTCAAGATCTACTTTTTTTTTCTTTTAAAGATTTATTTATTTATTTATTTTGTTTTTTATTACAAGAGCTGGGGTACAGGACAGAGGCGTGGGAGGGTGAGAGGATTCACCAGAGACAGAGCGGGGAGCAGAACAGGAAGACGACTGAAATACACTGCTGAGGGGAGCAGCGGCAAGACAGGAGAGGTCTGCCGCTCCATGTGGGAATCTCCCTGGCCGGCTGGGAATCGAACCGGCGCTGCAGAGGCTGTGCAGCTTCACAATGCTGTGCTTTACCCACTGCGCCACGAGAGAGGCCCTCAAAATCTACTTTCGTTTATCAACACTGTTGAATGAGGACTTACTGTGTTTGCCTATCAGTTAACAAAAACTGTTTTCTTGTGTAGTATTTTTTCAGACACAGGGATTTATCTGAGGGTACCGTACATTTACTAGAAGAAAAATGTCTAAGGAGGATGATCACTTTTCCTCTTAAATGTGGTACTTGAATTGGCAAGAAAATAAAATTCAACTCTTTAGATTTTTTTCTCTGTAATCTAGTTATATTCATGAACCCTTTATGAAATGACTACTTGCCTGAACAAACGATAATCTAATAGCTATTTTTTATAAATTGGGTAATATTAGAGCATAACCTTTTAAGAACTCAGTGAAAATACAGCAACTTTGACCTTATCTTTTGTGTTACCTATTTAAATTTAGAATGCAGCATTCTGGTTACAAATGAGGCTCTGAGTTTGAATTTTGGCATCACCATGAGAATGGGTAACTCACTTAACCTCTCTGCTACCTTTAAAATGAAAAGAGGGCCTTGAGCTTTGGGTTGCGAAGCTGTCCGGCCTCTGTGGCGCTGGTTCAATCCCAGGCTGCTCCCCGGCCACCGAAGGAGGGTCCCACATGGCGCGCAGACCTCTCCTGCCGCCCGCTGCCCCCCTCAGCAGTGTACTTCGGTCCTTCTGCCTGCTCTGCTCCCCGCTCTGGCTCTGGTGAATTCTCTCACCCTCCCGCACTTCTGACTGTACCCAGTGCATGTATAAACAAAACAAACAAATATATAAATAAAAAAAAAAAATGCCTAAATAAAAAAAAAAATAACAAAAAAAATAAATAAAATGAAAAGAATAACATCTTTCTCAGGTTTATTGTGAGGGTTAAAGGAAATAATGATGAAGTATATCCTAATAAGGTGTTCAATGTGTTTATTGCCATGATAATAATGTAATCATGACTAAAATTCTTTTTTTTCCCCAGATATTCAAAAATATATTCCATGCTATCAGCTTTTTAGGTGAGTAGCAAGTAAATGAATCCTGTGAAAATTAATCTCTACAAATAAAATATTTTAAACTAACAGAACCTTATAGTTGTTTTTTTTTAAAGATTTATTTTTATTTATACATACAAGAACTGGGGAATAGGCCAGAGACAGGGGGGTTGGTGAGGATTCACCAGAAACAGAGACAGAGTGGGGAGCAGAACAGGCAGATTGACGGAAATACACTGCTGAGGGGAGCAGCGGGCAAGACAGGAGAGGTCTGCTACGCCATGTGGGTCACTTCCCTGGGCCACTTCCCTGGCTGGGGGATAGAACTTGTGCTGCACTGGCTGCTGATAGCTTCATAGTGCTGAGACTTAACCCCTTGCGCCACTAGGGAGGCCCAGTACCTTATAGTTATGATGGTGGTACTATTTAAAAAGATTTCCTTTTAATTACCCATGAGTTTTAACTTGAATAGTTTTTTCTCTGTATTTATATGCTCAATTTAACTGGTCTGCACTGACTCTTCCAGGCACCTGTTTACCTTGAGGAGTTCTCGCCTTCTTATACCCTTGTTGCATATTATAAACTCAGTGACAAATTCTCAGACATCAATGACAGCCCTTTTTTATATGCTTTTATTCCAGTTTATTATCTTTTTTCTTCATCTATATAGTACCTTGTTATTTTCCGTCAAACCAATTAGTTTTTTTTACATAACCTGCTTCCTCTTGCTTTTCTAGGGTGAAAATCTGCACTGTTAGTCCTACCGATAGTAGTTGTTAAGGCCTAATAGACTGATATTTTTTAAAACTTTTTTATTGAGGTATAACATAGATATAGAAAAGTGCACAAATAAATGAATTTTCGTAAAACAGACACCTGTAATCACAGCACTGTAATTTTAATAAAACAGCTTTATGATTTATATAAACTTAGATGAAAATCCCTTAGAGTCATACTATTATGTATATTATCTCTAAGGTTGTGTAAGAGTTGTAGTGGAACATATAGTAAAGGTGAGAAAACTATGGGAGGGGAGGACAGAAATAAAGCCTTAGTGTGGTTTTAAACTGCTGTCCCAGAAAGAGGCATAGTTCCTATGTGTTTTACATACAATGAATGTACAAAAATATCTGTTGAATGAGGGGGATTCTTGGTGGAGACTTAATAAAAGTACTTCCTTGCCAGATACTGGGCCAGCAAAGTATTAAGAAGGGAGAGTGAAAAACAAAGTAATTCATTATTTTTTGGCACTTACTTTATATTATCAGACCAACTTATTGAGTCTTGGAGCAAGGAACCTCAGATCTAGTGATGAGAAGCCCATGCCTCAGACTTTAGCTTTATAAATTAAATGAGGAAGGGAGGTCATATACCATCAAAATGGCTTATTTAAAAATATTTACTGCCTACTTCATTTTCCAAAATACCAGGCCTAAAAAGTTCATCAGGTAGCCACAGGTTAATAGTATGACAAAAACTAGATGAATCAGGATTTTTGATTTCTAATCCAACAGCATACCATGCTGTTTCTGCCTTGTTTTAAATAATACAAGTGAACATGTTAAAAACAGTCTGCTGATACCATATTTCTTAGAGTCCAAGTTCAATAAGCTTTTAACAGCCAGGTTTATGTTTTAATAGAGAGTGGCAAAGTTTGGCCTCACCACCTATTTTTATGTGATTATTAGGAAGGGTTGTAAAACAACAACAAAAAAATGCATTTCCAGTGAAGCTAAAAATATGTAACTACTTGATTCTTTACAGAAAAAGTTTGCCAGTCCTGCCCTAAACATTGCTTTTCAGTGTTTTCCACTGAAATACACTGATTCACTTACTCCAGGAACCTGAGAGAAGTACCTGAAAAATAGCCCACTGAATACTAAAACTTAGTCACTTAAGAAAATTATGTACTTGAACATGAATTTTGTTGCACAGTTCATCTATTTCTGTATGAAAATGTCTCCTCTCCAAGAAACTTCACATAAAATCAGTATTTGCACAGATGATGTACATAGTTATCCTGCTGTTCTTTATACGCCCTGGTGTGTTGTCTTATGCCCCAGTTTGAGAGTCTCAAAAGTGGGCCACCTAGAGAAATAGAGAAGTAAAGTCTTATATTTAGACTTTTCATGTGGTCCATGAGCAATGAAAAAATGGAGCAGAAACAATAAAAGTAACATAGAGGGATTTGTTTGATCAGCTGAATATCCCCCTTTGGTAGACAGGACACTTAGTTTTCCCATTAAAATTGATTTTTTCAGTTTTATATAACTAGATTAGAATTACCAGTAAGAGCCTATTAATATTATTTGTAAAGGATTTTGCATAACATTTCACCATCATAGAAAAGAATACTGATCTCAGTATTAAAGAGAAAAATATTACTTGTAATCTATATCACTTGAGGGAAAAGAAAGCTAGACGTAAACACTTGAGAATCTTTTAGAGTTATCTTCCAATTTTCCTTACATCTGTGACATTCTAACTCTTGAAGATCACTAAACTAAACCAGTACTGTTCCTCAATAATTCCCCAAAAATCTAGTCAAAACCTAAAATACTTCTGTTAATTTTTTATATACCTTTTAAAATTTGCAATGAGTAAAATGTTTTGTTACTGAATTCCATTACTCATGTTACACATTCTTTTGCATCCTAAGTTTTCGATTAAAAAATTCTTTTTTAAATATTTATTTATACATGTAAGAGCTGGGGTGCATATCAGAGGTGCAGGGGGGTGAGAGGATTCACCAGAACAGAGTGGGGAGCAGAACAGGCAGATTGACCAAAATACACTGGCAAGACAGGAGAGTTCTGCTCCGGCATGTGGGTAACCTCCCTGGCCAGGGATGGAACTCATACTGTAGTGGCTGTGGATAGCTTCATAGTGTTGACACTTAACCCCTTGAGCCACCAGGGAAGCCCCTTAAAAATTCTTTTGTATCAGGGCCTCCCTGGTGGTGCAGTGGTTGAGCCCTGGGCTGCAAGGCTACCCGCAGCCTCTGCAGCTCCCGTTCCATCCCCGGCCTCCGGGTGAGGATCCCACATGGCGCGTAGACCTCTCCTGCCGCACCCTCTGGTCCCCTCAGCAGTGTACTTAGGTCCTTCTGCCTATTCTGTTCCCTGCTCTGGCTCTGGTGGATTCTTCTCACTCTCCCGCACTTCTGACTGTACCCAGTGCTTGTATAAAGAAATAAATCTTTTTTTAAAAATAATTCTTTTGTATCACTTTTTTTTTTTAAAGATTTATTTATTTATTTATACAAGCACTGGGTACAGTCAGAAGCACGGGAGGGTGAGAGAGAATTCACCAGAGCCAGAGCAGGGAAGAGAACAGGCAGACTGACGAAACACACTTCTGAGGGGAGCAGCAGGAGTGGGAAGAGAGGTCTGCGCGCCATGTGGGACCCTGGCCAGAACCGGCACTGCAGAGGCTGCTTCGCAGCCCAGAGCTCAACCGCTGGGCCACGGGGGAGGCCCCTGTATCACTTTTTTTTTTTTTAATTTTAATAAGAAAATTGTGAAGGAATTGTAAACTGGATCTGTGAATTTACAAATACCTGTATTAAGCAGTTTTAACAAAAAAAATTGAAAAAAGTTTTTCTACTCCATTTTTTCATTGCTCATGGACCTCATATTTGTACCACTTTGTCTTGTCATATGAAAACTTACTCTATTTTATTTTAGTACTTTATCTGGCACACAGGTATGTGGATTGTAGTTGGATAGTTTGATTAGCGATATCTAAATCTGAAAGTTCTAATAAAATCATTTTTAGTTTATTTGAAATACCTTTAACTTTGGTTTTTACAGCTTTTACAATTCTTCTGGTGAAGTAAATGAACAAGCACTGAAGAAAATATTATCAAGTGTCAAAAAGGTATTATCTGATGTATCTTCTTTTTTGGTATTATATTTCTTTTTTTCAGGTCCTAAAAATGTGTAATACCTTAACAGAACTTTTAAGCAGCATTTATCTTTACAATGTCCTATAACACAGGCAAGGAAAGGCTTGTTCTTCCAGAAATCCAAGATTGCTCTGAAAGCAAAACCAGTCATTAAAAGTATTAATCTTGTTCTCATCTTACCTTCAACTACTGTAACATTGATCTTCCTCTCTATATTTCCACCATACCTCTTTCTAGTACAATTTATTCTAGCATTTAAATCTGTTACTATTATTTTACATAGCTGCGGTTAGTCTTTATCCAGCAAGGACAATTTCTTATACAGCACCTAATCTGAATCCTCCACAACATGGTTGGTTAGTTGAAACTTGTTGAATGATCAAGATAGATTTTCCAAATACAAATTTTTGATGTACTTCTTCCTCTTAAAACTTTTGGGAAAAAAATTTTTGTTTTTAAATCCTTTTTTAAGGATTTTTAAATCCTGAGTTAAGAATGAAAGTAGATATAGTAATATTAAGTCTGTATCAGAAAAAAAAAACACCTTTTGTTGAAAATGACTAGGCTGTGCCCCAGTTATATTCGGTTTATTTCAAATGTACCTGTAAAAATGTTTTAGCTTTAAAAGAAGAGAAATAATTTTAATTTCATCAATTTAAATATGCAAATATAAAACTTAAGTTACTGAAAATGTTACAAACAGATCCTGAGGTGAGATGGTTTCCTTTGTTACAAATACTAAGTTTTTAGTAAATCAGATTCCTTTCTAATAATTAAAAAAATGGTTTAGTAATACTAACACTAATGGTTTAGCATGTTAGTTTACAAAAATGTTTATTAAATCTTGTTCAATCTTGACATTCACTATGGGGCAAGTAAAGCAGTCCCATGTACATTTCAGTTAAAAATTACTGGGTTCACAATGGAATAGACTGGAGAGTCCAGAAATAAATCCACACAGATAGGAGAAGTTTATCCTTTTGACAGAGGAGCCAAGACAATACATTGACAGGAAAGACTCTCCAAAAAATAGTGCTGGAAGACTTAACCACATGAGAAAAAAATAAAAATTAAACTCCATACACAAATCTTAATTCAAGAAATGGATTAAGATTTGCCTCTCACTGCTCCCAGCTCAACATGGTTTGTGTCCTGAAGAGTGAGTTTGGTTCTCTACCTTGGTCCTGGAAGAATAAACTACAGTAGTTCAGGCACTGAATTCAGAGGATTGCAAGGGGCAAACACAGAGCACCTCCTAAACATCAGAGACCAGTGCTAACTGCACAAGAAAAAAGACACACTGAGGAAATTTAACTCTAGGCAACAAAGGTGTGTGGGGATACAGATCTGTTGAGGCAGAAATCTCAATTCATCCATGCACCCAGGGAGGACAGAGCTGCTTACAGTGGCTCTAACAATGGGGAGATACGTAAGTGCATGTTACGATGAGCCAGGATGAAGGAACCTTCAGCGAGGAAGACAAAGGTGAGAAAGTTAAAACTCCCCTTACCAACTTCTCTCAGGAATGGCGGCCTAGTGATGAAGCAGATACTGTGAAAGCTGAAGAGTGCTCATAAAGCCCAGCCCGCAGAGTGCAAAGAGAGTGGTCTGTCAGCTATACCACAAGCACAAGCTGCACATACACAAACGATTTTGACCAGCAATGGATTCCTCCAGGACTGTCACCCATCCCCCAGAATATCCAGCTGTAGATTAGGTTTTCCTGACATACAGCACCATCTACTGGAAAAGTGGAAACCCTGTACTCTTAATATATAAAAAACTAATAAATGGGGAAATGGAAAAATACAGCAAACGGCAGCCTGAGTCCTCAGGGGAATATAGGCCACAGGGTGTAACTAATCTCCAGAATCCAACCACAAAGACATGGATGATCTTTTCTTCCTATTAGATAAAAATTTAAAACTGCCATGATAAATTCAAAAACACAGAAAAGCCGATCAAAGATGTACAAGAAAACTCAGAAAAATAAATGAATATCTTGAGAAATAATATTAATGAACAAAAATAGAAATTGATGCTTTAAATGAGAAAAAAACAGCTGCAAAGTGTAAAAGTTCAACAGAAGAGATTAAAAAAAAACTCTAGAGAAAGCTATGGAAGTAGAATAGAACAAATGGAACATCAAATCAGTGGCCTCAAAGATGATAATGCACAAAGAATCCAGATGGAAGAAGTAAAAGAAGGGAAGAAATGAAATGCCTAAGAATTAACCTGACTCCATGGGGAAAAGCAATATAAGCATAATGGACATCTCTGAAGGGGAAAAGAGAAGGAACAGAGAACCTATTTAAAGAAATAATATGAGAAAATTTCCCAAACAGGGAAGGAACTACGTAGACAAGTCCACGAAAATAAAAGAATGCCTGTCTACATAAATGTGTTGAGACCTATCAAGACACATAGCAGTGAAATTTTCAGCAATTCAAAACTAAGAATATTGAAGCTAGCTATGGGGAAGAGGCAGCTAACCTATACAGGAACCAAAATCAGGCTTACACCTGAATTTTCTGAAGAAAAACCATGAGCAAGGAGAGAATAGAGTGAAATGATCCAAATACTTAAGGACCTCTCACATCTAAGTCAATGAGAAAAACATCTAAAAGAAACTGAACAAGGAAATAGAATGACAAAATTAAGGGCAAAAGGCAATAGCAGATTTTCATATTATCATAATCACCCTAAAGGTGAACAGACTAACCAACCATTTAAAAGACATATTGGCTGGCTGGATCATAAAACAATTCAACTTTCTGCTATGTCCAGAAAATATGAGCACCAAAGACAAAGACTGGCTCAGAAGTAAAGAGCTAGAAAATAATCCTACAAGCAAATGGGATAGCAGGGACAGCCATATTTTTAACAGACTTTCAGTTTAAAAAACTAATGAGAGGAATGAACACCATATACTGATTAATGGACCAATACATCAGGAAGATATAACACTCATCAGTCTATACTCAACAAGGAGCATCCAATTTATAGGGCAAATACTATCAAGTCTGAAAACAGACAATGGAAAAAATAGCTCAGTGGCTGGGCACTTTATCATCCCACTTCACCAGTAGATCAACCAGACAAAATAATCAAGGTCACAATAGTCTTAAACAGAATTAGACTACATGGGCTCAGTATACATTCATACCTGAAGACAGCCACAAATACACATTCTTCTTAAGTGTACGTAAGACATTATCCAGGATTGACCACATGTTCAGCCACAAAACAAGTATCAGACTCATAAAGATTAAAATCATACCAAGCATCTTTGACCACAACAGTATAGAAATTAACCACAGAAAGAAAGTAGGAAAGAACTCTAATGTGTGGGGATTGAACAACACATTAAGGAAATCAAAGATATTAAAAAGTATCTCCACACAAATGAAAATGAAGACACAACCTTCCACACCTGACAGGACACAACAGAGGCAGTACTAAGAAGGAAGTATATAGCAGTACAGGTCCACATCAAAAAATAAGAGCTCAGATAATCTTATTGTCACTATAAACAAACTAGAAAAAGAGGAACAGACAAACCAAAAGCCAGTAGAAGGACGAGCATAATAAAAACTAAGCAGAAATTAATGAAATAGAAATCAAAGGCAGTCCAAAAGATGAAGCAAACTAAAAGCTCTGACTTTGAAAAAGTTAACAAATTAGGTGGACACACAGAAAAAGAAAGGAGAAAACTCATAATAGGGAACAAAAATAAGGTTACAAAAGGACATCTCAAAAATTCAAAGAATCATAAAAAATTACTATGACATTTGTAGCATAAGTTGAAGAGCCTAGAAAAGATGGACAAATCCCCAGGAACACAACTAATCAAGACCGAATCAGGAAGAAATAGAAAACCTAAAAATATAAATTGCCAGCAAGGAAAGGAAACATATTCCATGCTGATGGACAGGAAAAATTAATGTTATTAAAATGGCAATCTTGTCCAAAGATATAGAACAAACATTACTGAAATTCATATGGAACCACAAGATTCTGAATAGCCAAAGCAATCCTGACCCAAAAAAGGTGGGGAGAATAGTGGTATCACAGACCTAAACTTCAAACTATGCTACAAAGCTATAGTAATCAAATCATGGTACTGGGATAAATACATTGACCAATAGAATAGAATTGAGAGTCCAGAATAAACCCATACTTACATGGACAATGAATCTACAACACATGCAAGAATACATGTTGGAGAAAGGAGACCTCTTTAATAAATGGTGTTAGGAAAACTGGACAGCCACATGATAAAAATAAAACTAGACCATTATCTCCCAACATACACAAAAATTAACTCAGAATGGATAAAAGACTTGTATGTAAGACCTAAAATCATAAAATACATAGACGACAACACTATGTATAGGCAAAACACTCTGTAATACATGCTTCAGAGATGTATTTTGGGTTCTCCAACAGCAAGGAAAACAAAAGAGAGTACGAACAACTGGCATCCCATCACTGAAAAGCTTCTGCTTTTTCACCATTGTGGTGAAATAAGTCAGAAATGAAAGACAGTTACATACATGGTCTCATTTGTGGAAGATAAATAACCAAAGAGAAAAAACTAGCAAAACAAGAATAATTCCTAGATTCTAAGTACTATACTGGTTACCAGAGGCAATGGGAGCAGGGGGTAGGAAAGTGTCAGGGTTGCGCCACTGGAACTTTGTTGGAGGGTGAGAGACGTTCATATGTGGTGGTGTGAATACATCCTCCCAAAATTATATGGTTAAGTAAACTAGTGGCAAATCAGTAAATCTTGACAAAAAAGCCACTGGATTCAGTTTACCTTATCTAATTAGCAAACAAGGTTACCTACACAGGAAGTAAACTTGTTTCACTGACATTTTCTTTTAAATTTTGACTACAGATTAAGATTTTAAGAAAAATGGCTTAAAAGAAACTAGAGAAAATTAAGAATTTTTTTCCCTCTAGTGTATATTGAATAATACTGTAACTAAATTGTATACTTAACTATATGCTTTGTTTATCTCAGTAAATACTGTCATTTTAAAAACTGTCAGTTTTATTACCTAATTATGACAATAACGCATACTAATTGTAACCATTAAACTCTGCACTTGGTATTTTTTTCTATATTTTCTTTCAGGATGTGGTTGGTTGGTACAAATTCCGACGTCATTCAGACCAGATCATGACATTTAGAGAGCGATTGCTTCACAGAAACTTACAGCAGCATCTTTCAAGCCAAGAACTTGTTTTTCTGCTATTAACACCAAGTATAGTAACTGAAAGCTGCTCTACTCATCGTCTGGAACATGCCTTATATAAACCTCAAAAAGGGTAAATGTTGGCCAGTCACAGGCTATCTTAAGCTGGTATCTTTAGCTAATAGAAAATTATACCCAATATTTTCGTTGTACTTTTGCAGATTACTAAATATTTCCTTATATTATTGCATCAGAATGTCACAGTAATCCTCTGAAATCAGTCTTACCATCTGTTCTTTACAGATGTGAAAAATAAAGAAAATTAGATAATTAGAAGCCAGTTTCAGAATGCCTTTTGTTTCTAGTACTAAAGATTTGCAGTTATTTACCATAAAGTGGACCAAAAAAAATGGCTGCTAAAGGATATAATGTAGAATGGCTAGGTATCTGAGCAGCTTTTCTAAAACCTCTGCACTAAAACAAGGTAGTTCTTGATCCACCAAATGAGTTCATAGGGACCCTCCACAGGTGATAAACACATTTTCGTGGATCACAAGAATTAAGTTGAGAGTACCAAGGTTAATTTTATTATTTATGGAAGTAAGCTAGACCTCAACAATACTGCCTTATTTTTATATGTGCCAGTTGTTTGAAATAGCAATTAAAGAATCTTTTCACACTGCACATCTCACAGCTTTTAAAAGCTATTTGCCTCAAGTCAGTAAATTCTGTCTTGGGTAGCTGATGGGAATGGTTTGTTTGTTTGGTTTTCATTCTTGTAGGAGGAAGTAGTCTATACTAAAGGGTAGATATTAGTTTTTCACTTTATTCTAAATTTATATTTTAATTTTTATTTCTTCAGACTTTTTCATAGAATACCTTTAGTTGTAGCGAATCTGGGCATGTCTGAACAACTGGGCTATAAAACTGTGTCCGGCTCCTGTATGTCTGCTGGTTTTAATCGAGCAGTGAAAACACACAGGTGAGATTCTGCAAGTGCTTCCCTAGTAAACTTACTCCTACTCATTTTTTTTAAATTAACTTATATTGCATAATAGAAAAAAAATGAAAGGAAAACTAATAACCACATTATTCAAGTAAACCACACTCTTTTTAATTTTCTCCCTATTTCCTTCTAGCACTTGTCCATTTATGAAATACAAGAGAGGGACGTTGTTGAATATCCTGCATATTTTAACATATTTAGTCTAAACATAAACAGTCATCCTCAAAATAATAACTGCTGCTTTTTTCTAAGGCAGTAGTTCAGATTAAAGGTATGAAATAAGACTGGATATTAAATAAAGCCAGAAAATGATGATTTAGCCAAGACTCACTCATTGAATAGGTTGTTGAGGTATCAATTTTTTATGGTCATTAAAGGAAAATTAATGTCAGAAATAATACTAATACGATAAGGGGATATAGTGTAAACTATTGAAATAAGGGACAGATACTATTTTCTTTGTGTCCTACAGTGCTGAGCAGTGTATCACATTTCATTCTTTCTAAAGTAGACAAATTTACATTACCTCAAACTGGAATGTTTTATAGGCCATGCCTCAGAATGTGTTTTTCATGATATATAAAATAATATTGCATTTTTCAATCAATGATGACTTAAATTCAGTAACTTTTTTAAATTAACAATCCCCATTATCAAAAAAGGAATCTTCATTCCCCCTCCCTCCTTCAGTGTTTATTTTTACTCAATCTGTTTTTTAAGTTTTGGCAATAGTACTTAGGAGGTTAAGAAGTTATATTATTAATATAAGATATGTGAACTGGGGTTTCTGGTTGGTTATGCTGTGTGCAGTAGGTTGACAAAATTATGGTCCCTAAAAAAGCCAGTAAAAATCTTTCATTGCTCCTTAACTATAAATCTAAGCTTTTCATTGCATCGCTGTATTAAAATGAGTTATGTACATTTGCTTGAGGAAATGGTCATTTTTTTACAGCCCTGAATTTTTTAAAGAAGATGGATCTTTAAAGGAGGTACACAAGATAAATGAAATGTATGCTTCTTTACAAGAGGAATTAAAGGTAAGTCATCACATCAAACATTTAAAGACTACTTCTAGAAATTATATCAAAATTATCATGGAAATTTTTTAAGAATAAACTGATATTTGATTAGGTTTTTTTTTTTTAATTAGTTTGGCTTTAGGAAAAAACATCTGGATCTTCATGGCCTGCAAAAACCAAAGTCTAGCCTCAATTATATTTTAGCTGTAGCTTGGCTCCTATTCTAAATATATCTTTATCTTAGGTTACAGCATCTCTTATGTGGAACATGTTCCTCTTATGACAAAGGAAGAAGAGAAAAAGACAAAGAAAGTTGGTGGAGATTCAAAATAGCTCTTAAAACTGTGCAGAGCTGTAGTATCACATTCATTCACATTTCATTGACCAGAGTACATTAGATGGCAACAGGCAGGGATCTATAATGCTATTATAGGATAAAAAGGGAAGCAAATATTTGGGGACAAAATAATCATTCACAGCAAAATAAGTTCTACCTCATTGTGTCAGTTTAGATACTTTAAAAAGTAGACATCAGGATGGGAATAGATATGTAAGAGATTTAGCGAGCCTAAGAAGGATAAAGAAGAGGAAACAAGGGCAGGTAGGAAGACTTGCAATTGCAATACAAGTCTGACACCTGAAGGGAGACAAGGAAGGGAGCATTCAGTAAGAATAACTTTGGACTGCAGGGTCAGAAAAGCTTCAGCCAAACTGACAAGAGAATCTTTATCCTACAGGATGGAGTCGTACTAATATCCCCAAGGTGCTAAGTACCACATTTAGGGAAAGCCCTGCCTTAGCACAAATATAGAAAACCCAAAATACTGGCAGGTGGGGCTGCAGTCAACTTTGCCTCTCCCAAAATGAGATCTGAGTAGTATATTTCATGGCTGCTATACTCATCAATGTAGCAGCTGAGAAAAATGAGGTCAAAATATTTTATACTCTAATATTTCATAATTTTTAGTATGAATGATAGTATAGTAATTTTAGAAACTGAAGAAATATCCCACGATTATAGCATAACTACCTTCATTTTGCAATATTCTCCAGTTATTCCCTAACACACACACACACACACACACACGTCTGTGTATGTGTGTGTGTGTGTATATATATATATATATATGCCTTTATATATCATTTTAAGCATTTTTCATGTTGCTACATATTCTTAGTTTTTGATGGCAGTACACCGTGTAACTAAGTTATTAGAACTCTTATGTTAGAAGTACAATCTAGACTAAAATAGGGAATGTAGAATTATATTTCGGAACTTTAGTAACATGGGGAACAACCAGGGAAAAATAGGCTGTTGAGACATCCTAAAAAGTATCCACCAAAACTGGTTCTAACAACCTGTTACCCTATAATTAGAATTAAGTACTTTAGTCTTTTATTGAATTGTCATTTACTTAATGTTAAATGTAGTGACTTACATATTGCAAAACAGTGTAGTATGATTTAAATTTTTTTAAATCAAGGAAATAACTCATGAAAAGCCATATATAAATGTGAAGTTTAATATATCTGAAAGCATTTTATGATCTATAAAGCACAATACAAGTACTTGTTACTGAGTTCCTTCAGAAAATAAAATTATTGTAAGTCAAATAATATTTGATATACCACAAGGAATTTGGTATTATTTATGAACCTAGACTATAGTACACAACTTGGAATTTCATCTTTGCCCATAAACTATTTTGCAGAGTATTTGCAAAAAAGTAGAACACAGTGAGCAAGCAGTAGAAAAACTACTAAAGGATGTAAGTAGATTGAAACGAGAAATTAAAAAAAGAAAAAGAGCACAGACTCAAGCAGCACGTAAGTAAAAAAGTTCATACATCACTACTTTCTATGCTTAAAAAGTCTCACTGAACTTGAACTTTGTGAGCCAGCTGCACTAATGAATTTAGCCACCTTAGGATTAAAAGTAATTATTAATAGTCTTAAAATCCCACTGAACAAAGAACATGGTATAATTCTAACTATACTATTATTGTTGCTATTAAAAAGAATATAATTTAGTTTTTTTTCTTAAGACTATTGTAATACGTGTCATTTTTCTCACTTTAATTTGGTAAAATTGTTTAAAATCTATGATTTAATGAATTTGATAAAAACGTCCTAGAACGAACTTTAGGTTAAATTGTGTTTTGTTTTGTTTTGTTTTGTTTAGGAGATACGAATATGCAAAAAGAGCCTCAGGAGAACGTTTTTCTTTGTCAAGCTTTACGGACTTTTTTCCCTGACTCTGAATTTCTTCATTCATGTGTTATCTCCTTGAAAAACAGACATGTTTCTAAAAGTACCTGTCAAACCAACCACCATCTCAGTGTGGCAGACAACCTGACCTTAATGGTAGAATACACCGACATTCCAGAAGCTAGTCCAGCTAGTGGTGCACTGCAGGTGACTAAGCGTAAAGCTTTAGATACAGATGATGATTGGCAATTCAAGAGGTCACGGCTGTCAGAGACACAAAACAAACTATTAAAAACAGATACTGACAGTAGTAACCAAGAAAAAGCATCCACCGCAAGCAGCCCAGAAATAGATGAAGAGATTGAGAAAATGAAGGGTTCTAGTGACTATCCACAGTCTCCTACTTTTTGATTCTTTTAGGCCAAATGATTTTTGACTGGCTGAAGGACAAAACTAAATATTGCTATTGTTTTGATTCTGTTCAGTTATTTTAAGTCATACATAGATAAGTACATTTATTTCATAAATATTTTAAAAAATATCATGCTTTTATTTTAAAACCAAAACCTTTTTTTCCCATGTAAAAAAGCTTGAACACCTTTTCTTTTAAATTCATACAGCCGTCATTAGAATTGGAAAAGAGACTAGCCTTATTTTCACAATAGAAAATCTAAATCATGGAAATTTTTACCTGTCATTAAAATTCCTACTCCTTAGTGATGAATCTAGAGGTTCCAATTATGGCATAACGATAGTGCATCATAAACGGTAATCTATCCCTACTCTAGTGTCCGCTACACAAAAATGAGTGAATCCAAAATTTGAATACAGAATAAGCTTGGTAATGCAGTGTATTTGGGCACAGCATTTGGTCAATTAAGCTGAAAAATGCTAAAGTGGGGACTCAGAAAAATATATATTACTTACATATGAATGCCTATCAGATTTCCTTTTAATATAAAGCAAAGTATACATTTGTCAACTTTCTGTTGTAAGGCCAGGAACTTTATCGCAGTATAAGTTCAGTGATTATGTAAATCAGTCATAATTTAATCTTTGCAATTCCCAGTTTCTTTAAAGTGAAAAACTTAAATTTGTGAAGCAACCTCAGTACAAAATGCTACTGGGTTTTTTCATTTCTCAGCACTCTCCCACTCTTGGTCTTACTAAGTTGTTCTAGTCACATCTAATTTAACAAGTATTTTTTAAAAGCCAACTTTTATGTTTTTCCAAGTCATTTAATATTCACTGCAAAAACAACTTACTGCTCACATTTTATCAGTACGATAACAAATGAAACTGACACAGTTCTAAGAACAGAATACCTGACTCTTGACAATGCACGGCTTATGGGCTTTAATGTGATATTTAGGAAGGATGTAAAGCCCAGTGTAATCCCATGAGTTAGTGAAGTGGCAGCTAAGAGACCTTTTGTTATCTAGTGTTTGTCTTTTCCATACTTGTGAGAATTTCCCATGAAGCATGAATATCACATGAAGCCTTTGTATTTCATTCAGTGGATGAGACTGCAAACACACATTCTGACCATTGTACTTCCATCTGTTACTAAATAATAGATTCATAGCTACTATCAAAAGCTGTCATCTTTTATCTGTGTAAATATGCATTACCATGGAGTGCTTTTGAAACCCACATAGCATTATAGATGATTTGTACAAATAATGAGTTTCTGCTGGGATTGATTTACTGATTACTGTGATGTAGGGCAGGGCAGAAGGAGTGGAAATATGCTGTCAGTCTAAACCCTAATTTAATTACAAACACAATCAGAGCATACTAGAACTTATCACACAGAACACAATGATTGAATTCAATCAACAAATTAATAAAACGATATACAAAGTAGACTAGGAACTTAGAAGCAGCAAGCCAACACGCAAATGTCTTCTGAAGACAAGATTGAGATTTTTTTTCAAAGACTGCTTACTTACTGAAATAAAAGTCTACATGGGTCTTTGTACAAGCTCAGTTTGCTAAATTGCTATGGAGAAGCTACAAAAGTATTAAGCTCATTTTTGCACAATTACCAGTCTCCTTTGAAGACAGCACTGCTAATAAATTTAGTGAGAAGCTTGCTGAGGTCAGTACACAGCCATGTTTCCATAATTGAGTTAGATGACCCAACTTTCAAGCTATCCAATGAAAAGGTGGAAAAGGGTCCATTATAGGACATTTTTTTCCCCAGTTATTCATCTTTTGGAATTAATTTGCATTACTGGAGTAAGATAAAGTGATGTAATAGACTGCCTGTATAGTGTATTTAAAGGACACTACCAAATTTGGAATAGAATAGTCGTGGAGTAAATACCAGGTTCTGTGATATCACCACAATACATCCTCATGACCCATGTAACATCTCCACAAACCAAAGACCCACTGTCCTAGCCAGGCACATATGATAGTTAGAAAATCTTCCTGAGTAATTTCAAGTCCATATCCTGTTACATGTGATGGGTCTATTACACAAGCATTTTATTTTTCCTACACCCATGTCCCTAAAATCTCATAAGACAGAATCTGGGCCTAAAATAAAATTTCAATAGAGCATCACTTCCATGTTTTATATCCCCATACTAGAGATTTACTATTGTATGAATAGTATGAGCCTATTGTATGTATTGTATGTATGTATTGTATGAGCCTATTGTATGTATTGTATGAATAGTATGAGCCTATCTGGGGACTAGACAAAAATGACAATCCTATAGCACCATTTTTTTTTATTCATACATGTAAAAAGTAGTAACATTTTTAAAAAATTTTTTTAAAAGATTTATTTTTATACAAGAACTGGGGTACAGGCCAGAGGCGCGGGAGGGTGAGAGGATTCACCAGAGACAGAGCAGGGAGCAGAACAGGCAGACTGACCAAAATACACTGCTGAGGGGAGCAGTGGGCGAGACAGGAGAGGTCTGCCTCGCCATGTGGGTATCTCCCTGGCTGGCCAGGAATCGAACCTGCGCTGCACAGGCTGTGGACAGCTTCATAGCACTGTGTTCAACCCGCTGCACCACCAGGGAGGCCCCCAAAGTAATAACATTTTAAATTATGTTTTCTTAACATTCATTGGTATGAAGAGGAAGCTTCACTCCTGAAACATTTTTTCCTAAGTTTTCAAATTAAGTTAAAAACTTAGTTTGAGAAGATTTAGTATACTTTCTATGCAAAGTTTATTAAATCTTAAGACTCTAAATTATTATTAGCCTCACACAACCATTCATGTAAAATAAGTTTATTGATGATAACATAATTTACTCCCTATATTTGATATTACAAACTTTAGGGTCTTTGAGATATGCAGGATCCTTGTATGTAACTGGCATAAATCCTGTAAAGAGATAATGAAAGTTCTTCACAAAAGATGAGCAATATTTTGATTAGCCCAATTCAGTATTTCAGACACACTTACCCATTATTTGAGCTCTCTTTATTGCTTTTGTGATTTCTTTTTGTTTCTTCCCACAAAGACCTGTAAAAGGAAATACTTTCCTAGTCAATAATAATTATTTAAATACATCAAGGAAAGGCTGGAAAACTTGTAAAGAGCTAGATAGTAAATATCTTAGGCCTTGTAGGTCATACAGTTGTTTCCTAACCATTAACTCCGCTATTATAGCTCACAAAGCAGCCACAAAAACCGTGTAACTAGAGCAGTAGGCTCCTGATTTAAATACTTAGTCTAGCATAATTATAGTATACTCCAAAATAACAAGGCAATTTTTTAAGCCCAAAGTTTCTACATGTCAGCATGGTTAACTATGAGCATAAAGATACACAAAATAACGCTTTTGGCCTAAGAAGTGGCTTTCTCAAAGTACCTGTAATATCTGGTCTGATGGTGATTTACAGCACTATTTGAAAATCTTTTGAGTTCTATTAAATAACAAGTTATTTATAAATAAATAACAGATTTATATCATTATTAATCACATGTAAGCTGTTAACAACAGAAAGCAAAATACCTGTTATGTGCCTTCCATAAATGCATCCAGTAAATGGAGAAATAAACTGGGACAAAAGCTGTTTTGAGTTTATTTGGAAAAAGAAACAAAGTTGTGTTAATACATTTGTTATTCAACATTGACTATAAATTGAAGAAAATTTTATGTCAGCTTCATATTATGTAAAGGTTTATTAATAAACTTCAGATAAACTTCATAAAATGAATTAAAATATTGAACTATGTTCATCCCAATGGGTCATCTTTTTAAATCAATTACTAAAACTAACAGCTTTTATGTCCAGTGTGTCAAAAAGGTATGTGAGAGATTAATGAGCATATTCTTTAAGTGCTAAAGCTACTTTAACTTTTTCACAGGTATTTGTCTAAAGTAGCACTTGTAACAGGTAATAATTAACCTATCATGACCTTGTATCACATAATATCAGGCATAGTATCAATATGTTCATGTGGATTGAGCCATGTGTTTCATTTTATGTTTTATTAACAAATTATTCTTTAACACTTTTCCAGGTGCCAGGCCCTGTTCTTGGCACTATGAGTAATTTTCTTAGTACCTTGCATTTAAAATTTTCTTGGTTTTTCTCTAGGGCAATTGTCACTTTAACTAACGTAAGTGTACTTAAACTGCAGCACCATTTTCTACCCCAAATTTGCCACTTTGATAATGATGGCAAAGCACAGATCAACCTCACCACATGAGCTTTTTCCAACAACTGAAAATCACTGCTATAGTGAGCTATTGTTAAGATGCCTGGGGCATGGAAAAAGAGGAAGAAACTTTGAACTAAAGTAATAATTGAGACACAGCCAAAGAGTGCTTATTTGAACAAAAGTTGCCTAAACATAAACATGAAAGCTTTGAAATTATCAAGTTGCTAAAAGTTACTTCTACCCAAAATCTGTTACAAAACTGACTTGGTTTTCTTTAGAAAGGTCTGATAATGGAGCAAAATCAAGTTAAATCAAGTATCATGATGAAATAAAGTGAGATCTCACCTGTACATTCTTATAATCTACACGTTTTCCACACAAGATACATTTTTTAAGAGGCTCCTTATAAGGGTTTTCCATTGGAATGGGCTAGGTAAAGGGAGAAAAAAAAAATGATGGTTTAATGTGTTAATTTTGAATTAAAAAACAAACTCAAGGTTACTACATTTAGATGTCCCCAAAGGATTACGTATACTCTTCTTACTGATGAATATAATAACTTGGCTTGTAAAGGAAAAATCAAGTACTTCTGAAACAGAGTCACCATTTTAAATATTTTGTTGGGCTTGTACTTTATTTTGTCTTAGTTTGGCTAAGAAGGAATTAAGTTAGGAAGGATTCTGGGGTAAAATACAATCTTTGGAGAAAAAAGTTCAAATATGCATTTGAATTTTTACTTCACTGTAAAGTAACTCTCTTGAAATGTTCTGCCCACACTGTAGAAGACCATAAAATTCTTAACTTAGATTTAATTCAGGATAAAAATAGGTAACATATTCAGTTAAGTTCTTAGTATAGTCCCTAAATCTATCTTTGCATCTCTCTATCAGGTGTTTATCAATAGACAATGCTTCTTTTTGGTTTTTCTGTCTTCACTACACCATCTCATGCAACTGTCACAATGTCCTGCCTACAATCAATGAGTCTCTAGAGATTTACTAACTCTTGAAATGGCTTTGAAGTCCTTGAACCACTGTAGTTGTATGCAAACTTTCAAATGAATGAAACTCTGTGCCTTGTTCTGGGGGTTTAAAGTTTCCATTGGTCTCAGTGGGGTTTATGACCTAAAAAGAAACACTAATAATTTTCTTTACTCTCTTGAACTATGGTGTGATGAATCAGATCACCAAGATAGATGCTCAGAGGGACTAGTTTTTGTTTAATCAACTCTTTAAACTCTTCCAATTTAATTTATAAGCAGCTCACGTGCCATGAGTATATTCCTTTTCTATACTGTGCTAAATGCTTTATATGTTCTAATAGTGCAAAATGATGCCTATAGCAAGAACACCTACACTGCTCAAATTTAGTGCTAGTACTTGAAACCCATAAAAATATATCTACAGGTTGGAAGTAACATTAATTGGCCTGGTACAGAATTTGATCATTTATTAGAAGAGCTCTCTCCTCCCTCAAGTGGTGAATGGGAAAAAGAATCGAATTTGAAATGGGAAGAGAGGCAACCAGTAGGTAAACTTTGTACAGTACCTTTGTTGGATTACCTGTAATTGTTCCATATACGGAGATGACCTTTTTTAAATTCACAAAGCATATACTAAATACAAGCTCAAGGAAGAAAATATGTTATTACAAAAGTCAAGCTTCTTGTTAGGAATTCAGGAATTCTCTTACTTCAAAATCACTTGTGATTGGGGCCTCCCCGGTGGCGCAGCGGTTGAGCGCTGGGTTGCGAAGCTACCTGCGGCCTCTGCGGCACCGGTTCGATCCCCGGCTGCTCCCCGGCCACCGGAGGAGGGTCCCACATGGTGTGCAGACCTCTCCTGCCGCCCGCTGCTCCCCTCAGCAGTGTACTTCGGTCCTTCTGCCTGCTCTGCTCCCTGCTCTGGCTCTGGTGAATTCTCTCACCCTCCCGCACTTCTGACTGTACCCAGTGCATGTATAAACCAAACAAACAAACAAATAATAAATAAATAAATAAGACATGCCTCTAGAAAATTATAAAAAAAAAAAAAATCACTTGTGATTATTCATTGATGAGTAATGATTATTAACTGTTCTGGCAGCCAGCTGAACTCCATTTAACTAAATACAATAATTTGGTCATATTTACAAATACCTAATAAAAAGGAAGAAAAAACTTACCATGTCCTCATTGCTTGTTATCTGTTGATACTGTGAATAATTTTTCCAAAACACTGCAGTAAAACAGAAAGGCAACAAACCAGTTTATTTTTTGTTGTTATCTGAGCCAAGTAAAGATAGATTTTATTTTTTATTAAGACAAAATGAATCAATACAACGTAAAAGATTTTGCATTCATTACACTCACAATGACAAGATAACCTTTAGGTGTGAGGCAGAGTAATACTGAAGATGGGCCTGATTCCCAGACTTTGGGGAGAGGGCATTTATTCCCCACCCATACAACCTCCAGTTGCTCTCTTCTTGAAATTTATTTTCCCTTCACTGCAGGCACATTCAAATGCAAATACTTAGGGACAAGCAAGAGAAAGGTGGGTCCTACCACCGGAAGAATTAGTAACAGGCTACTACAAAGAGTAGTTATTGATAAGGAAACATGGAGATGATGGATTCAAGGGTCTATGTCACAATTTTGCTCTGATCTGGGATATCCATGGAATCTGCTGTTGGATGACTCTGGAAATGTCCATTCTTTACCAAGTTTACCTGGGGATCTTAGGCAAGTCCCTGACTTTTTGATAACACCCCATCACTCTTCTATGGTGGGGTGGGGAGTGTGGGGAGTGTGTGTGTGTAACGAAGGACATCCTACCTCCCCTTAAGATAAAAAATACTAGTCTTGGGTGATTACAGATTTCTACCTGTCTTAGAGAAACGCTTAATCCCCTAGAAGCCGGAGTCCCGAGTCTGCGGTAGAACAGGAATTTAGCACAAAAGCTGCCGCCCCCCTCTTTCCCCATCCAATAACTAAAAAACTAGTATGCAAATTCCAAAGCAAAGTGACCCAAACCCTATCAGTTTAGAAACTTACCTCACTCTGGACACCACTAGCTGTAAAACTTCTCCTAACTTAAATCAGTAACAAGATGTTAAGGCCCAGTAGTCTTGTTAAACAAAACTGGTCTGAACCCGCTCAGGATTCTATCAGTGAGCCCATCTCCTCAAATTTCTATCAGCAGCCTTAAGATCCCAAGGGCCATTCTTCCTTGAATTTGCCCGCACTCTCCTAAGTGCGTACTATCACTCAACAATAAAGCTTCATTTCTAACTCATCTGTTCTGACTCCCGCAAGAATTCTTTCCTACCCAGAAGAACATCCAGGGTCCCCCGGTACCCCTGGGCCCCATCAATTCTACCAATCTAATTGAGAGTAAGGCAAAGGCTACACAGCCACAATACAGTAGCGGATATAGACATTTTACCCGTGTGAGTCCCCGGATGTGTGAGACGAACAGTAGTCTTTAAAAAGTGCGTCAACTTTGTCCTCCCTAGACCACTACAAACAGCAAGCACAGACGCCATGTTTCTCGCCCCTCCTCTTCCTTTCCCTTTTCCTAACCGTCCTGACAAGTCCCTTCCGGTGCTCTTCCCCGCCTGGCCCGGGAACTCTATTCAAAGGTTCCGGGGGCAAACCCCCTGCACCAGAAAAAAAGGAGCCGGACATGTTTTCAGTGCGCCTGCGCTTCACCTTCCGTTCTCAGGCTGACGCGCGGCGCGATTCCGACGCGTATGATTGAAAGAGACGGCGGCCTCTTAGGCTGCTGCCGCTGCTTCTGGGGGACCCCTGACGTTGACGCTGCTGTCTTTCCCATAGGTAGACAGAGGCGAATCGAGTTTTCCACTGTTGCTGTCAGCATCCGGTCCTCCGCTCACGCCCCACGCTGGGGTTGGCGGCTGGATCGCGGCGGGTGACGGAGGGCAGGGCCCTTGGCCCCTGCCATGGATGAAGGTGGTTCTTGCATCCGCCGGCGAGTGTCTGTCCGCAAGAGGAACCGTGCTAGCTTAGGGAGCGTTTGTGCAGCCCCCACCGCAGCTGAGCTCAGGCCCGGTGATGAAGAGAAGGTGGAGGAGAAGGAGATGGTGTTTGAAAGCCGGCGGCGGAAAACTGTGGGCGCGCAACCTGCCGAGGTACACACAGCCCTAGCCCATGGGGGCGATAAAGCGAACCCAGATATTCTACGGTGCATTCCTGCGGATAATGGAATGGGAAACCGCACTTGGAACTTGGCAGCTGTAAAGTTTAGCTATTCCGGTTCAGGTGCAGACATTTGACCAGTTACTAATCTGCTAGCCTTCGTATGCATTGTTCTATCTGCTAACCCTCTTTAGCTGTTATTTCCATTTTTGTGTAGATGTAAAACGTACACCCCGAGACATGAAACACATGCAGCAAATATGTGTCATGACTAAGAATCAAACCTAGACTTCGAAGTGACTGCTGCTTCCGTAGTAATAATAAAATCTACCATTTTTTGCAGATCTCTTATACGTTGGATTACTCTGTTAAGCTGTTTATATTATCTGATTTTACAGCAGATCAGACCTTAAAAATTTTAAGAAATGCTCTTCTGACTCCAAGTCCTGCGTTCTTAATTCACTGTATCGTTACCTCCGAATTCGCATTTCTTTCTTTTTTCTTTTTTTTTTTTTTTTTTTTTTGGTAGACCAACCCAAGTCCATATGTAGACAGACCCTCTCAATTCTAATGTCCCAGGAAGAGAATATTCCTGGAGTTTCCACTGGTACAGCATGATTTTGTTACAAGACGATTTCTGTGAATTCTATTCTGGCAAGGGAAGAGTTTCTGCAGTTATCAGAAACTTGTAGTGATATAACATTCCAATAGATGTATCAGTCTTGCTATCATTTAAAGGATTTAGCACTGAAGTAAGAATTAGAGCCCAGCATTGCCACATACTAGGAGTGCAATTTAGACAAGTCACTTAATTTCTGTGGGCCTCCCTTCTTCATCTGTAAAATAGGGATAAGATCTGTTTCACAAGGTGATTATATTCAGGTCTGTGAATGGTGACCATATAATTATATATCTAGTATAATCATAAGCTGAAACTCTAATTCTTAATGAAGCTATAATTGGCCATATATCTTTTTTTTTTTTTCTTTCCAGCCTAATGACAGTGAAGAGGACATGTTTGGTGACTATGACAGCTTTGGTGAAAACTCGTTTTTAGTTCAAGCTGATGCTGTGGAACAAAAATATATGCAACTTCCTGAACATAGAAAACATACTACAGACCTTAGCACTGAAGATCTTTGTTTAGAAAACATCAAACACAACAAACTCAGCAATGCTAGTGTAGGCAACTTTACTGAATTAAAAGTGGATGAGCACACAAAAAACCCGAGTGAGCATGAAGATGTCTCTACTGAACCTGGAGTTGATATTTTGTATGATATACCTTCTTCACAAGTTTTATATTTTGAAAATTTGCAGAACTCTTCAAATAATTTGGGTGATCAGACTACTAAAGAGAGGGATTGGAAATCATTGTCTCACCAGACTGTGAATGAAGAATTGCCATGTGAGATCATAGAGCAACCCCAGCAAATTGATGAATCCTCTTCTGAAGTCAAAACTAATTCAGATGTGAATAGAAGGAAGAGTATTAAAGATCATCTAAAAAGTGCCATGACTGGAAATGCCAAGAAGGTCCAAACACCATTATTTTCTAGGACTAAACAACTCAAAGAGACTCTCCTATCTGAGGAAATTAATGTTGCTAAGAAAACAATTGAGTCATCATCAGATGACCTTGGTCCTTTTTATTCATTACCCAGCAAAGTGAAAGACCTTTATGTTCAGTTCAAGGGAATTGAAAATTTATATGGTAATGCTTTTTGCTGGCATGAAAAAAATATATTACCACCATTAACCATAATTTTAGTGCAAATCCATAGAAAGCAGATGCTTCCATACCCATATTACTCATCTTAAAAACAAAGTATCAGTCCTTTCTCAGCTTTCCAGCCCTATCTTGCTACTATTGACTCTCTTTCCTTCCCTTCATGATTATACTTCTCAAGCCAGTTGTCCTTGCTTCTCCCTTTCCTGTCTTCAAATCATTTCCAGTTCAACTGTGCGTTTTATACTCTTGTAAGATATATAATGAATAGGGTGTCTAAACCCAAATATATTTTTTAGCCACCATACCTGTCTTGTCAGTAGTTCACCTACACTTTCTTGACTTATGATACTGCACTCCTAGTTTTCTCTCTGCCTAACTCTTCCTCAGTTTTCTTAGTTGATGGTTCCTTAACTGTCCACTTGCTGAAAACTAGTTGTTAAAATGTCTCTGAGTATGTCTGGAGTGAAGGAAATCGTTATATAATACCACTAATTAGAACTAAACATCTTTAAAAACAGCTAAAGTTAATTTAAGTGCAAAGAGATAGTAGTATTAATAACAATGTATCTTCTAATGCTTTTCAAAAATACTGGGTCCTTGCATGTCTTGTAAATGCTTGTCATTTTTGACAAAGAAGAGACAGTTGCTGCCTTATTACAACATCAGCCTATCAGCTGGTCGTAGTGTTTCTGAAACTTTTAAGTTAGTATCTTAAGAAAACATGGATTCTCATCTCAGGGAGAAGATAATCAAATTGGAGAACTAGGACTACAGAAAACCATCTAATACAAGGCTCTCCAAGACTCTAATTTCAAATTGTGAGACCGGCTGTTTAAGAGCTAATGGTGTGTTTTGCCCTTGAAGTAGATATTAATTTTCTCCCTTTTGCTTTTCTTCTAGCACCTTGTTCTTTGCTTAATCTGCATCTCCTGGCAGAATGAGTACCCTGAGGACAGGGCTCTATTTAATTCACCTTTTTCTTATGTAACTAGCACTGTACCTGTTCTGCTCTGGTAGGTTCTCAACTGCTGGGGGTTGTCAACCTAGTATGAATTCTGGCCCTGTCACTTAAGTACAAGATTAACACTCTGCGCCTTAGTTCCTGATCTATTAAAAAGGGGTACTAATAGTAATGATACTAATAGTTGCTTTGCCAGTTATATTCTTTGTCAAGGACAGGCCACATTGGACTTTGGCTCTCAGTAATTGGTAACTTTTAAGTAAGAATGTCAGTAAATAACAACTTTTAAATCTCCTTTTACTTATAAATCTGGTTTAATAACATGACCAATGTAATGCATAAATATGTGTGTTACTTTTCATTGAGCTAAGCAGTGGTTCTCAAAGTACAGTTTCTGGAATGCAGGGTGTCACCTGGGAATTTGTTGAAATGCACATTCTCAGGCTCCACTGCAGACCTACTGGCTCAGAACCTCTGGGGGTAGGACCTGACAATGGTCCTAACAAGCTCCCCAGGAATTCTGATGTGCTAAAAGTTTGAGAACCACTGAGCTATAGAACCTCAATCTTACGCTGTTATATTTACCTTATAATCATAGAATCCCATATTTAATGTGCTTTATATAAATACTGAGAACTAAATTAATGTAATTTTTTAAGGTGTGAAGAGAAATTATAATCTAACTATTTGTTATTTTGGTCACTTTGTACTTTAAAAATCTGAATTGGGTAAATTGTGAATATGGCCAAGATGTATCTACACAAGATGTAAAAAAGTACGTAATTTGAAAATATTTGGGGATTACCAAAGCACAATAAATTTAAGTAACTTATACTTATCATTCAGATAAAACTTTTTAATACCACTGTTAATACAACCTGTTAGGCCTTTTTATTTTGAAATCATGGAATATATGCAACTTCTGTGCATATATCCTTTTCCAGTATCTAGCATAATTGGGTTCATTTCAGTTCCTGATGTATTAAAAAGGGGTTTTAATGGTAATGATAATAGTTGCTTTGCAAGTTATAGTCTGAGTCAAGGCCAGGTACTTGGCTGTCAGTAATTGGTAATTTCTATCCAAAACACATTTATTATCTGTTCTCTTCACTTAATTATGTATTTAACATACAGAAATCAATCTACCTTCCATTTTTATGTTGCAAATAATCATGATCATATAATAATTCATTCAACCTTCACCCCCATCCTCATTGCTTAGTAAACAAGGCTATGATGAACATCACACACATTATATATTTTCGCTTTTAGTCCTAAACTAATCCTGCCAATTTAAAGGCAATGTGCAGTTTTATTTTTATACTTCTATACTGCTTTCCAAAAAGATTGTAGGAGTTTATGTTCCCATAAACAATACACAAGAATGCCTGTTTGTCCCCACTCTAGATTTTGCATAATTGGGCTTTTTTTTGGGGGGGAAGGGTTCCTGTTTTTTATTTGTTAATTTACCAAAATAGTAGGTAGCAGTTGAACATCTTTTCATGTGTTTGCTAGCCATTTGCATTTCTCCCTGCTGTGAAATATCATATCTTTTGCCTTTTCTTCTAGTGATAAAATATGTGCATCTTGAAAGTTTTGGATAGTCCACATTGTCACATTACCCTACGGAGTAGTTAATACTCGTTTTTACACTGTATTTTGAATCTGGTCCCTTTTTGTAAATTTTACCTAAAAATAGATCATGAAAATCATATATATGCCAGTTGATAATCCTAGTCTTTGTGGTTTAAACAATTTCAGTTCAGCTCTTTTTCCTCTCCCCCTATTTCCCTCTAAGGTGGTGTTTGGGTGAATGAGGAAGGGAAGCTTACACAATGCCCTTGTAAGATATAAGAGGAAGGCCTTAAATTCACACAGACTTTGAAATGTCCTTGAGCTTCTTCCCAGATGCCCCTTGTCCAGTATGCCCTGTCTGCCCTGCTGGAATCTTAGACCTGAGCCTGCAACTGGCAGTGGGTAGGTCAGTTGCCTACACACACTAACCAGGCCTGAATTAGACTTTCACTGTGCACAGCATACAGAATTGGAGTTATTTTTTATATTTAACATTGATGTAATACATCAATACATTTATCATGAAAATATTGCTAAAAGGGGATTTGATTATTCCTTCTTAGAAAATCTTGAGATTGCAAAACAGGAAAATAATTCTTTTTCTTAAAATTCCACAGAATGGCAACATACTTGCTTAACATTGAATTCTGTGAAAGAAAGGAAAAATTTAATATATTCCTTGCCAACAAGTGGTGGAAAAACTCTCGTGGCTGAGATACTAATGCTACAAGAATTGCTTTGCCGGCGGAAAGATGTCCTGATGATCCTACCATATGTAGCAATTGTCCAAGAAAAGGTTGGATTTTTTTTTTAAACAGGTGGTATTTGCTAATATTATTTTGATATTAGGATATAAAAACTAGTATAGATGTAACAAGTATTTATTAAGAAAAATATCTCTATTGGGCTTCCAAGGTGGCAAAGGGGCTAAGTCTCAGCACTATGAAGCTATCAGCCGCCACTGCAGCATGAGTTTAATACCTGGACCTCTCCACTGCTCCCCTCAGCAGTGTATCTCAGTAGATCTGCCTGTCTGCTCCCCACTCTGTTTCTGGTGAATCCTCTCATCTCCCCCCACCTCCTGCACCTCTGGCCTACACCCCAACTCCTGTATGCATAAATAAATCTTTTTTTTAAAAAAAGATACCTCTATTAATGATGGAGAACTAATATTTTTAGGGTGCGCAATATCAGCTGGTGTACTTTCTGAAAATCTAACTCTATCTGTTGCAGTTTCTTTTTTTCTAAATTGGTGGATTAAATGCTTTTAAATGTTCTATTAATATTTAGCCTAGTTTTTCAAGCAGAAACTAGTTTTATCAAAATAAATGAATTATTCTGATGCCTTTTATGTTAGAGGAGACAGTTGAAATTTATTTTCACTTTCTGTAGTTTAAAAGTTGCATCTATTTTGCAAAGATCAACACACTATAACATTTCTTAAATATATATATGTTTTATCTTTGTGGCCTTGTTCCCAATTGATCTGTATTAAATTTTCACAGTTGTTTTTAAATCCCTGTGAACATTAAATAGAGTTCTTATTTATCTGGGGGGTTGTTGTTGTTGTTGTTGATTTTAATTAATATTCTAGATTTCAGGTTTGTCGAGTTTTGGTATAGAGTTGGGATTCTTTGTTGAAGAATATGCTGGAAGCAAAGGAAAATTTCCTCCAATTAAAAGAAGGGAAAAGAAATCATTATATATTGCCACTATTGAAAAAGGACATAGTCTGGTAAACTCCTTAATTGAAACTGGAAGGATTAACTGTCTAGGTCTAGTTGTTATTGATGAGGTAGGTTACTACTTTTGAATTTATCAGCATTTTTATTATATTAACATTATTATGTGACTCTTTTTAGTAGCTCTATGAGAATATATAAAGATAATGAAGATAGACATTTCATGCTTGGTAATCTTAAGTTCAGTTTTGTGTTAAGTGTTTCTTGAGTGTGAGTGTATTTGTGTGGTGTTATATTTTTTAAGAGTACTTATGAATTCAAGATGTGTCCTGATGTTGACTCCAAACCTCATAACTTCAATGTGAAATAATGCATATGTTCTCTAATTGAATATTTGAGTTATAAAACAAGGGTTAGTTCTTGTCATAAATATATATGCATGTTTTCTATGGGTATTAAATGCAGATTTACTTTTTTTTTTTTCAATCTCAAAGTTGCACATGATTGGGGAAGGAAGCCGTGGGGCTATACTAGAAATGACCCTGGCAAAAATCCTCTACACTAGCAGTAAGTATTTTTTTCAAATGTGGTTGCTTAATTGATTTTAAATCAGAGACCTAGAAAAGACTAACCTCTTTCTTACATAGATATAACCTAGATATATTTTGCCTTAGTTTTTCACTTCTAAAGTAAGCTTATAAATTTTTATTGGAAGAATGAATGAATGACTGTAATTGTGAATATCAATGATTTAACGTTTAAGAATGTCCTATCATTATCTTTCACTTACTGTATGTGTTTTAACATGTGATTCAATCATTTTTTGCTTCTTGATCACTAAGCTAGAGATAATAATGGCATTGATGTGATGGGATTGCTGTGAGGTTTACATGCATTAACACATGGAAAGGTTTGAGCAATGGCTAGCACATGGCACTCATGAGTATGCTGCTCTGGTAATATATTTGTATCAATATTTTTCTTACTCTGTCCCCATCCTCCTTTCCCAGATCATGCAGAAAGAATTCAGAACCTAAAAGGTTGCTAAAATTACTATTATGAGATACTAAAGAATATATTTCTTCTATACTATGGTTTTATTTTAGAAACAACTCAAGTTATTGGTATGAGTGCAACACTGAACAATGTTGAAGATCTCCAAGAGTTCCTACAAGCAGAATATTATACCAGTCAGTTTAGACCAGTATGTACCTAAGGTTTGCACTGTACTGATTTGTAATGTATCATCTTGTTTAGAAAGAAAAGTAGCAAACATATTACATCAAAAAATTCTATGGGATAGTGAAGGGGCCTAATTCTACTCACCAAGGCTATAAAGAAAATTAAACTAGGGCTTTCCCAGTGACGTAGGGGTTAAGTCTCAATGCTATCACTGCAGTGGCCTGAGTTTGATCCCCAGCCAAGGAGCTAACCTACATGGTGCTCACAGACCTCTCCTGTCTCCCCTTCTACCCGCCTCAGCAGTGCATTTCAGTAGATCTGCCTGTTCTGCTCCCTACTCTGTCTCTGGTGTATCCTCTCACCCTCCATACCTCTGGCCTACACCCTTGTTCATCTATGCAAAAATAAATAAATAAATCGTTTTAAAAAAAGGAAATTAAACTATTTGGGGTCACTTTGGCTATGGTGACTAATATATCTCTTGCACCTTTAATATTGTTTAGCCATTGACCTTCAATGAATATTTATTGAATGAAGTTTTCTGACCCATTTTATTTTTATACTTCTTATTCTTTAAACAATTGTTTTCATTTGATTCATGTTATTAGCACATAAATAAAATTATCTAAAAGTTAAAATGTTTTAGAATGTGTATGTTTCGGTAGTTACACTTTTTTAATAAATTAAGACTTAAATTTAATAGCATTATTGGGTTTGAAGAAAGTTCATAAATTTAATTCACATTTATTTGAAAGGGGCTCTGTGTGCAGTTCTAGTGTGCATGTTCTGTATTTAGTCAGGTTTTCAAAGTATAATTTTTATTTGAAATTTGATGTTTTTAAATTTTCACAAAATATGAGACTTTTCAAGAGATGTTTCTGACCTTAATTTTCAAATTAGATGCTGTTCTTTAAAAATGCAATGCAGGGCCTCCCCAGTGGCGCAGCGGTTGAGCGCTGGGTTGCGAACCTGCCCGCAGCCTCTGCAGCACCAGTTCGATCCCCGGCTGCTCCCCAGCCACCGGAGGAGGGTCCCACATGGCGCGCAGACCTCTCCTGCCGCCCGCTGCTCCCCTCAGCAGTGTACTTCGGTCCTTCTGCCTGTTCTGCTCTCTGCTCTGGCTCTGGTGAATTCTCTCACCCTCCCGCGCTTCTGACTGTACCCAGTGTTTGTATAAATAATAAATAAATAAATCTTTAAAAAAATAATAATAAATTAAAAAAATGCAATGCACTATGTTTATAAACTTTTTAAAAATTTATTTATGCATGCAAGAAATGGGGTACAAGCCAGAGGTGCAGGGGCGGGGTGGGGGGGGGCTGAGAGGATTCACCAGAGACAGAGTGGGGAACAGTACAGGCGAATCTACTGAAATACACTGCTGAGGGGAGCAGCAAGTGAGACAGAGAGGTCTGCTGCTCCATGTGCGTTAGCTCCCTGGCTGGGGATTGAACTCATGCAGCACTGACTGGTGATAGCTTGATAGTGCTGAGACTTTAATCCCTGTGCCACCAGGGAGCTCCTTATATTTATAAATTTTTTTTTTTTTATAGAGGCATGTTTTATTTTTATTTATTTGTTTGTTTGTTTTGTTTATACATGCACTGGGTACAGTCAGAAGCGCGGGAGGGTGAGAGAATTCACCAGAGCCAGAGCGGGGAGCAGAGCAGGCAGAACGACCGAAGTACACTGCTGAGGGGAGCAGCGGGCGGCAGGGGAGGTCTGCGCGCCATGTGGGACCCTCCTCTGGTAGCCGGGGAGCAGCCGGGGATCGAACCGGCGCCGCAGAGGCCGCGGGCAGCTTCGCAACCCAGTGCTCAACCGCTGCGCCACCTGGGAGGCCCTATTTATAAACTTTTTGTCTACAAATACTTAAATTAGAAATATTATGGTGATATTTAGAATTGAAACTGATGACTAGTAAGAAAATTTTAGATTTTGAAGGATAACACAAATATCTCCTAAATAAACATGTGAGTGTGAACACTTGACTCATTTATATTTTTTCTTATACTAAATATAAACATGTATTATTTCCTTTTAGATATGTGACTATTCAATTCAAAAGTACTTCTTCAAGGATGTTAATTACTATTTTGATTTAAAGGAAAAAGAGACAAATGACAAAGAAAAACTTTTAAGTTAAAGTACACATTACATACATTAGGAAAGCTCAGATTTTTATATAGCTATCATTTTTTACAACATAATTTACAAAAGCTAAAAGTGTAAGGAGGAATTATATATGGTATTAATTGCAAATGTCCTTTTAATTCAAGGTTGAATTAAAAGAATATCTAAAAATAAGTGATTCAATATACGAGGTTGACAGCAAAGCTGAGAATGGCATGACTTTTTCACGTCTCCTTAATTATAAGGTAATATTACTCACTCTTGAACATCAGGATTTCCAGATTTTATGCCAAGGGGAGCTGCACAAGATTCATGTGGGTACCATGGAGAGTTCAGGTTTTTGAGAGAAAGAACTGATGCCTGACATCTCTTGGACACCATACAAATTTCAATTCAATTTCAGTTTCAACTTGAGATCACACTACATTCCTCTTTGTGATATCCTATATTGTTGTGAAGTTGGGTTACTTTTGTTACAATAAGCAGATAACTTGTGAAAGATCAATGTAGCACAGAAAATGAGGGTGGCTACATCCAATTGATTCTAAGGTTTGAACTGTGCTCAGTTGTGCGCACATCCTGTTGGTGGGCGTAGGATTATTTAAAAATGAAATAAGTTTCTTTTCATTCATTCAACTGATGTGTATTATTTATTCAAATGGCACCTAAGATTTTTTTTTTAAACAGAATTTTTTTTAAAGATTTATTTATTTATACAAGAATCGGGGTACAGGCCAGATACGCGGGAGGGTGAGAGGATTCACCAGAGACAGAGTGGGAACAGAACAGGCAGACTGACTGAAATACATTGCTGAGGGGAGCAGCGGGCAAGACAGGAGAGATCTGCCACGCCATGTGGGTTTCTCCCCAGCTGGCCGGGATCAAACCCGCACTGCAGAGGCTGCAGACAGGGGAGGCCCAAATGACACCTAAGTTGTGAGGAAATACACACTTAATAAGTTGTTGGCACCTAACTACCTAATAAAATGTTCAGGTATTTCTTTTGACCTTGGGGCTCCATGAACCAAGAAAACTTGGGAACCTCTCCCTTAAATTTTTATTCATTCAGTGACAATAAAATGAAGTATCTTGGGTTCTGTAGTTCAGATATGTATGAAATGTTAGTGTTCACTAAGTTAGTGTGCTATGACTTAGGTGAAAGATATTAAAAGGGGAAAAGGGATTTTACCAGTTTTATTCTTTTATAAAGGTATATTTCAAATCTATATTTTAATTAATTTAATTTTTAATGTAGAAGGAATGAGATTTTAAGTAATTTTACATTGTTCTTCATGTTTTTGTTTTCCTGTGTCTGCTTGATAAATATTTCTGAAAATATATGCTGTAGTATACGATAGTATACTGAATCAATGTTTTTGAAAACTATTAGTAATAATAAGAATATTTTACTTATGCAGTTCTTTGATTATTAGGGACAATCTGAGTTTCTCTGGTTATCTTTGTTTTGCTTTGATGGACATGGGCATGTGTGTCGTTATTAATAACATTAACTATTTTCACTTCTTTAAAACTAAATATACTTAACAAAGCCCTAATTAAGAGAAAAGTAGAACTTAACATTTTGTTATTTAATATAGGTTTCATGTTTTCTTTTAAGTAATTAGATTTATTAAATGAGAATTTCAGAATTAGAGATGGCTTACCTACCATTCAAAACTGATAAAATAACAGAATTTCACAATTGCTAACTTGTTCCTACATCTTATTATGCAGTATTCTGATATTCTGAAAAGGATGGATCCTGATCACTTGGTAGCATTGGTGACAGAAGTGATTCCTAATTATTCCTGCTTAGTTTTTTGTCCCACTAAGAAGAACTGTGAAAATGTTGCTGAAATGATATGCAAATTTTTAAGCAAGTATGTTGATCTTACAAGCTGTTCAGTTTTTGTCATGATGTATGTATGCTGTGTTTCCTGTTTATTCAACAAGCACTAATTGCTTCTTGCAAAACTTTATAGTAAGATGTTATGCTAGATTCTAAAGACCGTGACCTTGAAAGTTTAACTGTCAGCTGTCATTTTGATTCTTGCTGCTAATGCCTCTTGAGAAGAAAATGTCTGGCATAAAATCATCTTCAGTAAAGGTGTATGTTCTAATGAAAATAATATTGGTAACATCTAGAGCAGGGGCCTAGTCGTAGGCCCTGTAATTCATGGATTCTTTAGAAATATAAGGATGAAGTTCATGAATCCTCTGAAATTATATACAAAGTGTTGTATTTATGTGAATATTTTTTTACATAGCTTTCTTATATTTTCATTGGAATCTATGATCCACAAAAAACATTGAGGGAGACTTCCTGACAGTTAATGAAATCAGAATCAAAATTCTAAGAATATTTTATACACTTACATCAGCAGAAATAACACATTTTTAAAAATAGAATGTTTACATGCATCACCTGAAATTAAAATGATAGACATTTTGTCACTATAAGATCAAGCGTTCAAATCTCTAAGAGATGGTTTTTCTAGGAACTATCTGAAACACAAGGAGAAAGAAAAACAGGAGGTGATGAAGAACTTGAGGAATATCAGCAGTGGCAACCTGTGTCCTGTTTTAAAACACACTATCCCATTTGGAGTTGCTTATCACCACAGTGGTTTAACAAGTGATGAGAGGAAGGTGCTGGAGGAGGCCTACTCCACAGGAGTTCTCTGCCTTTTTACCTGCACGTCCACCCTAGCAGCAGGCGTTAACCTACCAGCGCGAAGGTGAGATATAAGAAATTCTGGGCCAGACTCAACACTTTTCAGTCCCTATCTTGTCAAGGTTTTGTTGACACTTTACTCCTTTTCAGTAGTCAGTGAGAATTTATCCAGTGTTTTTTCACCATTCTCTGAATTGGTTGTTTGGGTTTTTCCCTTTAATTTTTTACTTGTTTTTGTGCTTACCACTGCCTCTTGTATCCATCCTCCTCCTCCTGTGATTCATTTTTTATTGAATTATATTTCCCAGTATTGTATTAGATTCCTTCTCTCTTTGTGCCTTCTCTCTTTGGTTTTGATGTTAGGGTTTATCATGCTAGTTGTCTAGAAGTAGTTGGCGAACTATCCACCATTTGTAAATGCCTTGGTGTTTCCTTGAAACAGCAGCGAACTTGTACTAGTATCTTTTATTTTTTTAAGAATAACATGATTTATGTTAAAATCAGGGACTTAGGAACCAACTAAAAAAGTTCCCAAGAGCCAACAATGAAACAAAATCCAAACAAAATATCTATGAATTCATACTTCTATAAATATCTATGTATGTACACAGGTACATACATATATTTGAATGGACAACTCTCCCAAGACTACACAAAATTTCCAAAAAATTATTTTTTTAGAAATTTTAAGCATTTCTTTTACTGAATTTTGACAAATATATCCAATATCACACTCAAGATATAAACTATTTTAATCACCCAGAAACTTCTTTCATGCCAATTCTATTGTTCTAATGTCTGTTTTCAGAGTAGAGTCTTTTTTTTTTTTTTTAAAGATTTATTTATTTATTTATACAAGCACTGGGTACAGTTAGAAGCGCGGGAGGGTGAGAGAATTCACCAGAGCCAGAGCGGGGAGCAGAGCAGGCAGAAGAGCCGAAGTACACTGCTGAGGGGAGCAGTGGGCGGCAGGGGAGGTCTGCGCGCCATGTGGGACCCTCCTCTGGTGGCTGGGGAGCAGCCGGGGATCGAACCGGCGCCACAGAGGCCGCGGGCAGCTTCGCAACCCAGCGCTCAACCGTTGCACCACCTGGGAGGCCCCAGAGTAGAGTCTTGATTTCTTTTTTAGTTATTACCAAAGTTGCTGGCCCATGTAATAGATTTCTGTTCTTTATAATTTGTGAGATTTTTTGAAATATTGCATAAATATTAACATGTATTTTCTGCTAGGTGTGCAGTTTGTATACATTAGTGAGATCAGTTATTAATTGTATTAAAAGCACTTATATTTTCTTCTTTGTGATTCCTTGATCTATTTCAGAGAAGTATATTAGTCTCCCTTATAATTAAGTATATTAGTCTCCTTGACAACTCCCTTGGAGTTGTCAGTTTCACCTTTTTGCATTTATAGAAGTTTTTGCTTTGTATGCTTTAAAACTATTTAGATAAACAACATTTTACTCCAAATATCTTATTGCTGAATTATACCTTTCCTCAATGTAATAGGTCCTTGTTTTCCTCATTTAGTGATTTTACTTTGAGTATTAGAACTATATTTTTTGCCAAGTATATTATTTTCCCATCCTTTAGTTTTTATTTTTTTAAACCTTGGGATATGCTTTTATTTATTTTTTTTTTTTAAGATTTATTTTATTTATTCAAGAACTGGGGTACAGGCCAGATGCACGGGCGGGTGAGAGGAGTCATCAGAGACAGAACGGGGAACAGAACAGGGAAACTGACAAAATACACTGCTGAGGGGAGCAGTGGGCAAGACAGGAGAGGTCTGCTTGCCATGTGGGTTGCTCCGAGGCCGGCAGGGATTGAACCGGCACTGAAGAGGCTGTGGACAGCTTCACAGCGCTGCATTCAACCGCCTGCGCCACCAGGGAGGCCCCCATCCTTTAGTTTTTAAACTGTCACTGATTAAGTTTTCCATTTCCTAGCAAATAGAGAAAAAAAATGGAAATTACATTTAGCCAATTGCTCTTATTTCAATTGTTATTCTTAAAATTTTAACAGTTATAATTAAATGTTTTTCTATCACTTCAGAATTATAACTATAACCTCTTTGACTATAACCTCTCCTGCAGATAACCAGAGTTAACATTTGTATATTCTCTGACTCTACCTTATGTATGTTGCAGTTACCTAGTATTTTAGAGAATTTTAATTTTCTTTCATTTTACACTTGATAATAATTTAAACTTACCTTTGAATTTTACTTATTTTTGTGCTTACCACTGCCTCTTGTTTCCTTCATCTTCTTTCTATGACTTATTTTTTATTTTGCTATTCTTGAGGAATATTTTTAATGCAGTGAATATAAAATATTTTGAGTATTTGCATAGTTGAAGACGTCTTAATTTGGCCTCAGACTTTAACACCTTGCTATGAAAAAAATTCTAGCTTCATTTTTTTCCTTTGGGGACTTTGTACTATTGTTGCTCCATATTTTCTAGAAGCATGTGTTGCTCTTTTTTTTTTATTTTTTTGCATGGGTTTGCTGTTTGTTCCTCTCCAGAAGCGTCTAGACATTTCTCTTTAACCTTCAAATTTAATTATAGTATGTAATAATAACTCAGCTTTATACCATCCCGACCCATGTCATAACAACTTCACATGTACTCACTTAATAGATCCTTACAGCATCTCTGCGAGGAAAGGAATATGGGACACTGAACAGTTAAGTAACTTACCCGACTCATGCCCAGCAAATGGGTTTCAAAGCCAACCTTTGCACTTGGAAAGTCTAATTCTACAACCCCAACTATCCTAACTGACCTACTTTTTTTCATAAGGCTTAGCACTTGGGCAATTCTCTGGATTTGATGTTTTATGCTTTTCTTCATCTTAATTTGTTTCAATTCTTTATTTCCCTCCATTATCTCTGTTCTCTGCTCCTGTAACTTGTTAGACAGTGTTGACACCTCTTAGATTCAGCCTTCAATTTTTAACTTTTCTTATACATTTTTCAATCTTTTCTTGCATATTTTTCTGTTCTTATTCAACATTATCTTCTATATAGGAAAAGCAGGTTATAACTATATCTCTTTACTATGTTCACTCGTAATTTTGTTCTTTTGAATTTTTCAAATGACTTTAAATATTTTTCTTAATTTGCAAGAACTCTTATTACTCTTTCTTCATATAGTCAGCTCTCATATTCTGAATTCAATACCTTCTAGAATTTACTATGAATACTAATTATAATTTTTTAAAATTCTCTTCTGTTTCCTGTTTTTTTTGCTTTTGTCAAACATTTGTTCTGCATGTTCCTGTTGTTTTTCTTTTGTGTTACTAATTTTCTTCAAGTGTTTATTACTTTTGACTATTGAGATTTATAAATAAAGCAGTTGGTTATTTTAGATAAATGACATAGATTTTCTCTCTTTGAACAGAAAAACTGACTGTAGACTAATATATAGGTGAATAGGATTGAAATCATCATTGTTGTAGACCAAAAATAGTTGAAATCTGCATTTGCATATAGTTGACAATAATATATGTTCATAAAATATGCATATGTTGGTAATGCATGGTCAAATTTTTCATTTATGCACTAAAAACCCAAAAGCTTTGGACATTATTGTGATAATGGATTGATCATAAGTTTTTCAGCTAGACATACTTGAATTCAAGTCATGATTTTGGTAATTACTAATTTTGTGGTTAAAGATAAACCATTTGTCTTCAGTTAACCCATTTGTTTAAAAAATATATTATTGCCAAGAGTTTTGTGAGAATTACAGATAATATACATTAAGACCCTACGTCATTATAGATTCTTGGAAATAGTAGTTACTATCTGAAGTTCATATGTCATTGAATTTCATATCACAGAGATATAGTGAAATTAAGAGTTTGAAAAATAGATGCTATTGTAGTAGAAGGAGTGTCAATTTTCATTAATTGTATTAATTCCACAGAGTCATTTTAAGAGCTCCCTATGTTGCTAGGGAATTTTTAAAGAGAAATCAATATCAACAGATGATTGGCAGAGCTGGCCGTGCTGGAATGGATACTACTGGGGAGAGTATCCTTATATTGCAAGAAAAAGACAAACAACAGGTAATAGTCAGGTTGCTTGGTTGGCTGGCTGGTTGGTTTGACTTTCTTTGTCGGTTTTTGGTTTAAGCCTTTAATGAGATCATTTTTCAGTTACTATTCTCTTCAAAATACTTGAAGAAATTGTTATTTTTAAATTAATTAATAGAATATATTTTCCCTATTTATCTTTCTTCCATTCTCACAATACCTTCTAAATTCTTATTCTTCTGTCTTTATGTTTTTTCTCTCTCTATCACCATAAAATTTATGCAGAATATAAAATCTTTATATATAAAACACCATTTTTTTATAACACAGTGGATGATATTTTAACTTTTGTAGGTATTGGAGTTAATAAATAGACCACTGGAAAACTGCTATAGCTGTCTTGTTCAAGAAGTCACCAGAGGAATCCAAACTTTGTTTCTCTCTTTGATTGGTTTAAAGGTATTTTTTAATATTTTTAAATCTTATTACTGTCACCTGAAATAATAGAGGTTAAAAAGTTACAAAAACTGTAAAATATGAGAAAATGTCAACCTTTAGTCTAATATGGACAAATAGCCTGTGACATGATAACTCTGAACCTAGGTTTATATGTGCATTTTTAATCCATTGAATTATAACAAATATGAAAAATTAACAATCACAGCTGGCATCCATAACAAGTAAGAGATTTTGGTGGCTACTAGGGGGGAAGCAAAGAACTGCAGATGTGGGTCCTGATGTGAAATAATCTAGTCTTTGTCCTTGTTCAGAGTAAGTTTTACCTGTAGTACTCTGACCATTCTGGGATATAATAAACATTTGTGTAGCCTTTACCAGCAGAAAGTTTAAAGAGAAAAAAAAAAAAAGGACATAGCAGAAAAGCACTTTCTTCTCTAAGATTAGAAATTAGCTCTTTTCTTAAGGATTACTCTTAAATAAATTTTAGCCTTGTGCCAAAGGTCACTTATCCACAAAGTTTGAATGCCAAGGTTTGAATTCAGCTTTCTCTAACAGTAAAACCAGTGCTCTTAGCCAGTTATACAATCTTCTTTCATTGACCTGACCAGCTTAGGTGAAAATATAAAAAGTGATTGGTTAATAAAGGATATCATGAGAAAAGGTAGGTGAGTGATGCAATATGTAATATCCCCTGGCAATTTAGAAGAGTAGCAATTGCAAGGAAGAAAAGGAACTAGTGCTGTATATTAAAAGAGAGAGAGGTTTTAGATAAGCAGAAGAAAGGGATAAGCTATTCAAGGCACTTAAAAAAACTGATTGAAAGATGAGAAAGTGTGAGATGATGTAAGGTATCAGCCAATAGACCAGATTCTACTCTATAGCTCTTGAGGAGGGGTAAAATTCCTAAAGAATAAAAGGAAGGTGGAAAAAGTTGGGGCCAGATTGCTGTAGACTGGAAGAGATGGGAGAGCATAAATATCAAACTAAAGAATTATGAAACTGTCAGTTTTCAGTAGAGAATTAGTAAAAGTGTTGGGTGTGGTTATTTAGAACTGGGGTTTGATAGCAAACATGCCCTGATCTCTACGTCAATTATGTTTCTTATTACCTTATCTCTCTTAAGCCTTAATTAGTTGTCCTATCTGTAAAACAGGGGTGATAATAATATTATGCAGAAATATTGCATGATTAGTTTGAAAGTACTTGTAGTAATCCATGTGAAATGTGATAAAAACCTGCAGTAAGAAGGTTTCCAAGGAAAAAAAGGAAGAAAGATCATGAAGATCATCAAGTGCTACTGCATATATATATATATATATATATATATATATATATATATATATATGATAAGGTGACCAACCCAGTGAATCAGTCATTAGTTCAAGGTTATTCAGTGAATTACAGTATAGCAGTGCAGTGCGCTATCCATTGTACTACATAGCCACCTTCAGTGAGTTACAGTTTAGATGGGCTATAATTTAGGTTTCTGCCTTCTAGCTAGCCTCTACTCTTTCTGGATGTCACTGTGTATGTGAAAATTTGTTAAGTGCCCATAAAGCACTCAGCAAGATAGATGGTATTCTGGACCATAAAACAAGTCTCAGTACATTTAAAAGAATTGAAAGCATGTATCTAAATACAACAGAATTATAATGTTCATCAGAAGTAGAAAGATATCAGGAAGACAGTCAAATATTTGGAAATAAAACAGCATCAAAACAGCATACTTTGAACTATGGTCAGTGTAAAAATTACAAGAGCACTTATAAAGTGTCTTAAATAGAGTAAAAATGAAACATGTATCAAAATTAGTGGACTCTGGCTAAAGAAATGTTTAAGGGGAAATTTATAGCTTTAAATGCTTATTAGAATACAAGAAAGCTCCAACATCAGTAATCTAAGTTTCATCTTAAGAAAGAGCAACAATAACAAAATAAGTAAAGAACATAATACAGTTAAAAGCAGAAATCAATGAAAAAAATAGACAAACAAGAGGGGAAAAATTATGAAGCCACATGCTGATTCTTTGAAAAGCTCAGTAAGATTATTGATTGAATTAATTAGGGGAAAAAGAGAATACCTAAATTACTAAAGATCCTAAATATAAAAGGGATTATCTTTGGGGACCTACTTGGTGGCACAAGGGGTTAAGACACAAACTATGGAGCTCTCCGCAGCCACTGCAGCACGAGTTCGATTCCCACTGCTGGCCAGGGAACAACCTACATGGCATAGCAGACCTCTCCTGACTTGCTCGCTGCTCCCCTCAGCAGTGTATTTTCAACCAATCTGCCTGTTCTGTTCCCCACTGTCTCTGATGAATCCTCCATACATCTGGACTGTACCCCAGTTCTTGTATGCATAAGTAAATAAATCTTTAAAAAATAAAAATAAAAATAAATAAAAATGAAAGGGATTATCTTTGAACCTAAAATATGAGTTCAACAGCTTAAACAAAACGGAGGACATTGGAGAACAACACAATTTCCAAAATTAATTGAAAATGTATTAGAAAAATGTAAGTAACTCTATACCTATTAAGTAAATTGAATTTAGATGCCTTCCCACAAAGAAAACGCCAGTCCCAACTGACTTCACTAATGCATTCTGTTAAACACTTAAGGAAAAAATAATGCTAATCATACATTCTTCCAGAAAGTGGTGGGAGAAAGAACACTGCTCCTTTCATGAGACTAATTTTATTCTGATACAAAACCAGAGAAAGATATGCAGAAAGATAAAACTACAGGACAACATTTCTGGTAAACAGAGATATAAAAATATCAAAATATTAGTACTTCAGCAATACATTGTCAGAGTAATATACCATGATCAGTTAGAATTTATTCCAGTAATGCTGTTGGTTTAGCATTTAAAATTCGGTGTAATTCTCTATTTGACATAATTCATCACATCACTAGATAAAAACTCAACAAATAAGTAGTAAGAGAACTTCTTCAACCTGATGAAGGGTGTTTATTTTAAACAATGAAGGTAACATACTTCATGGTGAAGACTAAATGTTTATCTCCTTAAAATTAGGAAAAGCAAAGATATCTGATTTCTCCATGCCACCAGGCTGTAGCTATACAATAAGATAGGAAGGAAAATAAAGGCATAGAGATTGGGAAAGGAGAAAGTAAAGCTATCTTATTTTCTTTTTTTTTTAATTTGGATTTTTAAAAATTAATTTATTTATTTATACAAGCACTGGGTACAGTCAGAAGCACAGAAGGGTGAGATGATTCACCAGAGCCAGAGCAGGGAGCAGAACAGGCAGACTGACTAAGTACACTGCTGAGGGGAGCAGCAGGCGGCAGGAGAGGTCTGCGCGCCATGTGGGACCCTCACCTGGTGGCCGGGGATTGAATCGGTACTGCAGATGCTGCGGGCACCTTCGCAACCCAGCAATCAACCACTGCGCCACTGGGGAGGCCCCAAAGCTATCTTATTTTCTAATGACACTGAGTTCAAGAGAAATTCAAAGGAATGAACAGAAAACTAGAATTTAATTAGCTGTTTAACAGGATTTAGGGCCAAAGTATAAAACTCAATTGTATTTTTATATAAAATTGTATTTTTATATTTTAAATAATGGAAAAAACAATCCCATTTTTAATAACTTCAAAAACATGAAACGGATAAATTTAACAAATATGTGTCATACCTTTATATATTAAAAACTAAAATACTGCTGAGAGAAATTAAAGAAGGCCTGATAAATGGAGAAGGACATCATGTTCATGAATTAGAACACTCAATGTTATTCAAATATTATTTCTTAAATTGATATATAAATTAAATGTAATCCTAATCAAAATCCCAGCAGACTTTTTTTCTTTTGTTGAAATTGCAGGCTGCTGGAATGTATTTGGAAAGGCAAAAGAACAGAATGAGGGCCACCCCGGTGGCGCAGCGGTTGAGCGCTGGGTTGCAAAGCTGCCCGCGGCCTCTGCGGTGCCGGTTCAATCCCCGGCTGCTCCCCGGCCACCGGAGGAGGGTCCCACATGGGGCGCAGACCTCTCCTGCCGCCCGATGCTCCCCTCAGCAGTGTACTTCGGTCCTTCTGCCTGCTCTGCTCCCTGCTCTGGCTCTGGTGAATTCTCTCACCCTCCCGCGCTTCTGACTGTACCCAGTGCATGTATAAACAAAACAAACAAACAAATAAATAAATAAAACATGCCTCTATTAAAAAAAAAAAAAATAAGACCAGAATGGCCAAAAACAGTTTTGTAAAAGAATAAAGTTAGAGAGTTTACACTATTTCACATACTACTTGACTTCCAGACTTACTACTGGAAAGCTTCAGTAACCAGCCAAAATAATATGGTACTGGTGAGGGGATAACATACTGACCAATAGATCCATGAGTTCAGAAAGAATTTAATTGCTTGAATTGAGTAAGAAGGAAAGGGATCACTCCCAAAGTACAGACTCAGCTTCCTAAAGGGAGATAGGATTTTTATAAGAATACTGGGTATTTGTACAGGGTGGAGGGCAGGATGAAATATTCAGAATCTTGGTTGCACAGTTGCAGTGTAGTTTCATAACCAGATCAGGCTTCTTCATGGGTCACATATTTAGAAAGTGGTGACAAAGTACCCCCTTTGGTGGAAATTTTATTATGTAAATAAACCTCAGGTGATTAGGTCACAAAGGGTCTTCTCTGCGCATGTTGGTTTAACTAGTTTCAGCTTGAGTGAGCACCTAACCCCAAACTAAAGAGCCTTAAAATCGTTCTAAGGGTTTGTCCTAATAACTAGCAATTCGCTTTGTAAACCTTCTGCCTTCTTAGTCACACACATTACAGTGTTAACAGTAACCAACCAAGTAGAAAACAGTACAGAAAATAAGTTTGTTGATAATCTACAAACTATCAGTTCTTGACTATTTTTCTTAAAGATTCATTTATTTATGATACATGCATAAATAAATTGGGGTACATGCCAGAGATGTGGGGGTGTGTGTGAGAGGATTCACCAGAAATAGTGGGAAACAGAACAGGCAGGTTGAATGAAATACACTGCTGAGGGGACCAGTGGGGAGACCAGAGAGGTCTGCAGCACCATGTGGGAAGCTCCTTGCCAGGTATGGAACTCTGTGGATAGCTTCATAGTGCTGAATCTTAACCCCTTGCACCACCAGAGAGGCCCCAGTTCTTGACTATTTTAAAAGTGCAGTTTTAGCCCATTTGGATACTTTATTAAGCATGATTTTTATTAAAAGAATAATATAAAATGTCTATACTGTATAAGTATTTTTTATCCCTTATAATGGTTTGATATGAAATAATTAAAGTTCTCCAGTTGAAAGAATTTTAAAAGAAATGTACTTATTGGGGCCTCCCCGGTGGCGCAGCGGTTGAGCGTTGGGTTGCGAAGCTGTCCGCGGCCTCTGCGGCGCTGGTTCGATCCCCGGCTGCTCCCCGGCCATGGGAGGAGGGTCCCACATGGCGCGCAGACCTCTCCTGCCGCCCGCTGCTCCCCTCAGCAGTGTACTTCGGTCCTTCTGCCTGCTCTGCTCCCCGCTCTGGCTCTGGTGAATTCTCTCACCCTCCCGCGCTTCTGACTGTACCCAGTGCATGTATAAACAAAAAAAACCAAACAAACAAATAAATAAATAAATAAATAAATAAATAAATGTACTTATTGATTGACTATATTTAAATGTAACATGCTGATTTCATTGAAATTGGCTCATATAAAATTATTCTAATTTGGAATCAACTGTACATATGAACACCAAATTGAATTTTAAATAATACTACTTTTGATTGCCATTATAAATTTTACATAGCAATAAGATGGGGAAAGAAGAAGGTAACAACACCAAACACACACACACACACACACAGGAAAAAGAGTTGGGAGTGAGAGAACATCAAGAAGAGGGAGGAAGGGCCTCCCTGGTGGCACAAAGGGTTGGTACGCAACCTATGAAGCTATCTGCAGCCACTGCAGCACGAGTTCGATCCCTGGCCAGGAGCTACCTGCATGGCACAGCAGACCTCTCCTGACTCGCCCACTGCGCTCCTCAGCAGTGTATTTCAGTCAATCTGCCTATTCTGTTCCCCACTCTGTCTCTGGTGAATCCTCTCATCCCCCATACCTCTGGCCTATACCCCAATTCTTGTATACATAATAAATAAACCTTTCAAAAAAAAAAAAAGAAGAAGAAGAGGTAGGAAACTATTATTTATTTTTAGGTTGCATGTCAAGGAAAGTGTTGCCTGGTCCTGTGTTAGTGGAGTCATTTAGTTGTGTTTTCTACATGGTTGTTTTTCTTTTTTTAATGCAAATATTAGAGGTAAAGGATGCTGGAGAGGTGAGAAGCGAGAGTTTCTAAAGGGGACTGAACAGGAATTAGTAAAATCAATTGGGAAATAAACAAAGAGTACAGCTTTGAAGACCTTGTGAAAAAATATTCAAAAACTTAAGAAGGGAGTAGCACTTAAAAGTTCTCATCACAAGAAAAAGAATTTGTAACTCTTTGTGGTGCTGGATGTTTACTAGACTTACTTTGATGATCATTTCACAGTATATACATATAGTAATGTTATATACCTGGAACTAGTATCACAAGTTAATTATATCTCATGGGGCCTCCCTAGTGGTGCAGGGGGTTAAGACTCAGCCCTATGAAGCGATCAGCAGCCACTGCAGCATGAGTTTGATCCATGGCCAGGGAGGTAACCCACATGGCGCAGCAGACCTCTCCTGTCTTGCCTGCTGCTCCCCTCAGCAGTGTATTTCAGTTAATCTACCTGTTCTGCTCCCCACTCTGTCTCTGGTGAATTCTCTCATCCCCCCACCTTTCAGCTCTGGCCTATACCCCAGCTCTTATATGCATAAATAAATAAAATAAATCTTTAAAAAATAATAATAAAATTATAACTCAGTCTTTCTAATGGGGAAATATGAAAAGTTTTTGAGCAAAAATTATGAATATTATAACTGTCTTTTCCCTTTGTTTTTTTCTCATTAATTTTAAAATACCATAATAAAATTACGATAGTCCTTCCTTAACTGCAAGGTATATGTACCAAGACTCTCAATGGGTACCTGAAACTGAGGATAGTACTGAATTTGATATATGTTGTTTTTACCTAAGAATACCAGTCTATAATAAAGTTTCATTTATAAATTAGGCACAGTAGCAACTATAACAATCTACTGTTAAAAAAGTTTCATTAATCTTGTTCAGGGCCTCCCCTGTGGAGCAGCGGGTTGAGTGCACGCTGTGAAGGTGTCCACCGTCTCTGCACTGCTGCTTTGATTCCCAGCCAGTCAGGGAGATTGACACATGGCGCGGCAGACCTCTCCTGCCTCGCCCACTGCTCCCCTCAGCAGTGTATTTCAGTCCTTCTGCCTGTTCTGCTCCCTGCTCTGTCTCTGGTAAATTCTCTCACCCTCCCGTGCCTCTGGCTTGTACCCCAGTGCTTGTATAAATAAATAAATCTTTAAAAAAAAATCTTGTTTAGAGTATCTTATCTATTACTCTTTTAGGTAATATTTTTGGACAACTACCTGGAGTGGCTCAAACTGAAAAGCAAAACCACCATTAAGGAGAGGACTATTGCACCTTTATATATGCAACTGTATAGATTTTGTACTAATTTTTTTATTTCAGTAGCTTTGAACTAGAGATAAGTCATCATTTGATTAATAGGTATTCAAAATGATGTATTGAATTAAAGAAAGTACTCTGTTGGTGTTCTGAATTGTTTCAGATTGCAACAAATCTTGGTGACATACATCGCTTTATGAGTGGTACATTTCTTGGTGTTCAGCAAAAGATTTTGTTGAAAGAAAAAAGTCTCTGGGAAATAACCATAGAATCGCTTAGATACCTGACAGAAAAAGGACTCCTAAAAAAAGACCCTATTTTGACGGAAAAGGGATTTCTACAAAAGGATGCTATTCATCAATCTGAAGAAGAGTTTCAACATAATTTTCATATTACAAAGTTGGGCCAAGCTTCCTTTAAGGGTAAGAGCTTAGCTAAATCTTGTTATTAATCTGTGAAATCCATTGGAAAAAATAGAAAATAATCTGTTACTTTGATTTGGATTTGTAATTTCATATTAGTAACAATCTTTTTTTTCCTTTTATTTTATATATTTTTTACATCATTTTTCATTTTTGCACAATGTGTACATTATCGTCTTGGTTATAGTCCCCATACAATTCCCACCCCACTTGTTTTGATCCTGCTCCCTTCCCCACCCCCTCACCCCCAGAGTGTATCTCTGGTTTATAGTTGCTTGTTGATTTTGATTTTTACTTTATAATAATTAGTCTTTTTCCTGGTCCCTTATTTAGGTTTTCTAAATTTCTGCTATGAGTGAGACCATCCGGTGTTTTTCTTTTTCTTTCTGGCTTATTTCACTGAGCATGATCCCTTCCAGCTCCATTCATGTTGCTGCAAATTGCATGAGTTTATCTTTTTTGATTGCTGAGTAATATTCCATCGTGTATATGGAATATATACATATATATACATATATATACATATATATTCATATATATGTATATATTCATATATATGTATATATTCATATATATGTATATATATTCATATATATTCATATATACATATATATACATATATATATGTATATATACATATATATACATATATATTCCATCTTGATACAGTCATCTATTTTTGGGGATTGGGTTGTTTCCATAGCTTACTTATTGTAAATAGTGTTGCTATAAACATAGGGGTGCAGGTGCCCTTTTGAATTAATGTCTCCATGTCCTTTGGGTAAATACCTAGGAATGGAATTGCTGGATCATATGGGAGCTCCATCTTTAGCAGACTGAGGAATCTCCACACAGCTCTCCAGAATGGTTAGACCAGTTTGCACCAGCAGTGCAGGAGAGTTCCTTTTTCTCCACATCCTCATCAGCATTTGTTGTTGATGATTTTTTTAATATGTGCCATTCTCACTGGTGTAAGATGGTATCTCATTGTAGTTTTGATATGCATTTCCCTGATTACACGTAATGTTGAACATTTTTTTCATATGCCTATTGCCCATTTGCATTTCCTCTTTGGAGAAGTTTCTTTTTAGCTCTTCTGCTCATTTTTTGACTGGGTTGTTTACTTTGTTTTTGTTGAGTCTCATCAGCTCTTTGTAGATTTTTGTGATCAGCACTTTATCATTAGTGTTGTGTGCAAAAATTTTCTCCCACTCGGTGGGGTGTCTCTTTGTTTTGGTTTCTGTCTCTTTTGCTGTATGGAAGCACTTTAATTTTTTTTCTTTTGTAAAGATTCATTTATTTATACAAGAACTGGGGTACATGTCAGAGGCATGGGAGGGTGAGAGAATTCACCAGAGACTGAGTGGGAAGCAGAACAGGCAGACAGACTGAAGACACTGCTGAGGGGTGCAGAAGAGCGAGACAAAAGAGGTCTGCCACATCATGTGGGTTTCTACCTGGCCAGCCAGGAATCGAACCCACACTGCAGAGTCTGTGGACAGCTTCACAGCATGGCGCTCAACCCGCTGCGCCACCGGGGAGGCCAAAGCTCTTTAATTTTATGTAGTCCCAGCTGTTTATCTTTGCTTTCACTGCTTTTGGTGATGTGTCTTTAAAGATGTTACTGAGGTGTATGTCATGTAGTGTTTCACCTATATTTCCTTCTATATATTTTATGGTGTCAGGTCTTAAGTTCTTTAATTCATTTTGAGTTGGTTTTTGTGCATGTTGTGAGGTAGTAGTCAAGCTTCATTCTTTTGCATGTAGTGACCCAGTTTTCCCAGCACCATTTATTGAACAAACTTTCTTTGCTCCATTGCATATTCTTTGCTCCTTTACTTGACCATAAATCTGTGGGTTTATTTCTGGATTTTCTATTCGATTCCCTTGGCCCATGTGTTTGTTTTTGTTCCAATACTATGCAGTTTTGATTATTGTGGCTTTGTAGTGTAGTTTGAAGTCTGGGAGTATGATACCTCCATTCCCTTCTTTTTTTTTTTTTTTCAGGAGAGTTTTGGCTATTCAGGGTTTTTGGTGGCTCCATATGAATTTCATGAATATTAGTTCTATTTCTCTGAAGAATGTCATTGAAATTGTTATTGGACTAGCATTGAGTCTGTAAATTGATTTTGGTAGGATGGGCATTTTGATAATGAGTAACAAGAATCTTAAAAGTTATTGGAGTACTAAGGGCCTCCCAGGTGGCGCAGCGGTTGAGCGCTGGGTTGCGAAGCTGCCCGCAGCCTCTGCAGCGCCGGTTCTATCCCCGGCTGCTCCCCGGCCACCAGAGGAGGGTCCCACATGGCGCGCAGACCTCTCCTGCCGCCCGCTGCTCCCCTCAGCAGTGTACTTTGGTCCTTCTGCCTGCTCTGCTCCCCACTCTGGCTCTGGTGAATTCTCTCCCCCTCCCAAGCTTCTGACTCTACCCAGTGCTTGTATAAATAAATAAAAATAAATCTAAAAAAAAAAAATTAAAAAAAATTAAAATAAAATAGTAATAAAAATAAAAAAGCAACATTTAAAAAAAAAGTTATTGGAGTACTTCAACTTTTAAAGGCTGAAAAATGTTTTGAATTTTAAGTAATTTAGAATACTACTGACATATACAGGGGAAAAAAATGTTATCCTTCTTTCACACTCCTCTTCCTCATCAATCACACAAATCTGAGTATCTCTCTAAGAATACCAGTTTGATGTATATCTTTCCTGATATTTTTTTATAATGCATATTACATACATATATACAGTTTTAAAATTTTTAAAGTTTTTGTTTTTAAACAATCATTTATATTGTTTTGGAATTTGCATTTTCTGCTTAATACGGTACCTGAATGATTGTTCCATAACAGTGAATAGTTCCTTTTTTGATAGCTGCATCATTATTTATTTAATGTAAAATAATTCATGTCTTAAAAACAAATCCTAAGAAGGGCCTCATTGGTGGCATAGAGGTTAAAGACAGCGCTATCAAGCTACTGCCAGCCACTACAGCATGAGTTCAGTCCCAGGCCGGCCAGGGAGCTAACCCACATGGCACAGCAGACCTCTCCTGTATCACCTGCTATTTCCCTCAGCAATGTATTTCAGTACATCTGCCTGTTCTGCTCCGCACTCTTATCTAGTGAATACTCTCACCACCACCACCCTGCACCTCTGGCTTACACTCTAGTTCTTGTATGCATAAATAAATAAATCTTTTTTTTTTAAATGAATATTAAGGTTCTTTTTTTTTTTTTTCATTTATTTATTTATACAAGTACTGGGTACAGTCAGAAGCGCAGGAGGGTGAGAGAATTCACCAGAGCCAGAGCTGGGAGCAGAGCAGGCAGAAGGACCGAAGTACACTGCTGAGGGGAGCAGCGGGCGGCAGGAGAGGTCTGTGCGCCATGTGGGACCCTCCTCCGGTGGTGGTCGGGGAGCAGCCAGGGATCGAACCAGCGCTGCAGAGGCTGTGGGCAGCTTCGCAACCCAGCGCTCAACCGCTGCGCCACCAGGGAGGCCCAATAAATAAATCTTTTTAAAAAATTCTAAGAACTCAGAATTATGGAAAGGGTAATCCCATACTCTTTTCCTAGTTCCACTCTCTATTAGTGTATGAGCATATGTATATATACGCATATATATATAAACAAATATGTATCTGCATATGCACGTAGTTTACCTTTTGAAGGAATAAGAGTACAAGTACAAAACACAACATAGCAAAAACAGACAATTATAAACCAGAGACAGTGGGAAAGAGGAGGTGGGAAAGGGGTGAGAGGGAGGGAGGGAGAAGCACTGGGGACTGTGGTGATGGTGCATGGGTACCTTGGGGAAGGAAATTCTATAGGGACTCAATCTGAAGGGGTGGGGGAAAGCAAATAATGTCTAAAAAAATGTAAAAAATGTTAAATGTTAAAATAAAAAAATAATTAAAAAAAGAGTACAGGTTTTGGCAAATTGCTGTTTTTATTTATAAAATATTATGAGCATCTTCACATGTCAGTCCACTTAAATACCTCTTTTTTCTAATACTATAGTAATCCATAGTATTTATTTAATCATCCCCCTACTAATGGACACTTGAACGAAATGGTTTTTTTTTTTTTCAATTTTAAACAAAGCTGCATGGTCAATTCTATTCATGTATTTTTGGGTATATATGAAAATATTTTCCTGGATTATAATCCCAAAAATAGAGTACATGGATCAGAAGGTATATACTTATTAAATGTAGATGGATATTGTCAAAATGACCTCCAAAATAGTTATGCTAACCCACAAAATAATAGATTTTTGAAGACTTTTTGCTGTATTTAGATAACTACTACCAAGACATTCTTTCCCTCTCTGATAATTTGAAAGATGAAATATTTATGTGTGTCTTTTAGGAACTATAGATTTGGCTTATTGTGACATTCTCTACAGAGACTTGAAGAAAGGTCTTGAAGGGCTTGTGCTTGAAAACCTTCTCCATCTAATCTACCTATCAACTCCCTATGATATGGCTTCTCAATGTGACCCCGACTGGATGATATACTTCAGGCAGGTAAGAATTTAAGATTCTGCAATGTAAGCTATTTTAGTTTATTAATAATGATATGAATTCTATCAAGAAGTTATTCAGTTTGTTTTTCTCTATTAAAAACATTTGAAAAAATTGAAATTGAGCCTTTGTCTTTCAATTTTTGAAAATAATCACATGGCAACTGCATTTTTGTTTTATTTAACATAAATATTATCTTTCTATTAAATATGAACTTATTATTGAAAAATAAAGAAAGGTGCAGGATAAAAAGAATCATTCCTTGTTCTGTTTTTCCACTGACAGTTTCTGTTATGATTTGGCGACCACTACATTTTATAATGCCTAGAATGTAAAGAAAACAGTGAGAGCCATTTCTGATGATTGAGATTCTAATTACATGACAGCTCTATCAGATCCACACAAAGCTGTGATGTTTGTACCCGAGCAGGACTATCTATTGTATCAGCAGTGGCAAGGTGCAATTGACCCTGTTTGTTACAAAACCAAATGGTAAAGTGCAGTATGAAGTTTGGATCTCAACGTGCTAACTTCCACCTGGGTGAAGAGATTTAACTTACAATTCCAGTCAGTCACATATAATTACACTATAATTCACTGGAGGAAACTCACATTATAATATATAAGCATACAATTTAATTTTCAGTAAAAGGGGGAGGAAATAAGAACCACTAAGATGAGTTTCTGTAGAAGGACAACTCTCAGGAGGGAACGGCTGCTTCTGTAGACCAAGCCTCAAGCCACAGTTGCCAAAACTTAGGAGAACCCATGGGCATGAAATCCAAAGCATTTCACATGGTTTAATTCAGTTACTACACTTATACTGCTTTCAAAGATATAGTATCTGGGCCACCTATTAATTTTATTTTGACCTTGACTTCTCCATCAGCTAGTCTGTCTATCCTTTCTTCTCATCTGTTTGTCAGTGTCTTCATAAACAAGTGGCTGCTTTAATTGATAGCATAAGTCACTTCATTTATACCTATTTCCTGCTCAGTCAGGATTACTGTAAAAACAGTACATATAACATGAAGTTCAGTCTTTCATGACATAACTGTGAACAGACTAGATGTATGAACATACATTAGACAGAGTGGTATACAGCTTTAACTGCAGGAAATACTTTCTTTTTAATGTCATATCATTAAGTTGTTACCATGAGTGTTTTTAATTGAAACTATATACTGCGGTTACTTTCAAAATCTTTCCCTCTTCTCCCTAAACATCTCCAATATTAAACATAAACACAAAGTCCATGGAAATCAGTATTTGTGACCATGTGTGTCTAAGTCTAACAGATGTTATATTTTAATAATATATTTCTTAAGCTTACAGTATTTGTAAAAAGCATTTACGTTGTTTTCATCTCCTCTTGATGAAAATGTGATATCAAAGGAAGTACAGGGTTTGATTCAAATGACAGAATTTTTTATGGTTACAATTTAATTTTCTCATGTATTTACCCTTTTTACGTAGTTCAACAAACTCAATCCAGCAGAACAAAAGGTAGCTGCTCTTGTTGGCATCTCTGAAAGCTTTCTTGTGAAAAAAGCATCAGGTCAAGTTGTCAAGAAGGTACCAGTTTTTTTTTTCCTTACTAAACAATTAACTAAATCTATTTAACAAAATTAATACTGTTAACTTATTATTTCCTTTGTTGAATTGATCATTTTCATTTTTTTCTTTAATATAATGCCCGTGCTGCTATATAAAACATATCTGAGAACCAAAAGCTTATACATTTACCAAAAATACTTCTGGTTGGTGTGATGACCTTTTTTTCAGATCTTTGTATTCTGAAATGTCAGCCATGCACAAGTAAGACTTTCATCATGGGAAAAGTTAAACCTCTGTAAGCTTTCTTAGACTACAATAAAAAAATTGTAAAATATTTATAAAATGTTTTCATTGTATATATAATCCTGTAGTAATTTCAATTCAAGGGAGAAAAATACATCTTCCAGAAATGTATATTAGACATTCTACTTGGTATCAGGGAACCTAAGATGGGACAAGTTTTGTGTTTTTGTTGCTGTTTGTTGTCCTCAAAGAACTCCCCATCTAGTACATGAAATGCTTCAGCATTTTAGAAAGTTGAAATGGATAAGCTCATATTCCTTTGTGTGAGATCTTAAATATTTTGGTTTTAAAAGTTCACTCAATGAACATGAAGCAAGTATCTAGTGTAAACATTGACTTTAATAGAAATCAAAATAATTCTTTGGTAATACTTCAAATTCCTTAATATCACGTTCCTCTTCCACACTTTTATTTTTAATTTTCTCTGCTAATTCAGTCTTCATTAAAAGCTGGTTACTCTTTCGCCTGTTTCTTTTAAATTTACATAGATATTACTTACTCATTTTGAAAAATAGGAGATAATGTTTACTTGCATTCTAATTTAATGTTCCATGTATTCTAAAATTATAAACATCTGTACAGTACGTTAGCTTGCATGTTATCACAATATTTATACTGGGACATTTCAGAAATGACTATTGCTTAGAACTTCAAAATGTAGAATAAAAATAGTTTTTAAAACAAATCTTATAACAAACTCGAAAAATTTAAAATAAAAACAAAATCATTAATTTTGAACTTATTAACAAAAACACAGTTACAAAATCTTATTAGGATTATGAGTCTTGGAACCTCCCTGGTGGTGTAAGGAATTAAGTCTCAGCACAATAAAGTTATCGGCAGCCATTGCAGCATGAGTTCAATCCCCTGCCACGGAGCTAATCCACATGGCTCAGCAGACCTTTCCTGTCTCTGCCACTGCTCCCCTCAGCAGTGTATTTCAGTCAGTCTGCCTGTTCTGTTCCCCATTCTGTCTCTGGTGAATCTTCTCACTCACTGCACCTCTGGCCTATACCCCAGCTCTTGTATGCATAAATAAAATAAATCTTTGGGGGGAAAAAAAGGACTATTAATCTTTAAAACTTGAATCAGAGAATTTTTTGTTATTTCTTAGGAAACATAGTAAAGATTTACACAACTGATAATTAAACATTTTAAATAGTATGTGTATGAATTATCTTAATTACAACTGGATTAATTACTAGATTAATGTTTTAAAAGTATCTTTTTAAATTCCAGATTAACATGATACTACTTAAAATCTGATGGTTCATTCACATTGAAAGAGACACCCCCTTTTTTGCCATGTAATTATCTTGCCATGTGATTACAGCATTTTTCTTGGCTTAGAGAATACATTATAAGTAAAATCTAAATTCACTCAATTTGTAATTAATACAAAGATACACTAAATTGGGAGAGCTAAAAGTCATCTTTTCCTACTTGTTTTTTCAGTTTACTAATTTTAAAAAGAGTGAGTCAGAGATTAACACACAGAATGTAATGCATGCTTTTTTTTTTTTTAAGGTTTATTTTATTTATACAAGAGCCAGGGTACAGGCCAGATATGCAGCAGGGTGAGAGGATTCGCCAGAGTGGGGAACAGAACAGGCAGAGTGATGAAATACACTGCTGAGAGGAGCAGCGGGCAAGACAGGAGAGGTCTGCTCGCCATGTGGGTTGCTCCAAGGCTGGTGGGGATGGAACCGGCACTGCAGAGGCTGTGGACAGCGTCACAGCGCTGCGTTTAACTGCCTGAACCCCCAGGAGGCCCTAATGCATGCATCCTTTGATGCCACCCTTGTGTCTCATCTCAAACATTCTTTTACTGTAGTAGAGGATATCATTTTTTATTTTGTACCTATTTTATCTCTTTCAAGTCTATCCATTTTCCTCTGATTTTAAGTATGAGTTAACTATTTTCTAAGTTAACTTGATATTACCTATGAAGACTTTATGCAAAAAATAATCACTAGAGGGCTTCCTGGTGGCGCAGCGGTTGAGCGCTGGGTTGCGAAGCTGCCCGCAGCCTCTGCAGTGCTGGTTCGATCCCCCGCCACCAGCGAGGATCCCACAAGGCGCGCAGACCGCCGCCGGCTGCTCCCCTCAGCAGTGTACTTCGGTCCTTCTGCCTGCTCTGCTCCCTGCTCTGGCTCTGGTGAATTCTCTCACCCTCCCGCGCTTCTGACTGTACCCAGTGCTAGTATAAATAAATAATTCAATAACTAAAAAAAAAAGAAAATGGTTCTTTAAAAAAAAAAAAAATTCACTAGACCCCCATAGGCAAAAATAGATACACAGAAGAAATTACCGACTATAGGAAACATTTGTCCTTCACTCTTTTTAACTTTGGAAACATTATTTATTATGACCATGTGAAATCATGGAATTTCATATTTATATTTACTTTACATTGTAGACAAGCTTAATAACATTTATCCAAATAAATGCACTTGTTTAATTTATAATTTCACGTGTATACAACATATAAATACTACAGTAATGTAAAGGTCTCCTCTCCTTCCCTTTCTATTTTTCCCTAGTACAGCCATCACAAATTAGCACAAACTGGGTGTCTTAAAACAACAGAAATGTATTCTCTCACAGAGGAGGGGGCGAGCAGTCTGAAATCAAGATGCTGGCAAGAATGGTTCCTTCTGGAGGCTCTGACGAAGGGGGAGTCTTGCGTCTCTCCTACTTTCTAGTAGCTGCTAGCAGTTACTAGTGTTCCTTGACTTATAGATGCATCCCTCCAATCTCTGCCTCCATCTTCACATTGCTTTGTTCTCTCTATTGCTTCATTTCTCTCTTCCTTTTATAAACATGAAGACATCAGTCGTTGAACAAAGAGCCCTAAAGGACCCACCATATACCTAGAAATCTAGAATGATGTAATCTCAGGATCCTTAACTAATTACATCTGCAAAGGTCCTATTTCTAAATAAAATCACATTCACAGGTACCAGGGGTTAAGACTTGAACATATCTTTTCTCAGAGGGAGAGGAGGAACACAAATGAACCCACTAATCTCTCTGTAGAGAGAAGTTTAAAACAAAAACAGTTTGACTCATCTCTTTTTTTTATACTTAGAAAAATGGTAATTTGAATGAATCTAAAATACATGTGTTAGAAATTAGCTTTATTTCTTTTTTTTTTTTAAGATTTATTTATTTATTTTTGCAAGCACTGGGTACAGTCAGAAGCACGGGAGGGTGAGAGAATTCACCAGAGCCATAGCGGGGAGCAGAGCAGGCAGAAGGACCGAAGTACACTGCTGAGGGGAGCAGAGGGTGGCAGGAGAGGTCTGCGCCCCATGTGGGACCCTTCTCCGGTGGCCAGGGAGCAGCCGGGAATCGAACCAGCACTGCAGAGGCTGTGGGCAGCTTCGCAACCCAGCGCTCAACCGCTGCGCGACCAGGGAGGCCCAAAATTAGCTTTATTTCTATGGAATCATTTTGTCCTTGCTTTTCGGTAATACAACTTCACTTTTATCGTTTGTCCAGTTTGAAAATATTGTACATTTTTTTAATATTTTACATTTTTAACAGGTCTGGTACATAAATACATTTGATTATGTCGTTCTAGAAGGTGGACAAGGACAATGTCAACAGACTATACCTATCTTTTGTTCTTTATACTTTGCTCAAAGAGACCAATATTTGGAGTGTGTCTGAAAAATTTAATATGCCTCGAGGATATATACAAAATCTCCACACTGGAGCTGCTGCATTCTCATCATGTCTGTTACATTTCTGTGAGGTAATTCCATTGAGTAATTGATGTATACTTTGTGCATATTTTTATTTAACTGTTGCACTAAGCTCAAAACCAGTTAGTCATTATTTTCCCATTGCTGACTTAATTCTGTTATTACAAAGCATTCAGAATTTATTTTATCTGTGTTTTTATCCACTTACAGGAATACATAAATGTATGATAAAGATACAAAAATGACAGAATTAACTAAAATATATAATGAAAAAGTAGAAAGCACCTAGTTTAACCATTCTCTTTCAACCACCATTAGTTGTTTCAGATATTTGGAATCATCTCTTAAGGACACTTCATTGTAGATTCTGTGTGTGTCTTTCTCTTGCATGATAATCACATTAAGTGTTTGATCAGTATATCACTAATATCCAGCAGGTACCCCGAGACTACTAAATATCATGTACTTTTTTTTTTTTTAAATGATATATATATTTTTTTTTTAAGATTTATTTATTTATTTATACAAGCACTGGGTACAGTCAGAAGTGCGGGAGGGTGAGAGAATTCACCAGAGCCAGAGCGGGGAGCAGAGCAGGCAGCAGAGCAGGCAGAAGGACCGAAGTACACTGCTGAGGGGAGCAGCGGGCGGCAGGAGAGGTCTGCGCGCCATGTGGGACCCTCCTCCGGTGGCCAGGGAGCAGCGGGGGATGGAACCGGCGCTGCAGAGGCTGCAGCCAACGTCGCAACCCTGCACTCAACCGCTACGCCACCGGGGAGGCCCAATATCATGTACTTTTGGTTTTTTTTTTTTTTTTTTTTTTTTAAGATTTATTTATTTATACAAGCACTGGGTACAGTCAGAAGCGCGGGAGGGTGAGAGAATTCACCAGAGCCAGAGCGGGGAGCAGAGCAGGCAGAAGGACCGAGGCACACTGCTGAGGGGAGCAGCGGGCGGCAGGAGAGGTCTGCGCGCCATGTGGGACCCTCCTCCGGTGGCCGGGGAGCAGCCGGGGATCGAGCCTGCGCTGCAGAGGCTGTGGGCAGCTTCGCAACCCCGCGCTCAACAGCTGCGCCACCGGGGAGGCCCGATATCATGTACTTTTGATTGCCATAGTAATTTACCATTTTTGTTTCCAATGTCAGACATTTACTTTAAATTCCTACATCAAATTTTACTTTATAAAATATTCATGAAGAAAATGTTATTTTGCCCAAATGCATTTGGGATTTTTTTTTAAGACTTTGCTAAAAGAAACTTTCAGAATTTCCTTAAGTATTTCAATCAAAATTACCAGACTGTTCTGCTCAGATAATTTTTTTAATTAATGTATAAACAATTTTTATGTTTAAATTTCTTCTTATTGGGGGCATCATAAATTCTTTACATGTTTGTTTCTATACTCAATTTTTGAAAACATTTTACTCCATTATTTTTTTTTACTTAAAATCTACTTCATTTTCCTATCTTAGTCACATATTCTGTGTATGTACATGGCAATTAATTTTATTATAATGTTTGAATTGAATAACTATTTTAGCAAACTTGCTGCTTATGCTAACTTTTTAATATTAGGTTATTTTTTCCTAATCACATGCTACTTAAACAGTAGGTAAAAATTATAGATAATAGGGGAGAAATTAGCTTTTAAAATGATTTTCTTAAATATTTTTTGTTTGTTGGTCTTTGTAATTAAAGACGCTTTTCCTAATATTCATTACCTTTATTTTACTTGGACTATAAGGATTTGAGAATTGTTCAAGTAAAAGAATCTATATGTTGAACTTTAAAAACAACTATAACTTTGATTGTCAGTTCTAGTAACAGTCTACCTGACAACTTCTGTGCTCATAAATGTCTTTTCAATATTTTAAAGTATTTTTTTCTAAAAAGTTATGAAGGTGGTATAGAATGTACATCATTGTATTAGTATTAGTTAAGATATTTTTTTTTTTTTTTAAATAGAGGCATGTTTCATTTATTTATTTATTTATTTGTTTGTTTGTTTGTTTATACATGCACTGGGTACAGTCAGAAGCGCGGGAGGGTGAGAGAATTCACCAGAGGCAGAGCGGGGAGCAGAGCAGGCAGAAGGACCGAAGTACACTGCTGAGGGGAGCAGCGGGCGGCAGGAGAGGTCTGCGCGCCATGTGGGACCCTCCTCTGGTGGCCGGGGAGCAGCCGGGGATCGAACCTGGGTCGCAGAGGCCGCGGGCAGCTTCGCAACCCAGCGCTCAACCGCTGCGCCACCGGGGAGGCCCAGTTAAGATATTTTTAACAAATGATAGAAGTACCCACAAAAGTGTGAACAACAAGGGAAAATTATAGTCTTATATAGCAGTAAAGATAAAGTGGTAAGGCAGTTTCAGGGTTGATTGATGTAGTAGTTCTATTCAAGGTGTTATTTTTACAACCACCTTTAGTGTATTGACTTTCCTACTGAGTACAAACATGCCAGCTAATGCTGTTGTATGCTCCTCCTAATCTCACAATGATGCCTAAAAGGGCATTTTAAAAAATACTGTTATAGATATTCTCCATCACAAAAGAAGACAAAATAATATAATGAATACCCATTTAACCACCAGCATTAATAATTATCAACTCATGGCTTCCAGTATTTTTGTTTTAAGTATTGGTTTCACAGAACATCGTCTTACATTTGAATCCCTCCATATTTAATAAGTTGTCTTCAGGATAAATTCCCAGAGGTAGAAATTATTTTTGGTCATTTGAAAAAAAAATGCTATGCATGCTTTTCCTGATGTTTTGATATATATAAATATATATATAGAATAGAATATATAAAAGAATATATAATAGATAAAAGAATAGAACTTTTCATATTGACTTATTTTTCAGTTTCCAATCTTATCCCTAAACTACTTGGTCCTCTCAGATTCTCCGTGTTGTTTCCTCATAATAATTTTGCTTGAGTCATTTTTCACTCTGGCTTAATTCAAGTTCAGAACTTACATAATAGAACATCCTCTCTGAGTCTTTTATCACACGAATGGAACTTTGAAAAAACAGCTTTTAATTCTGTATATTGCTTTGTGTCCTACAGGAACTTGAGGAGTTTTGGGTTTATAGAGCCCTTTTGGTAGAACTTACCAAGAGGTTGACTTACTGTGTAAAGGCAGAGCTAATTCCTCTCATGGAAGTGACTGGAGTTTTAGAGGTTAGTAACTTTGCAGTTTGCCAGCTGAGATAATTTCAAGTAACAGAAAAATCAGGTTTTACTGTTTTGTTTATGATAAGACTTTACAGCTCTGTTGCTCATTTGTCATGGCAGCCCCTTTAGGAAAAAAAATTATTGCCATGGCCTCTCAGAATCCCCCATTAACCTGGAAACATTCTTGACGAAAAATAACATGTACAGGCAAAAAAATGACAATGGGGATGAAAATGACTCTCACAGTTATGCCTGTGCTACAGTTCATCCTTAGCATCTCTTCCTGCCTCCCTCACTTCTGTCAGTTTAGAAGTATTTATTTAATGTAGTAGTGATTTGGTGGTAACTAGGGTTATTTACATTCCTAAGAGAGTTAGAAAAAAGTATCATCAGCTGGTTTTTAAGCTTTTTTCACCAACCTTCAATTTCATTTTATTCTCTGTTATTTTGTGTGAGAAGTTGTTCTGCTGGGAAAGCACATGCACACACTCATTAGTGGTCCCCTAAGTAGCTGGTAAGTATTGGCCTTGAACATTTGACTGGAGAGCTAAAATAATGGCTCTATCCTAAGTGCCTTAATGGGTTTCCATTCCTAATTACAGCACACCTCAGTTTACTTAAGCTGCACAGAAAGCTCTCTTGCAAGTCACACTGGAACCACCCAAGTGCATCTTTAAAATTCCTCAAAATTCAATATAACACCATCTATAGAAGTTTTCTAGATTAAATCCTTATAAAGAAAATACAAAATAAAAGAGAAAAAAAGTTCCTCAAAATTTGTTTACTTTATTAATTTATTCCTTTCTTTACATGCAAAATTTTCATTTGAATAAGACACTTTAATGTTTTTTTCCTAATCCCAAAGTCTGATCCTACCGATTTTCATGATACTTTTCAGGGTCGAGCAAAACAATTACACAATGCAGGTTATAAAAGTCTAATGCACTTAGCTAATGCAGATCCTGAAGTGTTAATAAGGACAATTGATCATTTATCAAGACGCCAGGCCAAGCAAATTGTTTCATCAGCAAAGGTAAGCAAACCATATTTTAACCTTCATGATATTTTATACTTTAGACATAAAAATATATTTATCTATAGACATAAAAGTGTGGACTTAACAATGTGTGGATAAAAATAGTTCATATGTTATGATCCAAGTCTTGCTAAAAAAAAGAAAAAGAGGACCTCCTAAAAAATAAAAGCAGTTTCCAGAATTCATTGAAGTACAGGGAACTCTGGCACACGATGCTTTCTGTCACCCCGATCCTATTCATAGAAGTCCTTCTGTCAGCATCCCAACATCTGGTCTTCCCACTTGTGAAACACCTTCATTGACAAAGAGCTTACCATCTCAAAAATCAGGTAGTTCTATTTTTTGACACTGTTAGGGTTGCATTGTACTACTTCCTTCTGGAACTATTTTATTTTTTTGTTCATATGTTAATTTGTCAAACATTTGAAAACTGCTCTTATTGTGCCCAAAATTAGCTCTTTTCTGTTTCTCTCATCAATATTAAATAATCTAGTTTTAGGCTATTCACTCTCCTGGTTACCCTTTGCCAGATGCATTTGTCATTACCCTTCTGTTCTATGTGGATAAAGCCACTCACAGCTGTTTGGGATCATTTCCTTCTTGATCTCAAATATAGTTCTATTCTTGTAGTCTGAAGTTGTTTAACTTTTTTTAACTGTATTGTTACACTGTTGTAATATACATAGATCTGAATTTGTTAAAAAGTAAATTTCATCTTCCTCTTTTGAATAAAAAGTAGGTGCTCACACTGATTTTTTTTTTTTTTAAAGAGGCATGTATTTTTATTTATTTATTTGTTTGTTTGTTTATACATGCACTGGGTACAGTCAGAAGCGCGGGAGGGTGAGAGAATTCACCAGAGCCAGAGCAGGGAGCAGAGCAGGCAGAAGGACCGAAGTACACTGCTGGGGGGAGCAGCGGGCGGCAGGAGAGGTCTGCGCGCCATGTGGGACCCTCCTCCGGTGGCCGGGGAGCAGCCATGTGGGACCCTCCTCCGGTGGCTGGGGAGCAGCCGGGGATTGAACCGGCGCCGCAGAGGCCGCGGGCAGCTTCGCAACCCAGCGCTCAACCGCTGCGCCACCGGGGAGGCCCCTCTCACACTGATCTTTATAGTAATCTTAGGAGTTGGACAGTCAGTGTCAGCATTAGTTGACAGATGAAGACACTAAAACTGATCTTGATCCATCAGAAATTCTTGGAGTTGGCAGGTAGCTGATAAGAAGACACAGTGGTAAATCCAAGGACCGTGTAGGCTAAGGAAAAAGTATCAGGCTTTTCTGCCCTCCCGCCATTAGGATAGATGAGGGAACCCTGTGGTCCTGAATGCATGCCTGATGGCGGAGTGGGTACACCTGGGCTGAGAGACAGTTTATAAGGGCGGCATCACAGGGACGCCAGCAGAAGCCAAGAACGAACAGAAGAGCAAGAGAAGCAGAGAGAACACCAGAGAGCCCAGATAGAGTGAGGATTTGCTGGGGGCTGGGATGACTGCCAGCCTCCCAGCCCCCCAGCACCCCTGCCTGCCATGTGCCTGGTAAATCTAAATAAAAAGCCTGCAAAACCCACCGAGGACTCTTTAGGACTCCTTCTTTACCCAGCTTGCTGGATCAGAAAACCTGCACTGTGCCCTTCCTGCCCTTACAGACCCATACTTGATTTGTCTCATTGCTCGGCCATTCTCAATGCATGGCTTCCATCTCGCAACCTAAGACACGGGCTCTGGTTCCCACCATCCTTGTGCTTTCCAGAGAGCTTGAAAGAGTAAAATGAATTTTTCCTTGGAAGATTTTGAGTAGAGGAGTTGATTTGAGGTTGTAAATTGTAGAGTAAGAATGGAAATAAGGAAATCATTTAGGATTGTATTGAAGTTACATAGCTTTTTGTAGGAAGGCCACTACAGTGATGTATGTCTATCAGAAGCCACAGGATATGAGATTGTCCCATACCTGATATAACATTGGATCACATGGCTAAGAAACTGTCATTTGACAAGTTTCTCTACTGTAAAGTTATTTTCCCTTTGTAATTCATATTTTATAAGTGGAAACTTTGAGACTATGTAGATATCCTATTCTTCATTATTTTCACATGCTTTTTTCAGTATCCACTGATTTTTGCCAAATGATAATATTCTGACTACATTGTTCCTTCTGCATTTTTTGACATTTTGCTATGAAAAAAGCACTTCCTTCTTCATTTATTTATTTATATCATTTTGAGCCATAGGTTCATGCTTCCTCAATGGGATTTAATCCATTACTACCATTACATATTTTCATGTTCAAATGGCCTTAGGTTTGGCTACCAGGAGCCCCTGCATACTGGTTCTTGTGTCTTTTTGACTTGTTCCCATCATTGTTAGGGCTCTTTTTTGCTTTCTGACTATATCTGTCAAGGTCTATTTGTTAGGAAATGGAAACCACCAGTAATTTGAATGGAAATGTCTAATTAATTAATAATTAGTAACTGGTTACTAGTTGATTTCTACAGAATAAAGAGACATTTATTTAATTATTTATTTATTTGAGGTAGCATTAGTTTCCATCACTGTATATGATTCGAAGGAATAGATAAACAGAAATTTAAAGAATATAGGAAGGAATAATGAGAGAAGATCCACCCCATGCTATATCACCCCTGTGGATGGGAATTCAGATGTCTCTAGACAAGGTGTGATTGTGGCCCACTAGACAATGGAGAAGTGTACTGAGGTGTTGTAGCCAAGGCTGGTAAGCAAACACTGCACATTTGGATGCTGACAAAACTGCCAGGAAGTTCTCTGAAAGGTGCTGTTGAACTTGGAAGCTCTAATAGCTATGGTGCCCTTGGAGCGTGTCAGAAAGTTGTCTGTAGGGGGTGCTATTGAAATTCAAGTGCCGCCAGATGTCCAGCATGTCAGACAAGCATTTCAGGAGTCTTAAGAAGAGACTCCCCTTCCTTCTAGAGTCTCTCCAGTATCTTTGTTGACAAAGCATAACGTTGTACCAGCTGGGAAATTAGAACAATATCTAGCTCTAGTATTTCCAGCAGGACAATGAAGGATAGATTTGGAGCTGTGAAGCAATAAAATTAATAACCAGCATTCTGGCACAACAAGATGTTTCTGTTCAGCTTGTAATTTACTTTGCCTCTGTCATGAAATCAGCCACTCTTCCAGAGTCCTCTTTCTTTTTAGTGAAGAGTGGTATTTAGAAACTAAAGTTTTAGGGCCTCCTCGGTGGCGCAGCGGTTGAGCGCTGGGTTGCGAAGCTGCCCGCGGCTTCTGGGGCGCCGGTTCGATCCCCGGCTGCTCCCCGGCCACCGGAGGAGGGTCCCACATGGCGCGCAGACCTCTCCTGCCGCCCGCTGCTCCCCTCAGCAGTGTACTTCGGTCCTTCTGCCTGCTCTGCTCCCCGCTCTGGCTCTGGTGAATTCTCTCACCCTCCCGCGCTTCTGACTGTACCCAGTGCATGTATAAACAAAAAAAAACAAACAAACAAACAAACAAATAAATAAAAACATGCCTCTATTAAAAAAAAAAAAAAAGAAAAAAAATTAAAAAAAAAAAATAAAATTAGAAACTAAAGTTTTAGGGACTAAGTGTGCTCATCACCAGCGGGATATATCTTTGCTTCTGGGTTCTCTCAGCAGACAGAGCCTACATATGTCTATATAGTTTAATCTATACTTATGTATAAACCATTAAAGCCTGTGAGCTCATACTGATAATTGCAATTCTGATGTTTCCAGGTACATATTACTGTATAACAAAGTTTCATCTCAAAACTTAGTGACTTAGAATAGCTATTTATTTTTGCTGGTGTTTTTTGTAGATTAGGAATTCTAGAAGGGCTCAGTTAGGTGATTCATATTTGGAGTCTCATGCATCACAATGAGATTTTGACTGGGGCTGTAGTCATTTGAAGGTTGGACCGGAGATCCAAGATGGCTCACTCACACAGATGGCAGTTGAAAACCGGGTGTTATTTAGAATTTTCAACTGGAACAACTACATATGGTCTTTCCATGGGCTTGTGTCTACCCTGAGATGGAAAATAGGTTTTAAAGAGACATATCCAGAGAGTGAACATTTCAAGAGATCAGGCAGAAAATGCAAGAAATCTGAACTAACCTCAGAAGTTATACAGTGTCACTCCTGTTGCATATTGTTGGTCACTAGAAAGAAGGCCACTAAGGTCTACCCTGATGACAATGAAGGGGAATTAGACCCCCACCTCTAGATGAAGGGAATGTCAAGTAATTTTCAGTCATCTTTGTCTGCATTTTAATCACAAATCATTTACATTTTCCCCACATGCAAATTCTGTTCACTCCCAAAAGATTTATTTGTTTATGGCATCAGACTCAGGCTCAACATCCAGAATTTCTTCTAAATCAAGTCCAGGTATGAGTAATCTTCCTTGCTTGCAATTTCACAAGTATTGTCCTTTTCAATCTCAAAACCTGAACTAAGATACCACATGCACAGTACACAGTACATTCAAAAGGTGGGGAAGGGCCTCCCCGGTGGCGCAGCGGTGGAGCGCTGGGTTGCGAAGCTGCCCGCGGCCTCTGCGGTGCCGGTTCAATCCCCGGCTGCTCCCCGGCCACCGGAGGAGGGTCCCACATGGCGCGCAGACCTCTCCTGCCGCCCGCTGCTCCCCTCAGCAGTGTACTTCGGTCCTTCTGCCTGCTCTGCCCCTCGCTCTGGCTCTGGTGAATTCTCTCACCCTCCCGCGCTTCTGACTGTACCCAGTGCATGTATAAACAAAACAAACAAGCAAACAAATAAATAAAGAAAAACATGCCTCTATTAAAAAAAAAAAAAAAAAAAAAAAGGTGGGGAAGATGGATGATACGTATTAACAGTTCTGAAATCCAGCCAGGCATAGGTGGTAAATTCCTTGATTAGACCCCAGTTCTATTCCCTGAGAATGATTCTTACTGGCTTTATTTTCTCTCATGTGAGTCATTCCTCTTTTCTCCATAAGCAATGACCTATATTTGTAGCTAGGTAGCTTTCTCAGTCTACTTCCTGGCTGTAGGTTCAAGCTTCTTTTTATTTTGTACCCTCTCTCTGTCCCTTTTTATTCAAGCTAGCATCATTTCTTTTAAAACATTGTGGGTTTCTTACTCATTTGTAATTTCCATGTAGCTTGGTTTCTGATACACATGGTTGCTGGGATCCAAGAGGAAAGAGAAATCTGAATGGTCTCATTCCAAGAAACAAGGCAGAGACGGCAAAGTTTCTTTTGACTAGACCTTGGAAATCATGCGACATCATTTCTATTGCATTCTCTGAGTCACAAGTGAATCACCAAGACCAGCACTGATTTGAGAGGAGAATCAATCTCTCAATAGAGTTGTCAAAAAAATGCCTATTTGTCTTTACTCTGACCCACCAATTCCATGTTACACAAGTCTGTGTAGTTTTCCTCCTTCTCTTAATTTTAGTTTCCCCAACAGTGACAAACCTCATTCCTATTTTCATCAGTATATTTATCTTTTTTGCTTAATCCTAGAAAAATAATTTTAGAATTTGTTAAAGCATGCCACCGCAAAGAAAGCAAACTTACTAATTAGAGTTTAGTATTTATTTATAACTTTATCTTTCATATGAGAATATGAAATTGAAATAATGTGTTCAAATGTTACTTGGTGGTGGTTTTCTTTTTTATCTGCTTTAGTATGGTTAGTTTCTGACATATTTGTTTTAGTCCCCTCGCTCCACGACCTCATAGATTTTTTTGAAGTATCAAATCCTATTAATTTTATGGATCCTATTAATTCATTAACATATTCTCCTAATTTTGAATTTTAAGTCATTTTACCAGGCTATGCCTTCCTTTTATCTCATTTTCATTCTGGTAATTGTTTTCCTAATATTTTCTCAGTGACCCTAATTAGTTTTTTATTCAAATCTGCTCTTCCTTGGGCATCCTCTTAGCTTTAATTTCGTATATGATTTTGCCCTTCTGTTTCTTTCCTGAAATTATCCAACTGTTTGGTCCAATTCTGTTGTCAGTTTTTGAACTTTGTATTCAGAGTATGTTTCCCTTCCCGCCTCACCCAACATCTCTAAATCCTTTCTTTGAGAATATTTAATTTTGTTTGGAATGCTGTCTTACATTTTTTTTACTTCATGGTTTGTTTTCAGGGAAGGAAATTTTTATGAGCGGAAGTGTTTTGAGTCTCATTTTCTGTTTTGTTTTGTTTTGTTTTCTGTAGTACTTTTGTATAGATGAGAACTGTGTATGCCTCTGCTTTTCTTAGACTGCCTAGCAATTTAGATTGATTTATAAGGATACTAGTTCAAGAGCCTGTTTTCTGTCAGTGTAGCAAAATATAGATTCTTTAATAGAAAGCTTGGGGTAGGAGAGGAGTACAAGGAGAAACTGTGTGCTTTGATTTTTAGTTTTTCTTTGTCCTCTAGTATCCTGAATTTTGTTCTCTTATTTTTTCCCTTCTCTCTTTTTTTAAAAAAGATTTATTTATTTATACATACAAGAACTGGGGTACAGGCCAGAGAAGAGGTGCAGGGAGTAAGAGGATTCACCAGAGACAGAGTGGGGAGCAGAACAGGCAGATTGACGGAAATACACTGCTGAGCAGCGGGCAAGACAGGAGAGGTCTGCTGTGTCATGCGGGTCACCTTCCTGGCTGGGGATAGAATCATGCCACAGCGGCTGGCTGCAGATAGCTTTGTAGGTCTGAGACTTAACCCCTGGAGCCACCAGGGAGGCTCCCTCCCTTCTCAACTTCCAAAGGGTACCTCTCTCTTTTTTGCCTATTTTCTTCCCTAGAAATATTGCCTTTCCAAGACTATCTTCTAGAGTTCCACTTTAATTCTCTTCCTCTAAACATGTTTTAACATACCAAGATTATTTTTGTACTTTGGGTAATTGTAAAGTTTTTCTCTTTGGAGGTGATTTTATTTACTCATAGACCTTTTCTTCTCTTCTTTCTCATGTAGTTTTTTTCTGCAAAGCACTTGGGATAGAAGTTTTAGAAATGGCCCTGCTGGGAATTGGTGGATATTTTTAACTACAAGTAATTTCAGGTTGATGGCATTCTCTGTATTCAAATAATGATGATACATGAGTTTTTCGTGGTTTACTTGTTGTTTATCTGTACAGTTTTTAGAGGGTGTGCTTGGAGATTCATTTTACATGCTCACCATTACTGAAAAACTTACCTAATTATATTTTAATATATTTAATCATAAATTTTAATTCATATATAATACCATGTAATATGCTTTATATCAAATTGATAAGCATGTGGTTTTTTTCACTTTTTCTTATGACATTTCCTAGTAATTTTGCTAAACTTTTATTATGAAAATTTTGTAACGGAAGTAGACATATATTTCACCCAATATATATAAAACCCAGCTGCTAAAAAATACTATCAATATATTTCTGCTCTTTAGAATGGAAAAAAGTCATTGCTCAGAAAATATTCTTTTACATCTTCTGTGTGCCATTTGAAATTAATGATATTAATTTTAGGAACTTGAATAAAACTTTTCTTTGAAGCACTGATAGGTTCCTAAAAGATCAGACTTAAATTTCGAGAAATCATAAAATATAAAGGATAACATTTTCAAGAGGTAATTAAATTTTTGCAAAATTGTCTTAGATTTTATAGATTAAAAGTTAATTTTTAAGTAGCTGAGTCATCAATAAAACAAATATTTGAGAGTATTAAAGCTCCTTCATTTTTGGTACACTAAATGCAGTGGTCAGCTAAAATGACTTTAACTAAATGCCTTAGCTTCATTTACTATAATCACTTGTACTTAAGTGACCATTTTTCAATCTCATTATTAGTTTTAATGTCTAGATTGCTAATGTATAAGGATTCAGGTGTCTAATGGATGGTAGTAAAAATGTTGGCAATTCTCTAGCAATGCATGTTTTGACCTCATGTCATGATTTTTTATTATAGATGCTGTTGCATGAAAAAGCAGAAGCTTTGCAAGAAGAAATAGAAGAGTTATTGAGATTACCTAGTGATTTCCCCGGTGTTGAGGTCTCTTCTACTGAATAGGCATGAAGTAATCTGATGAACATTCTCAAATATGAATTTATTGGACATACGTTTTATTAAAGATTCCCTGTAATTTAAAGTGAAAAAGTACATTTTAATGATATATAAGAACTATGGATGATGTTTAGATATTCAACTCACCTGTAATTGCTGTAACATTTCCACTAATAATTCATCTTCTTCAATACTTACATATTTTTTCTCTCCTCAAAAATCTATAATGCCCACTACAAAATGAAATCCAACTCCTTAACGTAGCTCCATCTTACCTTTGTACCCAGGTATTTCATTATTTTCTTATCCATTTCTTTCACAAACCTCTAGACTATTTGAAAATCCCAGAACTTAACTGTGGGACTTTCTAACCTCCTTCTTAACTCTCTCCAATGCGTGGGAAAATATCTAAAATGTGCTATTTATTTCAAATATGTGGTAAATGCTCAAGTAACAGTCTCCTCTATGAAATTGTCCAAGTTCATCCTCATCCACCCCCTCCCATATAAGGGTTTCTGTCCTATAGGTTTTGTAAGCTTCTCATTTATGCCCATGGCATAAATATAAAAGAAAATGTAGACATATATGTATATTTATAAAAATACGTACTGTTAAAATATTTTATAGCTTCACTAAATTTATTTTAAAAATCATAAGGCATTTTTTACAAAAGAATATCACTTTCTGCACACCACTCTGAATAAATGCCAAGCATATATGGACTATTGTTACTTTTCTTCTCTGTTCCATTTCCTCCCGTCTGTCCCCAAACACTACAGTAACCACAAAACAAGGTGTTTACAATAAATCCCATGTCTTTTTTTAATACTACTAGTTTGTAATCTCCTGGAGAGCCAAGTCCTTTTTATCATCTTTGTGTGCTACACAGCACCCGCTGAGGCTCACTGCACAAAATAGGAACTGCTGTGAAAAATGAATATTACCCAATTAACTATACCGATTGTTGTTTTCTAGAAGAGGACAAAAGTTCCACTCATAAGATTGGTTTCCTTCCTTCTGTTTCCTCTTTAGGAAAATGACTGTTTCCTAAAGCAGCAGAACATACGATACTTGGTAATAGGGTGATGGTGATTGGATGCAGTGTGAAGGAGAAACCTGAGCAGCCACAGAGAGATGGCAACGTATTATGAATAAATTTGCTCAAAAGAAAGAAATAGGGCCTCCCTGGTGGTGCAAAGGGTTAAGTCTCAGCTCTATGAAGCTATCCACAGCCACTGTTGGATTCCTGACCCACATAGTACATCAGACCTCTGTCTTGCCTGCTGTTCCACTCAGCAGTATATTTCAGTAGATCCATCTGTTCTGCATCCTGTTCTGTTCATCTGTCTCTGATGAACATACACACACACACATATCCCTGCACCTTTGGCCTACACCCCAGCTCTTGTATGCATAAATAAATTATTCTTTAAAAAAGGAAGGAAAGAGCGAGGGAAGGAGAGAAGGAACGAACGAATGAACGAACGAACAAATGAACTTGCTGCTCTAATTTCAGGGAGAAAATCCCTTATTGGGCCAGGTTGAGTCCTTTGCCCACCTCCTCGGCCAGAGTGAAGCTTTGTTTTTGTTTTAGTTTTTTCAGAAACAGGGAGAAGAGGTGGAAGGCAAGAAGTCAGTATCTAGTGTCAGTGACACTTTAATCACAGTGGAAGACTGTAACTCAGGAGTTAGAACAACTAGCCTTTTAGGAAAACATTAAGCTGAATTTCTGCTTACCTCCACACCAAATTAAAAGGTGAGGCAAATCAAAGATTTGAACATGGAATTTTTGAGGCTGTCATCTGTACTGAAGCATAAAGAAATGACCTGTGGTTTTTACATAGCAGGCTTCAAAACATTGAAATTTCAGCAGTTCCAATGTGGTATCAGGTTTTGTATTTTAATATTTTTTTCAAGCTGTAGCCCAACTTGCTCATTTCTGGAATGCTTCACCAAGATCTTTCTAATGTTCTAGCTTCCTTTGATTGGCACTTTGAGTTTAAACAACAATCACCAAGGTTTTTCTTTTTTTTTTTTTTTTTAAAAAGATTTATTTATTTATTTATACAAGCACTGGGTACAGTCAGAGGCGCGGGAGGAGCAGAGCAGGCAGAAGGACTGAAGTACACTGCTGAGGGGAGCAGCGGGTGGCAGGAGAGGTCTGCGAGCCATGTGGGACCCTCCTCCGCTGGCCTGGGAGCAGCCAAGGATCCAACCAGCGCTGTAGAGGCTGCGGGCAACTTCGCAACCCTGCGCTCAACCTCTCCGCCACTAGGGAGGCCCAAGACAAGGTTTTTCTATCGGGCACATCCTACTTTTTGTCCAGTTAAAGCCTTTTTAAACTCAAGGTACCCTCTCAACAAATACCCAAACTTATATTTTTTCAGGAAGGACTGAGATAAGGTCCTCCTTGGCTTTACACTTCCCTTTGTAAGAACCTTCTCACACAAGAGTCACTGCAGCTTTTGAACACCATCCCATTATAATAAGACATAACACCAAGGATGCTTAATTATTATGCTTGGTTTTCTTTGACAATTTCCAGTAATTTGTTAGTAATACTGAAAGTGTTTTCTTTTGTTACTGTTAATGATAAATTATAGGACTGAGAGTGACAATAAACTACCATTCATTGAGGACTTATCATGTGCCAGTACTATGCTATGCTAAATATTTTGTGTATATTATTTAGATAATTCCTTTTTTTATCCCATGTTACAAATGAAAAAAGTGCAGCTCACCTATAATAAGAGACAAAGAAAAGGCTCACACCTGGATAATACTGATAATTATTTCTGTATGTATTTGTTCTTCCTCCTATGTAAAATCCTATGAAATGATTAAGAACTTTTTGTGATGAATTATAAAGCTTCATTTACTTTATTTTTCATGATTAAAATAGTCTTGATTTTTTAGTAAATAGCTATCCAGTGATATGTGGCCATTTGGAGCGCTTCTTAAAGATGTGATGATTGTCTTTCAGGAGATCATGAGTATGCATTGTATAAATATTTTACTATTTGGCACTACAGCTGTCACTCTGAAGGAAATGAGTGTTTTTTTTCCTAACTGAACCAAATGTCTTAGATGATTAAGCTTCACCAAATGCAAATAGTTGGCTTTTAGAAAACAGATGCTCTAAAACAGATGACACTGGCAGTATAAATTAATATACTGTTACTAACTGATATTTAAAATTTGGTACCTGATACATTCAAGTGTATGTTTTGTTTCTGTTAGTGCATGAACAAGGGATGCCCAGGGATCCCAAACTATTAAGTAGTGTATGCTCTAAAAGAGATTCTACCATCTACCATACAAAGTCAAAGAAAGCACACTGTTAGTGAGATAGATCTTTAATAGGATTAGTGTGCAGAGAGAGGAGAAAAATGGATATTCCTAATACAAGTCTCCCAATAAAACACAAAGAATTACCCATCCTTTCGTAGACAAATGCCCAGCCAAACAGGGTTGGCCTGAAGCTGGGCCACTGAGACCTGAAAGCTTGCTACAAGTCTAAGACACCTTCTGGCAGGGAACAGCAAGAAAGGGGTAAGGCAGATCTGGGACAAAAAGGAGCAAAATCAAGATAAAGACTGCCATTGTCAACCTCCCCACGGGCCTCTCACCCACGCTTGTTTCAAGAGACTCATTTCCCCCAAGTCCCTGGTACAAGTCCCAGGCTGAGAAGCAAGTGTAGCTTCTTCACATGTCTCTTCATGACATGTGCCTCCTCCAGGTCTCCTTCTTGATCTCCTCTCTTCTTTCTCCCTGCCAGTAATCACTTCTCCCTGCTCAGCTCCACCCTTCCTTGAGTGGGGCAGGGAACCTGGAACCTCCCCTTTCCCTGGGGATCACCCGGTTACTAAAGAACTTCTGGAAAAGGTAGATGATGAGCTAGACACTGAGAGGTCAGACCAGGGAGGAGAAAGGGGTCTTGGGCACAGGAGAGCATAAGTGCTGACAAGAAGATACTCTTCTAGCTGAGGTATACAAAGTGGCAGCTATAAGCTACACCACTTGTGTATTTGAGCTCCTAAAGTAGTAATGAGAACCAAACAAGCAGCATCAAATAGTTTGTGACGAGTTTCTCATCTCTAGTTTCTCATCTTGTGTCCCCTGTAGTCACTGAGAGACACTTGTGAAACAGCTGACGGGTGTACATACGTGACCACAATATGGGCAGCCATATGGAGATCAAGCTCATAACCTTGGCCTTGCTCGTGCTGTTTAATCACAGCTCCCTAGGGCATATAGAAAATGTGTCTCACCTTTATCAAAGATCAGTCAGATACCAGTGATAGGTGGTAAAGACAGACTTTATTTAGTAAAAAAACATTGCAATGAGGAAGAGGGTCCAGAGAGAACTGAGCTCAACTCTGATTAGCATAGAGGTAATGGGCCTTCTAAAGGGAGTGTGAGGAAGGGAACAAACAAGACTCCCGCAGAGTCTGGGTTTACTACTTGGTGCTTCTCTGGAGGAGAAGCTGACCTGTAGTATCTTTAGGACAGGAGGTAGCAGTGCAAGTTAGAGCAAGCAGCCTGAGGCCTGAGAAACACTGCAGGAGTTGTTTCCCTCAGTGTTTACATTTCAAAGAACTCACAGGTACCACAATATAGTTCTGGGTGATGGAAGACCCATATCTGAAAGGGGAAGAGGAGGACAGGGAATTTACAAGTGTAAGCTTTCTGAGCTGATGGACGAGGAGGTGGGGCTTCAGGAGCTTAGCTGACTATTTCCAGCTTTGGGCTGGAGTAAGCGGCAATAATGGCAGCATTGAGCTTTCTCAGATGGATGCTAGGGTCATCCTAAGAATGCCACCTTCAGCTGTTAGAAACTGTTAGTGTTTGTTCAAGTCTTTTAGCGGGGCCTTAGGGAATGGGTGAAATCATTTGTGTTGGATGCCTGCAGTTTTTATAGACCATAGTGAAGTCCTAGTCAATAAAAGCATTCAAAGGAGGGCCTCCCCTGGTGGCGCAGCGGTTGAGCGCTGGGTTGCAAGGCTGCCCACAGCCTCTGCAGCATCAGTTCAATCCCTAGCCACCAGTGAGGGTCCCACAAAAAAAAAATAAATAAATAAAAAGCATTCAAAGGAGCCTGTGTAAAGTTTAGTGAAGAAGAGAATCCTTGTTATTTTCCAGAATTTGCACAAAATGTACTACTAGCTCACTTTTTTTTTTAAAAGCTTTATTTTATTTTGCATACAAGATCTGGGGTGTAGCCAGAGGTACAGGGGATGAGGATTCACCAGAGACAGAGTGGGGAACAGAACAGGAAGATAGACTGAAATATGTTGCTGAGGGGAGCAGTGGGTGAGACAGGAGAGGTCTGCTGCACCATGTGGGTCAGCTCCTTGGCAGGGATTGAACTCAGGCCGTAGCAGTGGTAGATCTGAGACTTCATCCATAGGCCACCATCCCTAGACTCCATCCCTACTAGCTCACTTTTTAAAATGCCATACTAAGACTGGATTTCATTCAATCTATATTGTAAAACCTAATCTTTGAATTAATTTTAGTTCTGACTTTTCTCTACATGATCAGCAGGGAGTAAAAGGGTTTTTCCAGCTGTTTCTGTAACAGGGTGGTCCCCAGGAAAGGGGGAGGTTCCCTGCCCCACCCAAGGGAGGGTGGAGCTAAGCAGGAAGAAGAGAAGCTGAAGAAGAGACTGAGGAAGGAAGGAGCAGGATGGAGCCAGAAGGAGACCTGGAGGAGGCGCATGGAGCCTAGAGACACGTAAAGAAACTATGCTTGTCTTTTGGTCGTGGACTGGGTGACACAGATGTGGGTGAGACCCGTGGGGAGGTGACAATGGCAGCTTTTATCTTGATGTTGATTTTGCTCTTTTCCTTCCGGGCTTGTCCGGTTGTTTGTGACCCTTTTCTGTGGGTCCCCACTGGAAGATGCTTTAGACTTGTAGCAGGCTTTGGGGCCTTGTTCTGGGCCGATCCCATATGGATGGAGTTTTACCCACGAGGGGACGGGTAACTTTGGGTGCTTCATTTAGAAACTAGACTCTTTGCCTTACCTGTATTGTTTCCTAGTTTTATTAAAGTTCCTTCCCATTAAAGTCTCATGTGTTTTGTGTTGATGCGGCGGATGGCAGAACCCATTTAGAATAGGCAGGTTTGCGGGGTTTGGGCTGCCCCTCTCCCTGTCCTATAACATTTCCACAGCTAATTCATGGTTCAAGAACTCCTGTAGCAGAAATCTTTAGAAAAAGGAACGACCTTGAAAAGGATCCTCTCCCCATTGCTCATACCTGAACAGGTGCAATTCAAAATGACCTCAAGGGGACTTGAACTTTTATAGCCAACAAACTGCATTTGCATTATTCCAGCCTACACAGACATTCTGAATCAAAATTAAATGTTAATGATGGTGGTGTCTGTGCCATTCTGTTTGGGAAACTAAAATGCAGAGAAATGAGGTTGGAACAGCTGTCAGTAATTGGGTCACTGCCTTCCCCTGGGCCTGGCTGCCAAGATTTATGCCATCACCTACTATCATTAACAGTCCTGCTGCCAAAAGAAGCCTTTGCCAAGATATTGGACTGGAAGAATACGTGTTATTGCAGGAGGAGCTATAAGTCCTTGAGAAATGCAAAAGGAGGGCACAAGCCCACACCTAGAAAAAGACTTGCCTGTTGCCACCCTAAATAGCACCAGGCACCAAGGAGCAAGCCTGGCCATTGCTGTGCCCGCCCTCCTGTTGCAGGGGCCAGTGCTTATGCCAGGGCCGGAGATGGACTTTGGAAATGACCCTTTTTGTGCTTTTTCCCTGCAAAATGAGCAGATGTTATCACATGCCACCAGAATGTCTTTCTTGTCAACTCAGCAGAACGCATCTTTCCCATTGCTTATTCCACAATCATAATAGTCACTGTGTTGATTCACACAGGCTTGTGGTTTCATTCATAAATAATTTGACAAGGGTCATAAAGCAGGCGGAGACCTAAGAATCCCTTTCCAGATTTCTGCTTTTCCATGTGAATTTCAGTGATCTTGGTTGAATGAGAAGTGTGAATCTCACTTGTAGTAACAGGTGTCCTGGCTGATATCTACTAGAATTGTAGGGAAATTATCCCACAGATGATTCAAGTGGCTTGGAAAAGAATGAGCTCATTTATCACATCTGTACTATGGATTTAGAAGCTCCCAAGTGTTATTGGTGTTGACTTATATTAATTGGGCCAAGTAAGTTTATTAAAAAAATAAGACTGAGAACTCAAGCCTGGGGACAGCCCCCACATAGCTCTAGGAAAGCTGTCTGAATTCTGAAAACCAGAGTGAGAATATTATACAGTCTGCAAGTAAACATTTTACATTTCCAAGGATTTTTATAGAGAAAGGCCAGGCAGGTATCCAGTCAATATATCTCTTTGATGTTGTCTATACACTGAGGAAAACAAGGGGGTTAAGGCTCACTCTATTTAAGCTTTATCTTCTGGGAACTGGGAGCTTTAGCAACGCCATGAACCTTGAAGTCTGTCTTTCTTTGAAGTGGTGGATTACCCTGGAGACAACCTTTTTTGTCATTGACACAGTTTCTTCGCAAGGCCATCCAGCAGCACCTTAGTTCTTTAGTTTGTGCTTCTCAGTTGAGACCGGGAGAGGGGTACTCCTTTAATTGTTGATTTTAGGTTACTTTAGGATGTTTTATTTGAGAACTTGAAATTGATTTGCTTATAAAGCAACATAAAGGAAGACCTTTTGCATGTGTGACTGACTGTTGGGCTGTGGCAGAGCTCTCTCCAATGAAAAGCTCTTCAGGCAGTGCCATCAATCAGCACTTTGCGTAGACTCTGAAGTGAGCTATGGGACTGGCAGTTTTATGGGTGGGCATTGCTTCCTGCCTGACAAATCTAGAAGTAACATGTGGCAAAACTATGTCACAAGTAACCACAGAAAAAGAGGTGGATTGCCTTTTGCCTACTTGTTCTTAGAACGATTCCCCGTTTCTTCTCTGCTTGCAGGGGCTAGTCTGGACATTTCCACTTCCCCGACTCCTTTGCACAACTGGCCTCTAAGGAGTGGCCTCTGGGAGCGAGAAGGGAGGAAAAGTGTCCTTGAACTTCAGGGACAAGGCTGGGGCTGAAATTTAAACCAGTAAAGACAGATTAATGGGAGAAAAGCATGAAAATGTATTTAATATGTTTTATCTGACACTCAAAGTTAAACTAAGTATTTTTATACTAGTTTTGATGAAGAGTGGACAACTGTAGAAATATTATAGGTGAAAGAGTGTGAGGTAATTGTGGTGAACTGGGAAACACTTATCAAAGTCCGCTTGTTAGAATTCTCCTTAGTGCCCTTTATCTTTAGAGATAAGGCTGCTCCTTCCCCTGGAGAGCAGGACAGCAACCTTCTCAGGAGGTTTTTATGACTGATCTTAGAGGAAAGAAGGCAGTCAGAGTGGCCTCCCTGTGTCTGTTGTTTTCTCAAACTTCTTCAGCCTAAAATATTCAAGGTACCATATTTTGATTAGCATGTCCTGAACCCCATCAAGATCTGTAACATGTGCCCCCCAGGAAAGGGGGAGGTTCCAGGTTCCCTGCCCCACCCAAAAGGAGGGTGGAGCTGAGCAGAGAGAGAAGACGCTGCAGAGGAGACTGAGGAAGGAAGGAAGCAGGATGGAGAGCTAGAAGTAGACCTGGAGGAGGCACATGGAGCCAAGAGACACGTGAAGAAACTTCACTTGCCTTTTGGTTGTGGACTGGGTGACACAGATGTGGGTGAGACCTGTGGGGAGGTGACAATAGTGGTTTTTGTCTTGATTTCGATTTTGCTCTTTTCCTTCCAGACTTGTCTGGTTGTTGCTGATCCTTTTCTGTGAGTCCCCACTGGAAGATGCTTTAGAATTGTGGTAGGCTTTGGGGCCTTGCTCTGGGCCAATCCTGCTTGGGTGGACTTTTACCCACAAGGGGACGGGTAACTCTGGGTGCTTGATTTAGAAACTAGATTCTTGGCCTTTCCTGTATTGTTTCCTAATTGTATTAAAGTTCCTTCCCATTAAAGTCTCATTTGTTTTGTGTTGATGAGGCGGATGGAAGAACCAATTTAGAGCAGGCAGGTTTGCGGGGTCTGGGGTGCCCCTCTCCCTGCTTTGTCACAGATCCACTGGAACTGCAGACTTGGCATAAAGATTATTTAACCTGAAAAGATCTGAGATTCAACAGATGTTGAAAGAAGCCCTTTCAGGGCTTCTCTTACTACAAAAAGAAACTTCTGAGAAATTAGGCACTGTTAAATTCTCTCTCTGGGGTGCATCAGTTCCCAGGAGCGAGACCAAGAATAAACCTACTACATATCCCCTCTTTTGGGGTGTCTCATGGTCATAAAAAATAAAGACTATTTGCATTTGCACAGGTGAGCATTATCACAAACTTTCTTATCTCCTGATTCTTCTCCTAAATAGCCTATAAACCTTCTAAAAGAATCCTATTTGTTCTTCCCATACAAATCTTTTCTCCTCCCCAACCCCTTCCCACTACTAATTTAGGTATATTAGTCCCCAAATTCTGACCACCCCTTTGACTTTCTCATCACTGAGCACTCCCACATGTTTGTGCATTGCACACATAAGTAAATGGTCTTTCTCTTGTTAATATGTCTTTTGTCAGTTAAATTCAAAGGCCCCCATGTACTAAATTCAAGAGGGTAGAAGAAAAGCTTTTCCACTCCAACCAGCCCAAGAGGCAGTGCCAGGAGATGTGGTAGCATGTCTGGCTGCGTCTCCTCCAAGTTTGCAGTTTCCGTGATTACACCTCTGTACTCCTGCTCCTCTGGCCACCTCCAGGTGGTTAGTTCCCAGGAAAGATGGTGGTCACCGCTCCTGGACTCCTGAAATTCCTTTCTCCTTTGCTCCCTCCTGCCCTGTGAGTAAGAGCAGCTCCCACTGTTGCTATGTATGGATTTGACTTTTAAACACTTGCAACACCTTTGCAATTAGTTTCCTACATCATATTCCCTCAACTGAGATATCTGAAATGAGCCATTATTCCAACAGCAGCCTCTCTGTTAAAACTATTTACGAAATTTGGAGTCTACTGGTGGCATGAGTGATGCAGTTACAAATGACTAGTCTCGCAGAGAAGCATTAACAAGTTTCTCTTTCCCCCATGTCTTGCAATTTCCCCCTTGTTTGACAGGTGTGTCTCCTTGCATTCCAAGGAAAAGGGAGTTAGACAGGAGTTGTTGAAAAAAGCAAGCTGGCGCCCCCCTGTCTCCAAGCAGACTCCTTTTCCCCCACCTGTTTTAGGCCCTTGCCCATTGTTGTGCCCAACGTCAGTGGGTGCAGCCCCAAGGACACACAGACAACCGATGCAAGAACACGAAGGAGTTTATTTCGGGCTCGAGTCCGGGCTCACAACATACACCGACGCAGCGGCAGAGGTCGAGAGCCCCGAACAAAGGGAGTAGGGGTCTTTTATGGGGGTGTTCGCAGGCTCGAATTTTGAAATAAGCTGGCAGTTACTCATTGGCTACAAGAAAGCATTTTGGGTCGCACGGTTGCAGCTTCAGGCTGATTGGTCGGGTGGGGATGCAGCCCCCACTAGTGGGCAAGAGCATCCTCATTGGTGGTTGGGGTGGTCTGTTTTTCTGTCACCAAGTGGGGTGAGGGTGGTGACTGTTGGAGCTCTCTCTGGAATGCAGTTGTGCAAGGACTAAAATATCAAAATGGAGGATATACAAAATGGTGAAGCTTCAGCTAAGCTTGATTCCACACCCATCTTCCCCTTTTTCCCCTTTGTATAAAAACCCCTGCACTCTGCCAAAGAGCAGGACGGTGGTCTTTGAGATGAGTCTGCTGCCCTCCTCATTTGTCAATAAATTAAGCTACTTTCCTTTTTCTCAAACTCTGTTTCCTTTTTATTGGCTGAAGGAAACTGAGGCTGGCGTTCGGTATCATGAGGACAGTAGAAATTCAAGAAACATCGGCTGGGAATGGAAGGGAAGATTGAGCTGTTTGACCATGGCATGTGTCCATTTATTTGAGCAAGGAATAATACAGAGGGAGGAAAGATAGTCCAGGGAGCTGGCAGGGAATGAACAGGTTCAGCTTCCACAGTGTGAACACTGAATCTTCCTCTCGACTCATTGTGGAAGCCAGACGGGCATCACCATGACATAAGCCAAAGCCTCATGTCCAAGACAGTGCTAAGGGTAACTCCAAGCAGAGGAAGCAGGAGCTGATCACACACCTGGAGGGCAAAAGGGGGGGAAACGGCTGCAGCCTGCTGAGGCCAGATTGCAATTGGGTCCCCATGGAGGAGAGTTTGACTCACTAAGGAAAAAAGGAATCAAAGTGCTAAGCAAAAAGCAGAAGCCAGACGAAAGAATACAGGGATCAGAGTGACACACATGGCAAAGAGAAAAGGCACACAGGAAGCCTGAGTTGCATCATGGTGACGCAGCCTGTGCCCAAATCCCAGGGGGCCCTCAGGGCATGAGGGGGCAGAACAGAAAGCTTACTCCCATTTGGCAGCATGGCTTTGTGGAGTTGTCTTTGGTACCCACTTTACTTGATTCAAGTAAATAAATCTCTTGCTTAAGCCTCATCATCGTGAGTACCTTGACTCAACGAGTGACCCAACCCCTGTTTGCAAAGGTCACAGGGCAATGGTATGGTGGGGTCTAAATCCAATATGACTGATGTCCTTATAAGAAGACAAAGTGAAGACACTGGGGAGATGCCGTGTGAGACAGAGACAGAGAGAGTGGCGGTGTGGGAGATCTAGAAGCTGAGGATGATCCTGTTATCGACTGGCAGGAGTATGTTCTGGAGTTCCTCACTCAAGAGTGAAATGAGGACTCTAGGGCCTCCCTGGTGGTGCAGTGGTTAAAGTCTCAGTGCTATCAAGTGATCACCAGCCACTACAGCATGAGTTTGATCCCTAGCCAGGGAGCTGACCCACATGCGCAGCAGACCTCTCCTGTTTTGCTTACTGCTCCCCTTCGCAGTGTATTTCAGTGGATCCACCTATTCCACTCCCCACTCTGTTTTGGTGAATCCTGTCCCCAGCTTCCCCACCCAGGCCTGCAGTTCTTCTATGCAAAAATAAATAAATAAATAAATCTTAAAAAAAAAAAAAATAATGTACTCAGCCTTAACTTACCACTGCTAAATGAACTGTGAGGCATAGAGATCATCCGTACCACTCTGAACTGCTCAAAATTATACACCTCTTATTCCTACATATTAGGAATAACATCACATTACTTGTATTGCTCGATTTTTTTAATGTTTTAATTGTGCACTTAGATTTATCAGAAAAGCTATTCATTTTTTTTCCTGTGATCAATAGGAAATTGTACTAAAAATCAGCAAATGCCATCATCTTTATGGGATGATTTTAGGAATAATATGTTCTTTCATTTCTGGGAAGATTACCTCTTAGATCATTAATGTTAATTGGTAAAAACCATAATACAATATATTTAATGAAAGATATCACTAATATTATTCTATTTATTTACAAAAGACATGCCTTTTGAGTTTGGTCCTGAAAAATGCAGTGGAATTATTGACATCCAATGAGCTTGTGATTACTGCTCAGAGTTTGCTTGCTTTTTAAGAAAAACACTTTATATTTTGCAAAAAATTAGTAAATTTGAAGCACCAAATTTAAAATCATGTTTGTAATTTTCTGTCATTGAAATAACCACAGGCAAGAAATAATTTAGCCTTGTTCAAATAAGAATGTGTGTTAGATATAATCTAGAAGCTGTATTGTTTGATAGGGTTTTGTGGTGAGCTAATCTTATGTTCACAGATGACAAGATTCCTTGCATTGAATTGATTTACACTGAATCTGTTGCTGTGGCATTTTTGCTACTATGGGCCTTTGGTCAGAAGCTGCCTGCAGGGAATAGATATGAGAGACAGCCCCACAGCACCATGAAGACCCCCTTCCAGTGCTGTTGTAAGCTGCAGAGGGAGGAATATCAATGTTTGCTTCCTAGACTTCTTGCAAGAAGGCATTCTGACATGAAATAGACTGCACATGTGATGCATACATTTTTCCTCTGCTATTTACTTCGTGTGTGACCTGGGTGTGCTTACTTTTTTTTTTTTTTTTTTAACCTCAGGCTCCTTGTCTATAAAATAGAGATAGTAACAGCGTTTACCTAACTCATAGCAGTTTTATAAGAATTGAATTAAATCACTAAAATTTGCCTAGCCAGACATATAGTATCAGCAAGAGTTAGTTTATTATAACCATGTTGTTCTTTTGAAGGTGGAGGTGAGGTAAAGGTCATGTTCTGCAATAGTGTAACAGGGTGGTCCCCAGGAAAGGGGGAGGTTCCCTGCCCCACCCAAGGGAGGGTGGAGCTGAGCAGGAAGAGGAGAAGCTGCAGAAGAGACTGAGGAAGGATGGAGCCAGGAGACCTGGAGGAGGCGCATGGAGCCTAGAGACACGTGAAGAAACTGCGCTTGTCTTTTGGTCGTGGACTGGGTGACACAGATGTGGGTGAGACCCGTGGGGAGGTGACAATGGCAGCTTTTATCTGGATGTTGATTTTGCTCTTTTCCTTCCGGGCTTGTCCGGTTGTTTGTGACCCTTTTCTGTGGGTCCCCACTGGAAGATGCTTTAGACTTGTGGCAGGCTTTGGGGCCTTGCTCTGGGCCAATCCCATTTGGATGGACTTTTACCCACGAGGGGACGGGTAACTTTGGGTGCTTCATTTAGAAACTAGACTCTTTGCCTTACCTGTATTGTTTCCTAGTTTTATTAAAGTTCCTTCCCATTAAAGTCTCCTATGTTTTGTGTTGATGCGGCGGATGGCAGAACCCATTTAGAATAGGCAGGTTTGCGGGGTTTGGGCTGCCCCTCTCCCTGTCCTATAACAGATTTGGCGTCCAACATGATTTAGGACAGAGCCATCCGTGGTTAGTCAGCCCCATGGGAAATTGGGTTTCCCTATGGCACTGGCTACCATAAGCGCAAATGTGATTTTTGGTTTCTCTAGTGTGTTTGTTTCATATGTCGATTTGCTGTTGAAAAACTGGCTTGGGCTTTGTGAAGATTCTGTGTGTTTGTGTGTAATTTGTGTGTAATTTGTTTGTAGTGACTTGCTAAGAGATTTTAATTTGTGGAAATTGTTCTGTGCCAGTTTTACACAATAGATTAGGCAGTACATTGGACCATGTGGCCAGATCAAAGATGGCGTCTGAGGCTACTTGGCGGGCTCTTGTAAAATTCAGAGTTTCTTGTTGCTAGGACTTTGGAACTTTTTTTTCTTTCTTTTTGTAATCTCTGCTGTCTCATTAGCATTTCTAAAGGCAATAATGGTTCTTCATTAATATGTTGCTTTGTCTTTGACTACTTCCTGCCCTGTGTCCCTCGGGTTTTGCAAGCCAACTGTGGAGCAGTGGTGTTTTAATTAGCAAATGTATGCCTGGGTGTTAAGGAAAGAGTAGCCTTAAGCAGTAACTGGTAATGGCTGGTATCCTTGATGGATTCTTGGAGATAACTTGAATTTTTGCAAAGTCTGGATCAGAAAAATTAACAAGATTTTGTCTGAGTCTGAAAGGATTTGCTGCTGTGAATTTTGTCTACACAATTTGTTTTGGGCATGTTTGCCATTTTGAATACTGGATTTGTTCAATTGCTGGTGTAAGACAAGATTCTAAGTTTCTGCTTCCTACTGAGGAAGGTCTGTTGTGGAAAGCACTCTTTAGGGTGCATCATGTAACTGTACCAGGTTTTCATACCTGTGTTGTTGTTGTCCCTCCCTAGTGTGGGGGAGGTGTAATCTATGCTTAAATGTTTAACCTGCTCTTTCAGCTTCTGTCCCAGAGTGGCTAACAGAAGTAAGGAGATGACTCCTTTTAATTGAAAGTTAATTACTGATATTTTGATTTTGCTTTTTCAGGTTCTATTCCAGGAAACCCAAGGAGTGCCTGCTTGGTGGCTAACAAGAGATGACTCCTTTTGCTTAAAAGTTAACTTTTATTCTTTCAGTTGCTGTACAGAACACCCCAGGATTGACTTCTAATAAAAAGTCTTCAACACTGAAAACCCTAAGGTGATAAACAAGGTCATGTAACTCTTGTGATTAATAAAACTTTTCCTTCCTATTTCCAAAGTCTTAGGTTTGTAGGATGACAACTGGAAATTTTTCTGCCAGCAACACTCCACATTTTTTTTTTTTGGACTTTGACATTTTTTTTCTGAGCCTATGGAGTAAAACTGCAGTTACATAACATATTCTACGTGGCATAACTAAAAAAAAACTGTCTTTGTCTATATGTTGTATGTCTGTATGTCCTTGTGTCTGTCTTGGCCTAGAGAGGTTGAAAAATTGGTATATGTGGTGCCCATAGACGTAGAAAAAAAGAGTCTCCAGTTATGAGAAAAACTAAAGGTTATGGTTTGATTGTCAACATTGTGCCACTGAACTAAGCCGGTGCCTTCATAGACATTGAATATTGTTGTTTCTGTTAATTTTCTGATATTTATGGCAAAGCTTCCCAAAAATCTAAATTCAAGTACAAATTTGGTAGCCTGTCATTTGACTGATGCAAGGAAATTTTGTGGAACCTCAGTAGAGCTCCTGAGACACTCCACGAAGTTTCTCCCTTTCCTCCTGGGAAGGCATTAGATGAATTTGTTCTATTTGGCTTTTACCTAATGAAGTAAAACTGGAAGGGAAGCATTGCCACTTGGGAAAATGGTAAAACTTTGGTATGTACAATATGTTAACAGTATCGGGTATGTATGTAAATTGTCAATGGTGATTGTCACCTTGTAATATTGTATAATTCAATTGTTTCACATCTATAGAAATTGTTTCTGGAAATATAGGGAGAAAAGGTCTCAACAGATTCCTATTGATGGAACTGTTCAGAGTAAAAAAACTTTCCTACAAAGGACTCAATAGACCTGGAAATACACCTGACATTTACTAAGGTTTCTTTGACATACTGGAACTTTTTTTTTATGCATTTCTGTCCTGACTCCACGAAGTTTTTTGTTTGTTTGTTTGTTTGTTTTATTTATTTGTTTTGTTGGTTTATACAAGCACTGGGTACAGTCAGAAGCTCGGGAGGGTGAGAGAATTCACCAGAGCCAGAGCCGGGAGCAGAACAGGCAGAAGGACCGAAGTACACTGCTGAGGGGAGCAGCGGGCGGCAGGAGAGGTCTGCACGCCATGTGGGACCCTCCTCCGGTGGCCGGGGAGCAGCCGGGGATCGAACCGGCGCTGCAGAGGCCGCGGGCAGCTTCGCAACCCAGTGCTCAACCGCTGCGCCACCGGGGAGGCCCTCCACGAAGTTTTGTTTTGTTTTGTTTTGAGTAACCAGGATCTGCAGAAAGGTTGTAATTTTTTTCCAGCAAAACTAACTTGTCACATTTTCTCTCCCCTTGATACCAACACAGCATACAAATAGTGGTAGTAATTTTTGCTACTTATCTTAGAGTCTGTTTTTGCATAACTTACATAGGGATTTTGCCTGTTTTAACAAAAAAATTGGACATGAGTTTGATTGTGTGGCTTTGTGTGGAGTTCTTCCAAAAAGTTGAAAAAGAGCTGAACCAAGAAGAGGAGAACCTGTTTGCCTTGTTTGTAGGGTTCTAGAGACCTCCAAAGAAGGTGAGGAAGCTTGCCTCCATTGGCAGGACTGGACAACCCGGCCAACGAAAAAGCCCTGGTAGGGCCTCCCTGGTGGCGCAGCGGTTGAGCGCTCGGTTGCGAAGCTGCCCGCGGCGAAGCTGCCACGGCCTCTGCTGCGTCGGTTCTATCCCCGGCTGCTCCCCGGCCACCAGAGGAGGGTCCCACATGGCGCGCAGACCTCTCCTGCCGCCCGCTGCTCCCCTCAGCAGTGTACTTCAGTCCTTCTGCCTGCTCTGCTCCCCGCCCTGGCTCTGGTGAATTCTCTCACCCTCCCGCACTTCTGACTGTACCCAGTGCATGTATAAACAAAAAAACAAACAAACAAACAAACAAATAAATAAATAAATAAAACATGCCTCTATAAAAAAAAAAAAAAAAGAAAGAAAAAGCCCTGGTATCCTCGAGAAGAGGAAAGCCCAGGTGGAGTCTGATGAGAACAACTTTGTACCTGAAGCCTACATCGACCGGATGCCACTGGTACGCTCTGATCCTATATGGAGTATTTCAACAAAGCCAGCTAAAAATTGCTGTTAGTTATTTCTGCCTTGTGATTTTATGCAAAAATAGTTTAAAAGTAAATTTAATTTGCAAATTTTTGCTATGCTGTTAAAGTTTGGGGTCAAGGTTGAGAGAATTTGTTTTTGCATAAGTTGAACCATTTTAATATTTTTTCCCTGTGATTTTGATATATTTGCTGTCTTGTTTTAGCCAATGCTCCAAATTTCTTTTCTTTTGGCTTGTATAATGGACTATTTTTCAGAATGGAAAACTGTCATACTGGACATTCATAGACAATGCTGATGACTAATTGTTGCTTCTCTTACACACATTGTAACCCTAAAAAAAGACTGTCTCCTAAGACTAGACCCTGAGATTTGTGCCACCATAGATATGGTGGAATAAAAATTAAAAGGGGGGATTGTAACAGGGTGGTCCCCAGGAAAGGGGGAGGTTCCCTGCCCCACCCAAGGGAGGGTGGAGCTAAGCAGGAAGAAGAGAAGCTGAAGAAGAGACTGAGGAAGGAAGGAGCAGGATGGAGCCAGAAGGAGACCTGGAGGAGGCTCATGGAGCCTAGAGACACGTGAAGAAACTGTGCTTGTCTTTTGGTCGTGGACTGGGTGACACAGATGTGGGTGAGACCCGTGGGGAGGTGACCATGGCAGCCTTTATCTTGATGTTGATTTTGCTCTTTTCCTTCCGGGCTTGTCCGGTTGTTTGTGACCCTTTTCTGTGGGTCCCCACTGGAAGATGCTTTAGACTTGTAGCAGGCTTTGGGGCCTTGTTCTGGGCCGATCCCATTTGGATGGAGTTTTACCCACGAGGGGACGGGTAACTTTGGGTGCTTCATTTAGAAACTAGACTCTTTGCCTTACCTGTATTGTTTCCTAGTTTTATTAAAGTTCCTTCCCATTAAAGTGTCCTATGTTTTGTGTTGATGCGGCGGATGGCAGAACCCATTTAGAATAGGCAGGTTTGCGGGTTTGGGCTGCCCCTCTCCCTGTCCTATAACAGATAGACGTTTGTTTATTTTTAACTGAACCAGCTGCTTTTATTTTTATTAATCTTTTGGGATATCTTTTTGATATCTATTTCATTTATTTTGTCTCTAATTTTTATTATTTCCTTCTACCTGATTTTGGTTTTATTTGTTCATCTTTATCTAATTCCCTAAGGTAAGAGATAAGATTATTTATTTGCGCCCTTTCTTGTTTTTGATGTGGGCTTGTTGTACACTCTGTACTTTCTTCTTAGTCCCTAATTTTGAAAAAAAAACTCAAACATAATGTTGAATAATAAACAGAATTTTTGTATGCTTTTAAACCTTAATTTCCACAAATTTATTTGCACATTGTTCCAATTTGTCTTTGCACATTCCTGTTCAATAGACAATATAGTTAGATATGTCATCCATCTTTGCTTATAGTTTATTGAAGAATTTTTTTTATCAATGTGAAATTTGAAATGTTTCTTCCAGTTAAAGCAAAATATCTAAAAAAGTTAGGAAGTGACCTAACAAGAATACACTCATCAGAAATTCTTGCTGATCTCTTTCCCAAAAAATTCCAGAAATTTCAATACTACGCATTTTGTTGTATTTTATGGATTAATTTTAAAAACTTATGTCTCTGTTATAGGACAGGGAGAGGGTCAGCCCAAACCCCGTAAACCTGCCTATTTTAAATGGGTTCTGCCATCCGCCGCATCAACACAAAACATAGGAGACTTTAATGGGAAGGAACTTTAATAAAACTAGGAAACAATACAGGTAAGGCAAAGAGTCTAGTTTCTAAATGAAGCACCCAAAGTTACCCGTCCCCTCGTGGGTAAAACTCCATCCAAATGGGATTGGCCCAGAGCAAGGCCCCAAAGCCTGCTACAAGTCTAAAGCATCTTCCAGTGGGGACCCACAGCAAAGGGTCACAAACAACCGGACAAGCCTGGAAGGAAAAGAGCAAAATCAACATCAAGATAAAAGCTGCCATTGTCACCTCCCCACGGGTCTCACCCACATCTGTGTCACCCAGTCCACGACCAAAAGACAAGCGCAGTTTCTTCACGTGTCTCTAGGCTCCATGCGCCTCCTCCAGGTCTCCTGGCTCCATCCTTCCTCAGTCTCTTCTGCAGCTTCTCCTCTTCCTGCTCAGCTCCACCCTCCCTTGGGTGGGGCAGGGAACCTCCCCCTTTCCGGGGGACCACCCTGTTACACTATAACAATAGAACTATCTTAGTCTGGCAAATTTCATCCTGGAGCCATACTGGTTTCTATAGCAGAGTTCTGGTGTCCCATCAGTAGCTTCTAGGGTAGCCAGAGGCATTTGGATATGGGTATAGAGGTGTGTCTTTGAAGTCAACAATTCCTGCTTTAGCCTCTGATTCACTAGAGGGATGGGGGGCTTCCCTCTGTTCTTTAGAATCATCCCAGAGGCCCAGCCTGGAGCACTTGCTTCTAGTCCTTTGAGTCGTTTTCCAAGGGCTTAGTAACCTTTAAAAAAAAGAAATCCTCCTGCTTAACATGTGGAGTGTGTCTGCAGCCTACAACTGAATCCTGCATGATCTACCCACGTGAGCCCTGTCCTCCATTTCCTGAAGTCCTGTTTGTGTTGTGAAAATAAATGGAAAACTGACTTAAGACAAGGCTTCCCAGAGCTGGGTTAGTGTTGACAAAGGCCAGACTGGAGCCCAGGATTCCTATGCAAAGCTCTGGTTCTAGATCACATTCCAGGAAATGGGACCTGTCAGCTGATCCCAGGGAGCACATTCCACCCCCCTATAGAGGCCGAAGGGCAGACTGGGGAGGAAAGAGCTACATTTACTGACTTTCTCTATGTGTTGGGCACTCCCTCTACAGGCAAAGGGCCAGTCCTTCTCATTGGGTAGCCCCAATATTGGCATACTCTGTGATAAGTGAAAGGGTCGGCAGAGAAAGATGAGGACGACAGAATAAGTTTAAAGTGGGGGGGAGGGGCTCTATTGCGTTCCCGGGCGAAATTCAGACCCAAGGTGGGGGTCGGTGAAGTCGCGCCCATTGTCCGGGCTTGCAGGTGGGGGAACAGGTTTGCTGAGGAACAGTTGTTTTCTGATGGTACTGTTGTAGAGCAACCCCGATACAAAACGGGGTGCCTGACTGTGGGTCCTCACCCGCGCGCTTAAAAGGACTTATCAATGCTCTACTGCAGGCACACGTGAAAGGTTAATAAAAGGTTTATTTACAAGGGAAGGGGAAATGAGGAAATATACAGCTCTGGGAGAAAAGCGGGAGACAAAGTTTTAAATGAGTCCTACCCGATCCGCCGATCTGGAACCCCAAAATGGCGCTCTGAGAGCTGGCCGCCAGCCAGGAGCGGTGAAGCCGGGAGGCGAGCGATCGCGAGCCAGAGAGAGCCCTAGGCCCACGTGTTTGGTTTTTTATATCCAACCTGGCTGCCCAACTCCACCCTCAGGTCCCAGCCACCCTCCCCTTGGTGGTGATGGGATTTGTCTTCCCCAATGTCCTGATGGTTTTAGTCTGGAGTGGGGGTGGAGTCCACAAAGCCTGTATGGGATTAACTCAGGACATCACTTCCCCCTAACAATTCTCCCCTTTCACTTTTTGCCACCATTTCCATGGTGATGAAGATCAAACATATGGATGCTGGGATACAGTCTCAGATGAAAGTTTTCCAGGGTTCCAGTCTGAAAGAAAACGAATCCCTCCAGGTATTGTCCATTGTGGAAAGCAAAAGTCCTCCATTCCTGGAAAAACAGTTCATCAGTCCCAGCCGAAAGAAAACATCTGGAGGCATTAGCCAGAACAAGACAGCAGATATGTCAAGATCACAGGAAAAAAAATGTTAAAATGGTTCAACTTATGCAAAAATGAATTCTCTCAACCTTGATCCCAAACTTTAACAGCATAGCAAAAGTTTGCAATTAAGTCTACTTTTAAACCATTTTGCCTATTTTTGCATAAAATCACAGGGCAGAATAACTAAGCAGCAATTTTAGCTGGCTTTGTTGAAATACTCCATATAGGATCAGAGCGAACCATTGGCATCCGGTCAATGTAGGCTTCAGGTACAAAGTTAGTCTCATCAGACTCCACCTGGGCTTTCCTCTTCTCGAGGGTACCAGGGCATTTTCGTTGGCCGGGTTGTCCAGTCCTGCCAATGGAGGCAAGCTTCCTCACCTTCTTTGGAGGTCTCTGGAACCCTACAAACAAGGCAAACAGGTTCTCCTCTTCTTGGTTCAGCTCTGTTTCAACTTTCTGGAAGAACTCCACACAAAGCCACACAATGAAACTTATGTCCAATTTTTTTCAGTTTAAACAAAATCCCTATGGAAGTTATACAAAAACAGACTCTGAGATAAGTAGTAAAAGATTACTACCACTATTTTTATGCTGTGTTGGTATCAAGGGGAGAGAAAATGCAAATACAAGTTAGCTTTGTTGGAAAAAAAAAAATTACAACCTTGCTGCAGATCCTGGTCACCAAAACAAGAAAACTTTGTGGATTTAGAGCAAAATGCAAAAAAAATCATCAGTATTATTATGTCAAGGAAAACTTAGTAAATATGAGGCGTATGTCCAAGTCTATTCAGTCCTTAGTAGAAAAGTTTTACTCTCAACAGTTCCATCAATAGGAATCTGTTGAGACCTTTTCTCCCTATATTTTCAGAAACAATTTCTGTAGATGTGAAACAATTGAATTATATAATATTACAAGGTGACAATCACCATTGACAATTTACATACATACCAGATACTGCTGTTAACATTTTGTACATACCAAAGTTTTACCATTTTCCCAAGTGACAATGCTTCCCTTCCAGTTTTACTTCATTAGGTAAAATCCAAATAGAAAAAAATTCATCTAATGCCTTTCCCAGGAGGAAAGGGAGAAACTTTGTGGAGTGTCTCAGGAGCTCTACTGAGGTTCCACAAAATTTCCTTGCATCAGCCAAATGACAGGCTACCAAATTTGTACTTGAATTTAGATTTCTGGGAAGCTTTGCCATAAATATCAGAAAAATAACAGAAACAACAATGTTCAATCTCTATGAAGGCACCGGCTTAGTTCAGTAGCACAATGTTGACAATCAAACCATAACCTTTAGTTTTTTTCTCATAACTGGAGACTCTCTTTTTTTTTTTTTTTTTTTTTCAACGTCTATGGGCACCATGTATACCAATTAGTCAATCACTTGAGGTCAAGACAAGGACACAAGGAAAGGACATACAGACATACAACATATAGACACAAAGAGCTCATTAGTTACCATTTATCACGCGTGGGATATCTCATGCAACTGCAGTTTCACTCATTGGCCAAAGTAACAAAAAGAAAGCAGAGAAAAAAATCTCAAAGGTAAAAAAAAAAGCAGAAAGTTAAAAAAATAACAAAATCAAAATCAAGATTGAAAACCTTTCTGTGTAAAAAAAAATAGTGGCACCATATGCATGATCCTAGATGTTATTTCACGTCTCCTAAACTTTGAAAAGAAGAAGATTGGTTAGAGCATGTTAGTTTTCTCAGGGTTTCTTCAGGAAAAAAAAATGAGTCCTTGGGTATCCTGTAACAATAACTGGAAAAGAAGTCAGTAACATTCAAGTTTTTGTCTGTTTCTTAAACAAATACCTCAAGTCCTCAATGGGTTCACAAGACCAGTGGGACTTCGTCTCTGGGTCAGTTCCTCCTGGGGCTTTCTTAACTCTGGAATGATGTACCCAGGGTTTTATGCCTGCAAGTTTCAGAGAAGTATGTGTGCTCAACAAGACATCATAGGGACCAGTCCATTTTTCTGACAGCTGGTTTTGAGCATCCCCGCTCTGCCAAGTCTTCAGTAAGACCTGATCTCCAGGTTTGAAGGGATGCAATGGTTGATCAGGAGGCATAGAGATCCTTGAGGTTGCAAAGTTATGAATCACTGCCAGAACCTCCTGGATGTGTTTCACATATTGCGTGATCCGGCAATCTTGTGTTATTTCCGGACTGGCTTTCAGAACTGAGGCCTGAAAAGGTCTTCCAAACACAATCTCAAAGGGGCTTAATTGTAGCCCACTTCTAGGTGCCACTCTTATGCGGAGGAGGGCAAGGGATAGTACCTGGTCCCAACGAAGTTGTGTTTCTTGGCACAGTTTTGCCAAGGTTTTCTTCAAGGTGTGGTTCATCTTTTCTGTTTGCCCGGAAGACTGCGGTCTCCAAGCAGCATGCAATTTCCAGTTTATCTGTAACGCACTGCTTACTGCATGGGTGACGTCAGAGACAAATGCCGGCCCATTATCACTCTGGATAGAGTCCGGCAACCCAAAGCGAGGAATTATCTCTTTCAGTAGCTGTTTGGCAACCTCGGAAGCTTTTTCCGTCTTTGTGGGAAATGCTTCCACCCATCCCGAGAACGTGTCGACAAAAACCAAGAGATATTTGAAATTGCCTGTTGTTCTAGGCATTTGTGTGAAGTCCACCTGCCAGTCCTCAAAAGGACACTTGCCCCGATATTGAACCCCAATGGCTTTAGGGTGGGAGTTAGTCTTGGGGTTATTCCTGGCACATAATTCACAACCTCTGCTGATCCGTTGTGCTATTTTGTGTAAATATGGGCCCTTCAAATATGGGCGCACTGTTTCTAATAAGGCATCTCTCCCATAGTGAGATCCCTCGTGAAGATGTTTTAGCACCGGATATACCAGGGCCTCCGGGAGGAGTATCATCCCATGAGAGTTTACTCTCCAAGTAGAGCTGGGATCAAACTCAGTAAATCCCCATGCACGAGCTCTCTCCTCATCCCGCTCGGTGTATTCAGGAGCATACTGAGTCAGGTCCACAAGAGGGATGAGTGCACCCTGGAGGGCAGAATGGGCAGAACGGGCAGCGGCCTTAGCCACCCGATCGGCTTCCCTGTTGCCCTTTGCCATGTCAGACCCACCCTTTTGGTGGCCAGGACAATGCATCACGGCAACAGCTGATGGTAAAGCTACTGCCTTTAACAGGGCCAGGATTTCTAATGGATGTTTGACATCCTTGTTACTGGCAGTAAGAAGTCCCCGCTCCTTCCAAATGGCCCCATGCATGTGGAGAATCATAAAAGAGTACTTGGAGTCGGTAAATATATTGACTCTTTTACCTTTCGAGAGTTCCAATGCACGGGTCAGGGCTATTAATTCAGCTTTTTGCGCTGATGTACCTGCCGGAAGAGCCTTGGCCTCCACGGTGTTCTGGAGCGTCACCACTGCATATCCAGCACATCGACGGCCTTGGTCCATGAAGCTGCTGCCATCTGTAAATAGCTCCCACTCTGGGTCTGGCAGAGGCTGGTCAGTTAGATCTGGTCGGCTGGCATACACTGTGTCTATGGTTTCTAAACAATTGTGGATTAAAGTGTCATCCTCAGGTCCATCTGCATTGCTTGGAAGCAGTGTGGCGGGATTCAGGGAGTTAGAAACCTGCAGCTTCACATTAGGATTGTCTAACAGAGCTGCTTGATATTTTCCCATTCGCCCGGCAGTCAACCAAAGTCCACCCTTCTGCTCCAGCAATGTCAAGACCTGATGTGGCACACACACAGTGATGGGCTGACCCAATGTAAACTTCTCTGCCTCATGTAGGAGGTCACAAGTGGCAGCCACAGCACGCAAACATGGAGGCCATCCCTTGGTGGTGTGGTCCAATTGTTTGGACAGATATGCAACGGGCTGCATTTCTGGTCCCAACAATTGGATTAGTACTCCAAGGCCAACACCCTGTCTCTCATGTACATAAAGTTTGAATGGCTTCCTAAGATCTGGAAGCCCTAATGCTGGTGCTGAAATCAACTTTACTTTTATTTCTTCAAAGGCCTTTTGACATTCTGAGGTCCAAGACAAAGGTTCAGAGTCCAGGCCTTTGAGAGCATCGTACAAGGGTTTTGCTATTAATCCAAAGTTAGGAATCCAAATCCTGCAAAACCCAGCCATACCCAAAAATCCACGCAACTGTCGCCGGTTGCTGGGGACTTTAAGGGCTGAAATTACTTGTTTCCTTTCTGTCATCAAGCTCCGTCTGCCTTTCCTAATTTCAAACCCCAAATACGTCACCGTTTGTTTACAGATCTGTGCCTTTTGGGGTGACACCTTATAGCCACATTCTGCCAGGTGGTTCAGTACCACTATGGTATTTTCCAGACAAGATTTGTAGTCTGGACTTGCAATCAATAAATCATCTACGTATTGCAACAAGACGCCCTGGTTTAATTGAACCTTCCTGAGATCCCTGGCCAGTATTTCCCCAAAAATAGTTGGGGAGTTCTTAAACCCCTGTGGAAGCACAGTCCAGCAATACTGGAGAGTGCTCTTGGACTTAGGGTCTTGCCACTCGAAGGCAAAAAGCGGTTGATCCTGGACATCTATTGGGATACAGAAAAAGGCATCCTTCAGGTCTAATACCGAAAACCACCCAAAATCACCAGGTATGGCAGTTAATAAGGTGTAGGGATTAGGCACAGTGGGATGTAAATCCCGAACAATGTCATTAATGGCCCTTAAGTCTTGGACAAAACGGTACTCGCCTGTATGGGGTTTCTTCACTGGCAGAATCGGAGTGTTATACGGTGAGCGACAGGGCCGAATGAGTCCAGATTGAAGGAACCTTTTCAATACTGGCTCAATTCCCCTCAAGGCTTCCTCCTTTAAGGGGTATTGCTTCCTCCTCGGGGTTCTACTCCCCTCTATCACTTCTATCTTTACAGGTTCAGCATTTTTCGCACGTCCTGGGGTTCCATCAGCCCATACCCATTTACTTACTCTTTCAACAATTTCTGGAGGTAAAATTTCACCTTTCGGTGGAACATCTTGAGTAAGCAACATCTGGAACCGCAGAGCATGCTCTGGAGGCACCTGTAGGTGAAGCCTCTGATGTTTTGGTGAGAATATAATTCGTGCGTTGAGCTTACTTAAAAGGTCACGACCAAGGAGAGGGATTGGACACTCTTCCATGTATAGGAAGCTGTGCTGGAGCTGTGTGGTGCCTAGCCGGCACTCCAAAGGTTGCAGGAAGGGTGTCTGTTGTGACTTCCCTGTAACCCCAATGACTGCTGCAGTCTTTTTGCTCATTTTAGTTAATTTCGAATTCAAAACTGAGTATGTTGCTCCAGTGTCCACCAAGAAATCAATCAGACGATCCCCCACAGCGAGGGTTACCCGGGGCTCTGAGGGGGTTATTCTAATGGGCTTCTCTAGATCTAGTGGAGCCCCCGGGCACCCCTATTCTGCATCTGAACTTTCTCCATGAACTATCATTTGTCTCCTTTCCTCTGCACTCGACTCTAGATTCCTTCTACTCTGTCTGTATTCCCTCCTATCTTCACCTGAGGCTCTACCCTGTGCTGTCATTTGTCTCCTGTCCTCTGTACTGGGCTCTCGATTCCTTCTCTGTCTGTATTCCCTGTCATCATCTGAGCCTCCACTCTGTGCTAACATTTGTCTTCTTTCCTCTCTCCTTGGTTCCTGGTTCTGTGTGCTCCTTCTATATTCCCTCCTGTAACCCCTACGTGAATCATCATGTCTTGGGGTTCTCTGTCTTCTATCCTGCCTTCTATAATTATTGCGTCTGCCGCTTCCCTGTAACCTGGGACAACTGTACTTCCAATGTCCCTCTTCCCTACAGAAAGCACACTGATTTCTTCCTAGGGGTTCACGTCTCTGTCCATTATTGTTTCCCTGAAACCCTGTTCTGTGTTCTCTTTGTAAAAAAACAGTCGCAGGTTTCGGTCTCCTGTGCTCTCTATTATTATAAACCCTGAATGCCAGGTCCACTACCTGGGACGGACTCATCTCAGTGACGCCGTCCACCTTAGCTAACTTTTTCTTTATGTCTGGGGCACTATGGGTAATGAAAGCCGTAGTGATCAGACGAGCATTTTCTGGGGCATCTGGGTTTATGTCCGTGTGGTTAGTGTAAGTTTGAATAATCCTCTCAAGGAACTCTGACGGATCCTCATTAGCTCCTTGCTCGAGTTCCAATATTTTGTTAAAGTTTTTTTGTTTGGGGATCCCCTGCTTCAGTCCTACCAATAAGCATTTTTTATAGAGATCCAACATCGCCGTTCCTCCATTGTTAGGGTCCCATCCAGGATCTCTCTCTGGGACAACAATCTCCGGCTCTGGGGACTGCCTATCCTGTTGGTGGAGACGGTCAGCCTCCTCCCTGGCTTTCCTGAATACCATCCTCTGCTCATCCAGCGTTAATAAAGTATGCAGCATGGACTGTATATCTGCCCAGTTAGGGCGGTGGGAGACAAAGATAGAGGCAAACAAGTTCGCCATCCTCTGAGGAGCCTGCCGGTACGAGGGAACAGAGCTCCTCCAATTTAGGAGGTCCGCAGTACTGAACGGATGGTGCGACCAAAAGTACCCAGCAGGTCTCCCATGTTCATTTAAGCCACCCATTGGCATCTGGCGAAGGGGAAACTGCCCTGCCTCAGGTTGATCCTTCCTGCCAAAATGGGTGCCGAGTCTAGTGTGGGGAGGGGACGCCATTTTAGTGTCCTCCCCAGAGGGCAGTGGAGGCTGTGCAGCCTCAGGGGTCTGTACGGGAGGGGCTTTGTCACGTGGAAGAGGATTTTGTCCTCGTGTATTTAAAGTATTTAAAATATGATGCTCCTCCTCTTCTAACTCTGCTCGCTGGCTGTCCTCATGGAAAGGGGAAGGTCTATCCTTTCTCTGCACCATTAGCCTAGCCTTCGCCTCCGCCATATCTAATTTATGGAGGGCGGCCTGCATCTGGTCCTGCATACCTTTAAAAGCTGACTCAAAAGTCCGATTTTGTTGTTGCACTTGAGACAGCATGCTTTGATAAGCTGACTCAAAAACGTTACGATTTTCATCCCTTATACTCTTAATAGTTAAATCAAAAACCTGATTTAGTTGTTGTATGGCCACGTTAAAAGCCTGAATTTGTTGTTGCACATTCTCAGTATGTGAAGTAGAACTTCTACCTCTCACAGAAACAAGAATGTAGCAAACTGCGCTTACACATATTACCAAAAAACCACCCAGAAGCACAGTCTGTAAAGGGATGGCTTGTAAACCACCCATGTATGTATACAATAGTAAAATCACGTGCCATACACCAGGCTTCATCAAATTATTTATATTAATGAAACTGGTGGTGATATTTAATGGAAGAAGGCTGCTCAAATTCAAGGCCGGAAGGAAACTGAAAGAACTCAGGCTAGGGATGAAACTGTATAGGCTCATGGTTGAGGCCATATTTGAGTCAAAACACACCCACAAGGGCTGTACGCACAGGGAAAAAAAAAAAAAACAGACTTTTCAGGACTAGAGACAAATATTATACTGCTAGTCCTGCAGAACTAGTGCGCTTATGGTGACCAACGCAAGGAATGTTACTTTGGGCTGGTCAACCGCGGGTGTAACTTGGAAACCACGCTGGGCGCCAAACTGTTGTAGAGCAACCCCGATACAAAACGGGGTGCCTGACTGTGGGTCCTCACCCGCGCGCTTAAAAGGACTTATCAATGCTCTACTGCAGGCACACGTGAAAGGTTAATAAAAGGTTTATTTACAAGGGAAGGGGAAATGAGGAAATATACAGCTCTGGGAGAAAAGCGGGAGACAGAGTTTTAAATGAGTCCTACCCGATCCGCCGATCTGGAACCCCAAAATGGCGCTCTGAGAGCTGGCCGCCAGCCAGGAGCGGTGAAGCCGGGAGGCGAGCGATCGCGAGCCAGAGAGAGCCCTAGGCCCACGTGTTTGGTTTTTTATATCCAACCTGGCTGCCCAACTCCACCCTCAGGTCCCAGCCACCCTCCCCTTGGTGGTGATGGGATTTGTCTTCCCCAATGTCCTGATGGTTTTAGTCTGGAGTGGGGGTGGAGTCCACAAAGCCTGTATGGGATTAACTCAGGACATCACTTCCCCCTAACAGTACCAGCAGCCTTCATTCTCGCCCCTAGGTGGGCTTCCTAGGTGGGCTTCCTCATTCTCAGGGGACATCTGGGCCCAGGGTCACTCAGGATTTTCAGCAGGCGCCAGTAGGGAGGCGGGCCATGGAGGCCCCTTGAGCAAGATACCAGATGCCTTTTCGCCCTAGTAACTCTGGTTCCCGCCAAACCTTTTAGTAAGCATATATGTAAAATCTATATAGAGATTGAGTTATTGAATGGGACATACTGAGGAATTCACAAATTTCTACTGGAAAGTAAAAGATTTTGAGGAAATCAAGGGGGAAATGGGCAATGTGGTTATTTCTATGCAAGTTCATTTCGGTATTTTTAGGCTGAACTTACACTTCCCTTTTTTTTAACCTGGGAAAGGAAATCCTAACACGTGGACCTCCCTTTTTTTTTCAAGATTGCATGATTTTTCTTCTAAAGGAGTTCAATGATTTTTAAGATTCTGATTCTATGACTATTATTTAGCAAATGGCCTTTATTTTTTTAGTCAAAGTTGTTTGGGTTACAAGCAAGAGAAACCCAGAAAAAGTAACCTGGGTGAATGGGAGAATTTATTGTAACACACAGGTCACTTCATAGATTCCAAGGACAGATGTGCACTGAGGTTCACAGGGACAGAAACCAGGAACCAAAAAGCTATCAGAAACAGCTGCTTTTTCCATGCTGCCAGGCTCTTACCTACCTTTACTTTGCTGGGCCTCTCCCTCTCTCGCTCTCTCTCTTCCCACCCCCAGATGTGACTCTACAGATGTGGGTGCAGGCAGGTCGCCCTACAGCAGTAGCTTCAGAACCCTGTTCACAAGACCTCTCCTTTGCATACCAGCAAACACTCTCCTGGTTCTCTGAGTCCAAATTTCCCAGAAAGGAATGAACAATTTTAGATCCAATTTCCACGGTTGTCAAACAACTGTGTCAAGAAAAAGCAGCTTTTGGGCCTCCCTGGTGGCGTAACCCTTGAAGCTATCCGCAGCCACTGCAACACAAGTTTGATACCCAGCCAGGGAGCTACCCACATGGCACAACAGATCTTTCCAGACTCGCCCACCTGTTGCTCCCCTCAGCAGTGTATTTCAGCCTGTTCTGTTCCCCACTCTGTCTCTGGTGAATCCTCTCACCCTCCACATAGCTGGCCTTTACCTCTGTTCTTGTATATAAAAATAAATAAATAAATATTTAAAAAAAAAAGAAAAATCAGCTTTCATGTAGTCCACATTTTTTAGGCTGATACACAGATATTCATAGGAACTTTTTTTGGGAACCACCCAACTCCCACTCCCTTCAAATGTAAATTAATAAACAAATTGTGACATCACAAGATGTAATATTTATCAACAACATGAATGGACTACTGAAACTATCATATGGATGGGATGAATAAATATATGCTATGATATACTATTCATATTCTAACATGAATTAATCTGAAAATAATTTAGAGAGGTACAAGAAGCCAGAAAACCAAAAGTACATGGTTTCTGAGTCCATTTATATAAAGAATGCAAGCTAATTTACAGTGACAAAAGGAAATCAGTGGTTTCTTGAGTGGGGGGAGAGAGAGGGCTTATTCTTCCTATAAGTAGAGTTTGAGAGTAGTGGATAAGCATACTATCTTGTTTGTCTCACAAGTTAGTTTCACAAGTATAGACATATCAGAACTTACCAAATTATACATTTAAAAATATACAGTTTGTATTCTGTCATTTGTACCTCAAGTTTTTTTTTAAGATTTATTTAATTATGCACACAAGAGCTGTGGTACAGGCCAGAGGTGAAAGGGGGTGAGAGGATTCACCAGAGACAGAGTGGGGAGCAGAACAGGCAGATCTACTGAAATACACTGCTAAGGGGAGCAGGGTAAGACAGGAGAGGTCTGCTGTGCCATGTGGGTAGTCCTGGCTGGCCAGGGATCGAACTTGTGCTGCAGAGGCTGTGGATAGCTTCACAGTGCTGTGCTTAACCCCTTGCGCCACCAGGGAGGCCCTGAAGTTTCTTTTTAATACATTAAACCTTTTTCTTCAACTAAACCATTACTTTGAAGCCCAATAAATAAAACAAAAGAGAGGGCAGGACCCTCCTGAAGAGTATCCTGTGGGGTGGGAGAAGCACTTAGTTCCTGGTGGCATGAAGAGCAGATAACAAGCCACAGTGTGTGCAAAACAGTACCACAAGGAGCAAAGACTTTGTAAATTTTATGTGAATGTAAGTCTAGCTACCTACATAGAAGGTTATCATGACCTTCACATTCAAAAAATTATACTCTTTGCATATGAATATATGTTCTCACACAGCAATTTAAAGCAGCCCACACTAGCTCAGTGGCTTTGCTATTTCCCTTTCCAAGCAATATGATGTGGCTACTGTGAAAATAGTTATCAGAGTAACTATAAAGTTAGCTAATGAGATAAATAAAAATAGAACTCTAGATCTTGCCAGGTGACTAAATCATGCTCTGGATGCAAATTAGACCATTTGAAGGGGCATCCATTTATTCCAGGCCACCAGGGCATCATTTAAGGAATTATTTTCTGGTAAATAGGACCCTAGTGACTGAAATATTTGAGTCGGCTTCCAAGAGCTCTAATTGCACCCAGGAGGTACAAAGAAGAATTTGGGAGGAATAAATAACCAGATAAATAATGCAAAAACAGAGGGTCTGGGCCAAAGTGGAAGGCATATTTGAGAGATCAGGGTCTGTTGATATATTTTTAGTGCATTTTATAGAAAGGTGATCATAATACATTGATTGGCACAAGGCTTTGACATTAGTGTACCAGTGTCAAGGGCATATGCCATACAACTTCATTGAGTTTGTGCTTAGGACTGAGACCCAAAAACATGAGGTTTAGACAGAGGAGCAGACTTTTATTCTCACTTGGTTCCTGGTATCCTCCCTTTATACAACTTGCCCTCCTCATTTCTTGTCTAAAGCCTGTTTCCCCCATTGTGGCAATATATATTGTCATTGCAATATTTTTAACGTCCTCATGGGTGGCTTTTGTGTACAGAGAGAAAGTTCTTTTTATTTAAAAAATCAATATTCAAATTATCGAAAACCTAATTAAGCTTTTCAGAAGTCACAATTTTAAAAATGTGACTCTTTATAAATGTAGATAATTTTAACACTCACCTTGAAGAGAATTTTAATGTGAGTAGGCGCCCTTAAGTATTTCCAACTAAACTCATACAGTTAATGTTTGATTTTCCTTTCAAGTACTGTTTAAACAAAACTCTCCCATGTTTTCAGATAAATTAAAATATAATAAACATATGACTTATTAACTTAAAAATCATGAGTTAAATCAATTGCTCAATGATATATTTAATTGGGAATTACAAAATTAAAATATTAATTTGTCATGGTACAAAGCAAATCGTCTCATATCCCTCTGGGCTTCTTTCAGGCTGACCAAGTACTCAAGACAGCATCAGAGAGGTTAGCAGAAGGAAAATCAATTAAATACCATATATACAGAGACTTAACATAGTTGTTAATTCCTTTTTTTTTTTTTAAAGATTTATTTTTTTATTTATACAAGCACTGGGTACAGTCAGAAGCACGGGAGGGTGAAAGAATTCACCAGAGCCAGAGCAGGGAGCAGAGCAGGCAGAAGGACTGAAGTACACTGCTGAGGGGAGCAGCGGGCGGCAGGAGAGGTCTGTGCGCCATGTGGGACCCTCCTCCGCTGGCCGGGGAGCAGCCAGGAATCGAACCGGCGCTGCAGAGGCTGCGGGCAGCTTCGCAACCCAGCGCTCAACCGCTGCGCCACTGCCACCGGGGAGGCCCTTAATTCTTTTTTTAAAGATTTGTTTATTTATTTATGCATAGAAGAACTGGAGTGTAGGCCAGAGGTGGAGGGAGTGAGAGGATTCACCAGAGACAGCGTGGGGAGCAGAACAGGCAGATTTACTGAAATACACTGCTAAGGGTAGAGCAGGCAAGATAAGAGAGGTCTGCTGCGCCATATGTGGGTTAGCTCCCTGGCAGGGATCAAGCTCAGGCATGATGGCATGATAGCGCTGAGACTTAACCCCTGTGCCACTAGGGAGGCCCCATAGTTATTAATTCTAAAGAATAACTGAATGCAGTAGGGATATTTAGGGATCTGGGGCATCAAGCGGGGGAGGAACTTCATATGACAGATGAGAAAGCATTACCTCATCCTTATTCTGAGAGTGGAGATAAGAGTCTTTACATAAAATCATGTTCACTGATTCATGTTTCACATGAAACCTAAAACTGGATAAGCCACCCCAACCCTCCAAACAACATCCTAATTCATGAAAGGGGAACAGTGATTACTTCTCCAATGAAACAAGGACAGAAGCTCAAGTCATACAATCTCTTCTTTGATTAGAGAAGGCAAAACACCTAGGCAAGGTCAGAAGATTCTCCTAGCCCTTCTTACACTCAACTCAAAATCATCCACATTTTTAAAGAATGGTAACAGACCCACAGAGGCTCACAGGGCCTTGATTGACCTTCCATACCAAGGTGACAGGAGGCCTACACTGGGTCTATCTGACTCTTTTGGGAAGACCAGCCCCATAACTCTAAGGCCAAATTTCCTTAAGCAAAAATATCAATTATGTGCCGTTTCTTTAATGCCATCATATTCATGTATAGGTATGATTTTCCTAAACACTCCAAAACTTAATGCTTTCTGAGGCTGAGAGATGCTTATCCACTAGGAAAAGATGATGTCATTCCACACTTTTTGGGAATTATTTTCTTAGATGCTTGATGGGTGGCAGAAGTACTAGAGTTTCAGCCCAGACATTAGTTCTGGGCTATAGATATCCAGAGTGGCTTTTCTTACCACATTGACCTAGGTTGAGTTCTTATTTATAGCCTCTAGATGTTTCTTTATGCCATAATTTAGGGAGGTTAATAACAGAGCTGACTTACGCATTAGGAAGAGTGGCATAGCCTCTATCTAGGACCCACTGTCCTTTAAGTTCCCACAAAAATATCTAATTTATTTTAAAATCAGAAGAAAAATATTAATGTAATAATACTCAATAGATAATATACCATCAATTTTGGATTATGTGCATCTTTTTATAATGCAGTAGTAAAATATAGTTTTTAATGTTTTTTTCCCACATAGACAAAAGTGCCCAGAGCTTAAGAAAGTCATAGTATGACCCTGGTCACTTAGCCCACATCCATAGGTATGAGTTCCACCAGGCCCTAACCCTAAGTTTACAGAGCTCACACCCCTACCAGACTGGCCCACTATGCCTAAGCACTTGTGTTTCTTTGGTTCTTCAAATAGCTACATATCTGGATCAAAATTCTGTTTTTTTTTTTAATACTATCTTAAAGGGCATATAACTCTTTCCTATGTTTTCTGTTGTTGGTTTTTTTGTTTTTTTTTTTTTTTTTTTTTTCCAAATTAAGCCTCGGGCCTCCCTGGTGGTGCAAGGGGTTAAGACACCACCTATGGAGCTGTCTGCAGCCTCTGCAGCACTAGTTCAATCCCTGGCTAGGGAGCTACCCACATGGCACAGCAGACCTTTCCTGCCTCGCCTGCTGCTCCCCTCAGCAGTATACTTCAGTCAATCCACCTGTTCTGTTCTCCACTCTGTCTCTGCTGAATCCTCTCAGCCCCCCACCCCCACTTCTGGCCTGTACCTCAGTTTTTGTATGCATAAATAAATAAATCTTTAAAAAAATTAAGTCTCTGTCAAAATGTATTTCTTATTTTAAGGTGAGGGATTGACTGACAAGACAATACTGGCAAAGAATTTTTTTTAAAGATTTATTTATTGATTGATTGATTTATATATATGCATACAAGCACTGGGTACAGTCAGAAGTGCGGGAGGGTGAGAGAATTCACCAGAGGCAGAGCAGGGAGCAGAGCAGGCAGAAGGAACGAAGTACACTGCTGAGGGGAGCAGCTGGCGGCAGGAGAGGTCTGTGCGCCATGCGGGACCCTCCTCCAGTGGCCGGGGAGCAGCAGGGGATCGAACCGGCGCTGCAGAGGCTGCAGGCAGCCTCGCAACCCAGCGCTCAACCGCTGCACCACCGGGGAGGCCCAAGGCAAAGAAATTTACAAGAAAAAACTTGACAAAAGTTTTTCAATTTAGGTACTATATAATATTCAAACTTGATCTAAAACATAACAAAAGAAATAAATTGCAAACAAAAATGTCAAGGATTTTCCAAACATAAATAAATGAAATAGTGTCTAGGCAGTAGGGCTCCTGCTGATGAGGACCAGGAAGTAACAGAGTGTCACCTGCTTGGAAAAATTGTTAGTGTACAAGTAACAAGGACAGTTATGGGCAGCAGCAGCTTAATTATCACTGCTGTTTTTCTTACTTCCTAAATAAAGCCTTGATGAAACCATTTGTACCCTACGTTACCCATACCTTTACTTCAGAGATCCAGGAACTATGTACAACAAATGATTTTATTTTCATCAAAGGGATAATATACTCTACCTTTCTACCAATGTTACTTAAAATCTTCTGGGTCAAAACAATTTGACAATGGATATAAACTATTCAATAAATATGCAATGATCTTTGATTATAGTCTTTTATTTTTTTAATTTATTTTTAAAAATATTTATTTATTTATTTTTTTATACAAAGCACTGGGTACAGTCAGAAGCGCGGGAGGGTGAGAGAATTCACCAGAGCCAGAGCAGGGAGCAGAACAGGCAGAAGGACCGAAGTACACTGCTGAGGGGAGCAGCGGGCGGCAGGAGAGGTCTGCGTGCCATGTGGGACCCAGCACTCAACCGGGGAGGCCCTCATTATAGTCTTTTAAAGACACATGTTAATTCATGAGGTTAATCTTAAGATCACAGAGCATAGAATCCAAATATAAATATTTGGGACAACTTTCTAAGTAATGTTAGATCCCTCAGCTTACTTATAATCTCACTAGAACCAATAAGCTCAGTTCATAGGCCCTATCATGCATTGATAATTGGGTGGGAGGAGTTAATGAAAATTTTTCATGTTACAACATCCATTGCTGGCAATGAACATACTAAAACTGCCAACAAAGTCATTGTTGTTGCTCAATAATATACGTGGATCTGGAACTTTTCCCAAAGCTTACAATAAAAATTAAAAAATGGAATTATATTTGACATTTCCTGACATCTGCATTAATAATGTGTGACTAGGGCCTCCCTAGTGGTGCCAGGGTTTAGAACTCAACCTATGAAGCTATCTGCAGCCGCTGCAGCACGAGTTCCATCCCTGGCCAGGGAGCTATCCAGATGGCACAGCAGACCTCTCCTGACTCGCCATTGCTTCCCTCAGGAGTGTATTTCAGTCAATTTGCCTGTTCTGTTCCCCACTCTGTCTCTGGTGAATCCTCTCACCCCCCAAACCTCTGGCTTGTACCCCAGTTCTTGTATGCATATATAAATCTTAAAAAAATAATAATAATGTGTGACTAATAACAGCATGTCAATTGCTTTAATTGAACCAGCAATCAACATGTATCTAGAATGCACACGAGTAATAATGCAGTCAGAGACAGTAGCCTTAATTGCCTCTCGGTCACTTTTGGTCATATATTAAAGTGCTGTACAACTACTAAAAATTTGAACTATCATTTCATAAAAGAAAATAAGCTCCTATAAAACATCGGTCTTCAGAGAGATGAAAAATAAACCTACAATGGGATAAGGTAAGGGTGTATAATAGGTAGAGTTTTAAAAACTGACAATACTAAATGCAGATTAAGATGTGGAATAACCGGAACTCTGATCCATTGTTCACGGGGGTGTGAAATGATACAATCACTTGGGAAAACATTTGGGTAGTTTTGTAATGATCCTATGAGCAAACAATTCTACTCCTGCCTGTTTACTCTAGAGAAATGAAAATGTATGTCCACAAAGAGACTGAGTTAAGAATGCTTTCAGCTGTTTTGCTGATACTAGCCCAAACCTGGCAACAACCTCAACCTCATATGCCCATCTATAGAAAACGGATGGAGAAGTTAAATGTATACAATGAAAACTACTTAGAAAAAAAGAACTCTGATATATGCAACAGCCTAATTAATTAAAAAAAAAAGTTTTTCTGAGTGAAAGAAGCATTATACAAAAGTATATATATATAATGTGTGATTTTTTTTTTTCATTCTAGAGTAGACAAAACTAGTATTTGATGAAAGAAATCAGAATAGTGATTGCCTCTCGGGATGGGAACAGGGATTTACTGGGAAAGAGTTTGAAGGAAATTTCTGGGGTGATAGGTTGGGTTTATGTCAATATTTATTTGTCAAAATACATACAAATCTTATGTTACACTTACGATTGTAAATTTAGGGCCTAGCCGGTGGCGCAGCAGTTGGGCGCTGGGTTGCGAGGCTGCCCACAGCCTCTGCAGCGCCGGTTCGATCCCCGGCTGCTCCCCGGCTACCGGGGGAGGGTCCCACATGGCACGCAGACCTCTCCTGCCACCCCCTGCTCCCCTCAGCAGTGTACTTCGATCCTTCTGCCTGCTCTGCTCCCTGCTCTGACTCTGGTGAATTCTCTCACCCTCCCGCACTTCTGACTGTGCCCAGTGCTTGTGTAAATAAATAAATAAATGTTTAAATAAATAAATAAAATTTAAAAAATAAACGAGCCTTCAAAAAAAATTTTTTAACCTAAATTTTGTAAATTTTACCTAAAAACAAAAGAATCATCAACAAATATTGAACTCTAGTTAATAGTATGCATGCACAAGTCTTTTAAAGTAATGTAATATTGGGCCTTCCTGGTGGTGCAAAGGGTTAAGACACAACCTATGGAGCGGTCTGCAGCCACTGCAGCATGATTTTGATCCCCGGCCAGCCAAGGAGCTACCCACATGGCACAGCAGACCTCTCCTGACTTGCCCGCTGCTCCTCTCAGCAGTGTATTTCAGTTAATCTGCCTGTTTGTTTCCCACTCTGTCTCTGGTGAATCCTCTCACTCCCCGCACCTCTGGCCTGTACCTCAGTTCTTGCATGCATAAATAAATAAATCTTTAAAAAAAAGAGTAATGCTTACATTCCAATGCATGGGGGAGAGGGGCAGATGTTGGATAAAGGATTCAAATAGATATTTCTTCAAAGAAAATATACAAGTGGCCAATAAAACATAAAAAGATGTTCCACATCATTTGTCATTAGGGAACTGAATCAAAATCACAATGAAATATCACCTCACACCTACCAGGATGACTGTAACAAAAAAGACAGACAATAGCAAGTGCTCACAGTGTAAAAACTGGAGCCCTTATATATTATTTGTAGAAATGTAATATGGTACAGTCATTTTGGAAAACAGTTTGGCACTTCTTCAAAATGTAAAAGATAGTTAACATATCACTCCATAATTCCATTCCTAAAATGTATACCCAAGAGAATTAAAAGCATGTATGTCCACACAAAAACTGGCATATGTATGCTTATAGGTGCATCATACATAATAGTTAAAGAATAGAAACAACACAAATGTCTGTCAACTGGTCAATCGATATATGCATGTGGTATCACCATATTAAGGAATATTATTCAGCCATAAAAAGGAATAAAGTACTGATTCGTCCAACAAAATGAATAAACTTTGAAAACATTGTGCCAAGTAAAGGAAGCTAGACACCAAGTCATGTATTGCATGATTCTTTTTTTTTTATTATTGTGTGATTCTTTTTGTGTGGAAAGTGTATAATACATAAATCTGTAGATAGAAAGTAAATGACAGTGGAAAGTGACTGGTGACCTAGGGTTAAGTCTTAGTGCTATCACCACTATGGCCTCAGTTTGATCCCAGCCAGGGAGCTACCCCATGACATAGCAGACCTCTCCTGTCCCGCCCTTGCTCCCCTCAGCAGTGTATTTCAGTCAATCTGCCTGTTCTGTTCCCCACTCTGTCTCTGGTGAATCCTCTCACCGCCCCCGCACCTCTGGCTTATACCCTAATTCTTCTATTTCCTCCCTTTTATGTACCCAAATATTCCTCATCTCTGGTACATTGGATCAAACTAACTTAAATTCAGGGGTAAAAAATCATTTGATCTCAACCAGCAGATCATCCTGTGGGTAAGATGCACTTCTTCACTTCCTCATTTATGTTTTCCCAATTTGCATATTAGTAACTCACATGCGGCCACCCACACAGGTCCACATCTCAGGATTTCACAAGCATTCACTACTTAGAAAATTTACAATGATGCACTTTTCAATTTACCTAAATATTCCAAAGAAAGGGGTGTGGCCTTTAGGCCACAACAGATGCACGGGGGTTCAGGTGTAAAGTCAATGTCATGACAATGGTTGGAAAAGAGGCTGGCTCCTGCTCCTGCACCTCACTCTGTGACCACATGTCCTCCTCTGGTTTAGTGCTTTATATATGAGGTTTGAAAATGTGTGATTGTAGGATTTGAGCCTTATTCAGGTTGCAAAATAGTAACTGATACACACAAACACAAAATCTCCAAACTATAAACTTGCACCATTGACTACACATTTTTAAAGTTGCTTCAGAATAGACAACTATGCTAATCAGATCTACACTTCAAAGTAACCTATTTTTATTTATTTTTTTATTCTTGGTGGATTCCAAGTGAAAAATTCTAAGGGTTGAGGTGTCATTTGCTTACTCAGCATACGTTTACTGGAAGCCTACTATCTACTAAGCACAGTAAGAAATGGTGGGAGGAAGTGTGCTCCCGCAAGTTCTGTAAAATAAGACAAACCCCATCTCTGCATTCATGGAGTTTTGTTTTGTTTTTCTAACTTTTTTTTTAAAGATATTTTTATTTATTTATTTATGCATATAAGAGCTGGGGTGTAGGCCAGAGGTGGGGGTGGTGGTAAGAATTCACCGGAGACAGAGTGGGGAGCAGAACAGGCAGATCTACTGAAATACACTGCTTAGGGGAGCAGTGGGTGAGACAGGAGGGGTCTGCTGCTCCTTGTGGGCTAGCTCCCTGGCCAGGGGGATAGAACTCAATGCAGCAGTGGCTGGTAATAGCTTGACAGTGCTGACACTTTAACCCCTGCCCCACCAGGGAGGCCCTTGCATTCATGGAGTTTTCAATCTAGCAAATGAGGCCAATGTGGAGCAACATTCATATTATCAACAAATTTGTTAAATTCTCAAAAGTTAAGGATATGAGAGTGTGTCCCGGGGGACTTCAACTGTCTGGAGGTTCAGGCAGAGCTTCTTTGGGGAAGTAACATTTCAGCTGAGACACGTTTAAGAGTTTAAGACTCGGAAGCCGTCTGCTCAAGTGTTATATAACTGCTGTCATTCACATTCCCATTTTGACACTTGTTAATGTCCCAGAGCTTGCATCCTCCTGTTTAAAATGAGGATAATATGCAGAGTTGTGGGAATGAGGGAGAAAAAAGTTAAGGTACCTCTTGTATCAGGCATGCAGTAAGTCCTAAGGCATGGTGCGACTTTCAATTATATGTCAATGACAGCATTAAGGAAAAACTAAGAAAAGTTTGGCCACCAGCGGAAGATACATGTACAGAGGGGAAATTAGTCAAAATCTACGAAGTCAAGGGACTATTTCTACCCCATGCCTGCAGGGGACTTCAGGTCCTGAATTTCAAAAGTTTGAGCACCAAAAACTTTAAGGCTGCCTAACACTTTTCTTGAGAAGTTGTTGATAAAGCATTTTTAGAGGTTGCTCTCCTTCTCTACGTGAGCCCAAGCCAGGTTAGAATTTTGAGGTAAAAATGCCTAAGTAAGCTCTCCGGCCTGAGAACACACATTAAATTAAATTTGGCAGTGAGGGGCAAATGTTGATAAGCCAAGGGAGGGGAGAAGCGCTGAATGAGCAACTGGACGCCTGAGTTGAGGGTCGGAAGACCTGGCGCCGCGGGCTGGGACCTGGAAGAGGGAAGCGCTGGTGCTGCCGCCCGCGCACAGGGGACGACGTGCCCCGGGGCACCTGGTCCGAGATGGCCCCAGCTCCTCCCGGGCGCTCCCTCCCCAGGCCTCAGGGTTCTAGGATCCCGGCCATTTCCTCACCCTTCAAAAGGACATGGGTGATTTCATAAGTGGCGGTGACAGCTGCGGAGGGAACGTGAGCAAGGAAGTGGGAGCGAGCAGGGCGGGCGGGCGGGGCGGGGCGGGGCGGGGCGGGGACAGCACAGCGCGGTGGGAGGGATGCAGGGCAGGAGTGGGAGGGATGCAGGGCAGGAGTGGGAGGGATGCAGGGCAGGAGTGGGAGGGATGCAGGGCAGGAGTGGGAGGGATGCAGAGCGCAGTGGGAGGGATGCAGGGCAGGAGTGGGAGGGATGCAGGGCAGGAGTGGGAGGGATGCAGAGCGCAGTGGGAGGGATGCAGGGCGCAGTGGGAGGGATGCAGGGCAGGAGTGGGAGGGATGCCGGGCGCAGTGGGAGGGGTGAGCAGGAGTGAGAGGTGGCGGAAAGGAGAAAAGGGCGCTGTAGCGAGGCGGGAGGAAGTGCGCGAGGTCCCCCTCCGGGTCTCGCCGCCAGGTGATCCCGCCATGCAGTTGTCGCCGCCGTTGCTGCTGCTCCTCGGGTCGCTTGGCCCCTTCTCTCCCGGCGCCCTGGCGGGATCCCCGGAGGCCGAGGACACCGTGGAGCTGGACTTCTCCACCGAGCGGCCGGTGCGCCTGGTGAGTCCCGCGTTCCTGTCCTTCACCATCGACGCCAACTTGGCCACCGACCCGAGGTTCCTCACCTTCCTGGGGTAAGCGCCGAACCGCGCGTCCCTGTCCCCCGACACCCACCCACGCCTGCTCCGCCAGTTACTCTCCTCTCTTGCCACTCGGTCCTAAGAAACCCCGAGCCAGTGTACCTGTAGGGTCGTGAGCGCTGAAATTTGCTGCACACTGCAGGTACAAGAAAGATTGTGGACCTGGCTTCCGATTCTTAAACTCTGTTAGGGAGGTATTTTGGTTTGGTTTTGCTTTGTTTTGTTTTTTAAGTCAGATGGAAAAGGCCTCAGGGAGGAATACGTGTTACTTCATATATAATTTTTTTTAAATAAAGTTTTAAAGAGCTGTTTTAGTTTCAGTATTTTTTAAAAAATTCATAACCTTTTACGATTGATGAAGGAAGAAAAAAAGGAAGTGAAAGCTATAGAAATGATGACTGTGATCTTCTGAAAAATACATTGTCTTCACAAATTGATGTTTTCAGAGAAGTGTAAAATGACTTAGGATTCCCCTTTCCTTTCCCTAACCGGGGAACTATTGCAGTGAAGTGTAATGTTTTAATAAAAAGATCTGTCTCCAGCATGTGCCTTCAAAATGTGGCACTGCTTTATGAGCTGTAATATTTTTTTCTCACCTGAGAAAGACTGAAATTGGTGCAGGTCCTCTGGCCTCTCCCCATGGGTGAGGGCTGAGCCCAAGATAGGGAGATGCAGAGACAGTCCCAGGTCATCTAGGCCACTCATCTAGGTCACCAGAGCCTCCAGAGACTGCCATAGCCCAGCTTATCCAGACAGCAGGGAATCTTGTCATAGCTAAACACCTACCTGTAGTCTTTCCCATGCCCACACTGTCAGTTACTAATTTCAGACATTTATTCTGCAAGTAAACGCAGGTAACCCAATAGTTAAGAGTCTGGCTGGTTTGACAGTCAAACCACCCTGACTTAATTCTCAACTCTCCTTTCAAAGCTGGATGGCTTGCTTGCTTCTTATAGATGTTTGGCAACTCTAAGCTCCAGCCTCCTCATCTATAGAATGCAAACCCTAAAACCTTCCTGTAGGATTGTTATGAAGATTTGATCAGTTAATAAATTCATACTTGGGCCTCCCCGAAGCTGCCCGCGGCCTCTGCGGCGCTGGTTGGATCCCCGGCTGCTCCCTGGCCACCGGAGGAGGGTCCCGCATGGCGCACAGACCTCTCCTGCCGCCAGCTGCTCCCCTCAGCAGTGTACTTCGGTCCTTCTGCCTGTTCTGCTCCCCGCTCTGGCTCTGGTGAATTCTCTCACCCTCCCGCGCTTCTGACTGTACCCAGTGCATGTATAAACAAAAAAAAAAAAACAAATAAATAAATAAGTAAAACATGCCTCTATAAAAAAAAAAAGACTTTAAAAAAAATAAATAAAATAAATTCATACTTAACAAAGAAAAAATGTTTAAAATTTAATCTAATTGCTTCTTCCTAGAAAGTGGTGAGTGCTAACCATTCACCAGTTCTGTATGTTTCTTTTGATTAAAGTTAATTTCCTCTTTCCCCCTGTGACAGAAGAGACAGAATTTCCTGGCGGGGAGGACATTATTTTTGTTCTTCTATTGAGGCAAAGCTGATACCAGTCAATACCTGGTTGGAAGAGAAAAAGATTACTCTAGAGAAAGGCTGACTTACAAGGCTTCATCACTGAAACCTCCAAGGCCTGGCTGGGAGGGTGGGTAGGGATGGAAGGCTTAAGGTAAGGTACTTTACTGAAAAGAGAGGGGTTAAGTAGGATGGAAATTTACTGAAATGAGAACTCATGTTCTCTTCTGTGGCTATAGTCATCTGCCTCATCCCTTCTCCAAGGAAGGACATTTGGGGATCACTTTCTGAAGCAACAGATCCAAAAGAAAAATCCTAAAGTATGACTTTTCAGGTGCAGGTCTAAACATCCTGCAGCCAAGCTAACTAATTGGCTAGTTGGTTAGCACCCCATCAGAATGTACACAGAACTTCTTCTAGTCTGCAGTCTTTGCTCTTCATTTCCCATGTTCTCCTCACATCCACCTTTTTGTTAAAAGCTGGAGGTTTATGAAAAAACAAAAGAGCACTGCATCCAGGTTTGTTTACAAAACATGGTTGATTCCTGTTCTTATCTAGGGCTGACACCTGTCTACTCCAGGTACCAGTAATACTCTTATCCCCATATTTTTTTAATTCTCATTTTAAAATGAAGAAACTGAGGCTCAGGGAGATTCAATGGTGTGCCTGTGATGTACTACCTATTACATGAAGGAGCAGAATTTGAACCCAGATGCTAATTGCAGAGATAACTGTATATAAACAAGAAAGTGAAGCTCTTTACATTTTTTAAAGGAACAGGGTAGAGTGTGGGTGAAGATTGTCCGGAAGCAAATGAGAAGACTGATATAATGAAAGGAAGTACTGACTTGAGAGTAGGTGACTCAGGGCCCAAACTTGAAGATACTTCAAAAAGACGTAAGCAAATTTATCCAATGACATGGTTTTGCTCTCCCACAATGTCAAGCAGATGTGGGTGGTTGCTTTTTTACACATTTTAAAAAAAGATTTATTTATTTATGCATACAAGAACTGGGGTACAGGCTAAAGGTGTGGGGGTATAGAGGGGTGTGGTGGGGAGCAGAACAGGCAGATCTACTGAAATACACTGCTGAGGGGAGCAACGGCCATGTGGGTTGCTCCCTGGCCGGCTGTGATTGAACTCATGCTGCAGAGGCTGGGGATAACTTCACAGTGCGGTGCTTAACACCAGGGAGGCCCTTTTACACATTTACAGTTAGAGGAGCTAGAGCACACAAAACTGAAATGCCAGTGATAGAACAAGCTAGAATTAGAAAAGAGCGTTTTTTCAATTTGCCCTTCTCAGAGGTCACCAGTGGACCTCTGCATATGGCTACATATGGAATTATAAATTTTCTAGTAGTCATGGTTTAAAAAGAATGAAAAGAAACAGGTAAATTTGCTTTTAATAAAATATTTAACTCAATGTGTATTGTATTATCATTTCAACATGTAATCAGTATAAAATATCAATGAGCTATTTACATTGTTTTTTGAACCAGCTGTTCAAAACCTGATAAGCATTATATTCATAGCACATCTCAGATCCAACTAGACACATTTCAAGTGCTGGCCACATAAGGCTGGTGGTTACCGTAGTGAACATTGCTGTTCATGTTCCAGTCAAGACACATGTACAAGCACAGTTCACTAACATAAGGTTAAAAATGTAGCATGCTGAGTCAGTGGTGGACATCTGAAATACCATTGAGTGAAAAATGTGGAGCTAAACAGCACTAGAAATAATAATGGGCTTGTGCTTGCTTTTCATGAGAATATGGTTATTTTTCTTCAGCAAAGTTCATCCCTTTTTGCCAGTTTGATATTTATTGATAATAATTTTCAATCAGAATCCTCATCTTCATTGACAAAGTTGCTTTTTGTATTTGGAAAAGTGCATGTTATCAATGTTAGATGCAGGTTTTGATAACCAATGTTGGGAAGAGCTGCAAGCCCTCCATGTGCAGGTCCTGGGAGAAATAACTATGGCCAAAGACAAACAGAAAACTAACAATCACAAGCCAGAGACTCACTTCAATCCTCACTTCAAGCTCCCATTGCTCGCTTCCTTCCAGACCTTCCATTGTGCAACCTGGAGCCTTTGCTAGTAAACTTTCTCATCTTCCCATAGAATATTCCCACCACCTCCTTGCCCAAGCTGAGTCTTCGTCCATCTCTGAAGACCCAGGTAGAGATGTAGACATGGTTATTTCTCTGAAGTAGCCCTTTGCAGGAGAAGCTGTGCTTTCTCCCATACTGCAATCCTTCTCCCATCTCTAACGCAACTTCTAGATGGTTGCCCACCAGTTTGAATCCCAGGCTGCTACAGTTCAAATCCCTTGGGCTCATAATCTTGGGCAAACTACTTAACCTCCTTTTGTTCAGGTTCTTGGACTGTTAAATGAGGATAATAATGATACCGCTCTCATTGGATTGTGTAGGATTAAGTGAAAATGTGCCAAGTGACTAAAACATCCCATTTGGATTCATCTGATGCAAGTCAGCCTGACCGCATTGCTTTCTCAAAGAAAATGAAATTAGTTTAGAGAAACTTCCTTTTCTTCATGCCATCAGAGCAGTAGACATATCATGTGGATTTGCATATCCAACTCTTTTTAATTCTCTCTTCCCAGGACAGCTCTTCTAGCTCTGCTTTGCACCCCACCTCTCACCCTCTTCCCAAGAACTTTGCTCCATCAGTCATCTCTTTCCTGCATCTTTAACCTCTCTCTCTCTCTCTTTTTTAAAGATTTATTTATTTATGCATACAAGAACTGGGGTACAGAGGTGTGGGGTGGGGAGAGGATTCACCAGAGGCAGAGTGGGGAGCAGAACAGACGGATTGACTGAAATACACTGTTGAGGGGAGCAGCGGGCAAGTCAGGAGAGGTCTGCTGTACCATGTGGGTAGCTCCCTGGCTGGGGATCAAACTTGTGCTGCAGTGGCTGAGGATAGCTTCATAGATTGTATCTTAACCCCTTGTGCCACCACGGAGGCCCCTAACCTTTCTCTTTTTATTGGTTCCTTCCCCTTAGCTTACACATCCTCAAGTTTCTCTCAACCCAAACACCTGCCTGCACAAGTACCTCTTCTCTCCTTCCCTTTGCAAATTTCCTCGCTGCCCATTCCTCCCATGTTCACTCTCAAGATGTCCCTGCCATTGTGTGATTAAAATCAATCTCTCCAACACTATCAATGACCTTTTATTGCAAAATCCAGTGAACAAACACTATTCAATCTTGATCTTATTTGGGTTTCTGTTATAGGTTAAATTTTTGGGTGTCCCCCCACAGGTATTTTTTGAGTTGAAACCTCAGAATGTGAACTTATTTGGAAATAGGATCACTACAGATGTAATCAGTCATCTGATGTCCCCCAGTGTAATTAGGTCATATTGGAATAACTGATAACCTAATACAAAGGGGATTTTGGAGACAGACACCCACACAGGGAGGAAGATTAGACTTATGCTTCTCTGGAAACTACCAGAAGTTGGACAGATCTTTCCCCATTACTTCAGAGGAAGTATGGCCTTACCAATACCTTGATGTCCAGCCTCCAAAATTCCAAAACACCAAACAAATTCCTATTGTTTAAGCCTCCCAGCTTGTGGTAGTAGTTTACACCACTAGAAAATTAATCAAATCTCTTGGAAGCATTTGGCAAAGTTAACAGTTGAAACACTTTCTCATCCCTTTGGGCCTGTCACTTCCATTTCCCTGTTCTCCCCTACTTCCCTAACAGGTCTTCTCCATCTCTTTCTCTAGTTTGTCTTACTTGTCAGTGTTCCTCAGATCTCTGACCTAGGCTTTCTTTTCACTTCACAAACTCTCCTGCATGGTTTCACCATCTTGCATGGCTTGAATTGCTATTCATGCTGTGGTGTGCTTAACAAGCTTTAACAGCAAGCTCCCTGGAAAGAGAGGAGAGGAGAGGGAAGAGGAGGGGAGAAGAGGGAAAGAGAGGGGAGGGGAGGCTGGCTTATGTTTTCTGATTTCTGAGGTATAAATTCTCTTAGCACACCAATTTCAAACTTCCAACAACATAACAACTGGTTCACAATATTCCTCAAAATTTTTTTTTATTATAAACTTTATTCAGTACTGGTTAATCCTTTTGGGAATATAACCCAGTGTAGTTCCTTTTGGGAATGAACAGATTTTAATCTGAGACCTCTGGCTGAATATTCCTCAAATTTTAACAGTTGGCTTTCACAAGCCAGTACAAGCCAGCTCCAGCACACCTCTGCTTTTGTGTCAGAGAGAAGCAACTTGTTTTTGCACAAAAGGTAAAACAAAAATACCCAGACTTTCCCCGCTAGCAACTGCTCCAGAAATGGAATATCTGCAGCTGCTTTTATGTGTTCTTTTGTTATTTCCATATCACTGTGGTGTCAGATTTTGTTTTCCTTTCTTTTTCCTGTGTGTGATTGAAATATTGTGCCTTTGATCAGTTTTGTTTTTATGACACATTTTGCAGTTGTTTTAAATCTGTTTTTTGTCAAAGGACATCAATATTGTATTTTCAAAACAAGAAAATATTCCATTCCAAAGGAGATGAACAAAAAGCTCCTTAATATCAATATTTTGAAAGAAACAAGTGATTTTTGTTATTTGGCAGGAGCCATAGCATTGGGTTTTCATAGTGTTGGGAAAAAAGCCTCTGTCTGGCTCTTCTTGCCCTTTCATCAGACCGGACTTAACTGTTTAAATATACTTAACAGGGGGCCTCCCTGGTGGGCAAGGGATTAAACCCCACACTATGAAGCAACCCACAGCCTCTGCAGCACGAGTTTGCTCCCTGGCCAGCCAGGGAGCAACCCACATGGTGCAGCAGACCTTTCCTGACTCGTCCCCTGCTCCCCTCAGCAGTGTACTTTGGTCAGTCTGCCTGTTCTGTTCCCCACTCTGTCTCTGGTGAATCCTCTCACCACCCACTGCCCCCCACCACTCCTTCCCTCCCGCCCTGCACCTCTGGCCTGTACCCCAGCTGATGTATGCATAAATAAATAAATCTTAAAATAAATAAATATACTTATCAAATATTTATGAAAGCACCAGTTATCCTCCCAGTCCTTATCAAGGTGCTGAGAGATTCTGATGAGCCAGACTCATAAGGTCCCTGCTTTCACAGAGCTCACATCACAGCTGGGTGCCAAAGTAGGCAGTAGGCCAAGGAAACAAATGAAGAAGCTAATTCCAGACAGCTGTGAATGCTGTGAAGAAATAAAGGCAGTGGTGGTACCAAGGTGACTACCTCTGGGAACCAGGCTCTGGGACTCAGGCATTGGACACAGGCCACACACAGATGCACACCTTGTGATATCACAGCTCCTTGTTACTGGAGCTAGTTTTCACACGGAACATTGGTCTCTCACCCACCATCTCAATTACTTACAAATACTGAATTTTTTTTTTTAAAGATTTATTTATTTATGCATACAAGAACTGGGATGTAGTCTAGAGATGTGGTGAGAAGATTCATCCAAGAGAGTGGGGAGCAGAACAGGCAGACTGACTGAAATACACTGCTGAGGGGAGCAGTGGGTGAGACAGGAGAGGTCTGCTGTGCCATATGGTTGCTTTCTGGCCAGTTGGGGCCAGAGATCAAACTCATTCTGCAGTGGCTAGTGATAGCTTGATAGTGCTGTGTCTTTAACCCCTGCACCACCAGGGAGGCCCAGCTACACTAATCTTAATGCGCTTTCTCTACCGTCAGACACAATCAAATTGCCAGGGATCAGAATCAATGGCTGTCTTAAGAACCAGCCTGGAGAGACTCTGTCTAAAGAAGTCCCCATATCTGTTTTGGGGCTGTGTCTCTGTACCCATGTACCCCAGTTGCTAGTCACAGACTCTCAGACAGAGGACTCTCCAATCTTTGTTTTGCCCAAATGTGTCTTCTGGGCTCCAGACACACATGAACAAGGACCTGACAGAAATGTTTCTTTGTCTTCCATTGACATCTCAAATTCCACAAGACTGAGTCCACACCCCCTGTGTTCATTCCCATATCCAGACTATCACCTATTCTTCAACTCAGTACATGAACTTTTCATCTTCCAAAATACTTTCCAGGAGTACTCCCTGCTTCTTCCCAACATCCAATTAAACCCCAAATCTATTATTTCTATCTCTAAATATAGCCACCTCCCTCCATCACCACTACCTTACCTTACCTCAGTTACAATACTATAGCATTGCTTTTGTCTGTTCAGCTATCTACACTGCAGCCTGAGATTCTTTTTAAAAATAAAGTACTGAGTGATCACCCGCTAAATCCTTCCATGGCTCCCCATTGCCTTCATATAAAGTTGGAAATCTTGGGCCTCCCCTGGTGGTGCAGCAGTTGTGCGCCACGCTGTGAAGCTGCCCGCAGCCTCTGCAGCGCCAGTTCGATTGCCGGCAGCCGGCGAGGGTCCCACATGGCACAGCAGACCTCTCCTGTCTCATCTGCTGCTCCCTTCAGCAGTGTATTTTGTCAGTCTGTCTGCTGTGCTCCCCGCTCTGGCTCTGGTGAATTCTCTCACCCTCCGGCACTTCTGACTGTACCTGGTGCTTGTATAAATAAATAAATAAATCTTAAAAAAAAAAAAAAAGTTGGAAATCTTGCCCTACCGGCCTTCTGTGATGAGATCCCATCTTTCTCTCCAGTCTGTCCTCTCTTTGCTTTAGGCTCAGGCCATATTGTTCAGCTCTTTGTGTGACTTTGTCTTATATGACTATCATCATAATAAGATTTTTTTTAAAGATTTATTTATTTGTGCATACAAGAACTGGGGTACAGGCCAGAGGTGCAGGGGGTGAGAGGACTCACCCAGAGACAGAGTGGGAAACAGAACAGGCAGATCTACTGAAATACACTGCTTCACAATGCTGTGGTTAACCCCTTAATGTTTTTAAGATGAAGCCTAAAGTGCCCAGGTAGTCTTCTACCTCTGGTCTTTGCCTAGCCTTTTCCCTGCACCCAAAGCACTTCTTTCACTCTCACCTCACAGTCTTTGCACTAGATAAGATTTATTCATTTAGTGTGTCAAATAGCAAAGTGATTTTCCCTAGAAAACCTCTAATCACCTCTTAACCCCCAGCCCAAAATCTGGGTCAGGAACCCTTATGTCTGTTTTCATAACCCTGTGTTGGGATTGCTTATTTATTTGTTTGTCTATGTCACTAGACCACAAATTGTGTGAGACCAGCAGCTATCTCTGTCTTGTTTGCTTTTGTATCCCCAGAAACTAGTATAATGCCTGGCTCAGAGTAGGTCTGCAATGAATACTTAATGAATAAGTTAGTGGATGGCTCTGTCTCCTTTAATAAATTTTGGTTTCATCACTTAATCCTTCCTTAAAAATAAAAACTCAATACACAAAATTACCTCATATAAAGTTAAATGTGTGCTTATTTTGGAAGACTCATAAAATACAGATAAGAGTCTGCCATCCATCACACCACATAATACTGACCATTGTTATCTCCTACATATACTGTGCTCGCGGTTGAGATCATACTATTAATATTTGGGGCCTCCCTGGTGGTGCAGGCAGTTGAGCGCAGCGTTGTGAATCTTTCCACAGCCTCTGCAGTGCCGGTTCAATCCCTGCCGGCCGCGGAGCAACCCACATGGCGAGCAGACCTCTCCTGTCTCACCCACTGCTCCCCTAAGCAGTGTATTTCATGAGTCTGCCTGTTCTGTTTCCCGCTCTGTCTCTAGTGAATCCTCACCCTCCCATGCATCTGGTCTGTACCCTGGTTCTTATATAAATAAATCTTAAAAAAAAATTTGTACAATTTGTCTTATTTGGTAAATTATACAAAAACTTTACCATTTTGATTTTTATTTAAAAATATGTATTTCAGTAGCACTGAGCACATTCACACTGTGGGGTAACCATCACCACCACCCAGCTTAGAACTTCTTCATCTTCCTAAGCTAAAACTCTGTACTTATCAAACGTCTACAGTTTATTTTTATGTGGGTTTGTAACTAAATGGAGATGACTTTCTCCTTCCTTACTTAGTCCAAATTAGCATTTTGGTTTATTTTGAAGTGGTTTTGAGGATCCCGTGGTGCTGACAGTGACTTTCAAGTTGATAATATTTCTGATCTCACTTTGTGCCCCATTTCCTTATCTGGGACCCACAAAAATATTTAATTTCTTTTAAGATGTAAAGAAAGTGAACTAGTCAGTGGAGGAAAATATTTTAATATATGAGATTAACAAATTTGCTTTACATAGATGTAATCATAAGATATTTTTCATAATTTTTAAATGAAGCAAAAGTAACTTCTACTTTACTGGGGAGTCTAGGAAAATGCTTGAGTTATAAACAAAACTGTTGGCGGAATCACTGACATTTTTAGTGCAGGAGACTTATCCTTGCTCAGTTTCTATCTTTTAGTTTCTTTTTCCTCACCATGAAGAAAGAAATCTTTTGAAAATTTTACATAGCACTATAAATGGTTAAGAAGAAATGTATTTTGAATTTTGAAATTTTAGGTCAGGTCTTTAATTCCTGGGATGTTAAGTATTGGTTGCCAATGTTTTGTCGAAAATTTAGATGTGAGGCCTTTTGTCTCAATTTCATACTGTTGGAGCATTCGTTGTATCCCGGGGGGCTGCAGATTTCTATAGGTTTGCTGTGGCTGAACCAAGAAAGAAGGTATATGCAGATTTCTACAAAAATTGGTATCCTATAGGAATGATGACAGTGTCTTTGAAAAGTAGATTATCTTCACAAATTGATGTTTTCAGAGAAGTTCAAAAATGACTTAGTATTCCGCCTGCTCTCCCTAACTGCCTCCGGTTCAGAAGAGCAATTTTGAAAATCTAAGTCAAATGACTAAGAGTTGTATAAGATTCTAATTCCTAGAAAACTGCAGCCCACAAGGATACAATGAATGCTCCAACAATATGAAATTGTGGACACTTGCCAGAAGGCCTCACATTTGAGGTTTCGACAAAGCACTGGCTGCCAATACTTAACATCCTAGGAATTAAAGACCTGACCTAAAATTTCAATTTCTTGGGGTTGAATTCCATGGAAGTTTTATCACTGACTGATGTTCCCGAACTAGGAAACATGAACAGAGCTGAGGGGTAGTCTCTCTCGATAAGTAAACAGTTAAGAAATAATAATTTTTGTTGTTTAATTTTTTTTAAAGATTTATTTATTTATGCATACATAAGGCCCCCAAATAATGGGTCTTCTATTTTCTTAGTTGCTCATTTAAATTCATGACATCGGGCCTCCCTGGTGGCACAGGGGGTTAAGACACAACCTATGAATCTATCCGCTTCCACTGCAGCACAAGTTCAAGCCCCGGCTAGCCAGGGAGCAGCCCACATGGTGTAGCAGACCTCTCCTGGCTTGCCTGCTGCTTCTCTCAGCAGTGTACTTCAGTCAATCCGCCTGTTCTGTTCCCCACTCTGTCTCTGGTGAATCCTCTTACCCCCCACACCTCTGGCCTGTACCCCAATTCTTGTGTGCGTAAATAAATCAATCTTTTAAAAAAAAAATTCATGACATCTTCACCTTTCAGAGGGAAAGGATTACAAATCACTCTGATTCCATTCTATAGCATTTGGTACCATCCTGTGCACATAATAGGCACCTATCAGGAGCTTTTAGGGCGTGATAGGATATGTACCTAGAATTGCTCAAATTGGAGGTTAAATGATAGGGATTAGAATCTTATACAACTCTAAGTCATTTGACTTAATTTTAAAAATGACATTCCTTCTGAAGCAGGGCCAGTTAGGGAGAGGAGATGGAATCCTCAGTCATTTTTGCACTTCTCTGAAAACATCAGTTTGTGAAGACAATCTATTTTTCAAAGATCACAGTCATCATTTCTTTGGCTTTCGCTTCCTTTTTTTCCTTCATCAATGATAAAAGGTTAGGAATTTTTTTAAAATACTGAATGCTATTCTACTTGTTAAGTTAAAATATAAAAATTCTTGTCAGAATTAGAGCTTTTGTTACCTTCAGTGCCTAGAACAATCTTGTAATTAGAAAGATTTAGGTTGAAACAATTTCCCTGTTATATCAATATGACTTCTCCCCACCAAAGCCTGTCCAGCTAGGTATTTAAAAATCAGTCCCCAAGAGAGAAGGGAATAAATATGCTTTGACTAGCTTGTCATGGAAAAATAACTTTAATTTCTCGCTTTTCTTTATAACAGTTCCCCAAAACTTCGTACTCTGGCCAGAGGTTTGTCTCCTGCATACCTGAGATTTGGTGGTACCAAGACAGACTTCCTAATTTTTGATCCCAAGAAGGAACCAACCTTTGAAGAGAGAAGTTACTGGCAGTCTCAAGTCAACCAGGGTGAAACTTTTAAAGACTAACCATAGATTTTAATTAATAAGTCATTAATCTGAGCATTCTCAGGGAAAAGTGCCCACATCTAAGCTATTAATAAGAAATTAAGGATTGCCCACTAACCTGTGGCGGTACCCACATAAAGGAGGCTTCATATCACCAAAAAAAAAAAAAAAAAAAAAAAGACCTGCTGGGCGTAACTGAGAGTTAATGGTGCTGTAAATTGAACAATTGTAGGTGAAGGACAGCTATGTTTAGAGAAGGGAGCAGGTGGCTAGAAGTGCATGAAATTGAAGAGTATAATTGAAGACAACAATTGATGGGGTTTTTGGAGTCGGTGGGTTTGGAGTGCAGAGTCCTTGGGTTCACTCTGGGAAAGGTTTTGTAACAGGGTGGTCCCCAGGAAAGGGGGAGGTTCCCTGCCCCACCCAAGGGAGGGTGGAGCTGAGCAGGAAGAGGAGAAGCTGGAGAAGAGACTGAGGAAGGAAGCAGGATGGAGCTAGGAGACCTGGAAGAAGCGCATGGAGCCTAGAGACACGTGAAGAAACTGCGCTTGTCTTTTGGTCGTGGACTGGGTGACACAGATGTGGGTGAGACCCGTGGGGAGGTGACAATGGCAGCTTTTATCTTGATGTTGATTTTGCTCTTTTCCTTCCGGGCTTGTCTGGTTGTTTGTGACCCTTTTCTGTGGGTCCCCACTGGAAGATGTTTTAGACTTGTGGCAGGCTTTGGGGCCTTGCTCTGGGCCAACCCCATATGGATGGAGTTTTACCCACGAGGGGATGGGTAACTTTGGGTGCTTCATTTAAAAACTAGACTCTTTGCCTTACCTGTATTGTTTCCTAGTTTTTATTAAAGTTCCTTCCCATTAAAGTGTCATATGTTTTGTGTTGATGCGGTGGATGGCAGAACCCATTTAGAATAGGCAGGTTGGCGGGGTTTGGGCTGCCCCTCTCCCTGTCCTATAACAGTTTCACCAGAGCTCCCCTTTCGGCGAATTTCCCAGGTGAGTTTCTCCATGAAACAGAGACAGTGGTTATATTTAAAGGGCAGGTTTATTAGGGCAAGGGACAGAAGAGTAAAAGACACTTGCATAGACACAAGTGGGTAGGAGGAGCTGCCCCGAAAGGGACAGGTTTGCTAAGAGAGGCCTGCATGGTTGCAGGCGGGCAGCCTCGAGGACAGCTGCCTTCGCTGAGGGAGGTCAGTGGAGAGAAGTCCCGGCATGGGACAGGTCACAGGCAGGCAGGAAGCTGCTGCCCTGCAGAGGGAGAGAGTTGGTGAAAAGAAGCACCTGCATAGTCACAGGTGGGCAGTTGGAGTGCTGCCCTGAGCCTGTGCTGAGACTGCACTGATACAGTCTTCTTCTGTTTGGGAGGGGCCCCTCCCAATGAGTCGGTTGCAGATTTTTGTATAACTATTTAGAATCTGAAAGGGATAGGAGATACTACAATGGGCTCAATCTCCATATCTTTACCTTTGGGGTCTGTTGGGTTCAATCTCCATATCTTTACCCTGGGGCCTGTGCTCTAGACACTCCCTACAGCAGTCTGATACTTGCTTGGGTCTTATGCTGTGTAATCTAGGCGTTGGCACCTAAGGATCTTGGTTTCCTTAGCTGTGTCAATGGTTATGCTAATCTCTTCTACCCCACCTCCTTGCGTGAGCCAGGTTTCTGGTCTTGTGGCGCCGCCTTTTCAGTTTTTTTTTTTTTTTTTTTCCTATTCCTGTCCTCCATCAGTCATACACGTTCAAACAGTCTCATAAGTTTAAACAGGATACTGTCCATTGCTCATTAATTTTCCTCATGTTGTGAAGGTGATGTGGTTTTTGGAGTTAATGGATTTAAAGTGCGGGGTCCTTGGGTTCACTCTGGGAAAGGTTTCACCAGAGCTCCCCTTAAGTGGCACGGCACGTCGAGAGTTTCCCAGGCGAGTTTCTCCACCAGACAGAGACATTAAGTTATACTTAAAGAACAGGTTTATTAGGAAAAGGAGACAGAAAAATAAAGGACACTTGCATAGACACAAGCAGGCAGGAAGAGCTGCCCCCCAAAAAACAGGTTTGCTAAGAGAGGGCTGCATGGTTGCAGGCGGGCGGCCTTGAGGAGAGCTGCCTCCACTGAGGGAGGTCAATGAAGAGAAGCCTGGGCAGGTACAGGTAACGGGCAGGCAGGGAGGCTTCTGCCCTGCGGAGGGACAGAGTTGGTGAAAGGAAGCACCTGCATAGTCACAGGTGGGCAGAAGGACTGCTGCCCCGTGCCAGCACAGAGACTGCACTGATATAGTCTTCTCTTTGCGAGGCCCTCACTTCTTTGTGGAGAGGCCTATTTGCTGCTGATTCTGGATGACTATGCAGAATCCAAAAGGAACCTGAGATTTTGTTATAGGGCAAACTTGATATAAAACAGGCTGTCTGGCTGTGGGTCCTCACCCGCACTCTTAAAAGGGACTTATGAATACTCCACTACAGGCACATACAAAAGGTTAATAAAAGGTTTATTTACAAGGGAAAGGGAATTAAGGAAATGTACAACTCAGGGAGAAAATAGGGAAACAAAGTCTTTAATGCGTCCTACCCGATCCGCTGACCTGGAAATCCAAAGGCACTCTCAGAGCTGGCGGGGTGCTGCGAGCTGGAGGGGAGCAAAAATGGGGGACCCCTCCAAAGCCCACGTGTCTGGCTTTATACCACACCTGGCTGCTTAACCTCACCCTCAGGTCCCAGCCACCTTCCCTTTGGTGGTGATGGGATTTGGAGTTCCCAGTGTCTTTGGCTTTGACCTGGGGTGGGGGTGGAGTCCACAAAGCCTGTATGGAATTAGCTTTAGGACATCATTTTCCCCCTAACAATTTCACAATGGGCCCAATCTCTGTATCTTTCCCTTTGGGTCTGTGCTCCAGACACTCCCTACAGCAGTCTAATGCCTGCTTGGGTCTTATGCCTTGTGATAAGGCACTGGTGCCTAAGGATCTTGATTTCTATAGCTGGGTTAATGGTCATGTTAATCTCCTCTACACCCACCTCCTTGTGTGAGTCAGGTTTTAGTCTCATGACATCTCCTTTTGGTTTTCTATACTTTCCTCCTCAAAGGGACAGGGATGTCCCTGGAATTCTCCAAATGCTTCTGAAACATTCTTTATCAGCTCTGGGATCAATGAGGGCCAAGCTGCCAGAAAGCCAGAATGTGCTATTTCCCCGGAAGGAAGTCTTGACTGGTCAGCCAGCCCTGGCAGGGGATGCCTGCCCCCACCTGCTGTTTGCGATAAAGCAGCTCAATTTGCCTGACAGGATAGTGATGGGTTTTTAAGTGCACATGTAGTGTTCTGGGAAGCTTTGATAATACCAAATTTGAAGGAAAAAGTCATTTCCTATTCTACCATCATGACAAAAGGAAATCCCCAAACAGCAGATATAGTTCATGTAAAACAAACGCCTGTGTATTTTGAAAGTGAACCTGAAGAGAACTGAAGTATGTTTTCTTCAGAGGGTTTCTCTGAGGAAACTTCTGTATGTTAAAGAACTTGAAGTTTTGTCCTTGTTATAGGACAGGGAGAGGGTCAGCCCAAACCCCGCAAACCTGCCTATTCTAAATGGGTTCTGCCATCCACCGCATCAACACAAAACATATGAGACTTTAATGGGAAGGATCTTTGATAAAACTAGGAAACAATACAGGTAAGGCAAAGAGTCTAGTTTCTAAATGAAGCACCCAAAGTTACCCGTCCCCTCGTGGGTAAAAGTCCATCCAAATGGGATTGGCCCAGAGCAAAGCCCCAAAGCCTGCCATAAGTCTAAAGCATCTTCCAGTGGGGACCCACAGCAAAGGGTCAGAAATAACCAGACAAGCCCGGAAGGAAAAGAGCAAAATCAACATCAAGATAAAAACTGCCATTGTCACCTCCCCATGGGTCTCACCCACATCTGTGTCACCCAGTCTACGACCAAAAAACAAGCGCAGTTTCTTCACGTGTCTCTAGGCTCCATGCGCCTCCTCCAGGTCTCTTGGCTCCATCCTGCTTCCTTCCTCAGTCTCTTCTGCAGCTTCTTCTCTTCCTGCTCAGCTCCACCCTCCCTTGGGTGGGGCAGGGAACCTCCCCCTTTCCTGGGACCACCCTGTTACATCCTGTGTATCTGTTTCCATGTACATCCAATGTTTCTTAGGAAACCTGCCCTTGGGTTGGATTTTATGGTGGTTGGTTAGTCAGCAAATTTGGCGTGTATAGCAGAATATATCCTTCTCTGATCTTAAACCTAGTAACTGTGGAACCAAGCATAAGTATTCTTAGCCATTGCTTTGTGTAACTGCCATTTTAGAATTTCAGGTCTTGCAGGTCTTGCTGTCCCGGGAAAAGACTGCATTCCAGAGATAGTTTGGACCCTCACTCCACCCTTACTCTCCGGTCACCAATGAGGGCAAACTTGCTGTAATTGGAGCTGCAGGTTGGAGCTGCATCTTGACCTGGCCAGTCAGCTTAGAATGATAGTCGGGCAAAGTGGGAGAACGCATCCTTGTAGCCAATGAGTAACTGCCAGCATAATTTAACTTTATTGAAAGACCCCTGCTTTCTTTGTTTGGGGCTCTCGGTATCTGCCACTACGTTGCAAGGTCAGCAGACTCGGCGAGCATAGCCTCCAAGAACCCAAAGACAGCTGATGCAAACCCTTTTGTGTTTGCATCAGCTGTCTTTGGGTTCTTGGAGGCTATGCTCGCCGAGTCTGCTGACCTTGGGCACAACAATAACCAGAAACTTAACCATCCTGCTTGAGTCACATAAGTAGCTAACTAATTATATGTATGGGATCTCACTGTGAAAACAGATTCTCTAGATTATTTCTTCCACTTCTTGCAGATGTTTGCAAATCTGGATCCATCCCTTTTGATGTGGAGAAGAGTTTACAGTTGGAATGGCCCTTTCAGGAGCAATTGCTGCTCAGAGAACAATATCAGAAAAAGTTCAACAATAGCACCTTCTCAAGTAAGAAATAAAAGGCACCCTGCAGGCTCCCAGTCCCAGAATGTTTGGATAGCTTGAATTTGGGCTTGACTCTAATAAGCCCTACAGCAGTTGTGTAAAGCTGCAAGATATTCAAATGCTATCCAGAGTGACTGTGAAATCTGGAGCCCGAATGTTCTGGTTTTTCCTTTTCTTCACCTGACTTTGCTTACTAGCCAAGGCATCAAACAGGGGTCAAATATAAAAAGCATTCATTCATGAGTTAATCATGACCTTTACTGCTCTGAAGGACTAGGAAATCGAGCAAAATATGGATACCATCTTTGTGTGAAATATAAATGTATGAAGAGTGAAATGTGAAAACCCTTCACACCTTATTGTCCATTCTGTCTCCCCTCCTGGAAGAAGCCCCTATTATGAGTTGGTGTCTCTTTAGGCAGGGGAATCCTGGGTCACCAAGTAGCTTTCTTTATATCCTTTCTCTGTAGTTGTACAAATACAGGTCTAGATTAACTACCCAGGAATTTAATTTCATTCACTGAAACAATTTTCAGTCTTCAAAATGGGATGATGATGTCACCTAGTGCTTTTTTTTTTTTTTTAAAGATTTTATTTGTTTTTTGCACAGAAGAAGTGGAGTGTAGGCCAGAGGTGCAGGGGATAAGATGATTCAACAGAATGGGGACAGAGCAAGCAGATGTACTGAAATCCACTGCTAAGTAGGGCAGCAGGCAAGACATGAGAGGTGTGCTGCGCCATATGTAGGTTGGCTTCCTGGCGGGGGATCGAACTAGAGGTGATAGCACTGAGACTCAATTCCTAGCACTGAGACTCTCCCTGAACCAAGCAATCCTTATTTAACTGTGAAATATATTTTTGTAAAATGGTTGATGTTTTATACCCAACTAAGGGACGATATTGTCCCAGATCTTGTTTAAGGAAATAACCTGCTCAGATACTCTATACTGTCCTCTTTGGACAGGAAAATAATCTTGATGTTAATTTGGTTTAGTCAGCATTTCTTTTTTTTTTTTTTTTTAAAGATTTATTTATTTATTTATTCGTTCATTTATTTATACATTCATACATACAAGCACTGGGTACAGTCAGAAGCGCGGGAGGGCGAGAGAACCCACCAGAGCCAGAGTGGGGAGCAGAGCAGGCAGAAGGACCGAAGTACACTGCTGGGGGGGGGGGGGGCGGCAGGAGAGGTCTGCGCGCCATGTGGGACCCTCCTCTGGTGGCTGGGGAGCAGCCAGGGATCGAACTGGCGCCGCAGAGACTGCGGGCAGCTTCGCAACCCAGCGCTCAACCGCTGCGCCACCGGGGAGGCCCTAGTCAGCATTTCTTAAAGTTTGTTTGTGAAAGTAAATTATTTATCTTTGTTAGATTTTACTCCTTGTTACCTGAATTTCAGTGTACCTGATTTATTCTTTTTTATTAATAGGGTACAGAAAAAATGTGGCCAATGAAAAATAAGAAAGTAGATTACAAGCTAAGTGATAAATGTAGCCCTTTATATTATGTTGTGCATTTTAAAGAGAAAGGAAAGTACTCTGATGCTTTATAGTTGGATGAAATTTGGCTTAAGTCAGTGCCACCTCAGGTCCCAATAAAGGAATGACAGTAGTACAAGAGACCCACAGTAGTAAGGTATCATCTTTTTTTTTTTTTTTAAAGATTTATTTATTTATTTATACAAGCACTGGGTATAGTCAGAAGTGCGGGAGGGTGAGAGAATTCACCAGAGCCAGAGCGGGGAGCAGAATAGGCAGACTGATGAAAATATACTGCTGAGGGGGGCAGCGGGCGCGGCAGGAGAGGTCTGTGCGCCATGTGGGACCCTCACCAGCGGCTGTGTATCGAACCGGCGCTGCAGAGGCTATGGGCAGCTTTGCAGCCCAGCACTCAACCACTGTGTCACCAGGGGAGGCCCAGTAAGGTATCATCTTTAATGAATCATTATTATATAGCTCTGTCTTAGCAAATCATGGCATTAGGTTATCTATAGGTTCTCACTTTGGGGAGAGGAGTGAAGAGCTCATGTTAAACATTATATCAGTTTATCTTCAATTCTTTTTTTTTTTTAAAAAAAGAGGGGTTGTTACTTCACATGACCTTTCTGGAACCACAATGGTGTGTTTCCACCATCTTTTCCTGTCTGGGACTTGGACCTTCCTAGTTCCTACACCAGGGGAAAGGCCTTCCTTTGCCAGTTATGTTAGCTCAGCCACCCTGGCAATGCTAACACGTATGGCAAAATCAGATAGTTTGGCTTCTGGTTTAAAATTTTCTATTTTCACCTGCATGTCTTAGAAACATATAGATAAAAATCTACTGTGTTTAGTCTGGGTAACTACTCTTTGTGTGATAAGTATCTCAAAAGCTTCTATGACTGAGTTTGGTGGTTACTCCAAAGAGTGGCAAAAGTCTGTTGCAGCAAAGACATGTTCGTTGTTTAGTTAGTGGCCTGCATCATTGAACGGGTGTCCTAGAAGGTGTAGGTAAGTTTTCTAATCTCAGTTCCCCTTGTATGTGTTTCACTTAAGTAGAATGACAAAGACATTATGTCATGAGTCTATAAACTCACTATAAACCTGTTTGGGCAGGAAAAGGAAGCAGAGTTATAGATATAAATCTGGGTGTGACTGCAAAAAGGAGGACTCCCTTATTAAAGTAATCATACTTTATAACCTAATTCCTTATTCTTCTTCCCCACCTCTCTTCCTCATCACCCCATTCCTCCACCCCATCGCCCATTTCCATGCTGGCTGCTGGGCACAATTACTTAAATGTACATGGTATAATGCCAGGGTGAAAGTCAATGTCAGTTTTCAGTGTGTCCTTTAGATTCTCTTTGTCCCAGAGATCTTTTCACCATATCATACAATAAGAGATAAGAGATTGGATTCTGACTGGGAACTAGATAATTATGGCTATGAGCTTTCTTTTTCTTATTTTGAGAAGTGAGTAGACTAGATGGGGTTGTTGCTTTTTTTTTAAAGAATGGATTTAAACTCAGTAACATGCAACCCTTATTCTAGAAAATGCTACAGTTTATGCTTAGTGGGAGTATCATAATAGAATTTCCAGCTGTTCCAAGTGCATTCTGAAAAATCATGAGAGGAAAAGAATAAATATTCCAGAATGCAAGCATTCCAGATCTCTTGTGATGTCATGATCATTGTAAAGGGGCTAGGCAATGCTTATATCTATACACATTTTTGATAATTTACAAAGATTTTCCCATGAACCACATCAATCTGGGCTTTGTGAGGTGGGTGTGTGAAAGTGTAGTTCTAGGACTGTAGTAGATGAAGCTCAGGTAGAATCCCCACTTTTCATATGTCTGTAGATGTGGAGCTCAGGCCTTTTGATTCCTGATCCATGACATGTTTTTGAAATATAAAAACCTAAGATATGGCTATCATTAGTGGGCCCTAGTACTAGGCACTAGTACTAGGCCCTAGTACTAGTTACATGACATTGAGCAAAACATTTTATTTTTTTAAGTCTCAGCTTTCTCATAAAAAAGTGAGGTTGGGGGCCTCCCTGGTGGCACAGGCAGTTGAACACCACACTGTGAAGCTATCTGCAGCCTCTGTAGCGTGGGTTCGATCCCAGCCAGCTGGCGAGAATCCCACGTGGCAAAGCAGACCTCTCCTGTCTCACCTGCTGCAGTGTATTTCAGTCAGTCTGCCTGTTCTGTTCCCAGCTCTGTCTCTGGTGAATCCTCTCACCCTCCCGCGCATCTGGTCTATACCCCGGTTCTATAAATAAATAAATCTTTTTAAAAAAACAAGTGAGGTTGGAACTTTGGGGAACACCTAATGACAACAGATGTTCTGTGCTGTCCTCTTTGTGGCTCTGAAGTTCAGTGGGTGTTGGGCTGCAGAACTTGAAATCTTTCCAAATGCTGAGGTCTTAATTCCTTGATGGTGGGAAGCAATTTTGAGGAAGTAGGTAACTTCACACATCAAAACACCTGAAACACCTGGCAGAGCCGCCTCTGCTCCTCGGCCTTTAGCAGCAACATTAAATCCAGGGTTTCACTGCTATGGTAGTCCAAGACTTAGAAACAAAGCAAAATCAAAAGCCACTTTTAAAGAAAAAGGGTACAAATTTGCCACATAGATAGAAGTTTTCTTCTTAACTAAGAAAGTTCCAAGAGTGAATTTCTGTTTAACAAATGACTCTGAGTATACATGGAAACTGCAGACATATTATTCATATAGCTGCTTTAAAGATGGCACTCAAAATTATATTATTTTCTTTCTCAAAAGTGATTATAGACTAAATTATGGTTAAAAGGCTGAGTTGAATAGTTCCCAAAGTTTTAGGGTAATTTATTGTGGGAGGCAGGACTGACCACTGAGCAGGTTTTCTAATATCCAGCAGACCGGGTAAAGGAGGAGTCAGAGTCCTCAGTGGTTTTGCAGGTTTCTATTGGGATTACCAGGTACAAGGCAGGCAGGAGTACTGGGGGTTTGGGGGACTGGGAGGCTGACAGGCCTCCCAGCCCCCAGCAGGTCTTCACTCTATGGGCTCTCCGGCCTTCTCTCGGCTTCTGCTTTTTCTTTCTCGGCTTCTCTTTCGGCTTCTGCTGGCGTCCCTGTGACACTGCCCTTAAAAAGCACAGTCTCAGCCCAGGTGGATCTCATCTACCTATGCCCACACCCTACTCCAGGTGCCCGCCATCAGACATGCATTCAGGACCGCAAGGATCCATCATCTATCCTAATGGCGGGAGGGCAGAAAAGCCTGACATTTTTTCTTTACCCTACACTTATTGACTCTATTTTTTTTTATAGTATGCCTAGCCCCCCCAAAATACCTAAGAGTTTTCATTATTAAGTTATTAGGTCCAAACAGTTCTTATCATGTCCCAGGAGGTGTCAATGTGTTTCCCTTGAAAATCTAAAAGATCCTGCTATGCCTCTGTTAGTAGGGTTTCCATTTAAGTTTGAATTTCAGATAAATAACTTTTTACCATTTTTCTAAAAACATTAGGCCATGCACTTAATGTTTTTCATGATTTACTTGAAGTTCAAATTTAACTAGATGGCCTTTATTTTTGTTTGCTAAATCAGACAATCAGATTGGTAAATTCACTGTCATATCCCAAGGTACTTTGGAAAATAGTTAAATCACAGCCCTATAGCTCTAGGCCAGTTTAAAAACTGTAAAATTCTATTTTAAGTTAGTAGATTATCGTATGAAGTTTTCAAACATTTATTTTAATAGAATAAAATATATTCACATATTTTGTGACTGGGTTTGTCAGTACAGATATCGAGGTAATGGAGTATGGGGTTTATGTTGGCTAGAAGATTTTGGCTTGTGCATGATGAATGCTGAGCTGTTTACACAGTTTCCCCAATTCACCTGAGGTCACTTGAGCAAAACCTGTGTGCCAGACTAAAGTATCTGGTAGCTTCCAAGGGACTTGACTCAACAACTTATGCAAATATCACATCTTTTTTTAAAATTCACCAGTTCTAGATCACATGCAACAGGAAAAGGCAGCAGAGCCCAAGCAAGGCCCAGCCCCAGGACTGGGAAGTTTATGCCTCTCTGTGCATTTTTAAAAAAGATTTATTGGGGCCTCCCCGGTGGCGCAGCGGTTGAGCGCTGGGTTGCGAAGCTGCCCGCGGCCTCTGCGGCGCCGGTTCAATCCCCAGCTGCTCCCCGGCCACCGGAGGAGGAGGGTCCCACATGGCGCGCAGACCTCTCCTGCCGCCCGCTGCTCCCCTCAGCAGTGTACTTCGGTCCTTCTGCCTGCTCTGCTCCCCGCTCTGGCTCTGGTGAATTCTCTCACCCTCCCGCGCTTCTGACTGTACCCAGTGCATGTATAAACAAAACAAAAAAACAAACAAATAAATAAATAAAACATGCCTCTATTAAAAAAAAAAAAAAAGATTTATTTATTTATGCATATAAGAATTGGGGTGTAAGTCAGAGGTGTGGGCGTGAAAGGATTCATCAGAGACAGAGTGGGGAGCAGAACAGGCAGAAGTACTGAAATACACTGCTGAAGAGAGCAGCGAGTGAGACAGGAGAGGTCTGCTGCATCATGTGGGTCAGCTCTCTGGCCTGGCATCGAACTCATGCTGTAGTAGCTGGCAGTAGCTTGATAGTGCTGTCGTTAACCCCTGGGCCACCAGGAAGACCCCTCTCTGAGCATGGAAAATATGGATACATATGTATAATATGCAACATGGGAAAATAAAGTGTGTTTTTGTAACATAAAATAAATTCAGTTCAATTTTTTGTCCTTTATTCACAATTATATTCACTTATTAGAGCTGGAATTCCTTCAATTTAACAACAGAAGTAATTCATTGTGAAGAGCATATCTGGAGGCCTTCATCAAGGTGGTACAAACCTAGTCATCAAATTACATTTTTCTTTCAGAACGCTCAGTGGATATGCTGTATAATTTTGCAAATTGCTCGGGACTTAACTTGATCTTTGGTCTAAATGCATTACTAAGAACAGCAGACTTGCAATGGAACAGCTCCAATGCTCAGTTACTCTTAGACTACTGCTCTTCTAAGAATTATAACATTTCTTGGGAACTAGGCAATGGTAAGTATACCTGGGAACATCCCATTACTAAGTAGATTCCTTTTGGGATTATTTGTTCTTATTCATGATATTCCTTTTGATTTTAGCAAATCTACTTTAGCACATTCACATCAATACCTAATAATAAAACTATTGGCAGAAAATGCCTTTATATTTCCCAGAACCTATTGTTAATCCCTCTTTATTTTTAATTTGAGCTGAGAACAACTAGTTGGCTCCAGAACTTCCACAGCTCAGTTTCCCTTGAGTTTTTCAGGGTCACTCAAGTGTATTCTTGTCAGGCTGGACTCAGTGAATCTGTAATATACAGTTTGTTTTCACCCTTCCATTCCTTTTGCCGTTTGTCAACTTGTCAGTTAACCGTAATAGTCCCATTGCAACCCCATGATGTGCTCAAGGTAGAATTATCCAGTATATAATCCTACCTGGGAACAGTTCCTGATTATCTACTTCATTCTTTTTTGTAAAGAACTTATAAATTCTAACTAAAGTGCTAATCATTAGCCACATACTTTCAAAACATGTATAGATCTCTAATGGGAATGGCAACCCTTGCATCAGTGAAATTTAAAGAATTTTTTTTTACATTAATTCTTATTCTACATCCAGATACAATGACCACAATATAGAAAACTACTTTTATTAATTCCCCCTTTTCACTCATTGCAGGTTTACTTACATTACTAATTGGACCTACTTTCTGTTATTTCAGGAAGTCAGGATCATTCCCCTCTCGCTCTGTTCTCATTTCTTCACCCATTCAGAGAACTCTTTTATTAAAGAAATCATATTTATAGTGTTTTTTCCACACATTGGCTAGTGGAACTGACAATAAAATAGGAAATAAGGTAGTAATAGAATAAGCACTATCCATTAAATTCTGAGCATTTAATAAGTATTAACTTATTTTATCTTTATAAGTACCCTGAGATAGACATAATTATGATGGTCATTTCACAGATGATAAAAGAGGCACAGAGAAAAGAGCTAGAGATGAATTACTGTATGATGCTGAGCAACTAAATGGAGGAGTTGCAATTTGAACCCAGGCAGGTTGGCTCCAATGCAAGGTCTTCTGCTTTCTGGAGACTTCCATTGTAGAGGTAGGGAGCCAGAATGGCAAGAAAGCAAACCAAGAGATAAGATACATAGACATGTATCTTAGAGATGTGTTAATGACATGTAATGAGATGTGTTATGACAGTGTCTAGCTATAGATTTTGGCATCAGGATATGGAGGATAACTGTCAAGTTGAAACACAGAAAACAGTAGAAGCTTAGAAGCCACTATATTGTGCTAGATCCTGAACAACTTTGCTACAGCAACTAATAGGCCATCTGCACCCATCCTTACCCATCTCTCTGCATCCCTCCCTTCTTATTTTTTCCCTCTACCCATTTCAAACTCTTTTACTCTTCAGAGTAAGGTGAAAGAGTTATGTTATTATACTTTCTTCTTCCTTGGGTCTCATTTTGCAAAGAGATCTGGTTTCCAGGGAGATGGAGAAGACATCAGGGAAGAGCCTGAACAAGGTGCATTTGGCAAGTGGATCGGACACGTCCTGTGTCTCCTTCCCATCACTCGAGCGTTGCTTTTCCAGGCTCACTTGAGTAAAAATTCTAAGTAAAACAAAACATTCTAAGCAAAGCTTTTAATGGCATTGTAGAAAACCGCTTAAATGTCTTACTCCACACCCAGCCTTCTTGTTTTAAAAGCACATTAGGCTATTAAATACTGGATACAGGCTATTTCCAAAATATCCCTGCTTTAATATCCCCCATTATTAGCTTCAAATACTCCCTCACACCTCAGATACATAAAGTTTTCTTTCTCTAGAATAGCTTCTTTATAAGCAGGATTTTTGCTTTTTCTTGCCTAAGTTTTTGTAATTTGGAAAATGTGTTGTTGCTTTTATAAGTGCTGCTGTATTTACTTTTAAATATATGATTTCTAGAAAACGCTTATTTTGAGAATTGCTCTTTCAGAACCTAACAGTTTCAGGAAGAAGGCTGGTGTTTTCATCGATGGGTTGCAGTTAGGAGAAGATTTTATTGAGTTGCATAAACTTCTAGAAAAATCCACTTTCAAAAATGCCAAACTCTGTGGTCCTGATGTTGGCCAGCCTCGAGGAAAGACTCTTAAGATGTTGAGGAGGTAAGAGCTAGAGGAAGCAGAACCACTTTTCTTCAAAACAATAATTTTCTCTGGCAGAGACTCCTCAGTAGTCCGCATGTTACTAGACCATTTGCTACCGAACAAGGTCGTTTGCTAAAAGAGAAGGCTGACCTGTTCAGAATACTAAGGATCAGGGGACAAATGGCACCTAAGATATATTTGTATCAGGGCCTCCCTGGTGGCGCAAGGGGTTAAGCACAGCACTCTGAAGATATACACAGCCTCTGCAACACAAGTTCGATCCCTGGCAGGCCAGGGAGGTGACCCACATGGCGCAGCAGACCTCTCCTGTCTCGCCCACTGCTCCTCTCAGCAGTGCATTTCAGTCAGTCTCCCTGTTCTGTTCTCCACTCTCCCTAGTGAATCCTCTCATCCCCCCACACCTCTGGCCTGTACCCCAGTTCTTGTATGCATAAATTAATAAATCTTAAAAAAGATACATCTGTATCAGAATTAGTAAGTTTATGTTTGTCTGATCCTAATATAGTAAGTAGTCCATTATTTCTAGGAAATAAAATGATGTTCATGTGTTATATATATATATATATTGTACATATGAGAATTAAATAGCATCATAGTTTTGTTTGTTTTTTTCCCTAGTTTCCTAATGGTTGGGGGAGAAGTAATTGACTCAGTTACATGGCATCAGTAAGTATGTCTTCTGCTCTTAAAACTGAGAAAGTGATGCTAGCTTTTACTTAGTAAAAGTAATGCTAGCATTACTTAGTTTTCAAAAAATGATTTCCATTTAACTACTAATTGACTTCATAGTTCAAATAAGTAATGTCTTAAGCAGCAGCACTGTTTTAGAATTTTAATGTTAATATAACAAAACATTTAATTTATTTAAATAATGTGGTAGTTACTGCAAGATCAAGGCACGCTATCATTTAATAATTGAAACAGATAAGTAACTAAAATTTATCTATCAAAGAATGGGTAATTCATGCATGAATACCTGCAATGTGGCTTTGACTTCTCAAGACAGTAATTGACCCCCTTCCACCCTGATCTCTCCCTCTAAAACTTGTGCCTTTTTATTTTTTATAACAGGGGACTCGGAAGAGATAGGAAAGGGAGCAAAGAGAATCATCTATTTAAAAGCATAAAGCTTATTTTTTTCTGAATTTTTTCTGATTTAGCTACTACTTGAATGGTCGAATTGCTACCAAAGAAGATTTTCTAAACCCTGATGTGTTGGACAGTTTTATTTCATCTGTACAACAAATTTTACAGGTAATAATCTTTTTTTTTCTTTTTGATGTAAAACCAGGGTCCTAATTTTATTGTCTGGTTGATTCTAAATTCTGTATGTGTATAAATGTATGTGTTTTTCTATGTTTACAGAATAGGTACTAGGTCTTATATACCTTCAGTCCCTCTTGGCATTGGGTCTTATCTTTGAATGTTGATTAAAAGTTAAAAATAATCCCCATAGCCTTTTGGTAGAATTAATTCTCATGTGTAATAAGAATGGGATTATTTACATTCCTTCCACACTCAGTATTTCAGCAAAAGTAAAGTGCCCAAGACCTAAGTGACTGTGAACATATTTTGTAACTACATGGAATGAATGAGTCTGGGAATACAAGTTTTGGGTTGTCATTAATCTTCAGCACCATAATTGGTAGGATTGTTTGCAATTACCATGGGAACTTTCCTGTTTCTTAGGTGGTTGAGGAGATCAGACCATACAAGAAGGTTTGGTTAGGAGAAACAAGCTCTGCCTACGGGGGTGGAGCGCCCTTGCTGTCCAACACCTTTGCGGCTGGCTTTATGTGAGTGAGGTCGCACTCCCCTCGGGAATTTACTTGCAGCCTTCTCCTATCCTCCTGTTCAGCTGAAATAGCTCATCAGGCAAAAATCAAAAATAATCTGTGGTTGAGCCCCAAAAGGTGTGCCAGACTGTGAGAAAATGACTTACTAGTGCTTGTTGGACATTTGTAACATGTGTCCCAAATCAATCATTTTTTGAATGAATTGCTTTACAAGTGTTGTTCCTTAATTATGGCTCATAACTATGCCAAGGATTCCTTCCTTTATGGGAGTACACTGCAAAAAAGTTCATTGAGAACTTTGACCCTGAAAAGGATATTTCATACATAAAGATATACTCGTAAATTCCCAATGTTTAGAACCTGAAGGAGGGACTTTCAGTGAATTTAAAGACTCACTTGGTCACTCAATTATCCATCCACCACAAATTGGTGGCTTTAAACAACTATCTTACTTATATTTCATAAGTCTGTTCACATTCTTAATCTGTTCTATATCCACCTATTAAGATACCCTTTATGCTTATGGAGCTGTGAAGACAGAGGAAAGAATGGAGGTGTTTGTTTTGTTATTAACTAAAGATGGGAGGGGGCAGTGTCCATAAAAAGTTCTGATTTTATTCTATTTATTGTAGAGTGCTACCGCTGACTAAAAGCACTCTTCAGACCTCACTTGTAGGCTGGGGCCCAGGGTGAGGAGTCAGGTAGGATGTTGTCTTACTATGAGTAGGACTCCTGAGGCATATTTTTAGTCTTCTGGGCTTTGTTCTCATTGCTGAAGCATGGAACTATGTGAAGGAAGGATAGTCTCCATTTCCGTTCAATGACTTATTTATAATTAATTTGTCCCACACAGATGATTAAATCAGGATAATATGGGATTCGAATTGAGTTATTCTGTTTTCCAAACTTAAAGAAAACTGCTCTTTGCAATTTTCCAGGTGGCTGGACAAATTGGGCCTGTCAGCAAGGATGGGTATAGAAGTGGTGATGAGGCAGGTGTTCTTTGGAGCCGGAAACTACCACCTAGTAGATCAAAACTTCAAGCCTTTACCTGTAAGTGACCACTGTTAGGCTATTTCTATGAATACAGTAGATTACATTGGGGACACCTTATTTTTTTTAAAGATTTATTTATTTATTTATTCAAGCACTGGGTACAGTCAGAACCGCGGGAGGGTGAGAGAATTCACCAGAGCCAGAGCAGGCAACAGAACAGGCAGACTGATGAAGAAATACACTGCTGAGAGGAGCAGTGGGCGCGGCAGGAGAGGTCTGCATGCCATGTGGGACCCTCACCGGCAGCTGGGGATCAAACGGGCACTGCAAAGGCTGCGGGCAGCTTCGCAGCCCAGCACTCAACAACTGTGTCACCGGGGGAGGCCCTGTTTTGTTTTTTTTAAGATTTATGTATTTATGCATACAAGAGCTGGGGTAGAGACCAGAGGCGTGAGTGGCGGGGGTGGGGTATACATCAGAGACAGAGCAGGGAACAGAACAGGCAGACTGACCAAAATACACTGCCGAGGGGAGCAGTGGGTGAGACAGGAGAGGTCTGCCTCGCCATGTGGGTTTCTCCCTGGCCGGGGATCGAACTCGCGCTAGAGTGGCTGTGGATTGCTTCATAGTGCGGTGCTTAACCCCTTGCACCACCAGGGAGGCCTGGGGGGCACCTTGTTTTAATCACCTATTATATAGTCTATCCTCTCAATTGATTCAGTGCTCTCATTAAATAATAAACCATGGAACAATAAATAATAAACTATGAGATGACATATTAGTGAAATCCTAAAGATCATTCATTCCAACATTTCAGTGTCTCAAGAGAATTTTTTGTAAACTAAATCAAAATTAAAACTGACTTGCAGTATCCAAAACTTCAAAATATTTTAATCATGAAATCTTCACTTACTTAACTTAAAAAAAAAAAAAATAACAATCTGGGCCTCCCTGGTGGCCTAGGGGTTAAGTTTCAGCACTATCACTGCTACAGCCTGAGTTCCATGCCAGGGAGCTAACCCACTTATGGCCCAGCAAACCTCTACTGTCTCACCCCCGGGTCCCCTTGACAGTATATTTCAGTAAATCTGCCTGTTCTGCTCCCCACTCTGTCTCTGGTGAATCTTCACACCCCCTGCACGTCTGGGCTACACCCCAGTTCTTCTACACACACACACACACACACACACACACACACACACACACAAAGGTTTAACAAAAAAACTCACTCTTGGGCCTCCCCGGTGGCGCAGCAGTTGAGAGCTGGGCTATGAGGCTGCCCGCAGCCTCTGCAGCCCTGGTTTGATCCCCGGCCGCCGGCGAGGGTCCCACATGACGTGGCAGACCTCTCCTGCCGCGCCCGCTGCTCCCCTCAGCAGTGTGCTTTGTCAGTCTGCCTGTTCTGCTCCCTGCTCTGGCTCTGGTGAATTCTCTCATCCTCCCACGCTTCTGACTGTATCCAATGCTTGTATAAATAAATAAATGAATCTTTTAAAAAATAAATAAATAGGGGCCTCCTCGGTGGCGCAGCGGTTGAGCGCTGGGTTGTGAAGCTGCCCGCTGCCTCCGCAGCTCCGGTTTGCTCTGGTTTGCTCCCTGGCCACTGGAGGAGTGTCCCACATGGCGCGCAGACCTCTCCTGCCACCCGCTGCTCCCCTCAGCAGTGTACTTCGGTCCTTCTGCCTGCTCTGCTCCCCGCTCTGGCTCTGGTGAATTCTCTCACCCTCCCACACTTCTGACTGTACCCAGTGCTTGTATAAATAAATTAAAAAAATAAAAATAAATCTTAATAAATAATAAATAAACAAATAAATAAAAACCTCACTCAAGAATTGGTTATTTTGTTAATGATCTTCAAAATATTTATGAATAAAGTCTAATTTCCCACTTTAAATCAGGAAATGTAGTATTTCAATGCAAAAAGTCACCTGAAAGATACATATTTATAATTACGATAGTACACATATAGCCCACATGCTCACCTTCCTTCAACTCAAGAAGGACCTTGATTTTTATAGTCTAAAATGGCAGTTAAGGATATTTATTTTCTATGAATAATTCCTAAAGATTATTTAAATATTATGGGAAAGCTAAAGAAATTTTACAAAAAATACATGCCAAAATATAAGCTAGACTTTTGTGGCCTATAGCTAGATTTTCCCAACAAAATTGCCTGTAATCTATAGTATTCCAAGCTTGTAGAGCATACTGTTGATAATTTTTAGAAAATTTTTAGTAAAGTGACCTTGCATGAAAAGGAATCTGTCTTCCCCAAGTATATGATGAGTTATCTGTAACGATAAACCAAACATGATCATTTCTTTAGACATTCTTTAGATCATTTCTTAAATGATACTTGAAAAAAGCATGGTAGTTTTTACAAAATTCATTTTGAGTACAAAAGCTAGAAATTAGCCAGTTATCACCCTTGCCACTCTTTTCAGTTTCCTGGTGGAGATGGAACTCAGGTCATAGCGTGATAGGATTATATCGCTCAGACAACACCTGTGCCACCAGGGAGGCCCCATATCTATTTTCTTATGTGATTTGCACTGTGAGGTATCTTAGATCCATTTTTCAGAAGAGCACGTTCAAATTGAGAAGAGGTTGCATGATTTGCTGGAAGCCACACAGCTGTCCCGTGTTACCCCCCAAAAATCCTATTCAATTCTGGCTCTAAGGCCTGCATGCTCCCTACCCTGCCAGTTCTTGAAACTCGCTAATGTCACCTTTAAAAAGACTGCATTGATTCTTCTATTGTCTCCAGTTAAGAATTTGTATTTAAGTAGAGGAGCAAAACCTGTTTGCCCTGTTTGCTGAGGTCACCTTCCTTCAACTTAAGAAGGAAGAATTGAGGGGTGTATATTGAGTGAGTTTATTAGGAAGAAAGGAAGGGGGCCTCCCTGGTGGCGCAAGGGGTTAAGATGCAACCTATGAAGCTATCTGCAGCCACTGCAGCACGAGTTTGATCCCTGGCCAGGGAGCTACCCACATGGCACAGCAGACCTCTCCTGTCTCATCCACTGTTCCCCTCTGCAGTGTATTTCAGTCAGTCTGCCTGTTCTGTTCCCCACTCTGTCTCTGGTGAATTCTCTCAACCCCCCCCCCTTCCCACCCCCACACCTCTGGCCTGTACCCCAGTTCTTATATACATGAATAAATAAATCTTTAAAAAAAAAAAAAGAAAGGGAAGGAGGGAGGGAGGACTTTTGTTATAATAAGTTTCAAAGTAGAGAGAAAAATATATAACTCCCCAATCTTGTTTAATCCATAACCTTCCCATTCCTCATGTCCTACCTACTAGATTACTTTGAAGCAAATTTCGTATATATCAACTTCATCCGTGAATATTTCAGCATTTATCTCCTTTGTAAACACATGGCAAAATATGTTTATCATACTTTAAAACATTAACAAAATTTCCTCAGTCTCATCAAATATTTAGTGTTTCACATTTTCCTTATTGTCTCAAATGGCTTTAATAATTGACTTATTATCAGAATCCAAGCAAGGTCCATGCATTGCTTTTTTTGATATCTCTAAATCCATCCATCCTAAAGTTCTCCTCCCATTTTTTGGCGCTTGGAATTGATTAAAGAAATCAGGTGATTTGTTCTATAGTATTTTCCACATCCTGGTTTTTAATAAATTTATTTCTGTGGCATTATTTACTATGTTCCTCATTCCCTTTATTTCCTATCAACTGTTAGAACCTAAGACTTGCGTTTATTGAGTTTTTTTTAATTAAGATTTTTAAAATTTTGTTTTGCAAGAATTCTTTGTAGGTAATTTGTGCTTCCATCAAGACAGACATAATGTCTGGTTGTCTCCCTCTTTTTTTTTTGGACCTTGATATATATTATTGATCATTGCCTAATCTTTACTTTGTGTGTGTGGGGGAGATGCTATAAGGTTTTCAAGGAAATTTTTTTATTTTATTTTTTAAAGATTTATTTTATTTATATAAGAGCTGGGGTACAGGCCAGATGCTCAGGAGGGTGAAAGGATTAACCAGAGACAGAGTGGGGAACAGAACAGGCAGACTGACGAAATACACTGCTGAGGGGAGCAGTGGGCAAGGCAGGAGAGGTTTGCTTCACCATGTGGGTTGCTCCGAGGCAGACCAGGATCCAATCGGCACTGCAGAGGCTGCAGACAGCTTCGCAGCACTTGACTCAACCACCTGTGCCACCAGGGAGGCCCTTAAGGAAATTATTTTTGTCTCTTAACAGATGTTTTATTTTTAATATTCCCCTGTGTGTATGTGTCTGTCTGTTGATATATCTGTGTGTAAAGTTCTGCTTTCAGCTTTGCTTTCAATTGTTGGTTGGGGGATTACCAAAAATATTTAAACTGTCTTTGAGCAATGAAATGCTTCCTGAGATTCATCTCATTCAGGCATGGCCCTCTGAATTGTGGGAACAGTCTTCCAGTGGTTAAAAAGCAGGAAACAAGATATTGCTTTCAGACTCATGGTGATAAAACAAACCAAAATATGAATCGTATTTGAATACCTCTATAATAACAATCACACTCTTTTGTCAGATAACTATTTGCTTCACCCTGTTTTTGTTGAATAAAGTAATAAGTAAAGATCTATTTTGTCTCCCCTTTCCCTAACCACCACAACTAGGATTATTGGTTATCTTTTCTATTCAAGAAACTGGTGGGCACCACTGTATTAATGGCAAAAGTGAAAGGTCCAGACAGAAGCAAACTTCGAGTTTACCTTCATTGCACAAATATCAACCAGTAAGTATGTCAAAGCACGCTCTTTACAATCAATATGTTTTAATCAGTAACCATATAACTTTCTATTCTAACACCCTGCTGTCCTCTGTCTATTCAGTTCTAAGGGTGCTCATTGCTCTTTATTTTTTTTCATATTCATAGTGATATGGTGACAGGATCTAACCAAAAAAAAAAATGGCAAGCTTAAATTTAGGTATTTGTATTCCAGCAAAGACTGTATAGAATTAAAATTGTCATAATCCATAAATGGAAGTATATCTTGAATTTAGATAAAGAATAGTAAAAATATTGGAACATTAACTGTTTTCATGTGAATGATTAATTCATTGAATGACTGTGAGTGAATATAAGTATGAATATAAATTCATATAAATGAATAATCACATGAATATACTTATCACCCTGTATCATGTCTGATAAATTTAATAAGGAAGAAGATGAATGAAAAGAAGGAGAGCAACAATACTTTTGTTTTCAAAGGTTTCAACCCAGTTTCTAGAATTGAAAGGCCATGGAGATTTTTTTTTAATTTATTTTTAATTTTTCTGTGGCAAAGATTCAAAATACCAGAAATATCTTAAATTTAATATTTGCACTTAAGACCTTTTTTATTAAATTTATTTATTTATTTACATTGTTCAATTTTGGATAGCATTTGTCTCCATAGTTCTCCCACCGCCACAGCACCCATGAGCCATCACTATAGTTGGTCCCTTGTGGCCATGGAGATTGTTGTAGCTCAGTATTGTGGCCCTTAGATAGCAAAAAAAATTTCCAAGATCTCAAATTTTTTCCCTTTTCTTAGTTGCAATCTAAAATACTAATTCTGACTTCAAAAGTCACCCATCCCATAGGGACATAGTTTCGATGAATAAATTCTGAAATGTGTCAATAGATTTACTTTTCTTGTTTATTTCCGTATTTTCTATGGCTGGAAAAAGGTCCTGTTTAAGTGGTGTGTGATTCACACGAACACAAAATCCACTTTTTACCATTTAACTTTCCTTTGTTTCAACAATGGGGTGCTGACTGACTTCCTAGCAACTCAGCCTGGCAAAGGAGAAAAGATCTCAGGGTGCTCTAGCCAGAAAATGAAGTTTGAAGAGCATTATCTGTAATCAGGTTTTCAAAATAAGATTGAATCAGTGGTCTAATACTGTAGAAGGAAGGATACAAAGAGGGCCTGCCATCATTATCGATACTAAAACTTAGTATCCATTCATCATATTTATAATTGAGTTTTTGATTGCTTCAACTAGATAAAAATTGTACTGAGTTAATCTGTTTATTTTTAGCCCAAGGTATAAAGAAGGAGACTTAACTCTGTATGCCTTAAATCTCCACAATACCACCAAGCGCTTGCAATTACCATATCGTTTCTTTGGCAAACAAGTAGACAAATATCTTGTAAAACCTTCAGGACCTGATGGATTACTTTCTGAGTGAGTAATTTTCCTTGTTTATTTCAAACTTTCACCAAATTTATTCACATTTATCAGAATAAAATCTTGGTAGAGGACCCCAAAAAAGTTAACTATTTCAAGTTATAACAATTCTTAATATTCAGAAAATTTATAGATAATTTTCAATACAGATATAACTCACACAGAGTCCGAGGCAGAAGTTTGTGAATATAGATTAGCAATTATCTTAGGGAATAGTTTATATTTATTTCAAAACAACTTGATATATCAAGGCTCATTCAATGCATTTAGATTATTTGCTCTAAAAAGACACAATTTTTGGTACCACACTCACTAAAGCAAAACATACCTATATATAATTGCTATAAAGGGCATGGGGTTTCGGGTAAAAAATCACACTATGTGAGGTGGGTATGATTTTCTTACATCATTAAGATAGGTTTTTTTCTTATTGGTTAAAGTAAAAGCAAGAATGGCCAGAAATATACCTTTTAACTGTGTTACTTGTTTTATTTATTTATTTATGCATACAAGAGCTGGGGTGCAGTCCCAGAGACAGAGTGGGGAACAGAACAGGCAGATTGACTGAAATACACTGGGGGAGCAACAGGCAAGACAGGAGAGGTCTGCTGCGCCATGTGGGTCATCTCCCTGCTGACAGCTTCATAGTGCTGACTCTTAACCCCTTGCACCACCAGGGAGGCCCCAGCTGTGCTATTTTAAGTTGGTCTTAATACATTTTGGTTTTAAAAAAACACCTATTGGAAATAAAATAATATATAAAGCAGTCATTGAGTATATCTCATAAAAGCCCACCTTCAACCTTATACCAAAGAATGACTGAGTGAAGAGTTCCACACACAAATATTATGAGATTCCTGCCAATGCATGTTGAAAGACAGTCTTTTGTTGTCATGGCCATTCTCACACTGGAGCATAAAAAAACTGAGTTTACAAAACTCTCACCATTTCTTTCTATCTTTGAACTACATAATGAGTGATATTTTCAGTGACACATAGTATCAGAACCTGAAAAAGAACAATCAGTGTGCTTTTTCCAAAGTCTTATCTCCTATAGACAAGCATTTTTTTTTTAAGATTTATTTTTTATTTATTTATGTATACAAGAACTGGAGTATAGGCCACAGATGTGGGGTGGGAGGATTCACCTGAGACAGAGTGGGGAGCAGAACAGGACGATCTACTGAAATACAATGCTGAGGGGAGCAGCAGAAGAGACAGAAGAGATCTGCTGCACCCTAGCTGGGAATTGAACTCAGCCCTCGGTGGCTGGGATAGCTTGATAGTGCAGGACTTAACCCCTGTGCCACCAGGGAGACCCTAGACAAGTATTTTTAACACTGAGTACAATTCCTTTATTTTTCTTTCCTATGTGTTTTACTATAATCATACAACTTTTTTTTTTTTTAAGATTTATTTATTTATGCATACAATAGCTGGGGCACAGGCCAGAGATGCAGGGGTGAGAGGACTCATCAGAGACAGAGTGGGCAATAGGACAGGCAGACTGACAGAAATACACTGCTGAGGGAAGCAGTGGGACAGGAGAGGTCTGCTTCGCCATGTGGGTTGCTCCCTGGTGGGCTGGGGATCGAACTTGTGCTGCAGAGGCTTCGGATTGCTTCATAGTGCGGTGCTTAACCTCTTGCACCACCAGGGAAGCCCTAATCATACAACTTCTAATGGAAAAAGGGAGGGGCAATCTACAGGTTTCCCTAAATATCTTTCCATAGTTTTATAGACCTCTTTAATGAGTTGTGTGCTTTATAGGATACCATGGTTTACTTCCTCTAGTTCAAACCTTTTTTCCTTCTGTTATAAGTAAATGCATATTTGAGTGGCATGATTTTCTCTATTTGGGTTCTGTCTGGTTTTTTTTTTTTTTTTTTTTTTTTTTATATTTATTTATTTATATTTATTTGTGGGACCCTCGCCGGCGGCCGGGGAACGAACCGGCGCTGCAGAGGCTGCGGGCAGCCTCGCAGCCCAGCGCTCAACCGCTGCGCCACCGGGGGAGGCCCTCTGTCTGGTTTTGAAATGGGTATTTCTAGCATATTTGTGTCTGAGGCTGATAAGAAAAGAGTTTTTCTGAACTAATTGCTTAATAGACTTGGAAGGGTCTACTTTACTTCAACCAACCATCAAAAGCCATTCAGCTCTGTTTGCTCTGCCAGTTCTCAGGACGGCTGTTTTGGTGCCTGGCCAGGGTAAAGTGGGCTTCTCTGCACCCTTCATTTGCTGCTCTTAGTTTTAGTTTCTAAAGCAAGGGTTATAAACTACACCTATGATAGTGGACTGACTTGTGGGTTTGGAAATTTTTTGTCTTTTCTGGGAGGGGAGGTTGGCATCCACTCTTGTTAATTTTTATATTTAATTAGTTGTGAGCGTTAAGAGATTGATGCCTCCTAATACCTGGATTTCTAGGTAGGGGTTATCCTATGCTTCTGAATCACATACTATGTTGTAAATCAATGTTACCTCAATTTAAAAAAAAAGATGGATACCCTGGCAACTCTGGCCTTGTTTACTCAATTAAATGGAGTTGATTTAGGATTGTTTACTTTATACAGGCCATTTAGCTTTTCATTCTCTTTATCCCTAAAAATTCCCCTTATGCCTGTCCTAATGTACTTTCGTATATAACTTTTCTGGTCCTTGAGGCATTTAAGTTTGCTAACCCTAATTTTTGAGCAATGTGGAATACTTTGTTTTCTCCAGAATAAATCTCAAATATCTGAGGAATGATTGAATTGTCTTCTCTCCAGGCTAACTATACCCAGTTTCCTCAGTGATTCTTCTCTTTGCCATATTTATCAGACTGTTGCATTCTGGCCACACATCTTATGCTTTATAATTGGAAAATTTGCAAAATATGGATAATGTTCTATTACCCTAAATTCTTTTTGATGAGTATATATTACTTATATTTTTGTTAAAATGTTACAAAAAGTACCCTCAGTGAGTTTGACAAGTCCACACTTGGGCATATTATTGATCAGAATGATCACCTTTAAAAATTATTTTCTACTTGAACAACATAAACATACATAGAGCCTATAGAAGGTCTTGCATAGTAAATATGTAATAAATATATGAGTGAATATATTCTTAATATAAAATCAATAACTCATATGTATCTCCAGTCAGTTTTTCCAAGCATCCCAATTCTGTCAAATTTGTTGCTTGCTAATTCCTTGCAATTTACTTCATCTGAAACTTGACAAGCATGGCATCTGTTTCTTTGTCATCAGGCTTCTACCCTCAAATAAAAGATTACCCTCACTTCCCAGCCTGATGTGGAAATAATCAGCATGCTTTAAACTAGGCTCAGTATTTAAGAGCTCCTTTAGCCATGTTTATAGCTGGTTAAATAATATATCCTGATATTATTAGCATCTTGTTGCTGAAGCCATGTTTCACCATTGTAATCCGCAGCAACAGAATCAAGTTACAATGATCTTTACCTTTAAACTTTGTAGTCTCCCTAAAAACTTGTTTGTGTACCTGTAGTGGCAGGAGGACAGAGAAGGATTCCTATGATCTGAGCAGACGGGTAAAGGAGAGTCCTAGGAGCCCTCAGTGGCTTTTTCAGGCTTTTATTGCCATTTTACCAGGTGCACGGCAGGCAGGGGTGCCGGGGGTCCAGGAGGCTGGTAGGCCTCCTAGCCTCCGGAGAATCTTCACTCTTTCTGGGCTCTCTGGTGTTCTCTCCTGGTCTCGCTCTCTTCTGCTACTCTTTCTCTCTGCTGATTCCATTCTGCTCTCTTGATTGTTCTCCTTCTGGTAGTTCCGTTCCGCTGGTGTCCCGTGATGCCACCCTTATGAGCCCAGTCTTTCAGCCCAGGTGTGCCCACCTATGTATGCCCACACCCCACTCCAGGGGCCTGCCATCAGGCATGCATTCAGGACCAGAGGGATCCATCATTAATCCTAATGGCGGGAGGGCAGAAAAGCCTGACAATCATTTACCCTACAGTAGCTTTGAAAAGCACCCTCTATCTCATGCAGAACAGCACTTACTACTGTCATTTTGAGAAGTTTTCAAGACCTATTTTTGTTTGTGGCTTCCTGATGATGGTTGTGGCATTTCCTCCTTCACCTCATGTAAGAACTAATGTGGTAAAGATGCTAATACACACCCACTGCCTGTGGCCTGAGTTTGACTGAAGTGTAGGTATAAGGGCAGGAATGGACACGGAGCAGGTTTTCTATGATCCAGGAGACCAGGTAAAGAAGGAGTCAGAGTCCTGAAGCACTCAGTGGCTTTTTGCAGGCTTTTATTGGGTTTACCCATGTAAGGGCAGGAAATGACCACAGTGCAGGTTTTCTGATCCAGCAGACCGGGTAAAGGAGAAGTCGGAGTCCTCAGTGGATTTTGCAGGTCTTTTATTGGGGTTCACCAGGCATATGGCAGGCAGGGGTTCTGGGGGGCCGGGAGGCTGGCAGTCCTCCCAGCCCCCAGCAAATCTGCACTCTCTCTGGGCTCTCTGGCGTTCTCTGCTTCTGCTTCTTTGCTTCTCTTCGGCTTCTTTCTCAGCTTCTGCTTCTTTGCTTCTCTTCGGCTTCTACTGCTGCTGCTGGCATCCCCGTGACGCCGCCCTTAAAAAAAAATCAGTCTTAGCGCAGGTGTACCCACTTCAGGTGCCCGCCATCAGGCATGCATTCAGGATCACAAGGTTCCCTCATCTATCCTGATGGTGGGAGGGGAGAAAAGCCTGATATTTTTCCTTACCCTACAGTCCACCCCCTCAGGGTTTTCTGCCATATAGTCTTTATCAGTCTCTATATACAAATCATAAACATGTCTCTTGGCAATATGAACACTGCAGCCATGGCCCACAAAAGTAAATGAAATACATCACAACAGAACACAAATAAGTCCAGGCAGGGCCCCAACCTAGTGCAAAAGACAGTTATTGGTACCAGCAGATGAGCCACCAAATCTGCTGCCGAAGGCACTGCCCATACGAGGGAGGGGAATCACTCACAGCATCTACTGTAACATGCCAGGAGCCATCAGGCTTCCTGGTCTTCTCTGGCTGTAGTCTTGGCTACAAGCCACACACAGCATCCACCTCCAAGATGCACTAGCTCTGGGATTGGTGATTCTATACTGTTGGGGGAAATCGCCAACCCTCAAGGTTTATGTCTGAAGTCGCTCCAACACTCGTTTTCCATAGCCACCAATGCGACTCGCAGACCCCTGCACTCAGGCCAACCCACTGCACAAGCACATGGGTCGGGGATCCAAACTCTACATTTGGCTTGGGCTCCACCCCAAGCCATGTTCCCCATGTTCCCTTGGGGGACGGGTTCCTCAGCTCCTCACCCTCACTCAAGAATGAGCAGGGCATCACCCACCGGTGATTTTACGAGACTCACAGGTCTTCAGCATACTCAGGCTGTTTAACAGCCACTCAGGGCTTCTCAACTTAGCATCAGCACCAGCTTTTGCCTTCTCAGTTGGCTTTTCTCCTCCACCTGGCTGCTGGGCATGCACAGGCTGCTTTTGGCCATCAAGGCCCACTGGCCACACCAGATTCCCATCTCCTGGGGTTTACAAACAAAACTGTTCCACCCCCAGGGTCCCAAAACATATCAACCTGCAAGGTCCTCCGCCTTCTGGCGGGATTGTCAGTCCAAGTTCAATTGTCAGTCCATCAGTCCGAGTCTTTTGGCCTCTCCATGAATCAGCACTGGTGAGCTCCGAATCATGGTCCTCTTTGCCGATGATTCTTGCTGCCTCAGGGGTCATTGGCTGGTCCTCTCGGGCGTCTCCTCCTCCAGGTGTGGTCTTGTCCTGTAGATTCTGGACTTTGTCCATCTCCTGGGTCACCATGACGCCTCCAGCATCGTCACAAGCAAACACTGTTACTCCTTAGTCCCTCCAGGTCTTTGGAGGGCTCCAATACCCGTCTGCATGGATCTTCTTTTTTTTTTTTTTTTTTTTTAATAGAGGCATGTTTTATTTATTTATTTGTTTGTTTGTTTTGTTTATACATGCACTGGGTACAGTCAGAAGCACGGGAGGGTGAGAGAATTCACCAGAGCCAGAGCAGGGAGCAGAGCAGGCAGAAGGACCGAAGGACACTGCTGAGGGGAGCAGCGGGCGGCAGGAGAGGACCCTCCTCTGGTGGCCGGGGAGCAGCCGGGGATCGAACCGGCGCCGCAGAGGCCGCGGGCAGCTTCGCAACCCAGCGCTCAACCGCTGCGCCACCAGGGAGGCCCTGCATGGATCTTCTTACCGACTTACGCCAATTGTAGAGTGCAGGACAGGACACAGTGCAGGTTTCCTGATCCCATGCAGACCGGGTAAAGGAGGAGTCAGAGCCCTCAGTGGCTTTTGCAGGTCTTTTATTGGGGTTCACCAGGCATATGGCAGGCAGGGGTTCTGGGGGGCCGGGAGGTTGGCAGTCCTCCCAGCCCCCAGCAAATCTGCACTCTCTCTGGGCTCTCTGGCGTTCTCTGCTTCTGCTTCTTTGCTTCTCTTCGCCTTCTTTCTCAGCTTCTGCTGCTGCTGCTAGCGACCCCGTGACACCGCCCTTAAAAAAAAGCAAAGTCTTAGCACAGGTGTACCCACTTCAGGTGCCCGCCATCAGGCGTGCATTCAGGACCGCAAGGATCCCTCATCTATCCTGATGGTGGGAGGGCAGAAAAGCCTGATACCTTTTACCTACACTACAGTAGGCTTGCTAGCTTCCAGTGCAATTATGGGCATCTTATTGTAGGACTTAGAGTACAGAGCCCAGAGCTACACCTTAACCAAGACTAGATGGAAACCAGTTTTTCTGCTTGTAGGGTAAGTATCAGGCTTTTCTGCCTTCCCACCTTTAGGATTGATGATAGAACCCTGTGGTCCTGAATGCAAGCCTGGCGGCAGGCACCTGGAGTAGGGTGTGGGCATGCGTAATGGGTACACCTGGGCTGAGAGACTGGGCTTATAAAGGCGGCGTCATGGGGATGCCAGCAGAGTAAAAGAGAACACCAGAAGAGAGCGAAAGGAGCAGAGAAGCAAAGGCCATGAGAGAACATTGGAGGGCCGAAAAAGAGTGAAGACTCGCAGGGGCTGGGTGGCCTGCCAGCCTCCCAGTCCCCTGGTAAACCATGTACCTGGTAAACCCAATAAAAGGCTTCAAAAGCCACCGAGGGCTCCAGGACTTCTCCTTTACCCCGTCTGCTGCAGTCATAGAAAACCTGCGCTGTACCTGTCCTGCCTCTACACTGCTGAATGATAATGAGGACAGAGTGTGGAAACCTTTAACGCTGATAACTTTATAATAATGCTAAGCTGGAAACAACTAAATGTCTAACATTAGACAATTAAGTACATGAACTAATGTGCTCACACAACAGAATCCTGTGCAACCTTTAAAGTGATGTAATGGATGAATATTTAATGGCATGAGCAAAGGTTGGAATGTGTTAAGGGAAAAAGAATCAGGTTTTAAGAGACTATAGTATGTTCACTTTTGTTTAGGTAAACATATGTGCATATATACCTACAAAGAAAAAGATAAGGGAATATACATATAAATGTTTAAACGGTTATGATGAGTTATCAGGTTATATTTATCTGAATATTAATGATGATGATAGATACATTTACAGTGCTTACTATATGCAATGCACTATTATAAGAGTACTATGTGGGCCTCCCCGGTGGCGCAGCGGTTGAGCGCTGGGTTGCGAAGCTGCCCGCGGCCTCTCCGGCGCCGGTTCGATCCCCGGCTGCTCCCCGGCCACCGGAGGAGGGTCCCACATGGCGCGCAGACCTCTCCTGCCGCCCGCTGCTCCCCTCAGCAGTGTACTTCGGTCCTTCTGCCTGCTCTGCTCCCCGCTCTGGCTCTGGTGAATTCTCTCACCCTCCCGCGCTTCTGACTGTACCCAGTGCATGTATAAACAAAAAACAAACAAACAAATAAATGAATAAATAAATTAAAAAAAGAGAGTACTATGTGTATTAGAGTTATTCCATATAAGACTGACATGCTTCTGACATTCATCCTCTAAATTTTCAATAATGAAATGCAAACTTTTTTTCATAATATAAAAAGCATTAGAGAAAAAGGTAATAGCGATACAATGGAATAACATTTTGAGTTTGAATTCCAATAGTTAAATGCAAAGAAAACATTTTTTTGGAATCTGTGGTTTAAACAAATAAATCATTTTTATTTCAGCACAGCAACATATATTCTTCCAAAATATTTTTTAAAAAATGAATGCAGGGCCTCCCCGGTGGCGCAGCGGTTGAGCGCTGGGTTGCGAAACTGCGCGCGGCCTCTGCGGCGCCGGTTCGATCCCCGGCTGCTCCCCGGCCACCAGAGGAGGGTCCCACATGGCGTGCAGACCTCTCCTGCCGCCCGCTGCTCCCCTCAGCAGTGTACTTCGGTCCTTCTGCCTGCTCTGCTCCCCGCTCTGGCTCTGGTGAATTCTCTCACCCTCCCGCGCTTCTGACTGTACCCAGTGCATGTATAAACAAAACAAACAAACAAACCAGCAAACAAATAAATAAAGCATGCCTCTATAAAAAAAAAAAAAAAAGAATGCATACCGCCTGGAGGGTCTATGGGCATAGCTACAAGTGGGAAAATTCATTGATTACCACTTTTTATATTAAATTTGTGAAATTTACATTTTATTTCTTATATATTTGCTTTCTATAAAAATGTTTTTAAGTATTTTACCATCAAAAAATAGCAGCAAAACAGAAGTTATGTCATGTTAATCCTTTTTATATGTCCACCATGAGTGTTCCATGTTCTGTAAGATAATATTTAGTAAATACTTCAGGATTTGCAGGTCATATGGTCTCGGTCACAATTATTAAACTGTACCACTGTAGCTTAAAAATCATCTAGGTAAAATACCTAACTGATCAGAGTATTGAAATACAAGTTATATAGTATAGGTTGCCCACAAATAAACAAAAAATTGACCGGAAAAAAATCTCATGAGCTTTGTAGAATAGGAATGACACACAAACCACTTGGCTAATTTGGATGTGTCTTCTCCCCTGGCAGAACTGTCCAACTCAATGGTCAAACTCTGAAGATGGTGGATGATCAAACCCTGCCAGCTTTGACAGAAAAACCTCTCCATCCTGGGAGTTCACTGGGCTTGCCAGCTTTCTCCTATGGGTTTTTTGTGATAAGAAATGCCAAAGTTGCTGCGTGTATCTGAAAATGAAAGGCATACAGTAGCCCTGAGATTAATCTTTTCAAGGATACTAAAGAGTAAGGCAAAGGTCAAGCTATAGAAAAGCAAACAGATACCTTACAAATCATCTAGGTGGTGTTTTGGTGACACTAGGATACTTGGTGCTAGATTTGGCATATATTTTGTTCTCTCCAAGTAGATCACTGCTAGTAATAATAGCTAATAATATCTTGTGCCCAACACTATGCTTAGTACTTTGAGTATACGATTTTTATTTAAGATTACTAAAAAGGCACACCAATGATCCCAATGCAGCCAGGAGGCGAGTATGTGAAGGATATATTATTAGTTTTAGAATATGTTAAGTCGGTCTTTTTAAACAATTATTAAAGAGACTGTTAGACTTTTTTTCTTCCATGAGCTGTACCAATGGGCTCTCATCAGAAAAACTTGACAGCCACCACCTCCAAATAAAAGAGAGACAATCTTCTTAGACAGCTCAATTTAGCTGCTGTTCTTTTCTCTGTTGTTTGTCTTTGTCAGCAATACCATGTGATGACATTGGTTAGATGTGATAGTGTTAAACGATTAATGGCAATTCAAAGGAATGAAATCATGTAAACTTTAAATGAAATTGATTTAACAAGAGGAGAAATTTTAATTCAACATGGTATAACTATCTGTTAATGTTTACTTTTATTCTATCTTTAGTTTAAGTTTTAGTTGGGTAGTTTAGTTCACCACAAGTAATAGAAACCCCTGATTCAAATGTCTTAAGCAATAAGGACATTTATAATCCCATATAAGAACAAGTTAAAGAAGGGTAGACTCCATGGCACACAAGGTCACCATGGAACCAGGTTCTCTCCTTCTCTCTGTGCTTCCACTGTACATTTTGGCTTCACTCTCAAGCTATTGGAATAATTGAGGGAGCTAGTCCATGGACCCATTCAGACCTGATGGCATCCAGAGAAAGAAAATGAGCAACTTGTTCTGTATCTCCTTGAAGGCTTGAAGAACCTTTCTCAGAGGTTCTCCTCTTAGGTTCCGGGATGGATCACATGACCACTTCCTCAATCACTAGCAATATCACCAAGAGTCCTAGAATTGTCTCCTAGTAATCTTTTAGAATGGAGAGGGTTTGGGGAAGTCTATGGCACTGATCACTGCTTTTCATCAATGCCAGAATGCATTGTTTTTTCCTTGATCTTAACTTTTAGAAATAGAATATCTTTATATTTATGCCTGCTATGAATATTGTCTCAAATAAGTACATCTATAAGGAACTAAAGCTGGAAATGCTTTACTACCCTTAAATTTTATATGTAAGTGGTTTTTTATATTTTTCACATTTGAAATAAAGTAATTTTTGTAGCCTCAATATTGCACATTTTTTCTTTTAATAAAGCAAAGCCGACATATTCCTACATTTGGAAGCCCTGTTTTCCTTTGCTCCTTTGTTTATACCTCCTACTTTATTTGTCCATTCAGCCCTCCCACCCCAGCCCTCACATACACACTGAAAGAATTGACCTTGAAGAAAAGAGATCATCCTGTACAAATACGATTTCTTACTTCATCAGGTATATTCAATCATGATTTTAGTCTGGTCTTGTTTACTTTTTTTTCCCCTACCCCCTCTACCACTTAATAAATTCAAGATCTAAATTCTCACTTGCATTGTGATAGTAATCTCTAGTGGTTCTCCCTGGCTTAACTTAAAATTCTTAAATGATTTCCAATTTCTTATAGGCACATGAGGTCCTCCCTAACCTGGCAGGTACCTATTCAGTCCCAACTCTCATCACTCTCTCAGTGACTTCTATTTTTTTTTTTTAATTTTTTTTTTTTTTTTATATAGAGGCATGTTTTCTTTCTTTCTTTCTTTCTTTCTTTGTTTTTGTTTATACATGCACTGGGTACAGTCAGAAGCGCGGGAGGGTGAGAGAATTCACCAGAGCCAGAGCGGAGAACAGAGCAGGCAGAAGGACCGAAGTACACTGCTGAGGGGAGCAGCGGGCGGCAGGAGAGGTCTGCGCGCCATGTGGGACCCTCCTCCGGTGGCCGTGGAGCAGCCGGGGATCGAACCGGCGCCGGAGAGGCCGCGGGCAGCTTTGCAACCCAGCACTCAACCGCTGCGCCACCGGGGAGGCCCTCTCAGTGACTTCTATTCTCCAGCCCACACATTGAGAAATGAGAGCATACAGTCTCTTTTACATGTGTTCCTATGCCTTTGGTGCTGTGCTATCTCTTCTCCCCCTGAACTATTCTGCTAACTCTCCTCTCTAGCAAACTTTCTTATTCCTAAAAACTCAGCTCACACATCAGTTTCCCATCCCAGTAATAACCAGGCCTGACCCTCTTATTAGCTTTCAAGATCAGAGGAGATAGGCACTTTCAGGGTGATATGGACATAGACTCACACACATTAGTTTCAATACCTCCCCTATAATTCAAACAGTTTTATTCATATATCTTTGTTTCTACAATAGTCTGAACATTTACTCTGAATTTTATGATGTCCTTCTGACCAGAATTTTGATTACCAATAAAACTTAACAAATACCCATCTGTTTTATATGATAATGCAATACAATATCAAAGCAAGAGTATTTAAAACTGGGGGAGACACTATACTTCCAAAATACAAACAACAATGTAAATCAGTGTTACCTCAATCAATTTTTTTTAATTTAAGTAAATAAAAAGTGTTTAAAACTAAAACGGTAGTAGCATGAGTAACTAATCACAACTGTATATGCTGTTAATGGTCTTTTAGAAAATGATATAGATATGTAGACAGCTTGTGTATTGTGTGCCTTAGAAAAGCAAAATATGGGCCTCCCCTGGTGGCGCAGCGGTGAGCACTGGGCTGCGAAGCTGCCCACAGCCTCTGCAGCGCTGGTTCGATCCCCTGCCGCCAGCGAGGGTCCCACATCGCGCGCAGACCTCTCCTGCCGCGCTGCTCCCCTCAGCAGTGTATTTCATTGGTCTCCCTGTTCTGTTCCCCACTCTGGCTCTGGTGAATTCTCTCACCCTCCCGCGCTTCTGACTGTACCCAGTGCTTGCATAAATAAATAAATAAATAAATAAATATTTTTAAATATATACATATTTAAATAAATAAATAAAATTAAAAAAGGAATTCAAAGAATTATCCAGTTCTCCCAGAATACTATGATCTAGTATTAGATTATAGACTTGCCCATGGTCTCTAAGTAGTTAAATGAGGTAATGCATGTCAAGTGTCTATAACAGTGCCTGGCACACAGCGCTATCCCAGTTGACTGTGATTAAGATACTCTGGCCTGAGTCTCAGCGTCCCACATGCTCGCTGCCTCTCCATTATATGAGCTCCTTTGAATGGCCCTCAGTTAAGGTTTTCACTTGTGTAAAAAAGGCCCCATAGTGGTACATGACTTTAATTTACATTCTTGAATTTGACCGCTTGGGGCCTTTTTGGCTTTACAAAGGTATCAACTGGCTGCAAATCAATATTTCGTTTTCCGCGATTTTTTGTTCAAGTGATCTTTTCATTTATGGAGAAAGCTGACACGAATTTCCTTTACGCTAAAAGTTGGTGGGGGGGAGCGGAGGGGAGTGAGGGGGGGTCGGGGTACAGTAACTTCGACAATTCCCTTTTCAGGTCATTCTACGGCTCTCACCCCGGAGCAGCGTTGAACCCGCAGGCGCCACTGACGCCACCGCGCACGCCTGCCCGCGACCTGGCGCGGGGGGATGACGTCGGCGGGCGCGAGACACGCCCTCCCGTGCGCTATGCTGGGCGCGGGGCTCGTGCGGGGCCTGCGAGCCCAGACATGGACCGGGCTGCTGGGCTCTGGCGCGCGCTCCTTGGTTCCGGCGCGCGTGGCGGGCGCGCCCGGCGCTGGGGACTGGCAGGCCACTGGCCGGCCCGGGCCCCGCGGGCGTCAGCTCAGCCTGTCGGCGGCCGCGGTGGTGGACTCGGCGCCCCGCCCTCTGCAGCCCTACTTGCGCCTCATGCGCTTGGACAAGCCCATCGGTGAGTGCGGGTGGGCGCGCGGCCGTCGTGCAAATAAAAGCCCAAAAGCCAGAGCTTAGGCGCCGAGGACGCCGGCACTGGGAGATCTAAGTGACCCTGGGCACCCCTCTGAATCCTGAGCTCTCCAAGCGGGGTAAAAGGTCGCTCATTCCACAGGCTTTGTTTAAATAGTGAATCGAGCGTAAATTCCGTTTCTCTTGTCACTATTTTAGCGCAGATTTACAGTGTCGAGGCACTTCCATAATCATTGTATTTGACCCTTACCGTTAAGGATCCCAGAGCAGGTACTTAAGACAATTAAGGCTTCTTGGCAGAGCCAGACCAGATGAATATAAGTGTTTTAATGCCCAGTTCTAGCTCTTTGCACTTTTCTGAAAGTAAAGATTTAATTCATGTGAATGCAACAGTGACAGCACATCTGGACTGCCCTATCAGCTCATAATCGCCTTCTGAGGAAGGAGTTCCCTTGCAGTCCTTTTTAAAACACGCCTACCACTTGGTTTATCGAGCTCACTACTAATAAACTTGCATTTATTGGCTGATTGACTTCTTCGCTAGTCTAAAAGCTCCACATGCATGGGATTTGTCTATTTAGTGCTGAAAATAGAGCCTGGGCAGTAGTACCGAGGGAATTAATAAATTCCTACATCACCTCCTGTAAGGTTAGAGATCGGGGAAACTGCTTACTTTCAAGGAACTACTAGCCTTGCAGGGAAAGAAAAGAAAAGAAAAGAAAAGAAAAAACTATTGGGTAAACTGAGAAAGTATGGGCTCAATTATAATTGGTACCAATGGCAAATGCTGCTGGAGAAAGAGTAGTTACAGTTTATCTCTATTGCTGGGGAAAATTTCAAGAATAAATTGGTGTTCAAAGGACAGGTAGATTTTGGATGGGGTAGAAATCTTGATTGGTGAAGGAAACGTTTTTTGCAGAGTCTGAAGAGTGAAGTGTTGAATCACTAAAGATATGAGCTGATCTGGAACCAGGTAATGAAGAAAATAGTGGGAATCAAGACAGGATTAGAGATGGACTGAAGAAGAATGGACAATGAGGAAGGAGGGGTAGACTGAATTCCAGGTAATTTAGATGATGCATTTGCCATTGCAGTACATTGATTTACATTTCAATGCTTAGAAACATACATTTCACCTTTGTTCAGCCAAAACCTCAAATTACTGTTTTTGTTATTCCAAACATATACACTTACCTATTTGGGATCAGAGCACTCAGAGTTTTAACAATTAAAATATGAAAGCAAATGATAGTCACAGCCCTCCATCACAGCCCCTTGCATTTTGGTACTAGATACAAGTCAATAAAGCATAAATTTCCATGCCCAGTTCTAATCTGAAGCCTAACTACAATCTTATTTATAGGGTTTTGTGTCACAGAGCTGTAGTATAGGCATCCAAGACAGACCAACAACTGCCCTTATTCCCATTTCCACAATTAAACCTCTGTTTACTTCCCTCTGGTTTCTAGAACACCCACACCACCGCTGCATAGTAAGAGGCTGCAGAGGGGTCATGAACATATCTCTAGAACCAGACCTCGAGTTTGAATCACTATGTACTTGAAGGAGCTTGATTAAATTTCTTTACCTCTCTGAACCTTTATTATATTCTATGAAATAAAGATATTCATAATTGTGAGTTTATAAAGTGTCATGAGAGTTCATTAGTATATGTCAAGTCATTAGAACAGTGCTTGGCATAAATGTTATAGAACTGCTAGCTAATATTACTATGTATATTAAGAAGATACCAACTGAGTGCTCTGGTTCTGAATAAGATTATGAATGCAGGATTTTTTTTAAGACTTACAACTGATTCAATAAACATCTTTTTGAGTTCCTACTGTGTGTCAGGAACAGTAGAATTCCAGGTTTGATGTTTATTTAAATTCTTTTGTGGGATAATTTTATGTTCATTGTTTTACTTTGGATGTTGGAATTTGTTATCTTCACAAACCAAAGTGGGTTTTATTTTTTGGAATAAATTACGAGATCTTTCAGTCACAAACTACATTATTTCAGGAAGATCCAGCAGGTGGCACTCTTTCCTCTAAATTGCGAGTAATTTTCCTTTTAGTGCACTTATAGGTGATTCTGTTGTCTTGAAAATAATGTGCAACTAGTCAGTGAAAGTTAGACTGGATTTACACAGGCACTTTGGTCTGCCTATCACCTTCAGAATTTGTTCTCCCAAAGTTTTTGCTTTTTGTAAAATAAATGTTTCTTTCTGAAACCTGGTTGTCTCCTTGCTATCTCTGCATCTTTCTTCATGGAAGAGAGCATAATGAAAAGTCATAGGAAATACAAAAAAAAAAGTTGAGATGCAGGAGGATCAGAGAATATAAGAACTTAAATGTAGTGATTTAGGTTAATGGAGTGTTCCAACACTCCACTCCCCTGACAAATCCTGTCACAGATCCAGCTCTCCATGCGCTTTCACAATGGCATAGCTGGACAAGCTCTGCGCACAGAAGTCTGTTTCAATGTCAGTGAATCAACTACATATTAACTGAGCTTCCCAGGAAAAGTAACCTAGGTCCCTAGGACATAGGCTACAGCTAGACGGCCTGGGTTTGAATTCTAATTCTGCCACTTCTTGTCTGTGTAGCCTTGAGCATATTACTTTCTTTGTACTTCAATTCCTGTATTTGTTAAATTGGTATAATAAAGATAGTGCCTATCTGACGCATGGTAAGCACTATGAATTTACTGTAGTTTTCATTATCACTGTCATTAATATTCTCTTGTCAGCAGCTCTGAGAAGATTTTTTTTTTCATTTATTTATACACGATAAAGACTGAGTTTTAAAGTTTATACTTTAGTGTCTGCTATCACTCCCTTTATTAATAGTAGTAGACGTGGAATCAGAAGTCTGACTTTCACCTCACCGCTACAGGAACCCTAAGATTTCTTAGTAAGTGAATTTAATACAGACTTACGCTAAGGAGATTTTTGTTCCTGACACAAAATTCTATAGGTGATTACACATCTTTATGTCTACATTTTTTAAAAAATAGAAACTTTAGTTCTAATTATACCAAGGAAATAATATCTGTGAAGAGGTTTCCTTTTATCAGAGCAGCTTCTCCTCTGACCATCTGAACTATACTGGTAGGAAAGAAAGGAAAGGAAGGTAGGAAAGAAAGAAAGGAAAAGAAAGTAATTAAACTCATTATGCCTTACTTAACCTCTTTCTGCATCTGTTCCTCATGTGTAAAAAAAAAAAAGGGTAATAATAGTGACTGCTTCATAAGGGTGTCATTAAAGATTAAGAGTTTATACATATAGGGGCCTCCCTGGTGGCACAAGGGGTCAAGACGCAACCTATGAAACTATCCTTAGCCACTGCAGTGTGAGTTCGAACCCTGGCCGGCCAGGGAGCAACCCATAGAGCGCAGCAGACCTCTCCTGCCTCATCCACTGCTCCCCTCAGCAGTTTATTTCCATCCATTTGTCTGTTATGTTCCCCACTCTGTCTCTGGTGAATCCTCTTACCCACCACACCTCTGGCCTGTACCTCAGTTCTTGTATGCAGAAATAAATAAATCTTTTTTTTAAAAAAAGAGTTTATACATATGAGCACTTGGAACATTGGTTGACATTTAAGGTTAGCTAGCTTTACCGTCTTGGCTGGAATGCATTGAGCATGAGTCTGTCTAGGACAACCTGAATTCTGACTGTGAACTGGCTATTTCTTGTTTTCAACCTCTCCTTACCTTTTCTCTACAGTGAGGGGAAAAGCTTTCGTCATTTCCTCCCCAATTAAAATGGATTGTACTATTTTATGCCTTTCTAGGACTTTTACTTGACCTCTTGTTGATTTGATTTATTGTTATTGTCTGATTCTTTTTCTTTTGATGTGTAAGCTATAAGAGGGCAGAAACCACCTGTCAGTCATCATAATACATCCAGTTCCTCGTGCAGCTCTGGCAGAAAGTCTGTGCTTTATAAATGTTTGTAAATGAATAAAGTTTAAACTTATTGAAGCTTAAATAAGATTATAGGAACTTTGTTATTAGACCAATTTTGTCCTGGATCTGATCTTTCTTTAGCCTCATATCATTTTTCTCTTATATCTCTAACTAGAGAAGGAAAACTCAGAATTTGTCAAATAGGCACTATAGCCAAACATTCGTTTCAAAAGTAGAATTCTCTGCTACTGAAGTTCATGTGTGAAGTCTTTTAGCCATACAGTGTCTTTTGTTTTGACGGAATTTTGTCTAGTTTATGGGCTAAGTACCAAGAATTAATCCCATTTGTCCATGTAGCTGCCAAATATTCAGTATAAAAATGACCAAAAAACTATAGGTAAACAGCCTTTTCCTCAAGGCTATTGAATTGTATTGTACTTAACAACAGCAAAGGAAGTTTTATTAGCCATTTTTGAGTAGGTTGCATACATGGGATTAAAAATTCTGAAAGTACAAGAGTGTAGAATAAAAACTAAGTCTCCCATCCTTGTCTCCTACCCAGTTCTCCTCAGAGAGAATTCCTATTACCTGTTTCTACTATACCCTTCCTTCTATGGTCTAAGAACATACTAGGTTTCAACTGTATCTGTTTGTTTTGTGTGTGTCTTGTGTGTGCATGCTTATATGTAAAAACACACAGTAAAAAATTTGAGGTTGTCGTCCGTAAGGGTTGGACTGTTTATGAGAATATTTCATATCCCTGTCAAACTTTGGATTTTGCCATTCTGATAGGTGAAAAATGTTTATTGGGTTGTTTGTTTGTTTGTTTTTTTCCAAAAAACTTGTATTATTTTTATTGAGATAACATTGACTTACAATATTGTATATGATTTAGGATATAGGTTCACACCTCTTCAGACATATGTTAGTTACCACAAGTGAAAATGTTATAGTAACGTCATTTTAATGTGTATTCATCTTAATTGAATTTTTTTTCATATGTATAGGAGTTATTTATATTTCTTTTTCCGTGGGCTTAATTTCTAGGAACTCTACATGTTAGTACTTTGTAATATGAATTGCAAATTTGTTTTACCAGTTTTTCCAAATGTTTCTTTTTTTTTTATTTTTAAAGATTTATTTATTTATACAAGCACTGGGTATGGTCAGAAGCGCGGGAGGGTGAGAGAATTCACCAGAGCCAGAGCAGGGAACAGAACAGGCAGAGTGACGAAGTACACTGCTGAGGGGAACAGCGGGCAGCAGGAGAGGTCTGCACGCCATGTGGGACCCTCCTCTGGTGGCCAGGGAGCAGCTGGGAATCGAACCAGCGCTGCAGAAGCTGCGGGCAGCTTCGCAACCCAGCGCTCAACCGCTGTGCCACCGGGGAGGCCCCTCAAATGTTTCTTGACTTTGCTTATAGTGCTCTTTAATTCTTTGAGATATGGTATTTAAATAAATGAAGACATTTGAACTTGTACATTTTTTGTCTTTCTGTTTTTGCTTAGGAACCTGGCTGCTGTATCTGCCATGTACCTGGAGCATTAGTTTGGCAGCTGAACCAGGCTGTTTTCCAGATTGGCACATGTTATCCCTCTTTGGCACTGGAGCTGTTCTGATGCGTGGAGCAGGCTGTACTATTAATGACTTATGGGACCAGGACTACGATAAAAAGGTAGTTTCATCCTGGATAAAAAGGAACAGAGAGGCTCCCCTCAATTCTGCAGAGTAACATGGTCACATCACTTTTGAATGAATTGATTGTCCTCACAGAAATCCCGTGTAAGAAGTATCAGTATCAGTTGACTAGCTGGTGGGACAAAGTGAAGTGCACTTGTTTTCTCACCATACGAGCCACTATGGCAGCAAGGTGTGTACTTCACTTTTACAAAATAAATTAAGAATTTAGAAGGGTGAGGGTAAGGTTGTTGGGAGTGAAGGTAAAAAAAAAAAATCCATGCTGAACCTCTGAGTGTCTATAAGAACCGCTATCCCTTCCTTTGAGAGATATATTAGAGTCATACTTACTGTTACCTAATCAAATCTTAATTTAAGTGAATCCGGGAAGCCCTGTTAGCATTTGCGATAAACATTTCTTTAAAATCATAGTTTTGTTCTTAGAAAATAGAAAAATATTTATTCTGAAAAATTCACATTTTTCTTTGTACAGAAATAAGAAGAATAGAAAATACAAGTGCTCTTTATAATGTTTGATACATTATATTCCTCTGAGTTATTTTCTGTGGGTACTCTAGTGTATATGATTACTTTTTTCCCTCAGTAGATTGTTATTTTCTCAAGGGAAGGGTCCATCTTGTTTGCTTTACATACTAGCAACCATGCCATAACACACTTGACTAAATAATCAAATAAACTTTTAATTTAAAAGAAACCAATCATGAATTATATGAAATGAATATCATCCCTTATTTGCCTTTACATAAATCTGAATTTTCCTTAAGCAAGGCCCACCTATAATGATTTTTAGTTTATAAAACATCTATTTTTTTATTTTAAAAAACAGCAGGTTCTGAGAGTGCATGAAAAACCTCACAGTTTGTGACTGTAATACAGCAACCCTAATATGAGAATGGTGTCCACAGGGGAACTTACTGAAGACTACCAGCTACCACCTAAGGGAGATGGTCAAACAGAACTTTTAAGAGGGTGAACTTTGAACCCTTAGAATAAGCTGGCACTAAAAAGGGTGGTAGTAGGGTTAAGGGCACTCTAGGTGGAACGAACAGCAGATGCAAAGATATGGCTATGAAATAAAGTATATTATGCTTGACAGCTCCAACTACTTGTTTTCTATGTGAATAGAGGATTGAATAGTGGCAGAGTAGCAAGAACTGCATGGTAAAGGCATCTCTATGTCCCTCTTACCCAATTGATTCATACTAGGAGACTCATACTTTATTGATTTGGAAGTTCGCATATCCTGGTCAGTCTTTTATTCTACATAATCATGAACAGGGCTTCTGGTATATATTACATCATAATATTTCTTGAACATTTTAGAACTAATGTCAAAATCCTGGCTTTGTTACATTGTATAGCTTTGCAAGGTCTTACCCTTGGGGAAAACTGAATCAAAGGTGTGTGGTATCTCTAAATTTCTTAAAATACAGAGCTTTTTAAAAATTACATCAGAATTTACATTTAACAGAAAAAGTTTTAAAAAATGTATTCAGACCAATTTTTCCATTTTATTAACAAAATATCACCATTTTAGTTCCCTCTTAAGTAATTTTTTTCTCCCTACCTAACAGGGAACTGATTAGATATTTTACATCTCCCCTATGCAATGTTTCTGTGATATGAAGAACCCATATTCTATATTGATATTCAACACAACACTTAAGTGATCATTTTATAGCTATTGAGGTGGTTTTGCTAACATAAATTTTTAAATATTAAGTACATTTCTTTTAAAGCTTGAGTTAAAAAGCTTAGCCAAATTTTAATGCTTATCTTACAGTTTTGTAAAGACTTTATCATTAAAATATGATTATTGGTGTATGTGCATAAGCATATTACATTTTTTTTTTAGCTAAATGGCCAATGCTGTGTTTTGATGGACATCAAATGGAGATGGGGTGGAGGAAAATAATGTTTCTGTAAAAATACCTCCTTTTTCCATTAATGGCATGCTCCTTCAGCTCTTATCTTTATATTCCACTAAGTTATTTTGCTCTCAATGTTTAACAGCACCCCCACCTCCAAAAACTTAAAAATTCATGTATACCTTGTTCAACTGGAGAATTTTAATGTTTATTTTACCTTGTAAAGCCAAGGACAATTTTTTAACTTCCTTGTATGTAGCTGTTACATGTAAGACAGTCTCTCGTTAAGTAGGGATAATTATTCTAAAATGAATCCTAGATAGCTTCCCCTCAAGTCAAGTATCTTATTTAAATAAAATTTTTGTTTAAAAAAGAATATATATGATTATGATTCATGATTTTGCTTAATACAGATCATAAGAAAATGGCTTATACATTAAATGATAAGTGAGTTAGGCTATATGGGCTATGTTTTGCTGATTTTGTACATAATCTAATAGTGATGTGATAAACATTAAGTCCGTAAACATTGAAGTAACCTCAATGAACAGATATTAATAATTTGGCTTTGGTTTTACAAGCTGTGTTTTGGTTCTGTAAAGTACACATAAAATGTGTTTTGATCATTATGTCATTTTAGTCTCTGGACAGAGTGCTTATTTTCAGCATTTAAATTTAGCCAGCATTATCACTCAGAAGATGTGGCATAATCTTGTAATAGCACTGGACTGGCTGTGCTACCAAACATCCATGACGTTGGAAGTTTACTGAGCCTTTCTGCCTCAATTTCCTTAAACTTAGAAATGGCGAGAACTTGTGAGTAGCTAAAAGACTGGATTGTTGGGAATACATAGTGATGTGATGTATGTATGTACGTGGCTCTTAGAATAGTGGTATGTTGTTAACACTCAAATGCTACCTGGAACAAATCTAATATAAATATAAAAACATAAATACTTTTTCTACTTGAAACTAAAGGGACTAAACTAGGGTTAAAAGATTCAGTTCTGACTTTCTAACCAAGATGAGTCATTACAGTCTTTTTATTTATTTATTTATTTTTTATAGAGGCATGTTTTTATTTATTTATTTTGTTTGTTTGTTTGTTTGTTTTTTGTTTATACATGCACTGGGTACAGTCAGAAGCGCGGGAGGGTGACAGAATTCACCAGAGCCAGAGTGGGGAGCAGAGCAGGCAGAAGGACTGAAGTACACTGCTGAGGGGAGCAGCGGGCGGCAGGAGAGGTCTGCGCGCCATGTGGGATCCTCCGCCCGTGGCCGGGGAGCAGCCGGGGATCGAACCGGTGCCGCAGAGGCTGCGGGCAGCTTCGCAACCCAGCGCTCAACCGCTGCGCCACCGGGGAGGCCCGAGTCAGTACAGTTTTTGACAAACATTCTTACTGTATAGTAAAGCATGCTACTTTTTTCTGCTAAGGGCTATATCATATTTAAAAAAAAAAAAAAAAGATTTATTTATTTATACAAGCACTGGGTACAGTCAGAAGTACGGGAGGGTGAGAGAATTCACCAGAGCCAGACTGGAGAGCAGAACAGGCAGACTGACGAAGTACACTGCTGAGGGGAGCAGCGGGCGGCAGGAGAGGTCTGCGCGCCATGTGGGACCCTGGCCTGGCAGCCGGGGGATCAAACCGGCACTGCAGAGGCTGTGGGCAGCTTCGCAACCCAGTGCTCAACCACTGCACCACCAGGGAAGCCCAGTGCTATATCATTTTTGTTGCAACTACTCAGCTCTTTTGGAGCATGTAAGCAACCATATATAATAAATAAATAAAAAGGTCACTCTTTTCACTAAAACTTTATGAACACTGAAATTTGAATTTCATATTATTTTCATGTGTTATTGTATATTGCTGTTTTTTAAATTTATTTTTAGCCATCTATCCATCTAAAAAATGTAAAAATCATTCTTAACTTGTGCCCTGTACAATAGGCAGTAGACTGTAGTTTACTAATAACCCTTTGTATAAAGCAAACAAAAATGTATTATATTAATAATAAATAACACTTTATTATGTACTTATATGCACCTCAGTCATTGCATTCACTATATGAGGTAAGTGCTCTTACCTCACCCTCTTTCTTTTTTTCCTTTAACAAGTAAGTAACTTAAGCTCAAAATAAGTAATTTGCCAAAATTTACACCACCAGCAAGTGATGGAATTAATTTCAGATGCTGGACTGTCTGTACTCAGATTGCCTTTTTTGTTTGTGTTAAGGTTACAAGAACAGCAAATCGCCCAATAGCTGCTGGAGACATTTCAATCTTTCGATCCTTTGTTTTTCTCGGGGGCCAGCTGACCTTGGCACTGGGTATACTTCTGTGTCTGAATTACTACAGGTATAGTTGATGTGTTTTTCATAGTCATTATAAAATCTCTCCTTTAAAATGCAGGAAGTAAGACTAAAATATAATGAAACTGTTACAAAGTTGTTCATTGGCTATATGTCAAGCATGTAAATTATCTGCTTCAAGAATGCTTTCATTCAAAGAAATTAGATATTAGTATTTAATTTATTCTAAACCTCTTTCAGTATTTGTACTACATGTTCCCTAGAGGGCACAAGTACTTTCATAGGTTTTCGACCTGTGTACATAACTATGTGTGCACATACCCATATACATGGTTTTATATATGCTAACATCTCTGAAGTGGATAGAAGCAAAAGTGAATATGTTTATTTTGAAAAAAGAAGAACTGTGTCTTTCCCAGAATTGTGTTGCTAATCAATGATGGAAAAAAAGTTGAAGGATTCGTTCCTCTCAGAGAAGAAATTAAATTTGAATGCATCAAATGACTGCTTACAAAATGCTTCAGTGAGAGGAGAAAAAAAAAAAAGGAAGAGATCAGCAAATAAGTGTGATTTTATAGACACTAGACATAATTGCTTACCTTGCCCTGATATCAGCTCCATGAAAATACTTTGGAAGAAGATTCCTGGAGGGCTGGTGTTAGTTGAACTTTGAGGTACCTTAAGAACAACTTAGGTTCTAAAGTTGCTTTGTGATTTCATTCTTATCTAAGTAATATTCTCTCTTGGATATAGAGACAATTATATTGACTCTGATTCTCTGTTAGGACAGCTCAGTTTACTAGATATCCTAATGATTGAAAATAAATTTTAGAGAAGCAGTAGCATTAAGATGGGTAACAAATTGGACTCTGGAGCCAGACTGCTTTGGTTTTGAATTCTGACCATGCTCTAACAATTGGCAAATTATGTAATCTCTTTGTCCTTTAGTTTCCTCATCTGAAAAAAACAAGGAGAATTAAAACTACTGCCTCTTAGGGTTGTGGTGAAAATTATAGTGAATTACATATATAAAACATTTAGAGCAGTGCTTAATACATGGAATCACTACCAGTGTTAGCTATTCATTTGTTTGGCTGTTTTGTAACACCTAAAATATTTTCTAATCATCCTTTATAATGGGCAAAGTCAAAGTCTAGGCAGAGAATTTTGCATAACAAAAAAATAGCCATTTAAGATAAAAAAATCATTTTCCAATTAGTTTTCCAATTTCCATTCTCTTATTTAATGATTTCTAAGAGAGGGTGATATTAATTCTTGTAATGGTTTTTCCTGATTTCAGTATAGCATTGGGAGCAGCATCCCTACTTCTTGTCATCACCTACCCACTAATGAAAAGAATTACATACTGGCCTCAATTAGTTTTGGGTGAGTTTGAAATAGCTGTAAGTGTTTCAATACCTTCAAACTATTTTTAACTCTGTATTATAGCATAATATATTTTATACATAATAATACATGTATACATATATATAATGATGAGATAAAAATGTCGTCACTCATGAAATTTTTCATACTGATTCGATTTTCATATTTTAAAGGAGTGCGATTATTTTTATAGCCATTTTTATTGGCTAGGACGTCTTGCATACTTATTAAGAATGTTATCACTATTATCTTCTGAAATTCTCTGTTTAATCTAGGTATATCATGAAAAAAAATTAGTTGCCTTCACTCCACCTTGAGGTCTTTGGGGATTGGGAGAGAAAGCACTCAAGACAGGAGAACAAGGGTACATTGTGTGTGATGGCTTCCTTTCTGGAAGACTTCTTTTGTCTTCCCAGGAATGAGTTAGCCAGTCTCCTCTGCATTCCCATAGCACTTTAAAGACACTCATTTCAACATTAATTTAGCAAGAAAATTTTGAGCACCTCCGTTGTGTCCCTATTAGTAAATTGTAAATGCCTAAAATAATCTTTACTAGCCTCTAGCATGGTGGACCTTACTCAATGGTACATATTCAATGACAGATGTCAGACATTCAATAAATGTTTGTTGGTAGAAAGAAAAGTTAGGTGAACCTCCCTGGTGGCGCGAGGGGTTAAGACACAACCTATGAAGCTATCTGCAGCCACTGCAGCACGAGTTCAGTCCCTGGCCAGAGAGCTACCCACATGGTGCAGCACACTTCTCCTGACTTGCCTGCTGCTCCCCTCAGCAGTGTATTTCAGTCGATTTGACTATTAGTTCCCTGCTCTGTCTCTGGTGAATTCTCTCACCCCCCACACCTCTGGCCTGTACCCCGGTTCTTGTATGCATAAATAAATAAATCTTTTAAAAACAGAAAGAAAGAGGGGCCTCCCCTGGTGGCGCAGTGGTTGAGCGCTGGGCTGCGAAGCTGCCCGCAGCCTCTGTAGCGCCGGGTTCGATCCCCGGCCACTGGGCAAGGGTCCCACATGGCGCGCAGACCTCTCCTGCCGCACGCACTGCTCCCCTTAGTAGTGTACCTCGGTCCTTCTGCCTGTTCTGCTCCCCTCTCTGGCTCTGGTGAATCTTCTCACCCTCCCATGCTTCTGACTGTACCCAGTGCTTATATAAAAATAAATAAATAAATCTTTAAAAAAAGAAAGAAAGAAAGAAAAGTTAGGTACATAAAAATCTGTTGCATTTTACCCACCTCTAGACTTTTCTATTTTTTTTTCTATAATATCCTAACATATTTTGGGCCTCCCTTGTGGCACAGGGGTTGAGCGCAGCACTGTTAAGCTGTCCTCAGCCTCTGCAGCGCAGGTTCAATCCTGACTGGCAGACCTCTCTTGTCTCTTCCACTTCTCCCCTCAGCAGTGTTTTCGGTCCTTCTGCCTGTTCTCCTTCCTGCTCTGTCTCTGGTGAACCCTTTCACCCCCTCGCACTTCTGGCCTGTACCCAGTTCTTGTATGCATAAATAAATAAATCTTTTTAAAAAATTAGCATATTTCTAGAACTATGCTAACTGAACCATTTTTTTTTGGTAAATAAAAGAGGAAGTAAAAGGCACTCCAAAAAATTGATGTGAGCCTTATTTATGGAAAAGTTGAGATAGAGTAGTTGTCTTTCTCCAAGAGCTTCTCATTCAAAGTTCTTTTCTTTTCATTATTGAAAAAAAAAGAGTCCTCCCTGGTGACGCAGCGGGTTGGGTGCAGCACTGTGAAGCTATCCGCAGCCTCTACAGCGTAGTTTCGATTCCCGGCTGGCCAGGGAGATACCCACATGACGTAGTAGACCTCTCCTGTCTCACCCACTGCTCCCCTCAGCAGTGTATTTCGGTCCGTCTGCCTGTTCTGCTCCCCTCTCTGTCTTTGATGAGTCCTGTCACCCTCCCGTGCTTCTGGCCTATACCATAGTTCTTGTATAAAAGTAAATAAATCTTTAAAAAAAATTTAAAAATTAAAAAATAGTGTATTTTTAAAATATTTTTATTTATTTATGCATACAAGAACTGGGGGGTAGGCCAGAGGTACAAGGGGTCTACTGCGCCATGTGGGTTAGCCTCTGGCTGGGGATGGAACTCATGCCGCAGTGGCTGCTGATAGCTTGATAGTGCTGAGAGTTAACCCCTTGCGCCACCAGGGAGGCCAAAGAATAGTTTATTCTTTTGGTAAAAGGCTACATGATACATGAATAAGCATTTTCTATATATGAGATAACATCAGGAAGCTGGCATATTTACTTCAACTATTTATCTTTATGCCAGGAATTGTACAAAGTACTAAGAAAATAAAAATGACTAAAGCTCATGCACCATCTTGAAGGAGCTGGAGAAGGAGACAATAAATAATTAGGTCCATTTTTCAGTATGTGTGAATGTCTATGGGGCCACAAAGAAGAGAATTTATTATGAGGAGGAATTCTGAATGGAAATTGGCAATAAAGGAGATCAGGGGTTTCTGAGCAAAGATGTTTGGGACCCATTGTGTTTGAGGTATCTGAGGGACTGTCAGGTAGAACTGCCCAGCAGACAGTTTAGTGCCTGCTCTGAAACCTAGGGAATTGATAGGGCTTCCACAGAAGTTTAGGAATTGTAAGCATGTAGATGTTTATTTACAGTCCTCTAGAGGGTGAACTTGTAGAATACATGTTTCTGTCTGTAGTATTCTTGTTTGCTGTGGTATATAAGGAGGAAGGGTAGTAATGAAAGAAACTTAGGATTTTGACTCAGTGCTGATGTAGATCCAGCATCAACTATCTACTGATTGCATCAGGCACTATCCTATGTTAGGTAAATGTTCTCATGGATTCTCCTATTTTCAGGGAGATTTCATTTTTTGTGTTAGCTATGTTATTTTAATTGTTAATTAGCCTCTCTGAGCCTTTTTTTTTCTGTCATAAAGTTGAACTAATAACTACCACAGAGTGTTGAGAGAATTTAAGGAAGAAATATACGGAAATCATTTATAGAGAGCTCAATAATCTATAGCAAGTACTTAATGCATGTGGGTGCTCCTCTCCTTTCCTTTGGAACTCTAAGATACATTTAGACGTCTCTTTGTGTTTTGCTAATTGTAGGATTCACTTTTAATTGGGGAGCGTTACTTGGATGGTCTGCTATCAAGGGATCTTGTGATCCATCTGTTTGTCTGCCTCTTTATTTTTCTGGAATTATGTGGACTCTAATATATGATACTATCTATGCCCATCAGGTAAGAAAGAATATCTTTTAATATTTTAATTTTTTGAATTGGAATATGATTGACATTTAGTATTATTTTGTGGTAAATAAAACAATAATTTAGTATATGTATATAATGATTACCAAAATAAGTTTTGTTTCTATCCATTGCCACACATAGGTACAATTTTTTTTTCTGGGGATAAGAACTTTTAAGATCTATTATCTTAAGTAACTTTCAAGTATATAATATAGTATTGTTAACTATAGTTAACATTACATTTCCAGGACCTATTTTATCTTGTAACTAGAAATCTGTACCTTTGATCATCTTCATCTATTTCATACATACCCCTAACCCCACAGATTGGCAACCACTCATCTATTCCCTGTATCTTTGGTTGTTTCCATGTCTTAGCTATTGTAAATAATGCTGCAGTGAATATGGGGATACAGAGGTCTTTTCAAGATAGTGATTTTGTTTCATTAGGGAAAATGTCCAGAAATGGAGTTGTTGGGTTATATAGTAGTTCTGTTTTTTAAGGAATTTTTTTAAGGAACTTCCATATGGCTACAACAGTTCGTATTCTTACAAACATTGTACAAGTGGTCCCTCTTTTCCACGTGCTTGCCAACATTTGTTATTTTTTGTCCTTTTTTGATAATAGCCATTCTAACAGGTGTGAGGTGATATCTCACATTTTGATTTTATTTCTCTTATGATTAGTTTTGTTAAACAACTTTTTATCTACTTTGTCATCATTTGTCCATCTACTCTAGCAAATGGTCTTTTCAGTTTCTCCTCTGCTTTTTTAAAATCAGTATATTTTTTTCTGTTCAGTGATATGAGTTCTTTAAACTTTTGCATATTAACCTCTTATTAGATATATAGCTTACAAATATTTTCTACCTCTTCACTTTGTTAATAGAAGTTCCCTTTGCAGTACAGAGCTTTTTAGTTTGATGCAGTCTCTCTTGTTTATCTTTGCCTTTATTATCTTCACTTTTGTTGTCAAATTGAAAAAATTCATTGCCAATACTCATGTCAAGGTACTTAACCCCCTATGTTTTCTTCTAAGCATGTTAAGGTTTTTAGATCTTACATTCAAGTCTTTCATCCATTTTGAATTAATTTTTTAATGCGGTGTAAGACAGTGATCCAGTTTCATCTTTTGTATGTTTCTGTTCAGTTTTCCCTTTTTCTTGACTTCTTAGTTGTAAATTAATTGACCGATGTGCGTGGGGTTTGTTTCTGTACTCTGTGCTGTTCCACTGATCTGAATATCTCTTTATGTCAGTACTATACCATGTTAACTGTAGCTTTGTAAACCATTTGAAATCAGGAAGTGTGCAACTTTGTTCTTTTGCAATCTATTTTTTCTTATCTTTGGTTTAGTGTTTTGTTTTTTGTTTTTTTAAAAAATATTTACCTATTTAAGCATACAAGAGCTGGGGTATAGGCCAGACGTGTGGGGGGGTGGTGGTGAGAGGATTCACCAGAAACAGAGTGGTGAACAGAACAGGCAGATTGACCAAAATATACTGCTGAGGGGAGCAGCGGGCAAGTCAGGAGAGGTCTGCTGCGCCACGTGGGTTGCTCTCTGGCTGGCCGGTAATCAAACTCGCGCTGCAGTGGCTGCGGATAGCTTTGTAGGTTTCGTCTTAATCCTTGTGCCACTAGGGAGGCCCCTGGTTTAGTTGTTTTTTAAGCAGTTTAAAATAACCAATTTAAGGAGAAATTTTTTTGTAAAATGAAAGTTATTCACAATTCTATGGTGCCAACAAAATATTTTGTTTCATGAGTGTATTATGTTTATTTTATTTATGAACATTTAAATAATATTTTCTGTATGCCAGGCACTTTACAAATATTTATTTAAACATCATAGCAACCTGTAAAAAAGGTATTCTTATTTTCCTTATTTTACAGATGAGGAAACTTGCATGGAGAAATAACTTGTCCATGTCACATAGCTAGTGGGCGGCAGAGCTGGGAATCAAACCCAGTTTCCCAAGCCTCTGTTTTAATTCCTATACCCTCCAGTCCTTCTATGGATGCCTGCAAGCATTGTACTAGGCACTTTTTTCCCTTAGTAGAGGTAACAAACATTTTCCCATATTTTTACCAGTTTTTTGTCTTGATCATTTAAGAATATAATAATAGTCCATTGATTTGATGTGCCATAATTTTTTCAAAATTTAACAATTTGTCTATTTTGGCCATTTAAGTTTTGCAATTATAAGTAATATTGTGGTGATTACTAACATGTTAATGAATGCAAGTTTTTCAGGTAAGTTTTTAGAAGTGATATTACTGAGTTAACGAATATGAACATCTTTTTAGCTTTTGGTAATGCCTTCTTTATCAGTTTAAAAAATAAACACTTTTTTTCCCTTTTCTTGGATTATAGTCCTCATTTTTCTCTAATGTCTATGAAGTTTGAACATAATTTATTCTTAGTAGCTTCTGAAGTATGACTATTCTCAAGCACTTGTGATTTAATGAAATTTTTTTCTTATACTGCAATCTGGTTTTCATCTCTTTTCTGCCACTAACCTTTTCTCCCACTACATTTGTATTATCATGAAAACATTTACCAGATCTGTAATGAGCAGGACTTTCTTTTTTTTTTTTTTTTTTAAAGATTTATTTATTTATTTATACATACAAGCACTGGGTACAGTCAGAAGGTGGGAGGGTGAGAGAATTCACCAGAGCCAGAGCGGGGAGCAGAGCAGGCAGAAGGACCGAAGTACACTGATCAGCCGGACTTTCAAAAGTGAAACTTGGCTGACAGTTTAGGGAAGATGTTTATACTTTTTGCGGTGAGGACAAAAATAATTGGGGTGACAGTATTTCAATTTGAGTAATTTCTTCAGTAAAACACCATACTCATTGGGCCTCCCCGGTGGCGCAGCAGTTGAGCGCTGGGTTGCGAAGCTGCCCGCAGCCTCTGCAGCGCCAGTTCGATCCCCGGCCGCTCGCCGGCCACCGGAGGAGGGTCCCACATGGCGTGCAGACCTCTCCTGCCGCCCGCTGCTCCCCTCAGCAGTGTGCTTCGGTCCTTCTGCCTGCTCTGCTCCCCGCTCTGGCTCTGGTGGATTCTCTCACCCTCCGGTGCTTCTGACTGTACCCAGTGCTTGTATAAATAAATAAATAAATCTTTAAAAAAAAAAAAAAAAACACCATACTCATTGACTCCTTTGTGATTCACATAGTTTGCATCCTAAAGGGGTTTGTAGTGTGAAAAGAAAATATGCTGTTACCCACCCCCACTCATTATTATTATTATTTGAAATCCAAAGAGCTATCAGATTATTGCCTGCCTGCAACTAAGTACATTGTTTATAATGCAGCTACTGACAGCATATGGTCATAATTACAGCGTTTAAGGAAATGCTTACAAATAAAGTTGCTGGAGGAGACCAGTCAGCTAGATGTGAGTCTATCGGTAAGGCCTCACTCTTCTTAAACAGCAAGGATTTAATGGGAGAGCAAGGATTAAATTGAACTAGCAAGGAAACATGAATGGTTGTAGTTAGGTGGCACAAGAGCATTTTCCTCCATCTATGATTTTTATGTGATTAAATAAAGTATACAGAAATTGTTGAGATTTGAGAACTCTGAGGTAGCAAGGAGCTATGTGAAAGGTTAGAGTTGGGTTTTGTTTCTTCTGTAGTGAAATATAGTAAACAGTCATTATAGGGTAGAAGTAGAACTACAAGGTGACATTTAACTTTGATTAGGCCTGCACTTTCATGAATGACCAGCCTGTTTCTGCAGTCATCTTTCAAAGCTTTTGGCGTATCTGCGTGTCTTCTGGAATTAGTTGTGATGGATACACAATGATGTCATTATACTGAGACTGCTGAATTGATCACTTTAAAATGGTGATCATATGAAATGTGAATTAAATCTTGATAAAAACCAATTTCTTACTCTTTTCTGATATTAGGACAAAAGAGATGACGCTCTGATTGGTCTTAAGTCCACGGCCTTGCTGTTTCGTGAAAACACCAAGCAGTGGCTCACTGGCTTCAGCGTGGCAATGCTGGGCGCTCTGAGTCTGGTGGGAGTGAACTGTAACCAGACTGCCCCCTACTACACTGCCCTAGCTGCTGTGGGAGCCCATCTGACTCACCAGGTTTGACCTTTTTCGTACTCTTTTCTCCTTGTTTTTCCTTAGCATAAAATTATGAAAGTTATTTAAATTAAATGCCCTCTGTGTTTACCAAACAAGGGACCAGTTTAGCTTATACTGCTTGGAACTGCCCCCTGCCTTAATGTAACATGTAGAAAAGCTAGCTATATTATTTTCAAGAAATAATAATAAACTAAACTTAAATTTCTTTTCCCCTTGGATTTTCCTAGAATTAATTTTGATACATATCTAGGAAAATTTGATCAATGTCTAGGTTGTTGGTTGAGTTGAATTACTCTGAAAGCAAACATCTGCAAAAATATATATGTGTGGGCCTCCCCGGTGGCGCAGCGGTTGAGCGCTGGGTTGCGAAACTGCGCGCGGCCTCTGCGGCGCCGGTTCGATCCCCGGCTGCTCCCCGGCCACCAGAGGAGGGTCCCACATGGCGTGCAGACCTCTCCTCTCCTGCCGCCCGCTGCTCCCCTCAGCAGTGTACTTCGGTCCTTCTGCCTGCTCTGCTCCCCACTCTGGCTCTGGTGAATTCTCTCACCCTCCCGCGCTTCTGACTGTACCCAGTGCATGTATAAACAAAACAAACAAACAAACCAGCAAACAAATAAATAAAGCATGCCTCTATAAAAAAAAAAATATATATATATATGTGTGTATCTTAATGTTGGTTTCTAGTAATGGTTAGCAAGCCATTCATTCACTGTATGGGTTCCTGCTGGTACTGAGAACAAGGCCTATAAAACATGCAATTCTAATAGATAGTAGGAAACTTTCATTTCAGGAAACATCATGCCATTCCCAGCCCCCACTAGCTTATACTGTGATTTTTGTAAAATGAATGAACTAGTAGATTGCTAGTAAATGGACTGTATTTTTACATCAGTGTGACTGCTGTTTTCTTTGACCAAAATCAAAAAGCTGCTAGTGAACCTATATTTAGGTAGTATATTTTATATATATTATTATAAGTTACTTTGCACTATCGGCAAGATTTGTATAACATGGTATAAAGGAAACTAAAATCTGATATCCATAAAGTAAGCCACATGCTCTATCACCTTCCTTGTTTCCCTCACTGGGAAAACTGTGTAAAAGTGTAAATTGGAGGTTCTCTGGGATTTTCTAATTTTGCCATTTTCCTCTTCAGAAATTTTTTTTTTTTTTAAATGGTTTTTAATTTTGTGATTTTTATTTATTTATTTATTTTTATTTATTATTTATACAAGCACTGGGTACAGTCAGAAGTGTGGGAGGGTGAGAGAATTCACCAGAGCCAGAGCGGGGAGCAGAGCAGGCAGAAGGACCGAAGCACACTGCTGAGGGGAGCAGCGGGCGGCAGGAGAGGTCTGCGCGCCATGCGGGACCCTCCTCCGGTGGCCGGGGAGCAGCCGGGGATCGAACAGGCGCTGCAGAGGCCGCGGGCAGCTTCGCAACCCAGCGCTCAACCGCTGCGCCACCGGGGAGGCCCCTTCCTCTTCAGAAATTTTTAGTATTGTCTTTTGGTTATAACTCAGCTCATGGAGTTACCGTCATCCATTGAGTGTCTGGTCAAGACAATGAATATTTAAGTATCTGGATATTAAGTGGTAAAGGAAAACAGAAATATTGAGGACAATTACAAATATTATAAGAAATATTTGTGCCCCACTTTATCTTCTAAATTGTATTTGTAACCGTGGGTTCTGTTCTTGACACAGTATAGTAAGATAGACAAAGCTGCTAGTGTTTGAAGAGAAAGAAAAGAATGATTTTAGATGTGCAGGCTGCATAATAAAAATGGTTGGGAGAATGAGGGATGCTGATAATAAGTCTAGAGAAGAGTAGGACAGGGCAGGAACATGAGATTTTCTTGATGTGTTTGCAGGACTACTATGGGGGAAAGGAGTATGTTTGTTCTAAGTCGTTATACACCTCTCTATGTGGGGGTAGAAGGGAGATTTGGAAAGTATTGGGGGTATTTTTGGTTATCATGAAGCGAGGAGGGGTCACCACAGCCGTTTCGTGGATGAGGGCCAGGTATACTGAATATCTTTCAGTGTACCAGACACAGAACAGAGTTGTCTGCTAGATGTAACTTGTTCTCCTGGTGACATACATTGCCACACAGTCCAACACTAAAACTGGAGGCTAGGAGTTATCAGAAGCAGATTTTAGATCAATCAGTGTAAAGAAGGAGGTCTCTTAATAACTAGGACTAAAAATAGCATGGGTTGATTGCCTCTCAAAGCATTTGAAGGTTCCAGGACATAGCTTAAATGATACCCTATGAAAGATGTAGATTTTCTACAGTGGAAATAGTAAAAGGTGCAGTCAGGGCTTCCCATTGCTAAAAATTCTATAGCAAAGTGCTGTTATCTTTTCTGTATGATGTGTTTATGTGTGATGCCAAAAGTCCATACCAAGCATTGACTGAGCGTTGTATGCTTCTCCTACAGATTTACACCCTAGACATCCACAGACCTGACGATTGTTGGAGCAAATTTACCTCCAACCGAACAGTAGGACTAATCATTTTTTTAGGAATTGTCCTCGGAAATTTGTGGAAAGAAAAGATGACAGATGAAACAGAGAAAAATATAAATAGAATTGAAAATTAGCAAGTGATGTTTATCTGGGAGTTTTTTAAACAAATTTTTATGAAGCACTCTCAGGTCTTGTTGCCACATAGTTAGATTTGAATAAGCAATCTTACAGTCTCTTAAAAAGAAGAACCAGGTGATGAAGATTTAAGGCATATTTGCCTAGATTTTAGTTAAAATATCTGCTACTAAAACCACTCCAATGTCATGGAAACAAGGATTTTAGACCTTGACTATTTAGGTGGATACATTCTTCTCATAATTCTCATCTGTAGTTATGGGAATTGTATGAGATTGGGCATTTTAGGAAAAACATGTGTCTCATCAAATGACTATCTCTGCAGAAACTGGATTCTTTTAAGAAAAAAATAAAACTGCTACAGAAAGTTGGGATTTATCGTTCTTTACCAAAAGCTGCATTTAAGGAAACCATTCTGGTTTTTATATTTAAGAAGAGCTTAATTAAGCAAAATTTTTCCCTATTGCATGTGTGTGCACAGCTATTGTTACCAACCCTATAGAGAGATATATAATTAGGCAAAAAAATATCATTCTTTGATATTTTGGCTCAATTTTTTTCATATAATCCACAAGCCACATAGACATATCCTGGGTAGCCAATCTTTGGCCCCAAGAGAAGGCACAGCCTGGAAAGTCTCCCTGAGACAGCGGGAGATCCTTTGTCGGTGTCCCATGTGTGCCTTAGATGAGTCGGGGAACAGACAAAAAGGCCTATTGGACCTGTAAAAGCCCATGTCAAATGCAAAATGTCATTGGAGGCCAAGAGGATTCAGCAAAGACAGTGACCAGTGTCGGGTCCTAGTGAGGCAAGGCACTGCAAACGCAGTCTAGGAAGGGTCCACTGGGCAAAGCAAAAACCCACTTGGACCAGTCTCCATTCCACCCAGTATCATACAGACTCAAAAACATTCCCCCTCCTGGATGCCATCTTCGCCAAGGGAAGGGAGAGAGTGGAAAATGGCTGAAATACTCAGCACTTACCCAAAAGGGATTGGATTAACCTAAGAGTTATCTCTGGCTATCTTAAATTTATATTTGGTGCTCTGTGTTCACTCTACCAACTCATCTCCCCATCAGAGAAAATGGCATTTTTGGAACAAGAAAAGTTCTAGAAAAGAAGAATCCTGCATTTTTTTTCAATCTTTGCAATTTAATCCCATTCACCTGATCCTTCTGAATACAGAGGGTAAGCTATCCATTAAAACCAGAAGTTACATAGTTGAAATATAAACTGTTGGGGTGAATCTTGATACCATGAAAGTTGGCTTTCGTGCATAGAAAAAGATTACCCAGGGCCTCCCTGGTAGCACAGGGGCTTAAGCAAAGCACCATGAAGCAATCACAGCCTCTGCAGCAAAAGTTTGATCACGCCGGCCAGAGAGCTACCCACTTGGCACAGCCGACCTCTCCTGTCTCGCCCACTGCCCCCTTCAGCAGTGTATTTCAGTCAGTCTGCCTGTTCTGTTCCCCACTCTGTCTCTGGTGAATCCTCTCACACACACCCCCACTATGGCCTGTACCTCAGTTCTTGTAAGCATGAATAAATAAATCTTTAAAAATACATTATTCAGAGGTTACTTTTGTAACCTAACAGGCTGTTTGCCTAATAAGCACAGATGGTCAAAAGCTATATACACTAGCTTTTACAAGTAGGGGTTAAAATTAAAAACATTAACATTATGACAGATCATATTAAACACCCAATAATGGTAGCTTTTTCTTTTTTTTTTTTTTTAAGATTTATTTATTTATTGATACAAGAACCAGGTTACAGTCAGAAGCGGGGGAGGGTGAGAGAATTCACCAGAGCCAAAGCGGGGAACAGAACTGGCAGTGACGAAGTACACTACTGAGGGGAGCAGCGGGCGACAGGAGAGGTCTGCGTGCCATGTGGGACCCTCGCCGGCGGCCGGGGATTGAACCGGCGCTGCAGAGGCTGCGGTCAGCTTCACACCGCGGCGCTCAACCTGCTGCGCCACAGGGGAGGCCCATGAGGTACATTTTTAATTGGCAGAGTACATACCGTGCAAGGTGAAGGTAAATAGTGGATGGTGAATTGGGGAGAGATCAAAAATTAACAATGCTGTAAGAAAATGAATAAATAAATTTAATAATAATAAATCTTTTTGAGTCTTTCCAACCAAGTGTTCCTTTCAGCAAATAAAGTTCAAAAAAGAATCGGCATGGAAGGGACCACAGCTGCCCTGTTACGGCGTGATCTGTTTGTGAAACTTTTAATAGTGGGACGTGCTTAGTCAGAGTCCAGTAACAAAGAGCCAAGGTGGAAACCAGAGAGGGTCAGAAAGTCTGGTTGCCTCTCTTTGGTGGTGGTTGTGTCTGGAACCAGAAAGGTGGATTTGGAAGGGACAGGCCCCGCATGTTCTGACCTGGAGTCTAGACTCTGAAAGAAACCTGTTGTTTCAGTCTGGCTAAGAAAAGCTTCCCTCCCCACTGGTGCCCCTCCCTTGGTGTGGTTCCAACTCCCCTGCACGCACACATAGTGTTACAAAGGAGAGGAAGCATCTGTGCCCTGGGGAAGTAAGTACATTAGCATGTTAGTTTTGATTTCTCAAAAACTATAAGGGAAAACGAAAACACTTTGTTCCTCTCCATGCCCTACGCCCTCCCCGCAAACACATGCGTGCTTTTATTTCCTAAGGACAATTTTTCAAAACTTTACTGGAAAATTTGATTTGAAGTGACTTGATGAGCACTGGAATTAGCATTTGTACTCAGGCAAAGATTACAGGGAACTCTACCATTTCCTAACAACTGCATGTGAATCTACAATTATCTCAAAATAAAAAGTGTAATCTTGGGTCTCCCCTGGTGGCGCAGCGGTTGAGCGCTGGATTGTGAAGCTGCCTGCAGCCTCTGCAGCGCTGGTTTGATCCCCGACAAGGGTCCCACATGACACGCAGACTGCTCCCCTCAGCAGTGTACTTCGTCAGTTTGCCTGCTCTGCTCTCTGCTCTGGTTCTGGTGAATTCTCTCACCCTCCCGCGCTTCTAACTGTACCCAGTGCTTGTATAAATAAATAAATAATTTTTTTTTAAAAAAGTGTAATCTTTTAAAAGCAAGCTAATCAGAATGTACTGTGAGAGAAAGAACTATCACCCCTCCCCAACTTCAAAAAGAAAAAAACATCCTGAAAACCAATTTTTGGGTTTTTTTATTACATGAACTTTCTCAATCACAGAAATGCCATCCTGTGCCTAATGGGAGCGCCTGTGGCAGAACTGACAAGATCCTTAATAGCAGTTTCGAAGAGTAAAAACAAAAACTGTTATTTGCTCCATAGAGGTGGAAGGAGGTAGGGGCTAGAAGGGTGAGGAAGATATACCTTTTATGATTGATCCTTTTGGACTTAGGAATTTTGTCTTGTATACATATTAACTAGTCCAAAAATATTAATCCCCAAATCTTACATACCCTTCAAAGGTTTGGCACAAGACCTTTCTATACCTTTTCCACCCTACCAGTTTTGAAACAGGGCAGCAAGGGGCACTAAAACTGGCCAAGGACACTGCCCAAATAGTTACTGGTCACTGTCTGAGTTCTTCACCCGCATACACAGTTGGAAGACTACTCAGGCTCAGGGAACAACAACAATGGGATTTATTTAACAAATCAGGGAAAAACAATGTTACTGAGGCCAATAATGGCCGTTTACCTCAACCAAAGCAGTGTCCAGTGTTTTCAGTCCTAAACAAAAGCAGCTAAGATGGCATGTTCCCAACACTGAGGACACAGAGTTCCTCTCTGGAATAGATCACATGGAAGGAAGGTAGCATCTTCCTTTCTCTGCTGACCTGGAGCATGCAGCAGCCAGACACTAGGCCAGTTTCCAACTCACAAAGACAACAGAAGATGCAACGGAGACACTCCCGGAGCTGCTAGGATGCGTCAGCACAGCACCAGACAAGCAACACTCAAGACAGCAGCTGCAATGACCAACCACCCAACAATCACACTCCCGCAGCTCGGTGAGGTGCCCAGCTCCAGGTCTTCGCCTTCTCTGCCAGGCAGCAAAACTGGGAACAGTTTCAGTTGCTCGGCTACATGCAAAGCTTCCAAACTTCTCCCCTCTGAGGTTGGCTGTTGTAGGCCTCTCCATGTTCAGAAGCCCACAACAGCTTTCTGGATGATCAGCATGGTAGGGGCCAAAATCCGCTGACCCCAAATGGTGAACATCAGAAAACACTGAATTCTGAAGACTGAGTGAATCCACGCCCCCTTCTGTAGTCTCTTATATTACTTATCAGTAGCTCCATCCCAAAAATGCAATACTTTTTAGCATTTTCGCTGGGGTATCTATTCTCACCAGCAACCTCCTCCAGGAGGCACCACCTGCAACAGTCCTTGGCTTCAGCCACTGGATACAGTTTGAGTTCACCATTCTCTCCTGTGAGCTCTCTAGCACAATGGTTCTCAGCCCCGTTGACCAATTGAAAACCTGAGAACTTTTTAAAAACTGTCCACGCTTACGTCAGATCAATAGAATGAGAGTTGTGGAAGGGAGGAGATTAATATGGGTATTAAAAAAAATTAAGCTGCCTAGATAATTTCAACATGTAGTTGAATTAGGAACTTAGACCCTGATATTTTATGAATCAAGATTCAAGCACTCGGGGCCTCCCTGGTGGCACAAGGGGTTAAGTCTTAGCACTGTGAAGCTATCAGCAGCCACTGCAGCACAAGTTTGATCCCCCACCAGGGAGGTGACCCACATGGCGCAGCAGACCTCTCTGTCTAGCCCGCTGCTCACCTCAGCAGTGCATTTCTGCCTGTTCTGCTCCCAACTCTCTCAGGTGAATCGTCTCACCGCCCTGCCCCCCGCCCCTCCCTGCAACTCTGCCCTGCATCCAAGCTCTAGTATGCATAAATAAATAAAATAAATCTATAAAAAATTTTAAAAATTTTGGGCCTCCCCTGGTAGCGCAGCATTTGAGCGCTGGGCTGTGAAGCTGCCTGCAGCCTCTGCAGCATGGTTCAATCCCCGGCCACCCGCGAGGGTCCCACATGGTGCAACAGACCTCTCCTACCGTGCCCGCTGCTCCCCTCAGCAGTGTATTTCGTCACTCTGCCTGTTCTGTTCCCCGCTCTGGCTCTGATGAATTCTCTCACCCTCCCGCGCTTCTGACTGTACCCAATGCTTGTTTAAATAAATAAATAAATCTTTAAAAAAAATTTTAATTAAGGTTAAGCCTTCTCAGGATCCAGGAAAACCTCAGATCTCTAATGTCCTTTGGACTAAGGTCAAATTAAAAGCCATAGGTAAGGAGTTTCCTAAAGTAACCCATGACCCTCATAGATTTGCTGCAGAATTCAACACCATAATGCAAACTTAGCAACCTGATTTGCCTGACCAATGTCAATTACATCACATGGTGTTTGCTAAGGGTTATACCAAACATCTTATGAAACTTACCAGAAAGGAAAATCCTGACAAGGATTCATTAAACAAAATCCTAGCTTTGAGCAAGAGGTCAAAAAGCTGGCTGTCAAACGTCATCAAGTCATTTGTACCACCTTTTCTAAACCTACTGATTAGTATAATATTCAGACTTCGACATAAAAATTTGATGAACCTGTTCATTATCACTTGCTTCAAATTCTTTTCAAGCAAATTCAGGTTTACCTTCTGATACCAAGCCTGTGAGAATCGCTTTGAATTCTGTGTTTGTTAAAGGATTGAGAAGACACCTTTCTCTTTTAGTTAAAATAAATAAAGTAGAATGGGAGACCAAATCTACTTTCAGTCTAGTTAAATTGGCAAATCAGCTTGCTTGCACCTTAGATGAAACAGTCAAACAAAGATTGCAAAAATTTTTTATCTTCAAATGTTGCCAAATGAAGATCCCGAAACCTTATAGTTTTTGCCATTACTATAAGCAAAAACATTAAAAAAAAGATTTCCAGGGCCTCCCCGGTGGCGCAGCAGTTGAGCGTTGGGTTGCGAAGCTGCCCGCGGCCGCTGCGGCGCCAGTTCGATCCCCGGCTGCTCCCCGGCTGCTCCCCGGCCACCGGAGGAGGGTCCCACATGGCGCGCAGACCTCTCCTGCCGCCCGCTGCTCCACTCAGCAGTGTACTTCGGTCCTTCTGCCTGCTCTGCTCCTCGCTCTGGCTCTGGTGAATTCTCTCACCCTCCCGCACTTCTGACTGTACCCAGTGCATGTATAAACAAAACAAACAAACAAACAAATAAATAAAACATGCCTCTATTTAAAAAAAAAAAAAAAAAGATTTCCACAAACTCAGCAAATTCAAAAGTAGACAGTTTTCAAGCCACACTCTGCAAAGTCCATCTTCTATTAATAATTCTGGTGTTGGGGCTCACAGGAACTACCAGGTTTTTTTCCCAATCTTCCCTCTCAACTGGCTTAGAGATATAACTCTCTACATTGGGAATAAATCTGTCCTATTGACACTGGAGTCAGATTTTCAGTGTTTAATAATCCCACAGCTATAAACAGTTCAACAGAGAGGATTTCTTTTTTAAAAAAGTTCCTGGGCCTCCCAAGTAGCACAGCAGGTTGAACGCCGCACTATGAAGCTGTCTGCAGCTTCTGCAGTGCAGGTTCGATCCTGGCCAGCCAGGGAGATTTCCACCTCTCCTGTCTCACCCGCTGCTCCCCTCAGCAGTGTGTTTTGTGTATTTCTTCAGTCTGCCTGTTCTGCTCCCTGTTCTGCCTCTGTTTAATCCTCTCATCCTCCCGCGCCTCTGGCCTGTACCTGAGCTCTTGTATAAAAATAAAATAAATACATCTTTAAAAAAAATAAAAAATAAAAAAGTTGCTGCTTCCTGAACCTTTCTTTATAGGGGAAGGGGGACTCCTATTCATATTATTGAACAAAACTTCTTCGAAAATTCTGGGTTGCGAAGCTGCCCGCAGCCTCTGTGGCGCCGGTTCGATCCCCGGCTGCTCCCCAGCCACTGGAGGAGGATCCCACATGGCGTGCAGACCTCTCCTGCCGCCCGCTGCTCCCCTCAGCAGTGTACTTTGGTCCTTCTGCCTGCTCTGCTCCCCGCTCTGGCTCTGGTGAATTCTCTCACCCTCCCGCGCTTCTGACTGTATCCAGTGCATGTATAAACAAAACAAACAAATAAATAAATAAATAACCATAAAAAAAAAAAAAAAGATAACCCACCAAATGAATTAAATGAAACTTTAACATCCTTCACTTACCCTGTCTCTGCTGCTATCAAAGTTGATTCTGGAGACACTGACCTACTGCTCCTGTTGAATCAGATACCATCCTCTTATAGCCAAATTTTCCCACAGATGTTGGGACAATTCACAGTGCATCTTACATCAAATAGATTCCTGTATATCTTTTCCCAGATTAACCCATACTCTATAAGTAGGATGCCTTCTAGTCTTTAAAAGAGGGTTTATAAATCACTTGCCTTGGGATAGTCCAGTTATCAGATTCCCTTCTAGTGTTTTGTATATGAAAAGGAAATAAAAGATCTTGGGATCTTAGCCCAAAAGCATGAGGATGCCATTGAACCATAAGGTCAACAACTGGACTCTGTGCATCAGGACACCCTCCTTGCCTTGTAGTGACGGCTGCCACCGCTCGTGTGGTAAAGCCCCTGAGGAATTCCCCTGTAGATTTCCTCTTCAGTGTTTTTGTTCTTATGCACTATACGTTCTGATTATCATTGAACATTTCAGTCAGCTGCCTTACTTCCTATAAAAACCTTTTGTTTGGGGTGTCCCTGGTAGCACAAGGGATTAAGTGGCAGCACTGTGAGACAATCCACAGCTGCTGCGGTACAAGATCAATCCCCCACCGGGGAGGTGACCCACATGGCGCAGCAGACCTCTCCTGTCTCGCCTGCTGCTCTCCTCAGCAGTGTATTTTGGTGGATCTGCCTGTTCTGTTCCCCACTCTGTCTCTGGTGGATCCTCTCACCTCCTGCACCTCTGACCTGTACCCTAGTTCTTGTATGCATAAATGAATAGATCATTAAAAAAAAAAAAAATTTGGGCCTCCCTGGTGGCGCAGCGGTTGAGCGCTGGGTTGCGAAGCTGCCCGCGGCCTCTGCAGCGCCGGTTCAATCCCTGGCTGCTCCCCGGCCACCAGAGGAGGGTCCCACATGGCGTGCAGACCTCTCCTGCCGCCCGCTGCTCCCCTCAGCAGTGTACTTCGGTCCTTCTGCCTGCTCTGCTCCCTGCTCTGGCTCTGGTGAATTCTCTCACCCTCCCGCGCTTCTGACTGTACCCAGTGCTTATATAAATAAATAAATGAATAAATAAATAAATAAATCTTTAAAAAAAACAAACACTACTGTCTTTAAAAAAAAAAAAAATTTGCTGACTGTTCCTCATATAACTCACATATAATAACCTTGACCAGTAACACTCCTTGCTGCTACTGATGACATTTCTCACAAGGGCCTGACACTGACATGTGACCTCCCAACCCTGTGTGATCATCTGCAAGAATCTCCTTTGGGTCATAGTCACCTCTCATGGTCCATTGATGATTTGTCAGTGAGAGGTAAAACTGGTAAATATTGTGCTGGATATCAACACATTTGATGTAATTGAAGCAACACCTCTGCCTTTGGCTACCACAGCCCAAAAAGCTGAATTCTACAAGCTCATGTCGACATGCACCCTAGCCAAGGACAAAACTTCCAACACTTACATTGAAAGTATTCTTTTTTGGAGTGGCTCATAATTTTGGAATGCTGTGGAAGCAATATGACTTCCTACTTCCAGTGGAGACAAAATTTAAAACAGTCCAATGTTCAGGAATTTCTGGATATTATACTTTTACCTGCTGCCTTAGATATTATTAAGATTCCAAGATATTCCAAGGCTGACTGTCTGAAAGCTAAGAGAAATCACCCTGCTGGTATTTCCATGAGAAATGCTTCTCTTGGGGCCTCCCTGGTGGCCTAGGAGGGTTAAGTCTCAACGCTATAACCTCTACAGCCTGAATTCGATCCCCAGATAGGGCGCCAACACACATATGGCACAGCAGACCTCTCCTGTCTTGCCCGCTTTTCCCCTTACCAGTGTATTTCAATAAATCTGTCTGTTCTGCCCCCCACTTTCTCTCCAGTGACTCCTTTCACCACCACCCCCCCACCTCTGGTCTATTTCCCAGTTCTATGCAAAATAAATAAATAAATAATAATAATAAAAGAAATGCTTCTCTTAAGGGGATCATAGTAATCAACCTCTGTCATAATCCAAAGGGATATTTCTCCAATTGATAACTTAGAGGAAATAGCCAGAGAGGCCTAATTATTGACCATGGAAAAAGAAAATCAGGGCTGGAAATTAGATAATTGTTGTTATGACAATAAGAGAAACCTCTGATTTGGAACAAATAACAACCTGTCTTATTAGAGGCTCTGAAATTTCTGATCCCAACCACTGTATATGTAGTAAATCATCCATTCGCTGATAAAATGGTAGCATTCATGGATCAATATGAGTGAAGAAATATTAATAAGACCACAAGTCATTTCCACCTTGCTCTCCCACATGTCTAAAATAAAATCCATGGAAACCTGTTCTCATAGCTCCTGGACTCTAAATTGCCTAATGGTCATTCAAAGTGGCAAGTGGATTTTACATTGTTGTTATACACAGGTTATACACAGGTATATGCAGCTTATGGATATAAATACATTTTAGTTATTGTTTGGATGTTTTCTCACCAGACTAGGGTTATCCCTTGTAATCAAACTACTGCCTCTTTCATGGCCAAAGTCCTTTTGGAAAATATCATCCCTACTTGGGGACCTCTTCTTGAACTCAAGTGATAGAGGAACCTGTTTTGCTGGAGACGGGGTCTCCCACAAGCTCATGCTATTTGCAGATTTTGCAACATTTTCACCATGCCTACCATCCTCAATCATCTGGCTTACCAGAACACACCAACAGCCCTCAATTGGTGAAATTACAGAGACCTCCCAGATACCCTAGCCAAAAGTATTGCTTTTGGTCTTCTAAATCTCATACTCAATCTTTGGAATTCATAAACTCTCACCTTTTGAGATAGTCTTAGGGTAGCACCTAATCACTTCCTCTTTTGCTCACAGTTAATAGAGATACACTGCAATATTATTAAAACCTAATTGCCTTGATCAAAAACAACCAGTTTCTGATATAGTCAGCCTTTTGCAAAACATTCCAAGGAGACACAGACCTTAAGCAATATACCCTACAAACTGGAGATGTTGCCTATTGGAGAAAGAACTTCAGAAAAATGCTCTTCAACCTCCCTGGAAAGGACATTATCAAGTATTGCTGACAAACCCTTGCGCAATTGGGAATAGAGACTTGGGTTCACATGACATATCTGAGAAATCACCACATCCTGATTGGAACAGCACATTATCTGGTGCCCTGCCTAGGACATTAAGGCAGACAACATCTAAGAGACTTCCCAAAATGACCTAATCTGGGTTATACATGTTTCTCACATTGCTTTTCCTTACCTCATATTTCTCATTCCTTTCCATGGGTGGACAATGGTCTTGTTCATATCTCTCAATCTATTACAAAAGGGGGAGATCTTTCTGATTTGAATCTTTAACCTAAGGAAAGCTAACCAAATTCCATAGTCAAAACAGTTTTGGCTAAGCAACCATCTTCCGACCCTGAGCTATGCTAGTTTTTAATAATCATATACTCCTTGATCAATTACTTGCTAAGCAAAGAGGTATATCTATATGTTCATAGCAATATATATGGTGTGTGTGTATATATATATATCACCTGTTCTATATGGATAAATACCACCTGTTCTATATGGATAAAAACCTCTGGAAATGTAGAAATTTAATTACATGAATATTTAAGAAAGAATCACATTGGCTATATAACAAGTTGTAGCAAATGACCCTAGGTCTTTTGATTTACTTAGTCGACATCCTTTTAGGTGTTTGATTCTTGTTTAGCACATTAATGCAAACTGAACTTATAATATTATTTATTTCTGTCTTTATATGCATATTGTTTACTTCTGTGCTTGTCTATAAAGTTTTGTTGAAATAATGTACCTACAAAGATGATACTGGAGTGCTTTGAAAAAATCTCCACAGCCTACAACCTTAATAAGCATAGACATTATTTAAGATATATCTGGAAGGCGGGATGAAATACCTGAGATTTCTACCCTCCTTGTTATTCTACCCTCCTTGTTATTCTAATGCCACTGTGCTAGGTTCCTAGTCTGTATATCCTCCCTCTAATATGGGATGTGATAGCCAGAAGGTGCTTCCTGACAATGAGCAACGGAAGCCATCAAATGGGACATACCTGACTATTGATACATAATACTTTCAGAGAAATATCTGGATCAAAAGAAGGATATATAAGGGGCCTCCCCAGTGCCACAGCGGGTTGAGCACAGCACTGTAAGATGGCCGCAGTCTCTGCAGCACCGGTTCAATTCCCAACCGGCCAGGGAGCTACCCACGTGGCACGGCAGACTTCTCCTGTCTCGCCCGCTGCTTCCCTCAGCAGTGTGTTTTGTTCCTTCTGCCTGTTCTGCTACCTGCTTTGTCTCTGGTGAATTCTTTCTCGCCCTCCCGCACCTCTGGCCTGTACCCCAGTGCTTGTATAAATAAATAAATCTTAAAAAAACAACAACAACATAGTGCTGATGCTTAACCTCAAAAAAAAAAAAAAGGATATATGAACATTAATAGCAGAAATGCTATTTAAATGAAACCAGGAGGCTTGAAGGAGAGTGCCTACACCCGCTCCCTAAACAACAAACTACAAGACCCAGCAGTTTGCACCTCCCACAGGAGAATGGGATGCTGTTTCCACCTCTGGCAACCTGCAGGACAGGTTCTCCAGATGGTACTTAGGGAGTTGTTAGCTTTGGATTCAGGGAAGTGAATGTGCATTTTGTCATAAACTTACTTTCCATAATGCCCTCTCTTCTGTTGTTTACTTCCAAATAAAGCCTATTATGCTTTTGGAATAGCTGATTGCTTTTGTTTGAGGTCAATACTTTGTCTTCTCTTAGCACTTTTCCATCCACTGATCTCAGTCTGTCATTAACTATAAATTCCCAACCGTCTTTGCTGTATTTGGAGTTGAGCCTCTCTCTTTTCTCTATTAAGATAGTCTAACACCTATTCCAACAGTCATGAATAAAGTGCATCCCTTTGACTTTCTAGTAGCTCATTTAACATTTTTAGTATTGTTCTTTTGAAGTCTTCATCTGATAGGTCCTCTGTTTCTGAATCTCTCACATTTGTCCCAGAACGTCTGTTCTTCTCACTTTGCTTGTCGATCTTGTGCTCAGATGCTCCTTGCTTCCTAAGCATATGTGCTTCCTTGCTTGCTTTTTTTGTGGCTGGGGCACTGCAGGTTTATTTTTGTTTGTTTCTCTTCTTTCTTAACCTTGGCATGAGGCAGGGGAGGAGGAGGGTCTGGGTGGGGCTTAAATACTTGATCTCAGTTTGAGGAGTGAAGTTGGTCATGTCTGCCTCCCCTCCTTTCTCTCCATAAAGACTCTGTTCAGTACTTTAGTTGTCTTTTTTATTTAAACTTTACTTATTTTTTTAAAGATTTATTTATTTATACAAGCACTGGGTACAGTCAGAAGCACGGGAGGGTGAGAGGATTCACCAGAGCCAGAGCGGGAAGCAGAACAGGCAGACTGACGAAATACACTGCTGAGGGGAGCAGCGGGCAGCAGGAGAGGTCTGTGTGCCATGTGGGACCCTGGCCGGTGGCCGGGGATCGAACCGGTGCTGCAGAGGCTGCGGGCAGCTTCACAGCCCAGCGCTCAACCTCTGCACCACCAGGGGAGGCCCAGTACTTTAGTTGTCTTAATGTCCCACTCCTCCTCCCTGCTCCTTTCTGCCACAGATGGTGATCTATGACGTTCCCCAGTTAGCGGAGCTAGCTCTGGTCCAGAAGTTCCATGTTCCAAGACCCAGTTTGGCTTCAACAGAGGAAGAACCTGAGTGTGGCATGTTGTTTCTGAAAGACCAGGGTTGCAAGCACTGCATTCCCACTCCACATTTTGCAAAAGATTAGTGAGTTGCTTCTATAGCCCTTCTCTGTGTTATCTGGCCCCACCATGGAGCCTGGCTTAGCTCAGCCTGGTGTCCTTTGATGTCTTCTGGGAAAGAGAAGAGGAGAAGAGCTTTCTTCCCTATGCCAGTTGCAGGGTTCCCAGTGTCCTGAGTCACACCCACATCTATGTATGACTGTGCTCTTTCTGCAAAGTTCTTTCAGGAAAATGCACAGTGACCTTCAGTGCCCTGTTGTGCCATGGACAGCCAACCCCAGCCCATTCTGCAGCTGGGGCACCACCTCTTCCAGTCACACGCCCCCTGCATTTCCTGGCACCCCTTCCCCGCAGCAGTCACCAACCTTAGTTCAAGCTCCCCGGGGCCTCTATTAAGGAATTTCTGAGTCTTCCTTTGAGAAAATATTATTTTTTCATAGTTGTTTTTAGGGAAGAATGTGATCAATCCCAACCTCTCTATTCCTCCATGTTGTAGATGGAGTCTGACTTCTGTTTAATTTAGTGTTAGAACTCTTAGATAGGGCAAGCAGAACAAGAAGAAATAAAATAGAATCCAAGTTGGCAAAGAAGTGAAACTATGATTATTTGCAGGCAATAGGATACTGTATATAGAAAACTCTAGAGACCTCACTGAACCCCTCACTAAAACTCACTGAAATAAAAGTAAAAATAAACAATTGCAACTACCTCAGTTAAGCATTTACATAACAAAAGAAAACATGAGTATATTAAAAGGACATCTACTGAATGGGAGAAAACATTCACACATTACACAACCAACAAGGGATTAATATCTAAGAGATATAAAATATATATTCAATTTAACAATAAAAACAATCCAGTTAATAAATAGGCAACAGATATAAACAGTCCAAAGGGTATATCTGAGAAGGCACATGAAGAAATGTTTGTCTTCGCTTGTAATAGGAAGATGCAGTCAAAATGTAATGGGTGGCTAAAGCCAAAGACTGTTACAGGTGGTGCCCCCTAGAGGGGGGTGCTGGTGAGGATGTAGAGCGCAGGGGAAAAATGCTAAAAAGTATCACATATCAGATTATTCAGTGTTCCAGATTCAGCTTTTGAGGGTTCAGTATTTCAGATTCCTCATCTGAGGATTTAGTATTCCAGATTCAGTGTTTTGGAATTCAGCGTTTTCCAGGTCAGCATTTTCAGCCCCACCATGCCAGTCTTTCAGAAGGCTGTTGTGGGCTCCTGCAGGTGGAGGTGTCCAGCAGCCAACCACAGAGAGAAAAGTTCAGAGGCTTTGCAAGCAACCAAGTGACTGAAACTGTTCCTGGTTTTGCTGCTGTTACAGCCTGCCAGGGAAGGCAAAGACCGGGAGTTGGGTGCCTCACTGTGTTAGGGGGAAAAGGATGTCCCAAAGCAAATTCCATATAGGCTTTGTGGACTCCACCCCCACCCCAGGTCAAAGCCAAAGACACTGGGAACTCCAAATCCCATCACCACCAAAGGGAAGGTGGCTGGGACCTGAGGGTGGGGTTAAGCAGCCAGGTGGATACAAAAGGCAGACACGTGGGCTTTGGGGATCCCCCATTTTTGGCTCTCTGCCAGCTCGCAGTGTCCGGCCAGCTCTGAGAGTGACTTTGGGTTTCCAGGTCGTTGGATCGGGTAGGACGCATTAAAGACTTTATTTCCCTATTTTCTCCCTGAGTTGTACATTTTCCTTATTTCTTTTTCTCTTGTAAATAAACCTTTTATTAACCCTTTTGCGTGTGTCTGTAGTAGAGTATTCATAAGTCCCCTTAAAGCGCGCGGGTGAGGACCCACAGCCAGGAACCCGTTTAATATCGGGGTTGCCCTATAACAACTGAGTTGCATGAGTGAGGCCATTTGTCGGTCCATTCAGCCGCAGCAGTTGCTGTTTTGAATGTCGCTTGTCTGGTGCTGTGCTGGGGCATCTCAGCAGCTCCGCGAGCATCTCCTGTTGTGTCTTCTGTTGTCTTCGTGAGTTGGAAATTGGCCTAGAGTCTGGCTGCCACGTGTCCATAGTGGCAAGAAGCCATCTTGGGCACGCGGCCTATTGTTTGGGAGAGGAGCTCCACATCCTCAGTGGTGGGAAGATGCCATTTTAGTTGCTTCGGCTTAGGACTTGAAAACACTGGACAATGGGACTCTCTGGTGGCACAGGCAGTTGAGTGCAGCACTGTGAAGCTGTCCGCACCCTCTGCAGTGCCAGTTCCATCCCTGCCGGCTGCGGAGAAACCCACATGACGGGGCAGATCTCTCCTGTCTCACCCACTGCTCCCCTCAGCAGTGCATTTTGTCAGTCTGCCTGTTCTGTCCCCTGCTCTGTCTCAGGTGAATCCTCTCACCCTCCTGCACATCTGGACTGTACTCCGGTTCTTGTATAAAAATTAGAAAAAAAATCTTCAAAAAAAGAAAAAAGAAAGAAAGAAAACACTGGACACTGCTTCAGGTGAGGTAAACGGCCATTTTTGGCCTCAGTAACTGTTTTCCCCTGGTTTGTTCAATAAATCACATTGTTGTTGTTCCCTGAGCCTGAGCAGCCTTGCAATTGTGTGCACAGGTGAAGAACTCAGACAGTGACTGGTAAACTATTTGTGAAGTGTCCTTGGCCAGATTTAGTGCCCCTTCCTGCCATGTATCAAAAACCACAATAAGATACCATCTCACATCCATGAGAGTGGTACATATAAAAAATACACCAATGGGCCTCCCCTGGTGGCGCAGCAGTTGAGCGCTGGGCTGTGAAACTGCCTGCAGCCTCTGCAGTGCAGGTTCGATCCCCAGCCGCCGGTGAGGGTCCCACATGGCGCACAGACAGACCTCTCCTGCTGCGCCCGCTGCTCCCCTCAGCAGTGTATTTCGTCAGTCTGCCTGTTCTGTTCCCCACTCTGGTTCTGGTGAATCCTCTCACCCTCCCGCGCTTCTGACTACTCCCTGCTGCAGGGGGCCTTGCTGCCCCAGCCAGGTAACACTGGCAAGCAGCTAAGTAAAAGGTCCTCACACCATGGGGCTGAAGAAAAAGGGCCTCACACCGTGGGGCTGAAGATTAAACATCCCTTTGTTTTTCATTCTTGGTCACAAAAAGAAAAAACCTTATGGAATATACATTGGGCAATAAATTATAAGAATATTGTAAGTACATAACATGGAAAATTACTTGCTTAAAAATTAAACACTGAATAATTTGGCCCACTTGACAATGGGAAATAATTACTGTGCAAGGGCATGTCTGATAAGCAACCCAGAGCTGGTCATAATAATATTCCTCATATGGAAGTTCTGTAGAGAAGTCTTGTAATGAATCATGAAGTTGATTACGCTTGGAGTGTCTAGATAATAGAAAAAAGTTCTAATAACTGATTACCAGGAAGCAACTGGTCTCTAGCTATAAGCCATATAGATAGAGGAGTCTCCTGATATTGTAGCCTTGGTGATAGGGCAGTACCAAGGACTGTTAGCTGACCTAGGTAGTTGTTTAGGCTAAAATAATGAGTCTAAATTTTAATTATCTCTTAACTTTTAAGGGCGTTTCTTTTCTCAAAAACATGTAGGTGCCAAAATGTCTATGGGAAAGGAATGTATTAATTGTTTTTGTTTTGCTTCTATGCATAGGATGATGTAATCCCATCACTTACCTTAACATATAAATAAAGACCTAGTGAGACCCTCAGCAGGAGATGCTTTCACCAATATAAGAGTGTCTGTGTCTACCTCACTCCCCCTCCCCCTCAGCCCTCAAGTTTCGCCTAGGCTGTCTCATCCTTTCAGGAACACCTGACCCAATGTTTTGCCGCAAGCTGGTCTTCGACAGTACCCAGTGCTTGTATAAATATATAAATCTTGGGCCTCCCCAGTGGCGCAGCGGTTGAGCGCTGGGTTGCGAAGCTGCCCACAGCCTCTGCAGCGCCGGTTCGATCCCCTGCTGCTCCCCGGCCACTGGAGGAGGGTCCCACATGGCGCTCAGACCTCTCCTGCCGCCCACTGCTCCCCTCAGCAGTGTACTTTGGTCCTTCTGCCTGCTCTGCTCCCCGCTCTGGCTCTGGTGAATTCTCTCACTCTCCCACACTTCTGACTGTACCCAGTGCTTGTATAAATAAATAAATAAATAAATCTTTTTTAAAAAATAAATAAATAAAAATAAATATATAAATCTTTAAAAAAGAAACAAAAACAAAGATACACCAACAAGAAGTGCTGGAGAGGATGCAAAGAAAGAGAAACCCCATTACAACATTGTTGGGAATGTAAACTGGTGCAGCCATTTTGGAAACCAGTATGATTTTTTTGTAAAATACTAAAGTAGAAATACCATATGACCCAGAAATCAAACTCCTGGTTATCTCACCAAAGAACATGAAATCATCAACTCAAAAAAAGATTATATGCCAAAAGGCAGGAACAAATTTTTCCTGTATTTTTATTACCTATGGGCCAGTGTAGTGAGCCACTCAGCAGGTGTATATTCTGAGCCTTACCTTCTAGTTCAGGTAAAGTTGATACAGTGTGTAAAAATGAGTGCTAGTTAATTAGCAAGTAGCTATAAAAAGAACTGAAAAATGTGTTCCCTTTTTTGTGTTACAGAGTAGTGAAATCCTTCAAGTGTTACTGTAAACTTTTGCAACTGAGACTCACTAGCACTTTCCTGTGAAATTTTTTTATGACTGTATGGATTTGGAGGAAGAAAACACAGTATCGATTCTTCAAAAATTCATTTCAAGATTTGCATCAAGTTAAAAAGTACTTTTTTCCTCACCAGATGTCTTTTACCTAACAACATAGGTAATAAGTCAGGTGTGATTTCTCTACCAGGTTCTACTTCTCATTTTTGCTCCAACACAGTAGACACTCCACCCAGTGTAAATTTCACAGGCTGTGAAAGCACTGGTACCGGTTTCAGTTAGTCTGCGCAGATGAATCTCACGATCTGCTCACAATTCAATCACAACCACCCTTGCGGTAACTGAATCCTCCCACAAAACAAAACACACTTGCAAGTATCTGACTGCAACCAACAGCTATTATGCACAAGGTCCTGAAGCTCTATTTCTAGAAGGAAAATTCTGGTCTATGGCTCCCTCCTCCATCCCCACAACCAGCCCTGTCTATGTGGGATTCCTGTGTTTTATTTTCCTAGCACTTAGCTTTTGTGGTTGATTGTAATTCTGTCTTCCGGAAATAACAGTATTAGCTTGGTTGGATCCATTCACTGCAGTCCCCTGGTACCTGGTGCAGAAAATGCTCAGTGAATGTGCACTGTTGACCAAATGAATGCAGACTTCTAGCCACGATTAGCATCAAGTCAAAGGGGCCCTGCATTGATTCAGAGTCTCTGAGTCCCATCCTAGATCTACTCTTTTTGGCTTTCTTTTTCTTTTCTTTTTTTTTGTGGGACCCTCACTGGCGGCCCGGGAATGAACCGGCCCTACAGAGGCTGCGGGCAGCCTCGTAGCCCAGCGCTCAACCGCTGCTGTGCCACCAAGGGAGTCCCTCTTTTTGGCATTCTGATTCTGAAAGTCACCCAGTCTTTCTGAGTTTCTATTTCTTCATTTGCAAAAGAAGGATAATAATAACAACATCCACCACAGAGTCATTTCTAAGGAGCAAAAGTGATTATGGACTTGGTGCTTAGCACACAGTCAGTGCACATCAGCCCAACTGTTAAGTGGTGAATGTTTTAGCACTGATATTATAAAAGAGCTTTGTGATAGAAACTAAGATGAATAATTTAAAAATCAAAGATTTTCCATAACAAAGATACATATCTTTGTCATCCAAAGTCAATTTATTTGAGGAAGGAAGGAAATCCATAGCATGCAGGAACTTGTGGAAATGGCAGCCAATAAACACCTTCTTATTTTTTGCTTTATCTTGTTCAGAACTTTTCGGGTAAGCTCCTTCAGGCCTGCAAAGCTGGGTTATTCACTGAGTGCCAAGTCCTAGGCTAGGCTGGGCCTAGTCAAACTCAATATTTACTGAATGAATAACTTCCTCACCTAACCACTCTATTTCCTCCAGCTGAAATGCCCACATACAAATTGTGTGACTAATGCATAAAATTAAATTGCTTTACCTCTTTCCAAACCTTGTCCACCTCTTAGTATTTATTAATTTACCACTGAATTACGCTTTCTCTTGACAGAGGATTGTCTAATCGCTCATTCTCTGGATAAGCCAAATGGCCACTCTAATTTCTATGGCACCTGTGGAGTCTGACTTTCCAGGGATGTGAGGAAGAACTTCTAAGAAATGGACCAAAAAAAAAAAATTACCATGGAGGTGTGGTGTATGCTACTATAGAGGCATAAAACTTCATTTCAAACTTACACAGTTTGTAAATCAATGTTAGCTCAATTGAAAACAAAAGTTACTGTGGGGTGGTTTCCAGGAACTAGAGGAGATGAGAAAGGGAAGTTATTTAAAGGGTTCTGAAGTCTCAATTTTGCAAGATGAAAAAGTTCTGAAGATTGCACAAAACGTGAGTATAACACTATTGAACTATGCACATAAAAATGGTTAATACTAAATTTTATGTGTATTTTAACACAATTTTTAAAAATGTAACCACTGTAAATGTCTCTACCATATACTGAAGAAAAGGGGTAAATAAATCTTTACCCTTGTGTGATAAAATAACATTTTACTTTATGACAGATTATATAGAAAGCTTAGGGGTGATTATATAGAAAGCTTCAGAATGATTACATATATAATCTCTGACCTATGGGATCAAATAAGAATGAAGTAGCTTCCAAATATTTCATAGTCAGATTAAAAAATGAACTTAGAAAATGTTTGCACTATGAAACTGTGCATTAAAGTTATTAAATTAAAAAAAAACACCCAAATTAAATGACATTTTCTCCACAGGCAAATTAAATAACTGAACTGAAAATCATTGTAGCTCTTGAGGTTTGGGGTTTTTTACTGGGTTTTTTAGATATAGTGAATATTGTGTAAGTTTAAGGTATCCAACTTATTGATCTGATATACTATTGCAAAATAATTACTGCCACAGCTAGCTAACACCTTCATCACATAATTACCATTTCTTCTTTGTGGTGAGTACATTTATGATACCCTTAGTGATTGTCAAGTATATAATACAGTATTATTAACAGGGCTGGGGGTTTTAACAAAGGTTTTTTAACTAGAAACGCCTCTAGGACAACTGTAGACCTATGGGGCACTATAAACTCATCTTAGGGTTTCTACAGCCCCATTCAAGTTGCTTGGTGGAATTCATATGCCTTAGTTTTCTGCTTCACAGGACAAGATTGCTCAGGGTTAAATGGCAAACACAAATAAGAAGTGTTTTAAATATTTACATTTACTTTTTAGAAACCCGAAGGCTATTTTCACCCAATAGCTTTGCCACATATCATATTCAAACCATTCTAAATGGCAGCACCATTCTAATCACAGCAAAGTGCAGTTAACCTGAGGTCTTTCCCCATTCTTCATTCCCTTTTGTTTCTTCAAAAGGAAGTAAGAGTCAGTGATGATTGCAAAAACTGTGGTTTCTGTTTTTCTTCCTCTTTCTCTGACTGAACTTCCTGCTACCTTTACATTCTTGCTTTGCTTTTCTGAAGTGGTTGATGTGCCAGTGTTAGGGGGAAATGATGTCCTGAGCTAATCCCATACAGGCTTTGTAGACTCCACCCCCACTCCAGACTAAAGCCATCAGGACATTGGGGAGCCATGCTCCAATGGGGAGCAAAACAGATGTGGAACCTACTCCTTTGGGGTGCTCAGGAGAGACAGGTGTGAATCCAATCATCACAGTAGCAAGTGCAGTGACACCCCAAGGTGGTGGGGAGATTAGGGAAGGCCACTAGGGCTGAGATCTGAAGGATGAGAGGCACTTGTGGACATGGAGAAGAGCCAAGATCATAACCCTAATGTTCATCTTGTTATAGAGCAACCCCGATATTAAACGGGTTCCTGGCTGTGGGTCCTCACCCGCGTGCTTTAAAGGGACTTATGAATACTCTACTACAGACACACGCAAAAGGGTTAATAAAAGGTTTATTTACAAGAGAAAAAGAAATAAGGAAAATGTACAACTCAGGGAGAAAATAGGGAAATAAAGTCTTTAATGCGTCCTACCCAATCCGACGACCTGGAAACCCAAAGTCACTCTCAGAGCTGACCGGACACTGCGAGCTGGCTGAGAGCCCAAAAATGGAGAGCGCCCCAAAGCCCACGTGTCTGCCTTTTGTATCCACCTGGCTGCTTAACCCCACCCTCAGGTCCCAGCCACTTTCCCTTTGGTGGTGATGGGATTTGGAGTTCCCAGTGTCTTTGGCTTTGACCTGGGGTGGGGGTGGAGTCCACAAAGCCTATATGGAATTTGCTTTGGGACATCCTTTTCCCCCTAACAATTTCAGGCAACTGCAGTCATCACCAGCATCAGTAATTTACACAGTACTTATTGGTTAAAAAAACATTTCCAGGCCTCCCTGGTGGCGCAGCGGGTTGAGCGCAGCGCTGTGGAGCTGTCCGCAGCCTCTGCAGCTCGAGTTCAATCCCCGCCTACCGTGGAGCAACCCACATGGCACAGCAGACCTCTCCTGCCTCACCTGCTGCTCCCCTCAGCAGTATACTTTGGTCAATCTGCCTGTTCTGTTCCCCACTGTCTCTGAATCCTCTCACCCCCTGCACATCTGGCCTGTACCCCGGTTCAGCCTTTTGTTCCCAGAAGTTTTTTTTACTTGTTAATGTAAGGCCAAATGTTGACTGCCTTTTGGCAGAGAAGGACTAATTTTATAAAAAATGTAATATTTGTATCATGCCATTTGCCATCAAATTGGTTATTCAGTAATTGATCAGTTTTGCAGTTTTACTTTTAAATGCGTATTTTTAGCAATGGTAGAAACTAGCCATAAACAAATGAGGAAAATCTTGGAGTCAGCTAACGAGATTCCTGATTTTTCAGAAATCTGCCCCAAGCCCGGACTTTTGTCAGACGACATGAGTAGCATGGCTCCCAATAGCTCCCCTTGTTATAGGACAGGGAGAGGGGCAGCCCAAACCCCGCAAACCTGCCTATTCTAAATGGCTTCTGCCATCTGCCGCATCAACACAAAACACATGAGACTTTAATGGGAAGGAACTTTAATAAAACTAGGAAACAATACAGGTAAGGCAAAGAGTCTAGTTTCTAAATGAAGCACCCAAAGTTACCCGTCCCCTCGTGGGTAAAACTCCATCCATATGAGATCGGCCCAGAACAAGGCCCCAAAGCCTGCTACAAGTCTAAAGCATCTTCCAGTGGGGACCCACAGAAAAGGGTCACAAACAACCGGACAAGCCCGGAAGGAAAAGAGCAAAATCAACATCAAGATAAAAGCTGCCATTGTCACCTCCCCACGGGTCTCACCCACATCTGTGTCACCCAGTCCACGACCAAAAGACAAGCACAGTTTCTTCACATGTCTCTAGGCTCCATGCGCCTCCTCCAGGTCTCCTGGCTCCATCCTGCTTCCTTCCTCAGTCTCTTCTCCAGCTTCCTCTCCTCCTGTTCAGCTCCACCCTCCCTTGGGTGGGGCAGGGAAGCTGGAACCTCCCCCTTTCCTGGGGACCACCCTGTTACACCCTCAGCAGTATACTTTGGTCAATCTGCCTGTTCTGTTCCCCACTCTGTCTCTGGTGAATCCTCTCACCCCCTGCACATTTGGCCTGTACCCCGGTTCTTGCAGTGAGAATGCATGAATTATTACTACACACCACGTGGTTGAAGCTCACAATCATGATTTTTAGCAAAAGAAGTCAGACACAGGAGAACAAATAATGTATATCATTTAATATAATATATAAAGTCCAAACACCGGCAAAAGGAGTCTCTGATACTAGAAGATAGGGTAGGAGTTGCCTCTGGGCAGAGGATTATGACCTCCTCTGAGGTAAGGGGTGGCTGCTGGGAAATGTCTTAGTTTCTAGATCGCATTGTTACAAGAACAATTCACTGTGGGTCTGCTACTCCTAGGCAGCCTATTCGGCCACCATTTTGTCACCTAAACAAGGTCAAAGTGGCCCGGCCAGTTAGGGGCAGGAGCCCAAACCCTTAAACCCTTCAGATCAAACAAGAGCACAAAGCTGGATCACAATGGGAAGGTTATGCATCACAAGGTATGTCCAGAACGCCTGGTGGGCTGAGGACCAATGCATAACATGTGCATCAGGAGGTATGTCCAGAATGCCCAGGGGGCTGAGGACCAATGTATGACAAGGGACCCCAGAAGCTGATCAGTGGAGAGCCTTATTGATAAGATTAGAACCATGGCTGGGGATTAGGGTGTAGCATCAAGTAGATTAGAAGTGCCTGGAGGGCAGACTCACAATCCCTAATCTTCTACACCCTTTACCTTTCTTTAATCTCCTTAATCTCCTTACAATCAATTACATGCATCAATAAAAGGGCCAGGATCTTGCTCTTCAGCAGCATCCTGCACTATGTAGCCTGCTCCAGGACTCCCGTTTGTCAGTGTGGTGTTGTCTCGATGCAACATTTCACTTTATGAACATTCATTTATGCTTACAATTTCTGCATTTTACTGTAGGTGTAATACATTTCAGTTAAAAGTTTATTTAAAGATTTTTAGAACTGGATAAGTTAAACTGTCAAAATAAGGATAATAATCAGAAGGCAGAGAAAAGAGGGAGGCTGGGCCATGGGGGGGAGACCTAGGAGGACTTCCCACACAGAAGGAATTTCACAACAGGATGTGAATGAATCTGTGGGGCAGCTTGAGTCCTGTAATGCTCCCCCAGTACTTACAGTTTGAACATTCTTGAATTAAGAACCAATGTGGGGGGCCTCCCTGGTGGCGCAAGGGGTTAATACGCAACCTATGAAGTTGTCTGCAGCCTCTGCAGCACAAGTCCGATCCCCGGCCTGCCAAGGAGCTACCCACATGGTGCAGCAGACCTCTCCTGACTCGCTCGCTGCTCCCCTCAGCAGTGTACTTCAGTCAGTCTGCCTGTTCTGTTCCCCAATCTGTCTGTGGTGAATCCTCTAACCCCCCACACCTCTGGCCTGTACCCTAGCTCTTGTATGCATAAATAAATAAATCTTAAAGAAAAAGGAACCAATGTGTTAGATTCTGTTCCTCTCAAGGACTCAAGTCAGACCAACAGCAGACTTTTTGTACCTGCTAGAAAACAGAATTAGACAGATTTCTCTTTTTTTAAGCATTTTTTAAAAAGATTTATTTATTTATTTTATACAAGCACTGTGTACAGTCAGAAGCGTGGGAGTGTGCGAGAATTCACCAGAGCCAGAGCGGGGAACAGAGCAGACAGAACGATGAAATACACTGCTGAGGGGAGCAGTGGGCAGCAGGAGAGGTCTGCGCTCCATGTGGGACCCTCGCCTGGCGGCCAGGGATCGAACTGGCGCTGCAGAGGCTGTGGGCAGCTTCACAGTCCAGCGCTCAACCGCTGTGCCACCAGGGGAGGCCCCAAAATTAGACAGATTTTAGACTTCCTCCTGATGCCCTTCATCACCTTGAAGAAGAACTACCCACACCTTACAATATCTCAATATCTAGGCATGTAAAGATTTTTTTTGGGGGGGGGGGAGTGTAGGAGGGATAGTATGTCCTTCCCTCCAGGATCAGGTACTCTCTTTTATTTAAATAATATTCATGAATCACTTGGCCTATGCCAGGCACCACTCTAAGTTCTTTTAAAATATCAACTTGGGCCTCCCCGGTGGTGCAGCGGTTGAGCGCTGGGTTGCGAAGCTGCCCGCGGCCTCTGCGGTGCCGGTTCGATCCCCGGATGCTCCCCGGCCACCAGAGGAGGGTCCCACACGGCACGCAGACCTCTCCTGCCGCCCACTGCTCCCCTCAGCAGTGTACTTCGGTCCTTCTGCCTGCTCTGCTCCCCGCTCTGGTGAATTCTCTCACCCTCCCGCGCTTCTGACTGTACCCAGTGCATGTATAAACAAACAAACAAACAAACAAATAAATAAATAAAACATGCCTCTATTTAAAAAAAAATAATAATAAAATAAAATATCAACTCGTTAAATCCTCCTGAGAGCTTAATCAACTGCTACCATTATTTTCCCTATTTCACAAATGAGGAAGCTGAAGCATAGACTGGTGTAGTAACTTGCCCAAGGTCATGGAGCTGGTCAGTGCGGAAGGGAGGAAAGAGTCCATGATCTTAGCCATAGCTTCTGCTTCTCAGTCCACTTGGTCATCTTCTGGATTTATGACATTTCCTGTGAGGTGCTCGCCATGTCTTTTTCCTAAAGAGACAAGAAGAGATGACTCAGTCTTTGAGACAAGTTTCATTTCCTCATCTATAAATTGAAAAGTTGCATGAGTGATTATGGCTTTTCCTTGGTGTTGGCAGTTAACCTAATTTCCAGAGTGTTCCGAGCTGCTGTATATACAACTGGAGATCAATCTTGAGAAAACTTGAAAAGTGCAATGTTCTGTTCAAGTGTAAACCATTATCACATCAACAACACGTCACCCTCAGATTCTTTCAGCTTTCACTGGAACTTGGACTTTTTCTCCTGTATATAGTGATTTGTAATTTTTTTAATGTCCTTATGTACATGATCTGATTCGAGCCTCCTAAATACTAGCAAAGACTAAAATCCCAGCCGTCTTATTTTTCATCCATTGGTTATCCTATCACCACATTATCATTATGCTTCAATAAAGTGCTTCTGGCTAGCTTGTCCATATTATTAAATCAGGCATGGGGCCTACTACTTAGGAACATTTAGTTTAAAACAGATTCAGTGCAGAGGAGTGTGGGGGAAAAAAAAACAACAGATTCAGTGCAGGGACCTTCCTGGTGGTACAAGGGGTTAGCATCAGCACTAGGAAGTTGCCCGCAGCCTCTAAAGCACAAGTTCCATCCCCAGCCAGGGAGCTACGCACATGGCACAGCAGACCTCTCTTGTCTTGTCTGCCGCTCCCCTCAGCAGTGTATTTCAGTACATCTGCCTGTTCTGCTCCCCACTTTGTCTATGGTGAATATTCTCACCCCACCATCTCTGGCCTACACCCCAGTTCTTATATGCATAAATAAATTAATCTTTTTAAAAAACCAGATTCAGTGCATATGTTAGGTCACTGACAAACAGGAAATGTACTGCTGAGTAGACATACTATATTGACATAGTTTCATTACATTAATGCAGTAACCCTATAAGAAAGATTATATTATATTAATCTCTATATTGTCATAACCAAGACTGAGAAGTTAGCTTCCTTGTCCTAGGACACAAAGGGGGAAAAAGATTTGGCCCTAGGTTTTCTTGTCTCCACTTTTCCAAATCATGATCGTGACCCCGGCTATTCAAGGTGTGGGCCAGATATCAGCATCACTGGCACCACCAGGGAGCTTGTTAAAAAGGCAAAATCTCAGGTCCTACTCTGGATCTGCTGAATGGGGGTCTGCATCCAAAAGGAAACCTGAGTCCTAAGCACATTATAAACTTAGAACCATTGGTGTCTACTGCTGCTCAGTATAGATCTATCCACAATGTGTAGAGGTACAAAATCTATGGGCAAACTCATTTATACATCCATTCATCCATATATTTGCCCTGTTTATAAAATATTTCTAAACATTTTACTTTAAGAAAGGAAATATAGGGATTTAAAAGTAAACGGTATGAGGGGCCTCCCTGGAAGTACAGAGGTTAAGTCTCAAGCTATCAGCAGCCACCGCAGCACGAGTTCCATCCCCAGCCAGGGAGCTACCCACATGGCACAGCAGACCTCTCCTGTCTCGCCCACTGCTCCCCTCAGCAGTATATTTCAGTCAATTTGCCTTTTTTGCTCCCCACTCTGTCTCTGGTGAATCCTCTCATCTTGCTCACCTCTGGCCCACACCCCAGTTCTTGTATGCATAAATAAATAAAAATAATAACTCTTAAAAAAAAATAAAAGCAAGTGGTATGAATCCCTCTGGTGGACTAGGAATTGAACGAACTGAATTCATCAATTCAAATATACAATGCATACTAGGATAGGTGGGGTTTCCATATAGAGCAATTGAAGCATACTCTTCCTTCCAGGGCTGTGTAATTTCACTGCAGTTCTAGGTCTTTTATTTCACTAATGACATTCCCCTCACGAGTTTTTGTCTTAGTTTGTCTCCTTATTCAAATTAGAATATGTTTGTCTGGCTCTGTCACTATAACCAGTACCAAAATAAGCCCCAGCTTGCTGGATAAAAAGATTTTGCATGAATGGTGCTTTTGTCTTCTTAGCCTCTTTTATTTTTTTTATTTTTTTTAAGATTTATTAATGTATGCATACACTGCTGGGGGGAGCAGCGGGCAAGACAGGAGAGGTCTGCTGCATCATGTGGACTGAGCCTGGAGATCGAACTCACGCTTGCGGAGGCTGCAGATTGCTTCATAGTGCTTCATAGTGCTCCATAGTGCTGCAAAGGTTGTGGATTGCTTCATAGTGCAGTGCTTAGCCCCTTGTGCCACTGGGGAGATCCCTTCTAAGCCTCTTTTAACTTGTTTATCTGAGAAATCAGGGTGTGTCTTGACGGGATTTGAGAAAAATACCAGTTAAATTTAAAAGTGGTCAGACTAGGCAATAATCCTGTTGTTGATTCTTTCACCACTCATTTTTTCTTATCAACCACTCTCTCCCATAAGAAACATTTGGATGCCTATTAAACATACAGATTCCTCTATCCCTTGCCGGGCCTATTAAATCCACATTTCTAGGGATGTAGTTAATTATAACAAGCTTTCTACTGTATTTGAATAAGTTTTACCACAAATGTTAGCTAACAATATGATATTGGTTTCCTAAACAGAATATAGATAGAAAGCAGACAATAAATATCTGCTATACAGAATATTTTAATTAATAAGATTCCACTGCAACCAGAACTACAAAATACTCCTCCTATATAAAAATTTTAAAGTTTGTGCCTTATCCTGTGCAAATTTAAATTCACTAATTTAGGCAAGACAATATTCAATATTCAATATTCCATTATTTAATATTATTCAATAATTCCATTATTCAATATTATTGACAATATTCAATATTCCATTACCTTTCATTTATTCTTTTAACAATATTCTGTTGCATGTTTACTGTGCAAGCACTATTGTAGGGTTCTCTGCTCATCCTTTTGCTATTTTAGTTTGTCAGTTAATAGTCTCTGCAACACCAGGTAGTCATATATTGTCCTGCATTCTCAGCATGCAATATCGCATTACAGAATGCAAAAACAAACATTGTTCAAAATGGTAGTCTTGAGAAGAGAAAAAAAATCATCTTGCAGATGAAAAGAGAAAAAAAAGACTTAAGACAAGGAAACTTTATCCCCCTTCTTTCATGTTTTTAATTTCCAAATAGTCTGGAATTGTTATGCTAAGTTAGTGAATGTTACCACCCTAAATCAGGAAAGGTGTGATGAATTTCTTAACTGATATCTATTCAATACATTATATCCAGCCAATACAATTAAATATTTGATTTTTTTGGGGGGGTGGTTGTTTTCACAGGCAGTGCCATTTTGAACTTTGTCTGAAAAATTAATTCAATTGTTACGCAACCAGAGGGTGTATAGAGGGTGCAATGGTCACTGACTGGTCTTTTGACTGCTGCAGTGACATGGGTGTTGGTAAGTGTTGGTAAGTGCACATAGTTATTGCTTTCTCTTTGCCCATGACAATACAGAATACTGACTTTATAACAACTGTTTGATTATTCTCTCATAAAGTTCCATGCTAATCTGTTACTTTAAACTTGTAAACTCTGGATATGTTTTTCTTGGCCTCTATATAATGGATCCTCTTGCATTAATTTTTATGTTTTTATTTAAATATTTTATTTTATATAATTCTTACATCTTTTTTCATCTTTGCACAATGTATGCATCTTCATTTTGGTTATATTCTGATACAATTGCACCCCCCCCCATTTTGTCTCTAGTCCTTCCTTTCCCCGCCCCTCCTCCCACTCCCCTTCCCGTGTGTCTCTGGTTTACCGCTTCTTGTTGATTTTGATATTGCATTAATTTTTAAATAGTATGGAACATTTAAAAAAAAACAGATTTTGGGCCTCCCCGGTGGCGCAGCAGTTGAGCGCTGGGTTGCGAAGCTGCCCGCGGCCTCTGCGGCGCCGGTTCGATCCCCGGCTGCTCCCCGGCCTCCGGAGGAGGGTCCCACATGGCGTGCAGACCTCTCCTGCCGCCTGCTGCTCCCCTCAGCAGTGTACTTCGGTCCTTCTGCCTGCTCTGCTCCCTGCTCTGGCTCTGGTGAATTCTCTTACCCTCCCGCGCTTCTGACTGTACCCAGTGCTTGTATAAATAAATAAATCTAAAAAATAAATAAATAAATCTTAAAAAAAATAGATTTATTTATTTATACAAGCACTGGGTACAGTCAGAAGCGTGGGAGGGGAGAGAATTCACCAGAGCCAGAGTGGGGAGCAGAACAGGCAGACTGACAAAATACACTGCTGAGGGGAGCAGCGGGTGTGCAGGAGAGGTCTGTCACGCCATGTGGGACCCTCGCCGGCACTGCAGAGGCTGTGGGCAGCTTCGTAGTCCAGTGCTCAACCACTGCGCAACCAGGGGAGGCCCCCCTCACTTATAATTCTTTTGCAATACTGAATACACTTTCATGGGAGATTTTCCTATTGCCACATGAGCTGAGGTTACTGTGTAGTTCATCTTGCAGTATCTGAGAAACAGACTCCTTTTTTTGTTGTTGTAATGGGAGATCTAAGTTCATAAGAGATAGTTTTGTTTAAATCAATCAAAATCTTGGACTTTCTTATCTAAGTCACCACCAGCTCGAAATTTCTTCCCAAAGCTTTCCATGTACTCAGTATATTTGAAAACTTTCCTGTTTGTTGCAATTTTTTTAGGCTCCCCTCCCCCTTTTTTCTTGTCTTACACAGATTCTTTAAAGTGAAATTGCAGTGACCACAATAAGTTTTTGTTGCCAAATCATGTCACTTCTACTTGCTTCCTTTCTAGAAATGATCACAAGTTTCCTGTTGCCTGAATGACCATCTAGAATCTGTTCCTTATTGCTTTCATCACTTTGGCCCTAATGTATGTTTATTCATTATTTTCTGACCATACACCCTATCATAGTTTCCAGAGGACTTTTCCAACATCCTGATGCTACAAACTTCCTAGGCAAACATGACTCAAACATAATCAAGAGCAAGGAAGATAGATAATTTAGAAATGCATAGATTGACAAAACAGAAGCTTTTACAATTAAATTTCCTCAGCTGTGCTGCCAATGCAAATTCTTTTAACTCCTAGACAGAAAGCTCTCGAAGCCATCAAGAGCCAGATGACTGTGTTGTTTCATCAGAATGTCCAATAAGGCCATTTCCTGAGTGAGTATCTATTTGAAGCCAATGTGACTTAGAAACCACTGATGACTTTGATTCCTCTGTGCCCAGGTTTCTGTAGGTTTTGCTTACCCACAATCCTTTCATGTGAGATTGCCTCTGTGATGAATGTATGCTGCCTGTATGGAACAGGTATTACCATGAGGACCATGTACCAGGCTCGATAAGGCATCCGGGTGAGTCACCCACATGTCCCCTGGGAGTAGGCACCTGAGCTTCCTTAGTCTGACTGAATCTCCGTGAATACCCTCCTCAACTTCATGGCTTGACCTTATTTTTTTCTCCTCTGCTATCCTAAATGTTGACATACAATGATTTACAGGGGCAATGCAGCTCTCTTTACTTTAGAGTATATTAGTAACAAAATTTTTTATTGATCCAATAGATGTGTCTATAAAAAAGTTGCTGTAGATGAAGCAGTGAGGAGTGGAGGCCAACACTGCCTCTCCTTGCTTTACTCAGCAAGGACTGAGGACCCTGCAAATCTGTAAGGGAATGGGGGGAGCTGACAGTTTCTTAGAAAGCCTTGAGTAAAAATGGCGTTATGGTAGATTTCTCAGAGCTGGCACATTTTGTGTCATTGGTGCCTACTGGGCTGTGTTCATTCACTGAAACGGATTATTGAGCACCAAGAACCTGCTTAAGCCATAAGCTGCTGCTCATTCAACAGGGACTTGCTGAGTATATAGAATATGCCGAGTATTATTCTGGATGCTGGAGACACAAGTGAACAGAACAAATCAAAACTCTATCTTTACAGAGTTTACAGTTTTTTTAAATAACTTTTTTTTTGGCATAATTTCAGATTTGCAAAATGGTTCAAAGACTCCTTAAATATACTTTACCCAAATTCCCCAAAAATTAAAATTTAGCCACATTTGCTTTATTCTCTTTCCTCTATATATTATTCCATTTTTCTGAATCATTTGAGAGTAGATCACAAACTTGATGCCCTTTTACCTCTATTTCAGCATAAAATTTCTTAAACAACAAGGACATCTTCTACATAACTACAATTCAATGATCAAAATCAGGATATTAACATTGATACAGTACAATCAGTTGACCTATGGCCCTTATTTAAACTTTACAAAGCATCTTAAGAATAGTCTTTATGGGCCTCCCCGGTGGCGCAGCGGTTGAGCGCTGGGTTGCGAAACCGCGCGGCCTCTGCGGCGCCGGTTCGATCCCCGGCTGCTCCCCGGCCACCGGAGGAGGGTCCCACATGGCGCGCAGACCTCTCCTGCCGCCCGCTGCTCCCCTCAGCAGTGTACTTCGGTCCTTCTGCCTGCTCTGCTCCCCGCTCTGGCTCTGGTGAATTCTCTCACCCTCCCGCACTTCTGACTGTACCCAGTGCATGTATAAACAAAACAAACAAACAAAACCAGCAAACAAATAAATAAAGCATGCCTCTATTAAAAAAAAAAAAAAAGAAATTAAGAATAGTCTTTATATGAAAATAAATCAATCTGGGCTTCCCTGGTGGCGCAAGGGGTTAAGCACAGCACTATGAAGCTGTCCACAGCCTTTGAAGCACGAATTCAATCCCCGGCCTGGGAGCTACCCACATGGTGCAGCAGACCTCTCCTAACACACCTGCTGCTCCCCTCAGCAGTGCATCTCAGTCAATCTGCCTGTTTCATTCCCCACTCTGTCTCTGGCAAATCCTCTAACACACACACCCACACATCTCTGGCTTGTACCCCGGCTCCTATGTGCATAAATAAACAAATCTTAAAAAAAAAAAAAGAATCAGAACCAAGTACAGCTTATATGGGATGTTTCAGAAAAAGTAAAGTGGGAATAGAATGAGGGAGAGGATGAGGAGTATTAGAAGGTGATGTGAGAGCATTAGCAAGAGCTGAACCTCCTAGGGCTTTGCAGATAAAAGAACTCAACTTTTACTGTGAGTGAGTTGGGAAGCTACTGAAATGTATTAAACAAGGAAGTGATACGATGGATTCTTGTTCCAGGAAGTTTAGCCTCTGCCTGCTCACTGGCCCATGAGATCAAAAGCAAGTAAGTTATTCATCTTCCCAAGCCTGGGGTCCCTTGGTGTATAGTAAGAGTCAGATAAGATTGTGTATAGAAACGGCTTGGGAACCTCCTTGCTGGCGCAAGAGGTTGGGCACTGCTCTGTGGAGCAATCCGCAGCTTCTGCAGCATGAATTGGATACCCTGCCGGCCAGGGAGCAACCTACATGGCACAACAGACGTCTCCTGACTCACCCGCTGCTCCCCTCAGCAGTGTATTTCAGTCAGTCCACCTGTTCTGTTCCCCACTCTGTCTCTGGTGAATCCTCTCACCCCCCACACCTCTGGCCTGTACCCCAGCTCTTGTATGCATAAATAAATAAACAAATCTTTAAAAAAAAAAAAAAGGAAAGAAAGAAAGGGCTTGGCACAAGTTCTGGCAAGTAATAAGTGTTCAATAAATAACTAGTATTATTTTTGTCATCTCAGGAAATGACTTAGCTGTTTTCTCAGGGCAGAAGTGAGGTGAGGCTGCAACTGGGTTTTGCTGGGTGCTTGCTCAGCTTCCAGTCTTTCCCAGCACTCCCTGCAGCTCTCATTTACACTCCCCATAAGGGAGCATAATACACAGGGCTCCTTTACTTTATTACAGAACCATGAACATCATGAAGCTGTACACAAAATGTCAAGCATCTGTAGCTTGTGTACGGTTATGAGGGTGAAATTCTCAAAGTGGTCCATGACCCCAAAATAGCATAAAGGGACACTGAATCTAGCTGCTTCTAGAGATAACAGTTCTTGGGACAGCTCAGCAAAGAGCCAACTTTCTGACTCCAGATAAGTCCCTGGGCTGCACCACTTTTCTCATCTCTCATGAGTAGTTGTGCAAGATGATTTCTAAGGTCAACACTAGGTCTAGGATTCTATGACATGGTTCATTTTTTGGACATATATTAAATGTGTGTATTTACAGATGGTGTATCTCTACCTTCCCCCTTAGAACAGACCACCACTACGGCCCGTAATTCCTAGGACTGATTTGTATAATTCGGAATTGGCGCGGGCCATGCTTCCCATGCTGTCTGACAATGTCCGGGCATGGGGGAAATTTCTGAAAAGTCAGAAAGCTCCATAGCTGGCTCCTGCTACTTCCTTTCATTTGTTTGTGCCAGTTATTGAAACCATGGAAATTTTCTATAAGTTTTAGACTAACACAATGAGTGTTGGCATCAATGCCAGTTTCAGTAATACACACTTCAGTAGTTTGAAAAAAATGTACCTTCAAACATGATTGATAATCAAATGAATCCCAATAATTCTCACGTCCACCAATTTGTAATTCAGTTACCATGAGTAACATTGAGTTCTCTAACAAACCACGCTTGATAGAATTGATGGAACTGAGCCCCATAAAAGTCCCCACTAGAGAAGACCCTGAGGCGCCCCGGGAGGCGAAATGGTCCGAGAAAAACACACCACACGCTGTTCCCATGGCACCGGGACCCTTTGGTTCTATATAGAAAATAGGAAGCCGCCCTCGATTTTACAATGCCTGCTTAGCTTTGTTTTAGTTACCTAGCTTGACTGAGCAAATCATATTGTGTATAGCACCTGTTTCTATTTTCTGAATAACATACATCACCTAGGGAAATATGTAACCAAGTGACCAAGTTAATCATAGACTAGGAAAATTTAAAAAAAGGGACTGTGCACTGTTAATGATCATTAATAATTTTTGAAACAATGTAAAAGTAAAATCAATCATGATCGCATGATGTAATGATCAAATAACAATTTCTGATGTATAAATAAAGCCCGCTGAGGCTATCAGTGGGAGATGTCTGCATCCTGATCAAGTGTCAGTGTCTCCTCACTGCCTCATCTACTTCATCCCCCCTCCCCTCATCCCCCCACTTCGCCCACACCCTTGTGGAAACAGGCCCCAGTAGGAGCTGGACTCCGTCTTGGAATCGACTTTTTTTCCCTTTTACATCTATACAAACTTTTATGGTCAGCTACGATGTAATCCTTCCTTCCCGGATAGATCATCCCTTTGCCAGGGCTTAGTCTCTGCAGGAGGAGAGGACAAGGAAAGGAAACAGCCAGTGATTAAACAATTACGTGCTAAATTATTGTTTTAACATATGTTTGCTCATATACTTGTGACACCTTGGTGGTGCAGAGATTGTTATCTGTATTTCAAAAAGGGAAGGAATGGGAAGGGCTAAAGTTCTCAGAACATGTAAATACTGGAATTTGGGCTCATGTTTATTCTAGCTCCAAGGGTCTTGTTTTTCCCACTTGACCATCACACCTTCCTGAGTAGATGTATATTCAACCAAGTGCCACAACTCATTCATTTATTCACTCAGTCGTGGATTCTGTAAATGGTGCTCTTAATGAGATCTCTTGTAGCTTCCAAACAAATGAAGCACCAATTTCCTTTAACCAAACAGAGGTGAATGCAGAATCTTTATTTCTGGTTCCTATATCCTGAAAAGCTATTCCACTTCACTCCTTCATGTCCCTTCAGCGTGTTATAAACCTGTAGTTCATTTCCCTTTTTTTCTTCTCTTTATTCTCTAGGTCTATGTTATGAAACAGAATTGGGGGGTGTTCTCTACAGGCTTCCCTGGGTCTCTCAGCAAATAATAACGAGATTTTTTTCTCCTAAAAACAAGCTGCAGTAAAATACAGGTACAGACGTGTTACAAGAGAAAAGTAATTAGATATTTACTTATTCAATGAGAATATTTTCTCCCTTGTGGCTTAGTATAAGCATTCAATAAGTGTTGGTTTGGAAAGATAAAATAATGGTTTGGAAAGATAAAATAATGAAAAGTGAATCATGAATTAAGGACAGAATAAAACAAATATTATGAAGAAAGTTTCGAGAAGTTTGGATTATTTTTCAGAGAAAAAAGGGCTACGGGACTGAATTGTCTTCGAGCTGAATATGTATTCTTCCTTCCTCTGTGAGGGTCACTGCATTAGAATTTTAACATCACTGCTTGTCCACTCTTTTCCCACATGCTTAGTCTATTAGATGATAATCAAAATCACTATAGCAATGGTAAAATTTTTTTTTTGAGAAATAAATCACTTATAAGTTAATTTCACCACTTAGCAGCTCTAACCCCTATAAAAAAAGTCTCTCTCTCTCTCCACCCCTCCCCCAACCCCTCCTTCACTCTCCTCACACCATATATTGGGAACTGCATTAAACTCAACATTAAAAAAAAAAATAAGTACTATCACAAAATGGAGCTCAGAATCTTTCAATCCATCATAGAACCTAGTACATGGACTAAAACCCCTGGATCACCCAATGCCCCCTGAGAAGGGTGGGAGTCTTTCAAGGGTAGCTCTACAAGAAGGTTGTTGGACACTCGCCTGGACCATTCCAGGGAGTGGACTCTCAAAACTTTGCAAAGTAGCCCATTCCAATCTTTTTCCAAGCACTATATAATTTCTCCTTTCTTTTTACTCCCATAATTCATGTAACCCTCTTTTGCTCCAGACTTCCTTCCTTGAAGAAGAAACATGAGGGCCTCCCCAGTGGCGCAGCAGGTTGAGCACAACGCTGTGGAGCAGTCCACAGCCTCTGCAGTGCAGGTTCGATTCCCAGCCGGCCAGAGAGAAACCCACATGGTGTGGCAGACCTCTCCTGCCTCGCCTACTGCTCCCCTCAACAGTGTTTTTGGTCGTTCTGCCTTTTCTGCTCCCTGCTCTGTCTCTGGTGAATTCTCTTGCCCTCCCACACCTCTGGCCTGTACCCCAGTCCTTGTATGCATAACTAAATAAATCTTTAAAAATAAATAAAAATCTTAGTTTTTTTTTTTTAAAAAGGAAGAAACACGAATGACGTCATTGAAAATGACTAAAAGATGCAAGGTGGCACAACTCATAAATTGTAGAATAATTGGTGCATTCCACACCTGACTTTAAAGGGAACTAATCTAGAATAGATGATAGAAGGCTGGAGCTATAGTCATAACGTGCAGATCATTTCATGTGCTGTAATATTATGAAAGGTGCACTGTCTTGGGAAGGGAAAGGACAATCTCTGCCACCAATTTGTGATATGACCTCAGCAAGTCATTTAAATGGGTCATTAGAAAAATGGGAACAGTGTCACAGAATTTTCCTGATAAACAAGTAACGTAAAAGTATGTTTTTAAGAGGGTTGAAAAGCTATGCAGGGCCTCCCCGGTGGCGCAGCGGTTGAGCGCTGGGTTACGAAGCTGCCCGCAGCCTCTGCGGCGCCGGTTCGATCCCCGGCTGCTCCCCGGCCACCGGAGGAGGGTCCCACATGGCGCGCAGACCTCTCCTGCCGCCCGCTGCTCCCCTCAGCAGTGTACTTCGTCCTTTTGCCTGCTCTGCTCCCCGCTCTGGCTCTGGTGAATTCTCTCACCCTCCCGCGCTTCTGACTGTACCCAGTGCATGTATAAACAAACAAACAAACAAACAAATAAATAAATAACATGCCTCTTAAAAAAAAAAAGAAAAGAAAAGCTATGCAAATGAAAGGAAGTGTGTGACTATATTTATATAAGGCTACATGGTTGATCCATTTGTTTGTTTCTTAACAGGGGTTTAGTCTCAATGACTGCCTGACAGTGTGCTGTTGCTTTTATTGTGCCATTTGTCAACTCAAGAGAGATATTGACAGAAAAAAGAGCAATGAATGCTTTATGAAAGGTGCTTAGTAAGTTGTTGGGAATCCTTTGATGACTATCAAATCAAATTTGCAATGACATGTTTTATTTCCTTGATGTTCTCCCACAGACACATGAACTATTTTTTTTAAGATTTATTTATTTGTTTGTTTGTTTGTTTGTTTATTTATTTATACAAGCACTGGGTACAGTCAGAAGCGCGGGAGGGTGAGAGAATTCGCCAGAGCCAGAGCAGGGAGCAGAGCAGGCAGAAGGACCGAAGCACACTGCTGAGGGGAGCAGCGGGCAGCAGGAGAGGTCTGCGCGCCATGTGGGACCCTCCTCCAGTGGCCTGGGAGCAGCTGGGGATCGAATCGGCGCTGCAGAGGCTGCGGGCAGCTTTCCAACCCAGCGTTCAACTGCTGCGCCACCGTGGAGGCCCTGAACTATTTCTTAATAAAGGGAGAGTAAATGATTTTTTAAAGATTTATTTATTTATGCATACAAGAGCTGGGGTGTAAGCCAGAGGTGCAGGGGGTGTGAGAAGATTCACCAGAGACTGAGTGGGGAACAGAACAGGCAGATCTACTGAAATACACTGCTGAGGGGAGCAGCAGGCAAGACAGAAGAGGTCTGCTGTGCCATAGACATAGTTCCCTGGCCGGGGATCGAACTCTGTGCTGCAGTGGCTGCCAGTAGCTTCATAGTGCTGAGACTTAACCCCTTGCGCCACCAGGAAGGCCTGAGAGTAAATGATTTTTAATGACCAGTTTATACCAATCAGTTGGTAGTCAGCTTTCCAGAGCCTATGTTGAAAGGGCTAAGCCTGGTTGCATAGGAACAAATTCTGTGATTTATTAAGATGTCTGCCACAGGCCATGTGATCTACCAAATAAGTGTGCTACATATCAATCATACCTATGTTAACTACACCATAATTTAAGATCCTTGAGATATCAATATGACCAGACATTCGTTTCCTTAAGCCTAGATTGCAGGTCCACTGCTGTCAGTAGTAACCAATTAAAATGCTATACTAAATGCCAGTGTGTAATGTGTCTACATATATGTTCTTGTCAACAAAGCAACATTAAAATAAGAATTCATCCTCAAAAGTGACGGAACGTTGTTTTAGTCTCTATGAATTCTGTGGATAATTCACCCAGGATTCCAAAAGCCCCTATTGTGAAGAAGAGTTGCTGACTTTTTGGTGGCTGGGTTGTCAATTAGACAACTAGTTTCCTAAACTGTTCTTCTGCTCGTGTTTTTAATCTTCTCAGTCCTTCCTTTTGCTCTTAGGCAAGAGGGAAATGATCACTCAATCCTGTCTATTAATCTCATACTGCCATTCCCATGGAATTATAATCAAAGTTTCATTTTCACCTGGAAATGGCTATTCTCTGTAAAGTCCAGTCTTCCAGGACTTCCAGGAGTCAAACACTCATCGAGAGTGTTTGATCCAGAGGGGCCTTTGATTCCATATAATTCACTGTGGCTCAATTTGTTTCTCAGCTTTTCTGCACAAGCAGCACAAAATAATGTCTCCTTCATGCACCAAACTTCAGTCCATTGCATCTTGGTACCATTTAGTTTCCCAGTGTTTGTTTTCTGATGACTTTAAATGGTTCCCCTCATTGACTGAAGTGCTTTACTCACTTTCAAATAGAGTCAAGATGGGAAGTTCTCTTATTATTTTTTTCCTCTTTATACGTTAACTACTGAGACTTCCCTATTGTCTCATTTCTTGAGCAGTAACATTTCTAAAATTTATTTGGGTCCTCACATTTGATCCCTATGGAAATTAGAATGTGGCCATTTACTGGCCAAGTCACTGTCAATGAAAAGGATTGGTAGTCTCCACCTCTTGGAGACTCTTACCTTCACATATTAGGATTCCTTGACATTGGTGACAGAAGTTAACTCTGGCAAACTGCAGAGCATTCTATTGGCTCACCCCACCACCTGTTAGCAGTGGCTGGCACATAGTAGGCATTTAATAAATATTGTAGATGAATAAATGAACCCAACTTTCAAAGAGGAAGCATAATGAGGTCCTAAAATAAGAGATTCAGATGAATCTTGACTGCTGGTCATAATTCTTCCTAACAAATTGCACTGAACTGGGGTGGGGGGAGGGGTAATGGAATTACTTTATCTAAATTTGAAATACGTAGTAAATTCGCAGTAAGGCAGGACTAGTATGGAAGTTTTGATATTTAGAGCTAAATAATGTAAGGTAAGATGGAATTGATAAGTTCTAATTTATTCATTCTTTTATTTCTTCTTTTTCTTTTTTTCTGATTTCTGCAGGTCAAATTCACATGGCAGTAAAAGAAAGACTGGCATGAGATGCTGCATCTACTCAGTGATATTTTACCTCAAATTGTAGAAACTACTTCAATTAATCAAATGGTTTCAAATGATCTTAGGATTTTTAATTCCCAGACAAGGTTGGTCTTTAAGATGACTAGGACTCTTTAAAAGATAACATTCTTAACAATTCTTGTTTCTGTTTCACAGAAAATTCAATGTGCTTCTTTGAAAACCAAACCCAAGGTTGTCAAACTGGTGCAGTTGAATGATGAGCACATGGAGATTCTCAACTTTATTCTACTTTTCTGTCTTTAAATGTGTTTGGAAATGCCCAGAATAAAAAAGTCTTTCTTTCAATCAAATTTTAATGCTTTGTCATTTGTTTATAAAACCATACAATTTGGAGAGTACAATTCTACACCTCAACATGTGCTCATGTTTCACTCACCCTCCACCAAAGCGCCAATGCCCACATACTGGTGAGACAGGGCAAGCTAGGGTTGTTAGGCAGTTTTAGGGACAGTGCAGGAGGGGACCTCTGAAGAATTTAGGGAGGCTTCAGAGATAAGGACAACCAAGGAAATGTAACCAACTCCACCGGGAAAAACAAACATCCTAGAACCACAGACAATCTTGTTAAGGATGGTCCTGGTTTTCTTCAGGTGATAAAGATAAGGTGTGGAGATGCTCTCCCGAAGACTAGGCCATAAAGATAAAGGTGTAACAAATGGGGAAAGACAAACCTGTTAGATAAGGAATGTGAAGATCCCCCACTCAGTAGCAAATTAAGTGAGACAGCTGAGAACTGACCAATCACAAAGAGACTGGTGGAGCTTTAGAATAATGAGGGAAAGAAGGTGTATATTCCCTGAGACACGACTCCACTTTGGCTTCCTTGCCCCTACCAGGCCTGGTTTCCTGGCCTGGGAGTCCCACTTTATTTCTGCTCTTTTTCTCCTCAATAAACTTTTTTCTTCTTCTAAACAAACCTGCCTTTGCTCGCTTGCTTGCCTGAGCGTCTGCGAAGTTCCTGCTGCGGCTTCGTGAGACACCAACCCATGGGGGGTCTAGCGGCTGGGGCTCAGCGCTGCCCTGCAGCCTGGAATCCATTCCTGGCTGGGAGACTAGGCCTGACAATTCTGGCATCACTGGCGCCTGGCCCCTCGATGAGCTCCTTCTTCCTCCTTCCCTCTGGTAACCACCATAGTTGCCACAGAATCTGTTATTTTTGTTGTGTTGTCAGTTTGTTTTCTTTAGTTATATTCCACAAATGAGTGAAACCATCTGAAACAGGGCTGGCTGATGAGAGGCAAAAGGCCAAACCAAGGGCTATAGCTATACCTAGACAGCAAGGTACTATATACGGGTCACAGGATTGTGCCCAATAGAGGACAGGTGCTGTCAATGGGTCCCCCACCCCCGCCATGTGCACAATTTCAAAATACCCTAGGCTCAAGGAACAACAACAGTGGGGTTTATTTTACAAATGGGAAATAAAGAGCTTACTGTAGCCACAGGTAGCTGGCTTTCTCACCCCAGATAGTGTTTACAGTGTTCAGATGTAAACAGAATGCAGGTCACCTGTCGACAGTGCTGGACAGCTCTGGCCAGTAGTGAGGTCACTACTGGTCACCCAGAAGCAGTGCCGGAAACACTAAGTGTTAACAGTTCTTTGTGAGTTGTTGGACTACATCAATGACAAAGAGCTCTTTGAGACACCAGGCCCCAGACCTTTGGTGTACCTCCCAGGCTATGTCAGAAAGAGGACCAGAGGCTGGTATGATGGCCTAGTCTTTGCAAAGGTCTTTGGTTTCTCTTCCTTCTTCAGAGTTCAGCTGCTAGATGCTTCTTTCTTCTTGAAAGGTCAGTTTCTGGTCCCTCTTCCTTCTTCAGAGGCCAGGAATGGAGTCTCCTTTTTATGGAGGTTGGGAATAGTCTTTTCAGCTCCCTCCAGCCCCCTGACTGATAGCTTTTTTCAGGGTCACCCACCTGAAAGTCTGATTAGATGGTTTTCAGTCCTATAACTGATTGGACCATTTAGCAACAATCAGCTCATGGCTTGCGCCAGGCACCATGTATAAAAGAGAGGTTGCTGAGCTCCAAGGAGACACAGCCAGAGCCAGCCTGTGGTAGAGCTACAAAGTGAGAGTGGCCACTACTGCTGTGGGCTCCAGCTGCTGAGGCAGCTCTCCCACTGAGGTAGCTCCAGTTGCTGAGGTAACAGGGTTCCAATAACTGTCTTTCACTTTCTCACTTACTTCACTTAGCATAATCACCTCAACATCCATCCACGTTGTCCCAAAAGGCACTATTTCATCTGTTTAATAGCTGAATAGTGTTCCCCAAATAAAAAGGTTTTTAAATGTTGTCATGTAAAAAGGCATTTATTATTTTGGGTTTTATCTCCACTGGGAAGACAAGAGTTACCCTATATATTCCCTCACTCCCAGAAAGTATGATTCCTCCCTTTAGAATCCTGAAATTACATCTGGAAGTTCTTTTCACCCCCAGCCCCACACACAAACACACAAAGTAAATCAAACTTTTGCAATGAAGAGATTACTATAGATTATATAGACAAAACAGAGGGTTTCTCTCATTAGTCACATAGAAAATCACCTAATTAAAATTCCCCTTGAACATTTCTATTCTCCCCAAAACCATCTCCCTCAGCAAGTCTGTCACAGAGGCTTCACATATCTTTTTTTCAACCAGGTTAATGTGCATTTTATTTAATTGAAGTATAGCATTGTATTAGTTTTAGGTGTATAGCATATTGATTCAATATTTGTATATATTGTGAAAATGATCACCACAGGCCTCCCTGGTGGTGCAAGGGGTTAAGACGCAACCTATGAAGCTATCTGCAGCCACTGCAGCATGAGTTCGATCCCTGGCCAGGAAGAAACACACATGGCGAAGCAGACCTCTCCTGGCTCGCCTGCTGCTCCCCTCAGCAGTGTATTTCAGTTGCTCTGCCTGTTCTGTTCCCCACTCTGTCTCTGGTGAAGACTCTCACCCCCATACCTCTGGCCTGTAACCCAGTTCTTGTATGCATAAATAAATCTTTAAAAAAAAAATCACCACAGTAAGTTCAGTTAACATCTACCACAGCCTATAGTTACAAACTTGTTTTCATGTGACGAGAGCTTGTAAGACCTTTCTTAGCAACTTACTCAACAAATGTGAGTACTGCTAACTAAGTCACCAGGCTGTATATCTAATCCCCAGGGCTCATTTGTACCTTTTGATCATCTTCATTCATTCCACATATTACCCTCACCACCATTCCCACCCAGCCTCCAGTAACCACCAATTTGTACTCTGTATCTATGAATTCCATTGCCATTTTCTTTAAGATTACAAAAATAAGTCAGATCACATGGTATTTGTCTTTCTCCATCTGACTAATTTCACATACCTTGTTGCCCTCAGTTTCAATCCATGTTAAATTGACAGAATTTTCTTCTTTTTTAAGGCTGAATAATATTCCTTTGTGTAAATACTACATTTTCCTTATCCATTTATCTATCGATGTGAATTAGGTTAAAGGAGTTTGTGACCTCCTTACTCTTAAACTAAAACCTTTTTTTTCCATTTTTCTCTTGCTCGGGTCCTACATCCTCAATGCCCTCATTGAAATCATCTCTTGCCTAGAGGCCATCAAACTCCATAGGGTCCTACAGTTGGAACCCACTATAAAGCCTCCACTGTCCTTCTTCGGAGGTCCCTTAGATCGTAGCCCTGCGGTGGAGCCCTGACTGCCTCCCCAAGTCACCCATTTTCAGCAGGAAGCAGTCATTGATCAGATTGATGTCCTTTGTCCTAACAGCACTGTGGAGGGGGGAAATTAATCCTAGGGCAAGTTAGGGATAATTAGGCAGCCTCAAGGACAGTGCAGGGACTTCAGGAGAGTTAAGGGAGGCTGCAGTGATAAGGGCCACAAAGTCCAAAAGGGACTAATCAAACATCCCAGGACTAATGACATTAGGGACTTTATGAGCTTAGTGTCAACAAGACATTCCAAATAGAGGGCAATGAAGGAAAAAAGATAAGGGCTGGAACACAGAGACTTAGTTCTGGGCACAGAGACATTTAGGCAGTGAGTGAGACCACGGAGAACTAACCAATCACAAAGAGACTGGGGGGACTTTAGAATAATTAGGGAAAGAAGGTGTATAGTCCCTGAGACATGATTCCACTTGAGCTTCCATGCCCCTCCCTGGCCTGGTTTCATAGCCTGGGAGTCCCACTTTATTTCTGTTCCTTTTCTCCTCAATAAATGTTTCTTTCTCTAAACAAACCCGCTTCTTCTCGCTTGCTTGCCTGAGTGTCTGCGAAGTTCCTGTCGCAGCTTCAAGAGACACCAACCCGTGGTGGTCTAGTGGCTGGGACTCAGCGCTGCCCCTGCAGCCTGGGATCCATTCCTGGCTGGGAGACTAGGCCTGAAAATCTGCAATTCTGGTATCAGTTGTTTCCATACATGGCTATTATAAATAGTTCTGCAAGGAACATAGAGGTGCAGGCCACATGTCTTTCTTATGCCTAAGAATTTATTCCATTTCAGTTTACTAGTGCTAGAAATCACAGAACCAAAGATAGAATGGGGGTGGAATTCTACAATTAATCAAAGTAATATGTTTTTCATCTAACTCAATAGAAAGTTACAATATACTTTATACAGGTTTGTACATAAAAGTTTAGATGAACACTGTTGTTTTTTTTTCATTTTTCATCTAAGCTGGGAATGGCTGTTACTTAGCCTCATTCTCCCACTCTTTATATACTTCATCCTGTCATTTGAAATACCTAAGCCTCCCTCGTATCAAGATACTTCCCTCAATTAAATTAAAATCCCTTAAAAGCTGTTATTTGCCAGAGGTAAATTGCTGGAGCCAAGAAGCAGCAATTCCTCAGAGAAAGCTCAAAGGGCAAGAGAGGGAGGGAGAAGGGAATATGCAGAAGATTTGCAAATTGACAAAGCAGAGAACAGCAGAAGAAAATTTCAGAGTTTTAATCAGTGATGGTCTTGATTGTTTTAACTACTTTATTTTTCCATCAAATGGCTATTTTCTCTTTTCTATCATTCTGAAATGGAAATTACATATTTGCCCATGTATTGAAGTCCTAAAATTGAAATTAAAGAGTAATTAGGAAGAAAAACCTGAATTTTCAGAAAAAAAAAAAAAAAAAGCAAGAACCGATGAAGGAGAATGAGTTTCAGTGGGAGAGAGGAAGAGGAGGAGAAGATATAGCAAGGGGAGAGACCAGTGGGATACATTTCACAGCCTTTGACAGGAACATGTTTTGTTTGAGATGCCTGTGAAACTGCAAATGGAAATATTTACTTGGCATTTGACTGTGGTCTCTGATGGAGATACAGATATAGAAATCATCATACAGCTGAGAGTTAAAGGATGAGATAGCTGAGGCAGGTGTGAAGAGCAGAGCCCCGGGGGATGTTGGTGTCAGAGGCTGCCAAAAGAGGAACTGCGGGCAAAGAAATCCCCACCAGCAACGCCCTTGCCAGCTGTGTGGGTTTCAGCAAATCTGATCTTTGTGAGCCTCAGATTCATCACTTCTAAAAGGAAGATAAGACTTTCCTGCCACTCACTAGATCTTAACATTTAAAGGAAACAATATACCATACCAATATAGGAACAGGGTTTGTCAACTACGAAGTGTGATACAAATAAGCATCAGTAATTTCTCAGGTCCTAAATCTTCCCAGGTCACCTGAACAGGAAAGGAACTATGGCCCATAATGTCCATAATTTTCATGCAACATTTATATACCTCAGTGAGCACTGACCTTTTTCAATTTCCAAGCGATCTATTTATCATTCAGAACAAAAGCAACAACAGTACCTTCAGAAAGCAGTTTAGGCTGACAGCAAGACAGATGCTAGTCTGCAAAGTCACCTGGTAGGTTGCAAACTGTGCTGGCTTCAGGAATGTGTGACTGGTGGTTGAGAAGGGAAGTAAACTGTGGAAGGTGTCAGAGGGAGCCCTGAATGTCTGCATCTGGAGAAGAATGCAGACTGCTTCTCCTCACAAAGCCACAACCCTCAGCTAGGGCCTGGGAGCAGAACTTCACCCCTCGGTGCTGGGAACCAGGGTGTGGCTATTGGGCTCCTCTCCTAACCCCTCCCTCGGTGGGTTGGCTGTTCTGTAAACCTCCGTGGGCCCACAGCAGCTGACTCCTTTCTCTCTGTCTGATCTCTCCCAAATTGAAAAGCATCTCAGTTCTTTCACTACCCATCCGACTACCTACACCAAGGAATTTCATTTTCTTACTCAAGCCTATGACCAATGTGGCATGATTTACATGCTATCCTCTCTTCCACCCTGACCTCTAATAAAAGGGAACGTGTTTTTCGGTCTGCTCCAGACCATGCAGATCAGGTCCACTTCACTGACACAGCCATGCCCCAGGCCCTGAAGCAGTTCCCTGCCAGGAGCCGGCTGGGAATACCAGACTGACCCTGACTCGGGCCGGGGCAGGGCTCGCCGAGACTGCTTCATCACCTGCCTCTTAGCCGGCCTCCAAGCAGCAGCCCATAAGGCAGTTAATTTTGATAAGCTGCGAGAGATCACCCAGTCCCCTAAAAAAATCTGGCCGCTTTCCTTAGCCACCTCACTGATGCCCTCCTGCAATACCCTAAGTTAGATCCTGACTCTCCTGGAGACCACAGTCCTGGCTACCCATTTCATATCTCAATCAGTCCCTGACATCAGAAAAAAACTGAAAAAAAAGACTGAAGATGGTCCTCAAACCCCTTATCCTGAATATGGCTTTTAAAGTGTTTAACAAGCGGGAGGAACAGGACAGGATGAACAGAGAGACCTGTAGTCACCAGAAGGCTGATCTTCAAGCTCAGGCCCTAGTAGCTGCCTTGAGGCCGTCATGCCCTGCTCCTCCAACGACCACAGTGCCTGCCGCCTCACCAAGGATGACAATGCACCCCAGTTGCCCACCACCGGGAGCTTGCTTCAAATGTGGCCAGGAAGGTCACGGGTCCAATATTACCCCAACCCTTGTCCACCGCCGGGACCATGTCCCATCTGTGGCAACCCCAGGGCCACTGGAGAAGTGCCTGCCGTGTGCCAGCCGTAGTGGACCAGTCCCTCCAACTCCTGTGTCCTTGCCACCGGCAGACTTGGGTTTGGCGGCTAAGGACTGAAGAGGCCTGGACTCATCGACCCAATATACTTCGAGGAGCCCAGGGTAACGGTCAAGGTAGCAGGTAAGTCCATCTCCTTTCTGGTTGACACGGGGACTACCTTCTCTGTCCTCTCCTTCTACCCGGGTCAGACTTACCCTTCTCAGATCTGTTATGGGAGTTGACGGCCAACCCTCTCAACCTCAAGCTACTGGCCCCATCCCAGCCAAATAGACAAAAAGCCCTTAGTTCACTCTTTCTTAGTCATGCCTTCTTGCCCTACACCACTCCTGGGTTGCGACATCCTAACCAAACTCGGGGCTACTGCTTCATGGCTCCAAGACCCTAGCGCTGCTCTCACCTTCCCACTGCTCCAAACATCTCCAAGTCCTTCTCAGGACTACCCGCTGTCTCCTTCCACTGTTTACCCTATGGTCCGGCATACCTCTATCCCAGCTGTGTTCCCTCACCACCACCTACAGAGTGGTCATAGGCAACCCAGGTCACCCCGACCAATTTCCACATATAGCCTCCTGGCTTACTATAGTCCTTTCTCAGCCACCTTGGTTAAAAGTTGCAGAACAACCTCCCTCTGTTTTACAACCTCGGCTGCAACCTCTTAAATTAGAATGCAAGTTATTGCAAAGACAAAGACTTCTCCAAAATCCCCGACCCCACAAAACTTTGAGGAACCTGTCTTTTCAACCACTGATGATAAAGAACAACCCCACCATATGCCTGGGCACCCTGGAGGCCCCCCTTGCTTCGTTCTGCCAGTGTCTTGGGAATCCCACTCGAGTGAGCCCCATCTACTCCACCTGGATCTGAGTCTCAGCTGTCTCCTGCTAGTCCTGACTCTCCAGAGCCACCAGTTCTGAAGCCCCAGGTAAAAAAAAAATACTAAGTATTTTGCAGGGAGCAAATAAGCTCTTCAGCTTCTCTTAAGAGAGACTTGGGGACCAGTATATTACAATCCAAATGGGACTCTCCGAGGTGGACGAGGTTATTCACAGACCAGTCCTTCTCCATCATGGACCTGCTCAGCTGGAAAATCCTCACACTTTCCTACTCCAATGAGCCCCAGACCACGATCAGTCTCAGTTCCACATCAAACACGCCTAGGTATCACCTAGAAAGACTTCTAGGTGTCACCTGGAAAGACTTCTGCAGCTTGGGATTCTTACATAGTGTCAGTCCAACTGGAATTTCCCCTTTCAAAAGTCCTCCACAGATGGCCTCCCACCAAACCTCCCCTAATTCAAACCCTGCAGGGTGACCATAGCCAAAATGGAAACATCCGTTCAACCCTGGCTTTGCTCAAATTTCTCCTTTCTCAAGTCTTGTATGAACTACAGAGGTATTTTTTTTTTTTTTAAGATTTATTTATTTATTTATTTATTTATGCAAGCACTGGGTACAGTCAGAAGCGCAGGAGGGTGAGAGAATTCACCAGAGCCAGAGCAGGGAGCAGAGCAGGCAGAAGGACCTAGGTACACTGCTGAGGGGAGCAGCGGGCGGCAGGAGAGGTCTGAGCGCCATGTGGGACCCTCCTCTGGTGGCCGGGGAGCAGCCGGGGATCGAACCAGCACTGCAGAGGCTGCGGGCAGCTTCGCAACCCAGCGCTCAACTACTGCGCCACCGGGGAGGCCCTTCAGGGGTATTAATTAAGCTTAGATCAACAACTTGGCTTCGACTTGCATTTTACTGAATGATCATTTTAAAATATCACTTCATCAATGAATAAAAAGTACTATGCTTTGATTTTTTTTAAATCTGAAGATTAATATTTTCTTATCTTTCAATAAAAGGAGGGGGAATTCTCATAAATAACTACACATTGTATTATTTACCTATTCATACATAACAAATTTCCCTCTACCTGGTGACTTAAAACAGCAATAATCATGTATTGTAACTCATGGATTCTATGAGTCAGTAATTCTGGTAAGATCAGTGGGGACAGCTTGTCTGCTCCATCATATCTGAGCCTCAGTTGAAAGACTCAGTGGCTCGGGGTGGAGATCATCTGAAACTTATTTGTTCACATGTCTGGTGGTGATGCTGGCTTGTTGGCTGAGGGCCTTGCTGGGGCTATTGACCCCCATTTGTAGGCTCTCCATGGAGCTTGCATGTCATCAAGATAGAATGGTGCATTCCAAGAACAAGTCCTGAGGGACTAGTGGCAAGATAAGTCCTGGGAACAGGGGCGGGGAGTGTTCTTTGCATGACTGAGCCCAGAAGTCACATAGTGTCACATCTGCTGCGACTGCATTAGTTGGACAGCCACAGCCCCTACCCAGCTTTCAAGAGGGAAGCCAGTGACCACATGTCTCTGGTAAGAGTGCCAGCCACATGTTAAGAAGAGTATGTGGAATGGGAAAAATGTCAGGGTGGCCACCTTCGGAAAACTCAGCCTGCTATATGCACATAATGGGGAATTGGAAGCAATAGTAATATATTCCCAGAACTTGTTAATAAAATGATCCACCTAATTAATGCAGTTAGCGGTCTACAACTAGAGGACTGAAATGTCAGGAATCTAGCTTCAATTTTGTTTACGTTAAGACCCTTCAAGTACATTATCAGAGCATAATAAGGAAAACCCATATAGTGAATATATGCATGCACCACACAGAATTGAAATCACCTGCTGTTTGTCCCCCTGAAAGAGCAACCCAAAGTCAGGGATTGTGTCTTATTCATCTTTGGATTCTCAGTGGTCAGCGACGCTTGGCTACTTGGCTCTCACTGATCATCCGGCACAGTCTGGAGAGATGCAGGAGGTTAACTGAGCACATGCATAAGGCTCCAGTAAAGGAGGGACAAAGAGTGAAAGCAAGGTGACCCCAATTATTTATCCAAAATTTGGCACACTGAAAATGTGTTTGGATTTCAGCATACATGTAAAAGATAAAGTCATTTTTAAAAATATATATTTGTTTTGAACTTTGTATGATAGGACAGGGAAACCATGATTTTCTCAATGCGTAAGAGCTTACAGAGTTCCATCTAGTTCTACCTGGAGCTCTTTACCTGCTTTTGAACTCTTCACTATGGTGCAGTTACCCTCAAAGTTTCCTCTCCACAGCGGGATGAATGTGGAGCAGATCGCCTTCCCTGATACTGTTCTGTCCCTTTATTCCCTTCTAAAGGGACAGCATTATGGGTGTATTATGATTTATTATGGGTGTATTATGATTTTCTAAAACACTGGCAGTTACTAAAAAAATTACAATGGACACGGGGAAAAAAAGAAAGTAACAGGTCCTCCCTGGTGGCGCAAGGGGTTAAGCATCAACTGCTCTCAAACCTGCACACACCTGGTATGAACTTAAGGATGAACAGAGACACTTACAAATAAGTCACTCCGTGGCCTGTCCTTGCTTTCAGAGGTAAGCCTTCATGCAAGACTGTTTCATGAAGGAAAAAAAGAAACAAACATCCAACAGACCTTACATTGTCGTTTTTGGAGTCTGTGGGTTTGGAGTGCGGGGTCCTAGGGTTCACCCTGGGAAAGGTTTCACCAGAGCTCCCATTTCAGCGACACGCGGCAAGTTTCCCAGACAAGTTTCTCCCTGAGACAGACGTTAGTTATATTTAAAAGGCAGGTTTATTAGGGAAGGGATAAAACAGTTGAAGACATTTGCATCGACACAAGCGGACAGGAAGACTAGGTTGCAAACTGTTGGTTTCAGGAATGTGTGACTGGTGGTTGAGAAGGGAAGTAAACTGTGGAAGGTGTCAGAGTGAGCCCTGAATGTCTGCATCTGGAGAAGAATGCAGACTGCTTCTCCTCACAAAGCCACAACCCTCAGCTAGGGCCTGGGAGCAGAACTTCACCCCTCGGTGCTGGGAACCAGGGTGTGGCTATTGGGCTCCTCTCCTAACCCCTCCCTCGGTCGGTTGGCTGTTCTGTAAACCACCGTGGGCCCACAGCAGACTCCCGTTCTACCTAGACCTGAACTTGGGGACACCCGTCCAGACTAGGAGCCTGAATCTTAGGCAACAAATGAGTAGTGGAGATGTCCCTCTCGCTTGTTTGGCCCCGTTCCGAAGGCCAGGACCGAGTCGTGGGACGCAGCAATTCGGGGTCTGCGCCTCCAAAGGCCAGATCAGGTTCATGGGATACTGCGTTCCTGACTCTGTGTCCCTGTTAGTTGGGAAAAGGAGCCAACTTAGTCATGGGGTCTGCCAATTCTAAGCCTAGCCCGGCCACTCCCTGGGATGCCTTCTCTCAAACCTCGGCCCATTGGGACTTAGGCCAGATATAGACCCTAGACGTCTCTTCCTCTACTGCAACACTGCCTGGCCTCAATATCTATTAGACAATGGCTCCCACTGGCCCAATCACGGCACTTTTGACTTCTCTGTCTTTATAGTCCTAAATAATTTCTGTCACCGCAATGGAAAATGGTGAGAGATCCCTTATGTCCAGGCTCTTTTTCTCTTGCGCTCCCGTCCCTTCCTTCCATCCCTCCCTCCTGAAAACCTGTCATGCTTTCCAAGTCTCCAACTCCTCTTACTCTTCGCCCTCTCCAGACCCCTCTTCAACATTCTCTGATCCTCTAGATTCCCTGTCTTCACCTCCTTCAGCTACCCAATCCAGCCCTGCTCTTTCGCCTCCTAGCTACCCCACCCACTCTCATGATCGTCCTCTTCTCTGTCCCCTTGCGGCGGTGGCGGGGACCGAAGGAGTAGTAGGGTCCACACTCCTTTCTCTCTGTCTGATCTCTCCCAGATCGAAAAACATCTCGGCTTTGATCCAACTACCTGCACCAAAGAATTTCGTTTTCTTACTCAAGCCTATGACCGATGTGGCATGATTTATATGTTATCCTCTCTTCCACCCTGACCTCTAATAAAAGGGAACGTGTTTTTCGGTCTGCTCCAGACCATGCAGATCAGGTCCACTTCACTGACACAGCCATGCCCCAGGCCCTGAAGCAGTTCCCTGCCAGGAGCCTGGCTGGGAATACCAGACTGACCCTGACTCGGGCCGCCGGGGCAGGGCTTGCGGAGACTGCTTCATCACCTGCCTCTTAGCCGGCCTCCAAGCAGCAGCCCATAAGGCAGTTAATTTTGATAAGCTGCGAGAGATCACCCAGTCCCCTAAAAAAATCTGGCCGCTTTCCTTAGCCACCTCACTGATGCCCTCCTGCAATACCCTAGGTTAGATCCTGACTCTCCTGGAGACCACAGTCCTGGCTACCCATTTCATATCTCAATCAGTCCCTGACATCAGGAAAAAACTAAAAAAAAGGCTGCGGGTGGTCCTCAAACCCCTTATTCAGGATCTGCTGAATATGGCCTTTAAAGTGTTTGGCAACCGGGAGAAACAGGACAGGATGAAAAGAGAGACCCATAATCACCAGAAGGCTGATCTTCAAGCTCAGGCCCCAGGAGCTGCCTTGAGGCTGTCATGCCCTGCTCCCTCAACGACCACAGTGCCTGCCGCCTCACCAAGGATGACAGCATTATGGGCGTATTATGATTTTCTAAAACACTGGCAGCTACTAAAAGAAATTACAATGGACACGGGAAAAAAAGAAAGTAATAGGGCCTCCCTGGTGGCACAAGGGGTTAAGCATCAACACTATGAAGGTACGGCCAGCTTCTGCAGCATGAGTTCGATCCCGGGACAGGGAACTGACCCGCTGGAGCAGCAGACCTCTCCTGCCTCGCTTTCTGCTCCCCCCAGCAGTGTATTTCAGTAGATCTACCTGTTCTGCTCCCTGCTCTGATTGATTTATCAGTGTATCTCGAAGATAATTGTTTCCTAAAAAATCTAACATACATAGCAAATCCAAATAGCACAACCATTACTGCTAGAGACCAGCTTTCGGCAAATTGTTGGATCAGATGTCCCTGAAAGGATGAGACGGCTAGGTGAGTAAATCCTCTCACCCCCTGCACCTCTGGCCTACATCCCACTTTTTTGTGCATAAATAAATAAATCTTTTTTAAAAAGTAGCAATCCACAAAAAACAAAGTATATAAAGTATTTTGAAAGAAAGTAATGTGCTGCAGGGGGCCTAGCTACCCCAGGCAGGTAAGATACTGGCAAGCAGCTAAGAAAGGGCCTCACACTGTGGGGCCGAAGTTTAAGGGGCTGAAGTAAAAGGGCCTCACACCGTGGGACCAAAGTTTAAAGAGCGTCACACCGTGGGGCTGAAGATTTCTTGTGCTCCACAATGTGGGGCTGAAGATTAAGCATCCCTTTGTTTTTTGTTCTTGGTCATAAAAGGAAAAAACTTCATGGAATATACATTGGGCAATAAATTATAAGAATATTATAAGTACATGGCATGGAAATTTCTTGCTTAAAAATTAAACACTGAATAATTTGGCCCACTTGACAATGGGAAATAATTACTGTGCAAGGGCATGTCTGATAAGCAACCCAGAGCTGGTCATAATAATATTCCTCATATGGAAGTTCTGTAGAGAAGTCTTGTAATGAATCATGAAGTTGATTACGCTAGGAGTTTCTAGGTAATAGAAAAAAGTTCTAATAACTGATTACCAGGAAGCAACTGGTCTCTAGCTATAAGCCATATAGATAGAGGAGTCTCCTGATATTGTAGCCTTGGCGATAGGGCAGTAGCAAGGACTGTTAGCTGACCTAGGTAGTTGTTTAGGCTGAAATAAAGAGTCAAAATTTTAATTATCTCTTAACTTTTAAGGGCGTTTCTTTTCTCAAAAACACGTAGGCGCCAAAATGTCTATGGGAAAGGAATGTATTAATTGTTTTTGTTTTGCTTCTATGCACAGGATGATGTACTCCCATCACTTGCCTTAAGGTATAAATAAAGACCTAGTGAGACCCTCAGCAGGAGATGCTTTCACCAATATAAGAGTGCTTGCATCTGCCTCAACTCCCCTTCCCTTCAGCCCTTAAAAAATTTCACCTAGCCGTCTCATCCTTTCAGGGACATCTGATCCAACAATTTGCCGAAAGCTGGTCTCTAGCAGTAATGGTTGTGCTATTTGGATTTGCTATGTATGTTAGATTTTTTAGGAAACAATTATCTTCGAGATACACTGATAAATCAAAAAAGAAGAAGCCCCAGGATAGAACTGCAGCTATCATGTGTAAGGAACAACTGACTGAACACACTTACAGAGCATCTACTTGTAGGGCATCTACTATTTACTAGGGCATCTACTGTCTCTGAAGGGTGCGAAAGAAACTGGCATCTGTGATTGCCTTTCCAAGCAAGTAACATAATATTAAAAAAAAAAAAAACAACTGAGAAAGTGGTCAATAATAGTGAAATAGAAATAGAATTCACTTAATCGGTAAAACCAAACAAAGGAGGCTTTCTCAGCAAGAAAACAGTCTGGGTCTACAAGATACTGAGATCCAGCAGAAGACACACAGGAAATTCTGAATAGTTTGACTTTCTTAAGAGGACAGATGAGAGGAAAGGCGTGGGTAGAATTTGAATGAAATTGTGCAGAGGTCATATTACAAAATCATATGAGGAGAGTGTTTTAGTAAGGGATGTTATATTAACACAGAGATACACAGTAAGGGGGGGCGGCAATGGTAACAGATATGACATGGTCAAGGTCAAGGAATGCTTCCCCAGGAAACTAACAATTGAGTTGAGTTCCTATAACTTGATTAGTAACTCATTAGCCAAGAGGAACAGGAGAGGCAGCAGAGGCATTGAGTGAAAAAGTATATGCAAAGGCACAGTGGAAGGCGAGTGCATATTCTATTCACCTCCAGTGCCCACAGACATGGCTCTTCATTACCACCAGTTTATCCTGGTGTAGCGATCAGAATTTTATTCCTCCTTGTCCTCCGTGGAATAGATTATGTGGGGAAGGGTGAGTGGCAATCTATTTATTGGGTTAAGACATTTAATGTAAATTTCATGAAACCTAGAGTTTTCTATCCTATTTAGTGGCATATTGAGTATTATTACTCCCATGTTACCTGAAATTGAAGCATAGAAAAGAAACAACTTGTATGTCCAAGATTAAACAGTTAGTGAGTAAGGGGTATTTTTGGTGCAGGTATTGTTTCATTTAAGTTCTGATTCCAATTATCTTGACTCTTCTTTTTACAAAAAGAAAACTCACTGGTCTTTTCTCATCTCAGAAAAAATTGGTAGAGAAACAGTGGATTAAATAGCCAGTAGATAAGGAACTTAGATTTTAACATTTTGAAACTATTCGTGAAGATTCCTTGTTATAACCAAGAAACAGGGAGGAGTGTCATCAGCAGACAGAAAAGACCTCAATAAATTTCTAGAAGACAAAACAAAGTAGAGGAACATTAATTGAATTAAGAACGAAGAAGCTATATCTAGAGTACTTATAGAGGAGACCAAAGAGAAATGGAGAGATACTCTTCTGCAAAAACTGGAGAATGTTTCAGAAGCATTGAAAAACAATAGAAAATGGAATTAAGACATGCATTGGCATAGAAATCAATTACTGAAAAAAATAACAGATTTTCCTAGAGTCGAAGAACAAGAATGTTAGGTACGAAAAGACCCACAAGTATCTAACACAATGAAAGGTGGAAATTTTACAAAAAGAAAACTCATTGTGAAATTTCAGAAATATAAGCATAAAAAAGAAAAGTTGAAAGGCTTCCAAAAACAGAACATTTCCAAAGAATGAGAATTAAAGTGACTTCTCCCCAGTCACACCAGATAGCAGAAGACCATGGAATAATGTCTTCAACATTTTAAAGGAAATCTATAGACAAGTGGGAATATAACATACAAATACATCTTGAAAATAATAATAACAACATAAAAACCAATAAACCCACCACCCTGTTAACAATACTTAATATCACCAGTACCTGTGACCCCCTGGTGCATCCTGCCCTGCTCTTGCCCACGCTTTCTCTGTCAGAGTATTCTGGATTTTGCACTAACAGTTTCTTTGATTTCCTGTATAGTTTCATCATATGCGCATGTATTGTTGACCAGTAAAATTTTGGTTTTGCAATATGTTTTGACATAAAATACATATTCACTATATGGGTTTTCCTTAAATATCTTCACACCACATGTATTTTTCTGGCTTGCTTTTTCCCATGCATGTTTTTGAGCTGATCCAAGTGGATGAAGACAGTTGTGGTTCATTCCATTTCACTGTACTATGACATTACTTGTCTGACAACACAATAGTGACACTAGCTTACTTTTGATTAGTCTACTGGTAGACTATCTATCCTAAGTGAAAATTAGGGTACTTGTAGAGGAGACCAAAGAGAAATGGAGAGATACTTTTCTGTAAAAACCTGGAGACTGCTTCAGAAGTATGAAAAACAATGGAAGATGGAATTAAGACATGCTTAATTTTATCTATCCTGAGTGAAAATTTCTGTATATTATGCTCCAGCAAATCGTGATAAGAACATATAACTAGATTTTTCTGTTTACATTTGCATTCTGATCTGACAATTCTATGCATGAATAAATAAATAAATATTATTTAAAAAATAGTTAAGCCCTATTATATTGTGTTCTGTCCACATTTTCTAGCTGGCTACATAATGTCATCTTGTGTTTTTCTCCATTTGCTCTCAGCATATCTCAAAGGGATGGGCTAGGTAATTAAGTTGCTGTATTCTCCACTCTGGGTAGCATCATGTTTAACACAAACTTGGTGTGACTTGACCCTTTACCTTCGTGTATTCACTCAGAACTGGAACCAGAATAAACAAACAAACAAAGAGCTATTGAAGTCATTGTAAGAAAATGTTGACTCTTGGGCCTCCCTGGTGGTGCAGGCAGTTGAGCACCAACCGCCAACCGTGAAACTGTCTGCAGCCTCTGCAACGCCGCGGGTTCAATCCCCACTGGCCTGCAATAACCCCACATGGCAAAGCAGACCTCTCCTGTCTCGCCCACTGCTCCCCTCAGCAGTGTATTTCCTCAGTCTGCCTGTTCTGTTCCCCGCTCTGTCTCTGGTGAATCCTCTCACCCTCCCGTGCATCTGGCCTGTACCCCGGTTATTATATAAAAATAAATAAATCTTAAAAAAAAAAAATGTTCACTCTTTGAAATTGCAGAGCCAAAGTTAAGTACATTTTTTATTCTGCTATGTGCTATATAGCCAATACTGTCTCCTGAAAAGAGAGTACCAATTTATAATACTACCTAAAACCTTGTTAAGACTGGATGTCCTTTTTGTCAGGGGTTGAGGGAGTCATTGTTTTGATGACAGTTGGTATCTCAAGCATCTGTCAATGAAATCAGCTTACATATATATTCAGCATTAAAACTGGTCAAGCATTATTGAAAACTCCCCAGTGAACTTGGTAGTAAGCTTTATTTTTCTAATTTCGGAGGTGAGGACACAAAAGCTCAGATTCTCAAGCTGATTGGCAGAGGTCACTTAACTTGCAAGTCACACAGCAAGGGTTTTATTCCATGCAGTTCAGCACCTTTTTGCGAGAGGGGATTGTCAATTTATTTGTCCAATTTCCTTGTGCTATTTTTTTACATTTGTATTTCCTCCTCTTGAAATACTTCTTAGTCTTTCAGTTTCTGATTTTGTAATTTCAGCCTTTCAGAGATTAGAGCAGCCAGCCTTCCTATCGCTTGTTTGAAATGGCAAATGTGCCCCCCAGGGCAAGGCTGTTGCTTGACTTTACACTTTATGGTTAAATTGTGAGCGCAAACATGGCACAGAGATTAGTGTGCTGTTTTCTGCCAATTCCTAGCTTCCAACGACTAGCCACTTGCACTTCTGTGACTGAGTCTCCTTAGTCAGAAAGGGGTAATTATCACACTCCCACAGAACTGTGAGGAAAATTCAATAAGTTAATACCTGCCGAATTTTTAGAACAGTTTCTAACAAAAAGTATTGCGGCAGGCTGTACCTCCCATGCTGACTCTTGACATGGTCCAGGCATTGAGGGAGACTCCCAAGAAGAGGGGAGTTCCTGTGCTCCCCCAAGAAGGAAAGTTGTACTTCCCAGAAGAGGGGAGTTCTTGCACTGAAGATCTGAACTAGGGAGTCTCCATGGCAACGCCTGCTAATGCTCTCCTCTTTGTTCTTAGTTAATGCAGAAGTTATTTATTAATTGGCATGTGAAAACCCAATTCGGACCTAGAAGTTAATTGATTTGTTATTCTTACATTTGAATCAGTATCAAAAAAAGTACAAAATGCTAAAGGTATAGTTAGGAAGGAAATGTTCCGGCCCTGAGAACTATGGAGAACAAGCTGCCCTGGGTTCAGGAAGCCATAGCCTAACACGGGGTGAGGGGTGGGGGGTGGGGGGGTGCATGTTTGTGGCAGCAGTACATTTCCTGGTGATTGCAAGAGGTCAATAGTTCGCAGGACCTGTGGAGGTTAGGAATTTCTAGTTAAGAGTTAGACTTCAGTAGAACTTACTAAGATTTGATGAGTTGTTTTAGACCACTTTGAAGTGGTCAATATATTAGCCAAGTTAATTGAGTGCGAGGAGATAGATTGATTTTAGTAATTGGACATAGACTAGGAATTTTACACCCACTCTGTAACTGGGAAAGTTTAATTGTTGCCAAATGTTGTGCTGCCTTATATGATTGATCATGTTAATAAATGAGCTGTACCTAGGAAACTGTTCTTAAGGTTACCAGAGAAATGCCCTTTAGGTGTCAGACCTAGGGAGTTTTTACATGTTCATGAGAAAATATGTATTGATTGTTTCTGTTCTGCCTCAATGCTTATGCTGATGTAATCTCACTGCTCGCCTTAAGGTATAAATAAAGACCCTCAGCAGCAGATACTTGCACGAAATAAGGTGTCTGTGTCTTCCTCACTCCTACCTTGCTCCACCTCCCCTCAGCCCTCCGAAAAAACTTCACCTACGCGGTCCTCTCCTTCTGAGATCCCTGACACGACTTCTAGCTGGAGCTGGTCTCCAGCATAGTATTTAATCAATGTCAAGTAAAACAAACAACGGAATTCAAAGAAGCAGGAAAAAAAACAGAAAGAAATATCTGACTAGGTAGAATTCCAAATAGCCTCTTTTCCCCCAAATACTACCTATAAGCTTCCCAATAAAAAAAAAAAAAGATGGCAATAAATTTACACTAAATTCATACTTATTTACCATGTTAAAGAAAGTAATTTTTTATTGGTAAATTCTGCCATACATGTAAAACCAAATATAATGAACCAAATCTTTTTTCCACTACAGAAGAATTATGAGCATACCTAACACACTGTAGAGGAAGAACACAGCTTGTTTGGTTAAAAAAAAATTCATTTGCAAGGTAAAAGCAAAAGACACTTTGCAAACATTTCTGCCTGGTACATTGGCCAATAAAAACAATGCGCCTCTACTTTGTACTGTACAAAATACAGCGTATATCATCTACTTTCCTTTCACACATATTTCACTTCTAGTAACATACTCTCCCAAGTCACACACACTTCCCGTGGGGAGCCTGTTTTCTCTAACCGTAAGTATACTTTGAAATTAGCATTTCTTGAAAAGTTTATCTTACTACTGATAAAAAGGTTTTCTTTAAAAGGATTTGATGTGATGCTTTTTTTCTAATATACCTGTTTGAGGCTCAGCTGAAAGACTGATGTTTTCTTTTCTAATTGCTTTTTAATTTAGCCCGTTTACTCAAATTTAGCAATTTATGTTTATGTGCCAAACTTGGGCTCATGCTGAATGCCTTGCTTTTCAAAGTGGTATAAGATATCCTTGAATCTTCATCAAACACTGTTCTCAGCAATAAATACATATTGTTTACTTGTGCTGCTCTAATTCCTTTGTTTTTTAAACTACTTTACTTGATTTTGTCCATTTAAAATATTGAGAAAAAGAGAAATAAGATTTTGTAGATTTAACTAATGAATGATTCATATTTAAATTCTGTTGCTTTCTTTATACATATAAAGGGAGATGTTTCCTTTTTCAACTGATATTTGATGGCTTATGAGATGAGAGATTATGAAATGGAAAGGTTTTGATCAAACCAAAAAAAATTAAAATTTAATATCAATAAACCCGAGAAAGAAGAGAAAAATCTAAGTGGCAGATTTATTACCTTGCTTGATTAATATTAATGATATTGATTAATATTAGTGTAATAACACATTTGTACTGTTAATTAGTATTAATAAGATGAAGGGCTGTCTTTCTCAAAAATGAGGTGCTCCCCACAGGGGACTGACTGTGGTGGTGGTACGTGGGTACCTTGAGGAAGGAAATTCTATGGGGACTCAATCTGAGGGGATGGGGGAAAAGCAAATATTGTCTAAAAAAATTTTAAAAATGATAAATGTTAAAATAAAAAAAAAAACCTAAAAATATACCAGAAAAAAAGAAAAGTAAGAGAAATTTTTTTTGATTAATGAAGATACCATGTTTTAAAAGTCTTATTTATTGTACTATCTAAAATAGTACAATAATTTTGTTATTTGTAAAACATAAATAAATAAATAAAAGCCTTACATGAGGGGGAAAAAAATGAGGTGCTCCGAGGCAGAGGAGACAGGTGTAAGGTAAGTTCTAAGACTGATGGATGAAAATAAGATGTTTAAAACATGAGCCAAATTCAGCAAGTTGAGGATTGTGTCCATTCCATAGAAAGAGCTTGCTACAGAAAGGAGCAGCAGTATCCTTCTTCAAAATAGTCCTCACCACATTTTTTCACTCTCTCTCCTCTTGTGGGAACAAAGATGGCATGAGATGAAAAGGCTGGGCAGCCAGTTAGTGCTGATCAGAGGCAGCACGCTGGCCCTGAGAGGAACCTACTGAGCTCACCCTAACCCTTTATCAGATCTAACACAAGGCTTTTATGCATTTTGGGAGCCCAGTAGATGCTTGCTGAATTGAATTGGAGTTAAAGTTATTAGTAGCAGAAGAGAAATTTAAAAGCCCAGGGCTGTGGGTTACAAAGTATGCTCTGCTAGGTGCTGGTGTTGGAAATTCCTGAATGCCGGGGCTCTGCAGGGGCGCACAGCCAAGGAGCCAGTGTAGTCAGTTCAGCCGCACTGACACCGGCTGTCTGAAGAAAGGAATATTATTTTTCCAGTCTCACCAAGCTGTCTCTACACGGAAAAGTTTCTCTACGAGACGGCATTCTATAGCATAGAGACTGGGACCCTGAGGAAGCTTGAACCCGTACTGAAGACCAGCCTCGGCAAAATGTGGTGTCAGGAGTCCCTGAAAGGATGAGATGGCGTCGGTGAAACTTAAGGGCTAAGGGGAACGGGATTGAGGTAGTGAGGAGACACTGACACTTGATTAGGTGCAAGCAATTTCTACTGAGAGACTCAGCAGGTCTTTATTTATACATTTTTAGCAAGCAGTGAGATTACATTATCATGTGCATAGAAACAAAGCAGAAATAAGCTATGCATTCTTTTCCCATAGACTTTTTGCTGCTACATGCTTTCAGCAAGAAGGCGACCTTCAAGGTTAATAGATAAAAAACTAAGCCTTACACTAAAACTCATTATCAGCTAGACAATTGCCTAAGACAGCCGATAGCCGCTGGTACACTCCTATCAGCTAAAGCCTAAGCATCAAAAGACTCTTCTATTCATATGGCCTTCAGCCAGAGACCAGCTGCTTCTCAGCTATCAGAACTTTTTCTACCTAGAAACTCCTTAACACAAAATAAACTTCATTTAAAAACTTTCCTAAGAAACTTCTAAAAAAAGCAAAAGAAGGACTTACCATAATCATTGTCCTGGATTGCTTGTCAGCCATGTCTATGTATAACAATTATTTCCCATTGGCAGGCAGGCCAAATTTACAGTGTTTAATTTTTAAGCAGGTAATTCTCCATGCCATGTGCTTATAATATTCTTATGCATATACTTTATTGCCCAATGTATTTTCTGAGAGGTTTTTGTCTTTTTATGACCAATAACAAAAAACAAAGGGATGTGTATAGGTTATAGATTAATCTTCAGCCCCACGGTGTGAGGCTCTTTGGAAATCTTCGGCCCCAAGGTGTGAGGCCCTTTTTCTTAGCTGCTTGCCAGTGCCTTATCTGGCTGGGGCAACAAGGCCTCCCGCAAACCCTATTCTTGGATGCCCAGCTCATCTCATCTAAATCACAAGCAAAATAAGTCAGAAAGAAAAAGAAAAATACCAGATGGTCTCACTCATAGCAGGAATTTAGAAAACCTAAATAAGAGACCAGGAAAAAGACTAATCAATACAAAGTAAAAATCAAAATCAACAAGCAACTATAAACCAGAGACACACTTGGGCGAGAGTGGGGAAGGAAGGAGTAGAGTCAAAATAAGGTGGGGGGTGCAATTGTGTGGGGAATATAACCAAAATGAAAACGCATACATTGTGCAAAGATGAAAAAAGAGGTAAGAATTATATAAAATAAAATATTTAAATAAAAAAATAGAAAAAAAAATCACAATCTGGGAGGATAGTGACCAGAAATCTCTCTTAAACAAGCTTGTTGAATTACTTTAATGAACAATAAATTTTGAAGACCACTGAACAGGGTGGGGATGGGAAGAGACTTGTGGAGAAGGTCCCAGAAATTCTTAGAAACATCACAGGCACTAAAGAGATTTCAGGGAAGTTGCCTTTTTTTTTTTTTTTTTTTTTTTAAATCTCATCCCCACCCCTCATTTCCATCTTAAATATTTAACCTTGAATGGCTAAGGTTAAGAACTATCTGGTGGCACAAGGTGTTAAGACACAACCTATGAGGGCCTCCCCTGGTGGCACAGCAGTTGAGGACTGGACTGCAAACCTGCCCGCAGCCTCTGCAGCACCGGTTCGATCCCTGCCACCGGCGAGGGTCCCGCATGGTGCTCAGACCTCTCCTGCCACACCTACTACTCCCCTCAGCAGTGTACTTTGGTCCTTCTGCCTCTCCTGCCTCTAGTGAATTCTCTCACTCTCCCATGCTTCTGACTGTACCCAGTACTTGTATAAATAAATAAATAACTCTTAAAAAAAAAAAAAGGCACAACCTATAAGCTGTCCCGCAGCCACTGTAGCACAAGTTCGATCCCCGGCCAGGGAGCTACCCACATGGCGCAGCAGATCTCTCCTGACTCGTCTGATGCTCCCCTCAGCAGTGTATTTCAATCAATCTGCCTGTTCTGGTCCCCACTCTGTCTCTGGTGAGTCCTCTGGCATGTACCCCAGCTCTTGTACGCAAATAAATAAATCTTTTTAAAAAAAAAGACTATCCCATAGTTAGTAACTGAGCAGAGATTTGCCAGTTGTTTGGGACATTTTGCAATGGTTTTATATTTTGTTGCAACTACAATTTTGAAACATTTAAACTACAGATTTGCTTGAGTGTGCAGTGCTTTTGCTTTACAGCCACCAAGAAAGTATTTTCTTGAAGTCTCAAGAGAGAATTTACAAGACCCTCTTCAGAATAAGCTGAATTGGTCAAAGGAAGTCTGGCGCACTGGTTCCCTTTAGTGCTACCCTCCTGGGCAGAACACCCTGCTCCACTGCGGTCCATCAGTAACCTGCACTTGTTTGATTTACTTGCTTTCCTTCTAACAGTGTTTTGAGGTTCAGCCAGAAGATTGGTATTTTCCTATCTAATTGCTTTAAATTTAGTCAACTTAGGAAATTCCAGTGAGTACAGAAACACATTCTCATGCACTAGAGACCACACTCAAATACCATGAGGAAATCCTGGGGCCCTTCTCTCTGTTCACAGTTCTTCTTGCCAAAATTCACAGAAGCACCTGGGTTGCCACAATTTCCCACATTCAAAAGAGGAAGCTGATGGTGTCAAAGAAACACTTATACCTATAGCTTTGCGAGTTGGACAAAAGACTGCTTACATCACTACAGTGAAGCTTATATTACTACACTGAGGTACTAAACTGTTTTGCAAAGCAACCTGAAGTCAACCAATAGGTAGTTTGAATGAAGTTGTGTTGCGGTCACGTTGCTTGGGTTTCAGAGGCACACATAGAATGCTCACGTCTCACCTAGAAGCAGCCAATTTAATACACAAACACAAACTGTACAAAGTGAGCCCCATCAGGGGAAGGCAGGGATGATCCTATAATTGCAGGCAAGTGTGGTAAGTGAAGGAAATCACTCACAAAAGACTGTTTAGTATATGATTCCATTTGTATGAAAAGTCTAGAATAAGCCAACCAATACAGACAGAAAAAGGTCTGGAGGTCGCTGGGAGCAAGGGGATGTGAGGGGACTTGGTAAGTGACTGCTCATGGATATGGGCTTTTTTTAAGGGGGTGTACTAAAATATTCTCAGATTATAGAGATGATTGTGCAGCTATGAGTCATTGAACTGTATATTCTAAATAAGTAAATTTTATGACAGGTAGAATATATCTCAACAAAGCTGTTTTTTAAAAAGCACAATTACCAAATAAACTTTTCCTCATTCCTCTCCTTTTATGGGAACACAGCCCTTTCAGTTTCAGGCACAGCCCTTTAAGTCAACATCTGAATATGCTGCCTTATATCACCACTAGAATTCTAATTTCCTTCCATATGGTTGACTTCTTTTACCTGGTTAGTCCCTGCCTTCCCCTAAACCTACTGGTATTATTGTATTCTTATAGTCTAAAAGTTTCTTTTTGTTTTATTTCATTTAATCATTTATTTTCTTTCTTTGTATGCCACACATGAGTGAAATCATATGGTATCTATCTTTCTCCATTTATCTATCCTGACTTATTTCACTAAGCATAATCAATACCCTCTAGGTCCATCCATGTTGTTGCAAAAGGCAGGATTTCATCTTTTTTTTATAGTTGAGTAGTATTCTATGTGAATATGTACCACCACCTCTTTATCCAGTCATCTATGGATGTACACTTAGGTAATTTCCATATCTTTTTTTGTTAAGATTTATTTTATTTATACAAGAACTAGGGTACAGGTCAGAGGCATGGGAGGGTGAGAGAATTCACCAGAGTCAGAACGGGAAGCAGAACAGGCAGACAGACCAAAAACACTGCTGAGGGGAGAAGTGGGCACGACAGAAGAGGTCTGCCGTGCCATGTGGGTATCTCTCTGGCCAGCTGGGAATTGAACCCCTGCTGCAGAGGCCGCAGACAGCTTCAGAGTGCTGCTCTCAACCCACTGCGTCACCAGGGAGACCTTATTTCCATATCTTGACTATTGTGAAAAGAACATGAAATGCATGTTTTTGTATTCTGATAAATATTCAGACAAGAATAGATTACATGGTGGGCCTCCCTGGTGGCACAGCTGGTAGAGCGCCATGCTGTGAAGATGTCCACAGCCTCTGCAGCTCTGGTTCGATTTCCAGCAGACCAGGGAGATGCCCACATGGCATGGCAGACTGCTCCTATCTCGCCTGATGCTCACATCAGCAGTGTATTTCAGTCCATCTGCCTGTTCTGCTCCCTCCTCTGTCTCTGGTGAATCCTCTCACCCTCCCATGCATCTGGGCTGTACCCCGGTTCTTACATAAAAATAAATAAATCTTAAAAAAAAAAAAAGAAAATGTTCACTCTTTGAAATTGCAGAGCCAAAGTTAAGTACATTTTTTATTCTGCTGTGTGCTATATAGTCAATACTGTCTCCTGAAAAGAGAGTACCAATTTATAATACTACCTAAAACCTTGTTAAGACTGGATGTCCTTTTTGTCAGGGGTTGAGGGAGACATTGTTTTGATGACAGTTGGTATCTCAAGCATCTGTCAATGAAATCAGCTTACATATATATCAGCATTAAAACTGGTCAAGCATTATTGAAAACTCCCCAGTGAACTTGGTAGTAAGCTTTATTTTTCTAATTTCGGAGGTGAGGACACAAAAGCTCAGATTCTCAAGCTGATTGGCAGAGGTCACTTAACTTGCAAGTCACACAGCAAGGGTTTTATTCCATGCAGTTCAGCACCTTTTTGCGAGAGGGGATTGTCAATTTATTTGTCCAATTTCCTTGTGCTATTTTTTTACATTTGTATTTCCTCCTCTTGAAATACTTCTTAGTCTTTCAGTTTCTGATTTTGTAATTTCAACCTTTCAGAGATTAGAGCAGCCAGCCTTCCTATCGCTTGTTTGAAATGGCAAATGTGCCCCCCAGGGCAAGGCTGTTGACTTTACACTTAATGGTTAAATTGTGAGCGCAAACATGGCACAGAGATTAGTGTGCTGTTTTCTGCCAATTCCTAGCTTCCAACGACTAGCCACTTGCACTTCTGTGACTGAGTCTCCTTAGTCAGAAAGAGGTAATTATCACACTCCCACAGAACTGTGAGGAAAGTTCAATAAGTTAATACCTGCCGAATTTTTAGAACAGTTTCTAACATAAAGTAGCATTTAATCAATGTCAGGTAAAACAAACAAAGGAATTCAAAGAAGCAGGAAAAAAAAAAAACAGAAAGAAATATCTGACCAGGTAGAATTCCTGATAGCCTCTTTTCTCCCAAATACTACCTATAAGCTCCCCCATAAAAAAAAAAAGATGGCAATAAATTTACACTAAATTCATACTTATTTGCCATGTTAAAGAAAGTAATTTTTTTAATGGTAAATTCTGCCATACATGTAAAACCAAATATAATGAACCAGGGCCTCCCCGGTGGCTCAGCGGTTGAGCGCTGGGTTGCGAAACTGCCCGCAGCCTCTGCAGCGCCGGTTCGATCCCCGGCTGCTCCCCGGCCACCAGAGGAGGGTCCCACATGGCGGGCAGACCTCTCCTGCCGCCCGCTGCTCCCTTCAGCAGTGTACTTCGGTCCTTCTGCCTGCTCTGCTGCCCGCTCTGGCTCTGGTGAATTCTCTCACCCTCCCGCGCTTCTGACTGTACCCAGTGCATGTATAAACAAAAAAACAAACGAACAAATAAATAAATAAAACATGCCTCTATTAAAAAATAAATAAATAACATTAAAAAAAATATATAATGAACCAAATCTTTTTTCCACTACGGAAGAATTATGAGCATACCTAACACACTGTAGAGGAAGAACACAGCTTGTTTGGTTAAAAAAAATTCATTTGCAAGGTAAAAGCAAAAGACACTTTGAAAACACTTCTGCCTGGTACATTGGCCAATAAAAAGAATGAGCGTCTACTTTGGACTGTACAAAATAAGGGGTATTATCTACTTCCCTTTCACACATATTTCACTTCTAGTAACATACTCTCCCAAGTCACACACACTTCCTGTGGGGAACCTGTTTCTCTAACCGTAAGTATACTTTGAAATTAGCACTTCTTGAAAAGTTTATCTTACTACCAAAAAAAAGTTTTCTTTAAAAGAATTTGATGTGATGCTTTTTTCCTAACATATCTGTTTGAGGCTCAGCTGAAAAACTGCTGTTTTCTTTTCTAATTGCTTTTAAATTTAGTCAGTTTACTCAAATTTAGCAAGTATGTGCCAAACATGGGCTCAATGCCTTGCTTTTCAAAGTGGTATAAGATATCCTTGAATCTTCATCAAATACTGTTCTCAGCAATAAATACATATTGTTTACTTGTGCTGTTCTAATTCCTTTGTTTTTTAAACTACTTTACTTGATTTTTTCCATTTAAAATATTTAGAAAAAGAGAAATAAGATTTTGTAGATTTAGCTAATGAATCAGAAGATGTCTTGATTTTTCAATATTAAAGAAAAACAGACCAGAATGATTTAAAATTAAATTCTGTTGCTTTCTTTATATGTATAAAGGGAGATGTTTCCTTTTTCAAATGATATTTGATGGCTTATGAGATGAGAGATTATGAAATGGAAAGGTTTTGATAAACCAAAAAAAAATTAAAATTTAATATCAATAAACCCGAGAAAGAGGAGAAAAATCTAAGTAGCAGATTTATTACCTTGCTTGATTAATATTAATGATATTGATTAATATTAGTGTAATAACACGTTGTACTGTTAATTAGTATTAATAAGATGAAGGGCTGTCTTTCTCAAAAATGAGGTGATCCACACAGGGGACTGACTGTGGTGGTGGTGCATGGGTGCCTTGGGGAAGGAAATTCTATGGGGACTCAATCTGAGGGGATGGAGGAAAGCAAATATTGTCTAAAAAATTTAAAAAATGATAAATATTAAAATAAAAAAACTAAAAATATACCAGAAAAAAAGAAAAGTAAGAGAATTTTTTTTGATAAATGAAGATTCCATGTTTTAAAAGTCTTATTTATTGTACTATATAAAATAGAATATTAATTTTTGTTATGTTAAAAAAATTTTAAAAAGCCTTATATGAGGGGGAAAAAAATGAGGTGCAGAGGAGAGGAGGAGTAAGCAGAGGAGACAGGTGTAAGGTAAATTCTAAGACTGATGGATGAAAATAGGATGTTTAAAACATGAGCCAAATTCAGCAAGGTTGAGGATTGTGTCCATTCCATAGAAAGAGCTTACTACAGAAAGGAGCAGCAGTATCCTTCTTCAAAGTAGTCCTCACATTTTTTCATCACTCTCTCTCCTCTTGTGGGAACAAAGGTAGCATGAGATGAAAAGGCTGGGCAGCCAGTCAGTGCTGATCAGAGGCAGCACGCTGGCCCTGAGAGGAACCTACCGAGCTCACCCTAACCCTTTATCAGATCTAACACAAGGCTTTTATGCATTTTGGGAGCCCAATAGATGCTTGCTGAATTGAATTGGAGTTAAAGTTATTAGTAGCAGAAGAGAAATTTAAAAGCCCAGGGCTGTGGGTTACAAAGTATGCTCTGCTAGGTGCTGGTGTTGGAAATTCCTGGAACGCCCAGGCTCTGCAGGGGCGCGCAGCCAAGGAGCCAGTGCGGTCAGTTCAGCCGCACCGACACCGGCTGCCTGAAGAAAGGAATGTTATTTTTCCAATTCTCACCAAGCTGTCTCTATACCGAAAAGTTTCTCTACGAGACGGCATTCTATAGCATAGAGACTGGGACCCTGAGGAAGCTTGAACCCGATTCTTGGATGCCCAGCTCATCTCATCTAAATCACAATCTGGGAGGATAGTGACCAGAAATCTCTATCTTAAACAAGCTTGTTGAATTACTTTAGTGAACAATAAATTTTGAAGACCACTGAATAGGGTGGTAATGGGAAGAGACTTGTGGAGAAGGCCCCCAAAATTCTTAGAAACATCACAGGCACTAAAGAGATTTCAGGGAAGTGTCTTTTTTTTTTTTTTTTTTAAATCTCATCCCCACCCCTCATTTCCATCTTAAATATTTAACCTTGAATGGCTAAGGTTAAGAACTATCTCTGGTGGCGCAAGGGTTTAAGACACAACCTATGAGGGCCTCCCCTGGTGGTGCAGTGGTTGAGCGCTGGACTGCGAAGCTGCCCGCAGCCTCTGCAGCACAAGTTCGATCCCCGGCCTGGGAGTTACCCACGTGGCGCAGCAGACCTCTTCTGACTCGTCTGCTGCTCCCCTCAGCAGTGTATTTCAATCAATCTGCCTGTTCTGTTCCCCACTCTGTCTCTGGTGAGTCCTCTCACCCCCAACACCTCTGGCATACACCCCAGCTCTTGTACGCATAAATAAATAAATCTTAAAAAAAAAAAAAAAACCAATTATCCCATAGTTAGTAACTGAGCAGAGATTTGCCAGTTGTTAGGGACATTTTGCAATGGTTTTATATTTTGTTGCAACTACAATTTTGAAACATTTAAACTACAGATTTGCTTGAGTGTGCAGTGCTTTTGCTTTACAGCCACCAAGAAAGTATTTTCTTGAAGTCTCAAGAGAGAATTTACAAGACCCTCTTCAGAATAAGCTGAATTGGTCAAAGGAAGTCTGGCGCACTGGTTCCCTTTAGTGCTACCCTCCTGGGCAGAGCACCCTGCTCCACTGCGGTCCATCAGTAACCTGCACTTGTTTGATTTACTTGCTTTCCTTCTAACAGTGTTTTGAGGTTCAGCCAGAAGATTGGTATTTTCCTATCTAATTGCTTTAAATTTAGTCAACTTAGGAAATTCCAGTGAGTACAGAAACACATGCTCATGCACTAGAGACCACACTCAAATACCATGAGGAAATCCTGGGGCCCTTCTCTCTGTTCACAGTTTCTTCTTGCAAAAATTCACAGAAGCACCTGGGTTGCCACAATTTCCCACATTCAAAAGAGGAAGCTGATGGTGTCAAAGAAACACTTATACCTATAGCTTTGCGAGTTGGACAAAAGACTGCTTACATCACTACAGTGAAGCTTATATTACTACACTGAGGTACTAAACTGTTTTGCAAAGCAACCTGAAGTCAACCAATAGGTAGTTTGAATGAAGTTGTGTTGCGGTCACGTTGCTTGGGTTTCAGAGGCACACATAGAATGCTCACGTCTCACCTAGAAGCAGCCAATTTAATACACAAACACAAACTGTACAAAGTGAGCCCCATCAGCGGAAGGCAGAGATGATCCTATAATTGCAGGCAAGTGTGGTAAGTGAAGGAAATCACTCACAAAAGACTGTTTAGTATATGATTCCATTTGTATGAAAAGTCTAGAATAAGCCAACCAATACAGACAGAAAAAGGTCTGGAGGTCGCTGGGAGCAAGGGGATGTGAGGGGACTTGGTAAGTGACTGCTCATGGTATGGGCTTTTTTTTAAGGGGGTGTACTAAAATATTCTCAGATTATAGAGATGATTGTGCAGCTATGAGTCATTGAACTGTATATTCTAAATAAGTAAATTTTATGACAGGTAGAATATATCTCAATAAAGCTATTTTTTAAAAAGCACAATTACCAAATAACCTTTCCTCATTCCTCTTCTTTTATGGGAACACAGCCCTTTCAGTTTCAGGCACAGCCCTTTAAGTCAACATCTGAATATGCTGCCTTATATCACCACTAGAATTTTAATTTCCTTCCATATGGTTGACTTCTTTCACCTGGTTAGTCCCTGCCTTCCCCTATCCCTGCTGGTATTATTGTATTTTTATAGTCTAAAAGTTTCTTTTTGTTTTATTTCATTTAATCATTTATTTTCTTTCTTTGTATGCCACATATGAGTGAAATCATATGGTATCTATCTTTCTCCATTTATCTATCCTGACTTATTTCACTAAGCATAATCAATACCCTCTAGGTCCATCCATGTTGTTGCAAAAGGCAGGATTTCATCTTTTTTTCATAGTTGAGTAGTATTCTATGTGAATATATACCACCACCTCTTTATTCTCTTTATCTGGCCTTTATCCCAGCTCTTGTGTAAATAAATAAATCTTTTTTTTTAAAAAAGAGTAGATTATATGGTATTGCTAGCCTTAATTTGTTGAGGAATCTCCATACTGTTTTCCATAATGACTGTATCCATTTATATTCCCACCTCCAATGTATAAGTGTTCTCTTCTCTCCACATTCTCTCAAACTTGTTTTTTCTTATCTTTTGGATAATAGTCATTCTCACAAATGTGAGGTGACACCTCATTGTTACTTTGATTTGCATTTCTCTAACAAAAGACAGTGAAAAACATCTTTTCATGTACTTGAGGCTCATCTGCATGTTTTCTTTGGTGAAATATTTATTCAGATCCTCTGTTCATTTTTTTAATCAGGTTACTCATTTTCTGTTGTTGAGTTTTATGAGTTCTTTATATATTTTGCATTTTAACCTCTTATCTGATATATGATTATTTGCAATTATCATCTCCCATTCAGTAGGGTTGTCTTTTCATTTTAATGATTTTTTGGTCATTCTGCACAAGCTTTTTTGTTTGATATTGTCCCATTTGTTTACTTTTGCTTCAGTTTCTTTTGCTGTTGAGATGTATACACAAAGAAGATATCACCAAGGCTGATGTTGAATTGCTTATAACCTGTTTTTTTCTTTGTATTTTATGATTTCTGGTCTTCAAGACTTTAGTTCATTTTGAGCTAATGTTTATGTGGTGTAGGATAGTGGTCTAGCTTCATTTTCCCGGCACCATTTATTGAAGAGCTTTTCCTTACTCCATTTTATGCCCTAAGCTCTTTTGTTTTAAATTAGTTGTCCAGATATGTGTGAGTTTATTTCTGGGCTTTCAATTTTATTTCATTGATCTGTATGTCTATTTTTATTTCAATACTATACTGTTTGGATTACTATTGTTTTGTAATATAACTTGAAGCCAGGAAGCATGATGTATTTGTTCTATTTTCTCAGGATTGTTTTGGCTATTCAGTGTCTTTTGTATTTCCAGATCAATTTATATCTTCTTAATTCTATTTCTTAGTAAAATTGGGATTTTGATAGGGATTGCATTGAATCTATATGTTGTTTTAAGCAAAATGGCTATCTTATTTATTTATTTATTTAAATCTGTTAGGACTTTGAAAGTTGATCTTTTACAACTTTCATTTTATTCAAAAATTCCTGAAAAGACTTCCATGTGAAATATAATGTATAATTTATAACATATAAATAAAGTATAATATTCAAGTATTCATAACAAAAGCTATTCCTATTGTATAGTTCTAACAAAAGTGGAAGCAACAGTACTATAAAAACACATGTACTACAAATACAGCAATATATGGTATATATATTTTTTATCCAGAAAGAGAATAATTTTTTAAAATTTTTTTATATTTTTTTTTTAATTTAAGTACTTTATTTTATACAATTCTTACCTCTTTTTTCATCTTTGCACAATGTATGCATTTTCATTTTGGTTATATTCCCTAAACAATTGCACCCCTCCCTTATTTTGACTCTACTCCTTCCTCTCCCCGCCCCTCCCTCCCACCCCTCACCCCCTGTAGTGTGTCTCTAGTTTATAGTTGCTTGGTGATTTTGATTTTTACTTTGTATTGATTAGTCTTTTTCCTGGTCTCTTATTTGGGTTTTCTAAATTCCTGCTATGAGTGAGACCATCTGGTATTTTTCTTTTTCTTTCTGACTTATTTCGCTGAGCATGATCCCTTCTAGCTCCATCTATGTTGCTGCAAACTGCATGTGATTATCTTTTTCGATTGCTGAGTAATATTCCATTGTGTATATGTACCACATCTTCTTGATCCAGTCATCTATTTTTGGGCATTTGGGTTGTTTCCATAGCTTAGCTATTGTAAATAGTGCTTCAATAAACATAGGCATGCAGGTGCCCTTTGGAATTAATGTTTCTGTGTCATTTGGGTAAATACCTAGGAGTGGAATTGCTGGATCATATGGAAACTCTATGTTTAGTAAGTCAAGAAATCTCCACACAGCTCTCCATAGTGGTTGGACCAGTTTGCACTCCCACTAGCAGTGCAGGAGAGTTCCTTTTTCTCCACAACCTCGCCAACATTTGTTGTTGCTAGTTTTTTTAATATGTGCCATTCTCACTGATGTAAGATGGTATCTCATGGTAGTTTTTATTTGCATTTCCCTGATTACAATTGATGTTGAACATTTTTCATATGCCTGATGGCCATAGAATGGCTTTTTTTAGCAATGTTAAGGTCTTTAACTTCCTTGGTTAAATTTATTGCCAGGTTTTTTGTTTTTTTGGGGTTTTTTTGGTGCATTGGTATGTGGGATTGCATGTTGTATTTATAGAAATGAAACCGATTTTTTTCACTTAACATATTAATATATTGATATTAATAATGTAGCTTCCAACATTACTATATTTTTAATGGTTTTTATCATGGAGTCTTTTATCATTTAGGCTTTTCAATGTATAAATGTATAAAATTTTATGATTATTTTATAAAATAATGACAGTTTTACTTATTCCTTTCCTCTTTGGATATCTTTTATTCTTCTGCTTGTCTCATTGTTTTAGCTAAGACTTTTAATACTATGTTGAATACAGTGGTGAGAAAGTGGACACCCTTGTCTTGCTGCAGATCTTAGTGGGAAAGTTTTCACTTTTTCATCACCGAGTATACTGTTGACTGTGGGTTTGTCAAATATGGCCTTTATTATGTTGAAGTACTTTTTCTCTATGCCTATTTTATTTATCATAAATGGGTGTTGGATCTTGTCAAATAATTTTTCCTCATATACTGGTATGATAATATGGTTACATTTTGTTGATAAGACATGCTAAAACATTCTCAAATTAGATTATGGTGATGGTTGTACAACTATGAATCACTGATATATATACTACATATCACAAAATTCATTCATTTAAAAGGTACAGATCAATGATTAGTGCTGATAAACTACAATTAACTAATTAACCTATCGAACTTATTCAGATTTTACTAAGTGTCTCACTAATGTCTTCAGAAGATAAAAAGCAGCCCTTGCCATCCTGAGCTGTTCTGGTGCGATTAGTTAGACTTTGGTGCTACTGAAAGCTTGCCTAATACACCAGGTTTTGTGTTGCTGTTTTTGTTGACACAATTGACACATAATATTATATTAGTTTCAGGTGTACAACATGTAATTCAATACTTGTCTGTATTATGAAATAGTCAATAGGATGTCTAGTTAACAACCATTACTACATATATTATGAATTTATTCTTATGATCAAAACTTTTAATAACTACTCTTTCAAATATGCAGTTTAGTATTGTTAACTACAGGTGTCATTTCCACGAGTTATTTATATTATAACTGAAAGTACATACCTCTTGATCATATTCACCCATTTTGCTCTCTCCCTCTACAGCCATCTCCACCTCTAGCAACAATCAATGTGTTCTCTGTATCTGTTGTAAAGGCAAGGTTTTGGGTGTTGTTTTGGTTTGTGTCTCTGGCTGGAGGGTACTGACAGTCCATTTTCTGTCACAGGATTCAATTCAGGGTCCCAAATTTCATTTGGTTGCCATGTCTTCTTTAGTCTCCTCCCATCTGGAATATTTCTCAGTTTTTTGTTGTCTTCCACAATCTTTACACTTTTAAAGAGTTCTGATCATTGATATTGTAGAATATTCCTCCCTTTGTGTTTTTCTGACACTTTCTTTCGATCAGATTCTGATTACACATTTTTGGCAGGAATAACACAGAAGTGATGCTGTGTCCTCTAGTGTCTGGTAATAAAGAAGCACATGATGTTAATATGTCTCATTACTGGTAACATTAACTTTGATCACTTGGCTAAGATAAGTGTCGCCATACTTCTCCAAATAAAGTTGCTATTTTTCCTTTGTAATTAGTAAGTAATCTGTGAGGAGATACTTTGAAAACATGTAACTATCTTAGTTCTCTTCATATTTTCCAACCCTGCTCATTTTAGCATCCACCCATGAGATTTTGCCTACAACTATTGGTTTACCAAATGATGATCTTGCATCTCGATTATACTATGAAAATTCTACCATAGAAAGCACTATGCTTTCTCCCTCATTTTTTAATTTATTATTTTATTTATATCAGTATGGGACTGTGGATAGTTACTTTAATCTTTGAGTTATAAACCATAATTAACATTATTTTTTTGTTGCTCAAATTGTCCCAGATTTGATCATTGGGAGAGCCATCAAGTTGGCTCTGAAGTTCTATTGCTAATCAATTGTTAAGTCCTTTTATTTCTTGGTTTCACATGAGGCTGCAGGCTTATCTTGTGCTTTTCTAGCCCTAACCCTGAAATAAGTCTTTTCTCCAATGAACTCTAGCCCTTTTTTTTCAATTGGAATATGAGATTTAGGCATGAAGTATGTTTGTTGATATTGAGTTCTTATTACTTCTAGTTTCTCTTAATGGTCAGAGTTAGGAAATATATATACACATATATCCATATCTCTCTCTATGTGAGTGTAATATAAAGTTGGTTTTTGGTGCCTCATTGGCACTGAGTGCTTATTTTGAATTTTTATCTCATTATTGCCCAGTTCTCTGTAGCCATCCCCAACATGCGTGTTCATAAGCCTTAAAATGACTTCCCTTTCTTCCCTTTTCCTCCTTTCAATATTGCCTCAGTTATATTAAAATTTCCTTTTTTTCCTAAAGATTTATTTATTTATGCATAAAAGAGCTAGGGTATAAGTCAGAGGTGCAGGGGGTTGTGTGTGAGGATTCACCAGGGACTGAGTGGGGAGCAGAACAGGCAGATCTACTGAATCTACTGAGAGGAGCAGCAGATGAGACAGGAGAGGTCTGCTGGGCCGCGTGGGTTAGCTCTCTGGCCGGAAATGGAACTCATGCTACAGTGGCTGCAGATTGCTTCATAGTTCTGAAACTTAACCTCTTGTACCACCAGGGAGGTCCTATTCAAACTTTCTTTTTTTCTTTTTTTTTTTAAAGATTTATTTTATTTATACAAGAACCGGGGTACAGGCCAGATGTGCGGGAGGGTGAGAGGATTCACCAGACACAGAGCAGGGAACAGAACAGGCAGACTGACGAAATACACTGCTGAGGGGAGCAGCAGGCAAGACAGGAGAGGTCTGCTGCGCCATGTGGGATTCTCGCAGGCAGGCCAGGATCAAACCTGCGCTGCAGAGGCTGAGGACAGCTTCACAGCACTGTGCTCAACTGCCTGCGCCACCAGGGAGGCCCCTATTCAAACTTTCTAATGAGAATACTTCCTGTGTGTCACAAGCTACTACACGCATAACCTTCAGTAAAAGAATTTGCCATGGATCCTTGCTCTGCTCCCTGCAGTTACCAAACTCTGAGTTGCTGGATGATTATTTTTTAAAGATTTATTTATTTATGCATATGAGAACTGGGGTATAGGCCAGAAGTGTGGGAGAGGGTGAGAGGACTCACCAGAGACAGACCAGGGAACACAACAGGCAGATGACTGAAATGCACTGCTGAGGGGAGCAGCGGGCGAGGCAGGAGAGGTCTGCTGTGCCATGTGGGCAGCTCCCTGGCTGTGGATAGAACTTGTGCTGCTGTGGCTGCGTATAGCTTCATAAGTTGTGTCTTAACCCCTTGCACCACCAGGGCGGCCCCTTGCTGGATGATTTTTGAGTGACTCTCCAGGCAAACTCCCCCCCTCTCCAGAACCTGTGAGTCCAATAGCTCCTTTAATTTCAAATGCCTCCTTAGTGGAATTTTCATGACTGTGTTGGAGTGATCCTTAAAGACCCCACAGAGGGGACTCCATCTGCCACTCTATGTGTTTGTGGGGGGTTTGTGTGTGTATGCACACGCATGCAAACACTGTGAGTTCACATCTCTGATTCCAGTCTAAAAACACAGGATTCATATTGGCCATCCTCCTTTCTTTCTTTATGATTTCCATTTGTGACAATAAAAATCCTCTATCTCATGATCCACAATTTATTTGTGTGTGTCTGTGTGTATTTCAGTAATGTTTACCCATACCCTATGAAAACAAGTTTATTAACTAGAATCCAATATGTGTCAGTTCTTTTTGTCTTTAACTTTATATTTCATAGTCAAAAATACTGTTTTCCAAAAATTACTTAATTTACTTTTTTTTCTTCCACATTCCCTTCAGTGTGATTAATATTGTAATACAGTTAGGTCCATTTGCTATTGTTTACATTTCATTTGGGCTTTCTTCGCATTCTGGTTAATTTTAATTAAACATGTCTATGTTGACTCAATGTGTGAAATATTAGCAGTGCTGGAAAAGAGCCATAGAAAATAGCACACTTGGTCCTTCCCTGGTGGCTCAGGCGGTTGAGCGCCGCGCTGTGAAGCTGTCCGCAGCCTCTGCAGCACCGATTCCATCCCGGCCAGCCGGCAAGGGTCCCACATGGCACGGCAGACCTCTCCTGGTTGTGCCCACTGTTCCCCTCAGCAGTGTATTTCATCAGTCTGCCTGTTCTGTTCCCCTCTCTGTCTCTGGTTAGTCCTCTCACCCTCCCACGAATCTGGCCTGTATCCCGGTTCTTGTATAAATAAATAAATCTTTTTAAAAAGTGTCACCCCAGCCCTACTACTCAATTTGCATTCTTCAGTTCTTTCCACATCATTTACTTTGAACATAACAAATTTCATTTGTTTTTGGTTTATTCTTTCTATAATTTTTATAGCACAATTAAACAGATACCCTTTTATTTTTTGCATTCTTTTTGTACATTGCTTTTATCACTTAACAGTCTATCCTGAAGTTCATCCCATAATAATTTATGAAGACTGTCCTTATTCTTTTTTTTTGATAGTGCATAACACTCTGTTGTGTGGATGTACCATCATTTATTGAACCATTCTCCCATGTTAGGCATTGCAATTGTTCACTATTTTGCAAAAAGCAATGTTACTCTGAATGGCCTTGTACATATATATTTTTGCATTGTTAGAGATACATTTTCAGAATAATTTTCTAGAAATGGGATTACTGGGTCAAATGATAAGTGCATGTTCTAGAAAAATCTGTTTTCTATAATTTGCTCTTTCCAACCACTATCACAGGTTGGTCATTCATTTCCTTGACTAGGTAGCTATCTATAAATAATACTAAGGACCCTATTTTGCTCCCTATTTTGTACCCTAAGAGAACCATCTGTTCATTTTATCAGTTCAATGAATTCCTTTCCCTAGGGGTCTTTGTATTCTGAGGAGGTGGAGATAAAATTACATTCTTCAAAGATCAGCAAGCAACTTGACATAAATTGTCTCACTGACCAGTGAAGCAGAGTGCCACAAAACAGAGGCTCCCAAGAGCAACTTGGAGTTACTTAGCCTTTCTGTTTTTCCCTTTCAGACCACAACACTTTGTGACCCTGCATCGAAAATGCAAGCTCAGGCACCAGTGGTCATTGTAACACAGCCTGCATGTAATGTGCCCCAAGCCTCCAACTGGCAGACAGGCCTTTGTGATTGTTTCAGCGACTGCGGAGTCTGTAAGTCCTGGGAAAAGTGTCCCATAATTGATGTGGAAGTGACTGTCAAAGACCAAATCCCTCCTTTATCCTTTACTGTGTAATTAAAGTTCCTCACCTTTTTGAACTCTGCACTTCCGTCAATGGTATAGATAAGAGGCCTGTAGCGATGATGAACAAGTTAATTCTTCTCCAGTCCTTCCAAGAATAGCCTCACTCCTGAAATAAGTTCTGGAGTTCAAATAATAGTAAAAGTTAATAATTCTACCATGAACAGGCCTGGTCTAATAATTATAGCTAGGCCATCTATGAAGTTAACAGGGAAATTTCAAGTTTAACTGATTTAAGAAAAGAAAAAGGAGACTATTCTTGTTAGACCTACAGATTAAACTCACTACTTTATGACTACATTGTACCCAAAACACAAGGATGTTTTCATCCATGTGTTTAGCTCAGAGAAGAATTTGTTTATTTTATGCTTTTAAGTATTGTACATACCTAAGAATAAAGAATTTTAAGGTTATTAACCTCTCTTTGGGAAAAATGTTTTTGACTCTGTTTTGGTTTTTTTTGTTTGTTTTTGGTTTTAAGTCTCTTTAAGTAAATTTAAGAGAAAAGAGTTTGGAGGTGAGAAGGGGGTGTCAGAGATAATCAAGGAAGTTAATTCTCAATATCAACAAGAAACAAGCAAACCTGCCTACAGAAGAAAATTGCTCTGAGGCTTATTTGCCTGTCTTGATTCTACGTAGTAGTCAACACCAGGAGAGAAAAATGCACTAAATTTCAACTTACCAATGAAATTGAAATTTGAAATGAATTGATTGATAATTGCATTGAAAAGCATAGAGGGGAAAAATTACCTAGGAAATAGAACAATTGATTTTACTTATTCATTCTCATTGCCTTAGTGGACAGACGGGCAAGATGATTTACCATCTCAGGATATTAATTCAACACCTGCAATTCAGAGTGATAATTAGACTACATAGTTAAATCCTCTAAAGATAAACATGTTAATCCTCCTGCCCTTAGTATTATTCTTTAGGTAAGTGAATTACAATTACTTCTAGTAAAGAGTTCATTACTTCACGAAAGTCTCCCAACTACAGATTCGACCACATCATTCTTCCTTTTGTTAGGGGGAAAAGGATGTCCTAAAGCTAATTCCATACAGGCTTTGTGGACTCCACCCCCACCCCAGGCCAAAGCCAAAGACACTGGGAACTCCAAATCCCATCACCACCAAAGGGAAGGTGGCTGGGACCTGAGGGTGGGGTTAAGCAGCCAGGTGGATATAAAAGGCAGACACGTGGGCTTTGGAGGGTCCCCCATTTTTGGCTCTCCGCCATCTCGCAGCGTCTGGCCAGCTCTGAGAGTGACTTTGGGTTTCCAGTTCGTCGGATCGGGTAGGACGCATTAAAGACTTTATTTCCCTATTTTCTCCCTGAGTTGTACATTTTCCTTATTTCCTTTTCTCTTGTAAATAAACCTTTTATTAACCTTTTGTGTGTGTCTGTAGTAGAGTATTCATAAGTCCCTTTAAAGCGCGCGGGTGAGGACCCACAGCCAGGAACCCGTTTAATATCGGGGCTGCTCTATAACACTTTTTAAAATATTTCAGTGGTTCCTTGGGACTTTCATGACTAACTCTGACCATTCATCAACTGGTCCCCAACCTGCCTCATGCTCCAGTTTATCCCCACCCATCTCTGGGTTCCAGCCGTATTGAGTGAACACAAGCTGTTACCAAGACAAACAAGTTATCCCAAAGAGACTCTTTCCCCTTGTGTCTAGCTATAAAATTTCTTGTCAACCTTACCTATTCAGATCAAACAGCATTTTCCTCTCACAGCCTTGGAGGACCATTTCTCGGTGATCCCTTGGCATCCTGAGTAGGTTTCTGTTGGAAAAATGCTCATATTATCTGTGTCTCCCCTACTAGAGTTCAGACAAGGGTATGTAGGTACTAAGGATAATCTCTGGAATGTGGCTAGGTTTCAGTGACTCATTCAATAAATGGATAAAGGAAGTACTATAAAAGAAATGCATACCTCCAAGCTGCAATCATTCCTGAAAAAAAATACTGAGGATTTGGGAGAGAAGGAAGAAGCTGATGAATGATGAACATTGCAGTGGACTTGGCATGATTTATGTGGCAAAGACCCCATGATTTGGACTGTTACTTGTGTAAGGAAATTTCAACTGTGGTGGGGATGTTACAGAGCAGCCCCGATATAAAACGGGTTGCCTGGCTGTGGGTCCTCATCTGTGCGCTAAAAAGGGACTTATTAATACTCCACTACAGGCACACACGGACAGATTAGAATAACTTGTACTCTGGTTTCCTTTGTCCAGGTATCTGTGGCTCATTTTGCTTCCCGTGCCTTTGTTGTCAAGTTGCAGCTGACATGAATGAATGCTGCCTGTGTGGGGCAAGTGTTGCAATGAGGACCCTGTTTCGGTCCCGATATGGCATTCCTGTAAGTCTCCTATAATACTGCATTATTCAAATACGCATCCACATTCAAAATAATTGTTATGAACATGGAGGTCATTTGATGGTATCCATCACCCGGAATGGGTGGTATCCATCACCCGGAATGGATGCTTCCCAAAAAACATTCATATTTGCAATCATACAAAAAGCCCTAGTTCATCGCACGTTACCACACTAAATTCTTTTGCCACCTTCTAAATCAGATAAGTCTACCACATTTTACAGATGAGAAAGGACCAAGTTTTAAGAGGTGTAGTAACCCACCCACATAAGCACTGGTAGTAGAAAGAGTCACTACTCAACTCTACCTTTTCATAAATACACATTGTATTACTTCATAAGCTTCACTTTATGCAACAGGAGAATGAACAGTCTTCACATTTAAGATAATCAATATCTTCACCCCCACTCATGCACATTTGTAATCCTTCCTCTTTCCCAAATAACCATCAATCAATGTTTTCTGTCACTACAGATCAATTTGCATTTTCTTCAGTTTTATATAATAGAATTATACAATATACACCTTTTTGTCTAGCTTCTTTTATTCTTTTTTTTTTAAATTTATTTATTTTTATACAAGAGCTGGGGTACAGGCCAGAGGCACGGGAGGGTGAGAGGATTTACCAAAGAGAGAGCAGGGAGCAGAGCAGGCAGACGACTGAACTACACTGCTAAAGGGAGCAGCGGGCGAGGCAGGAGAGGTCTGCTGCACCATGTGGGTAGCTCCCTGGCCAACTGGGAATCAAACACGCGCTGCAGGGGCTGTGGACAGCTTCACAGTGCTGCACTCAACCCGCTGCGCCACCGGGGAGGCCCTCTGGCTTCTTTTATTCTATATAATTATTTTGACATTCATTTAAGATGTTGTATGCATTTAAAATATGTTAATGGGTTGTGTTCTTTTTTTAAAAAAAAGATTTATTTATTTATGCAAACAAGAGCTGGGGTACAGGCCAGAGATGTGAGGGCCGCGGTGGGTGGGGTGAGAGGATTCATCAGAGACAGGGTGGGGAACAGAACGGGCAGGCTGACTGAAATACACTGCTGAGGGGACCAGGGGTGAGACAGGAGAGGTCTGCTTCGCCATGTGGGTTTCTCTCTGGCCGACCAGGGATCGTACTCATGCTGCAGAGGCTGTGGATTGCTTCATAGTACAGTGTTTAACTCCTTGCGCCACCAGGTAGGCCCAGGTTAAGTGCTCTTAACACAATAAAATAGAAATAAAAAAAAATATTTGGATGGTAAATAAGCACATAAAATCTGTTCAGCATCATTTGTCTTTAGAGAAATGCAAATTAAGACCATACAGACAGGGCTTCCCCGGTGGCGCAGCGGTTGAGCGCGGGGTTGAGAAGCTGCCCGCGGCCTCTGCCGCGCCGGTTCGATCCCCGGCTGCTCCCCGGCCACCAAAGGAGGGTCCCACATGGCGCGCAGACCTCTCCTGCCGCCCGCTGCTCCCCTCAGCAGTGTACTTCGGTCCTTCTGCCTGTTCTGCTCCCCGCTCTGGCTCTGGTGAATTCTCTCACCCTCCCGTGCTTCTGACTGTACCCAGTGCATGTATAAACAAACAAACAAACAAACAAACTAAATAAATAAAAGACCATACAGACACACCACTACCCACCTATTGGAATAGCTAACATTAACCGGAATAAACCACAAGTGATGAAGTATAGGAACTGAAACTTTCATGCTCAGTTAGTGAGAGTAAAAGCGCAGTTTCTTAAAAAACTAAGCTTACACCTAACATTTGGCTCAACAATTTTCCTCCTAGAAATTGACCAAAGAAAATATATATCCATACCAAAACTTGTACAAAAATTTGGAGAGCAGTTTCGTTCATAATAGCCAAAAACTAGGGCCTCCCCTAGTGACGCAGGTGGTTGAGTGCAGTGCTGTGAAGCTGTCCGCAGCCTGTGCAGCGCCCGTTTGATCCTGGCTGGCCAGCAAGGGTCCCACATGGCGCAGCAGACCTCTTCTGTCTGCCTGCTGCTCCCCTCAGCTGTGTATTTAGTCAGTCTGCCTGTTCTGTTCCCCGCTCTGTCTCTGGTGAGTCCTCTCACCCTCCTGCGCATCTGGCCTGTACCCCAGTTCTTGTATAAATAGCCAAAAACTAAAAACAATCTGATGCCTCTGAGCAGATGAATGGATAAACAAATTGTGATGTATCCATTTAATGAAATGCTACCCAGCAATAATAATAATGATGAACTATTGATGTGTGACAGTTTGAATGAATCACAGATATAATTTTAAATTATGGGAAAATTTTAAGAAAAAGCTGTGGAACATCTAAAACTACAAAGGTTCCAGGAAAGAAAGATCTATTTAGCAAAAAGGAAAAAAAATATTCAGTGAATATCAGTCATAAAACACCATGACTCTCCCATAGGTCAGAATGATTTTGATTTCTCTAAAGTGCACAGCATTTTGCTTTTTCATTTCGTATGTTGGTGGTGAGTTTAGGGGACTTTGACATCTTATGAGATAAGATATCTTATCTCACCCCTCTTCTCTCACCCTTACTTATCTCACCCCTCTCCTGGGACCCCAAACCCACCTTAGGAATCCTCCATAAAATTCATTTGCATGCTATATTCCGGGCAAAGTCACAACCCAGCTGCTCAAACAGGCTCCAGTTAACCTCCTTGTCTTCTGTTCGCCAGCTTGATCATCTACTTTTATGAGTTTCCAGGTTTTGAACCCAGGGCTTATCTAATGTATTGCCAATGCCATGTTAGTTTCAGGTTCTTTGACTGTGCTTTGCTTTCTCCATCACTGTAATCCCATCTAGTTCATATTTCCGAAAAATGGCCCAAAATTTCTGACCTACTAAATGTTTCAATATTTCAACATTGTATAACCAAATAGCTTTTAAAATTATCAAATTTGTGGGCCTCCCTGGTGGTGCAAAGGGTTAAGTTTCAGCACCATCAAGCTATCGAAAACCACTGCAGCAAGAGATCAATCTCTAGCCAGGGAGGTGACACACATGGTGCAGCAGACCTCTCCTGTCTCACCCGCTGCTCCCCTCAGCAGTGAATCTCAGTGGATCTGCCTGTTCCACTCTCCATTCTGTCTCTGGTGAATCCTCTCACCTTCTGCACCTCTGGCTTACACCCCAGTTTTTATATTCATAAATAAAAATAAAATCTTTAAAAACAAATAAATAAATTAAATTATCAAATTTGCAAGGCTTAAGAAAAACATCAGTCTCTAAACTTGTTTGTCTTTCCTACTTCCCTTTTCTCAGACCTGATTCTTTGGGTATTGTTTCCATATCTCATTGGGGCATTGCCTATTTTTTTTTCTAAAGATTTATTTTATTTATTTATGCATACAAGAGCTGGGGTGCAGGCCAGAGATGTGGGGGGTGAAAGGGTTTATCAGAGACAGAGTAGGAAACAGAACAGACAGATCTACTGAAATACACTGCTGAGGGGAGCAGCAGGTGCAACACGAGAGGTCTGCTACACCATGGCCCTGGGGCATTGTCTATTGATCTCCCACTATAGAAGATAAGAATTTGACTCTGTTTCCTCTCCCTTCCCTATCACATGCAAGCACCTTTCTATATCCCACACTTTCCAATAAGTTGTAATTTTGGCTAAATCCATATTCTCTATTTACATTTTTATTTCTCTGCTCATCAGAGTTGAGTCATGATTGCTTTTCCTGCTAAACTTTATATGCCCTTGTATTAATCACTCCTGGCTTTTTAAGTAGTAGTTTTCCATTCACTTATAAGTAATTTACTACCAAATTCTTTCACAGCTTTCTAAAATCTTACCAACACTTTCAATACTGCATTTTCGTCTTCTTGATTAAGTCACTCTTTAAACTGGTACCATTTGAATTACTTGCTCTTTACTCTTTCTCCCTTCATCCTGGTATCTCCTTTACCTTGTGACTGAAGAGTCCTTCTTTCCTACCTTAGACTCCTGTTTCTTTTCTTTTTTTTTAAGATTTATTTATTTATACGTATAAGAGCTGGGGTACAGACTAGAAGTGTGGGGGGTGAGAGCATTCACCAGAGACAGAGTGGGGAACAGAACAGGTGGATTGACCGAAATACACTGCTGAGGGGAGCAGCAGGTGATTCAGGAGAGGTCTGCTGCCCCATGTGGGTAGCTCCCTGGCCAGGGATTGAACTCATGCTGCAGTGGCTGCAGACAGCTTCATAGTTTGCGTCTTAACCCCTTGCGTCACCCGGGAGGCCCTAGACTCCTGTATCCTATGTCCCATATGTTTCTCTGCAATGGTTTAGTCCCTCATATTATAGAACCATCTTCTAGTAGCTTTCACAGACAAGGAGGGGATATAGGAGAAACAAATTTTAAGATTTTATTTCCTAAATTTCTTTTATTTTTACTTCCCAAATTTCTCATTTTCACCCTTATACTGATAGTTTGATTATATGTCTTCTATTTTCCATATTACAAAACATAGGAAAATATTTGATGTCATAAAAAGAGACAAGTATGATATGGAAAAATCAATTACTTTTTTTTTTTTTTTTTTTTTGGTGTAGCCATACAAACTGAATTCAAAGTGTTTTCTATTTCTCTTCAAAATATTTTGGAAGTGCACGAGTCTTGATTTCCAAATAGATGGATTTTACATTTCTATTTCTTTTGTGTTTTCAAACAGGGATCCATTTGTGGTGACTCTCTGATAGTCTACTGCTGTCCCACTTGTTCTCTTTGCCAAATCAAGAGAGACATCAATAGAAGGAGAGCCATGAATGCTTTCTAAAAAAAAGAAAAACCTAATGGTAAGTACCAAATTTGGGCTTTTTTTTTTTTCCAGAAATATAATTAGAGATCCTGGAAAGCATGCCTTATTTTGAATAATAATACAGTTATAACAATTCCTCAAGTCTCCCAAATGTCATCTTAATACAAAGGTTGATTTTAATTTCTCCTTATGAGGAAGCAAGCTATATGCATTTGCATGAGTTGCCATAAGAAAATACCATAGATTGGGCAGCTTAAACATAGTTCTGGAAAATGCAAAGTCCAAGAACAAGGTACAGGCCATTGCAGTTCCTTCATGAGGTTCTCTACCTAGTACTGTTAGGGGGAAAAGGATGTCCTAAAGCTAATTCCATACAGGCTTTGTGGACTCCACCCCCACCCCAGGCCAAAGCCAAAGACACTGGGAACTCCAAATCCCATCACCACCAAAGGGAAGGTGGCTGGGACCTGAGGGTGGGGTTAAGCAGCCAGGTTGATATAAGGCAGACACGTGGGCTTTGGAGGGGTTCTCCCATTTTGGCACTCCGCCATCTCGCAGCGTCCGGCCAGCTCTGAGAGTGACTTTGGGTTTCCAGGTCTTAGGATCAGGTAGGACGCATTAAAGACTTTATTTCCCTATTTTCTCCCTGAGTTGTACATTTCCCTTATTTCCTTTTCCCTTGTAAATAAACCTTGTATTAACCTTTTGTGTGTGCCTGTAGTGGAGTATTCATAAGTCCCTTTTAAGCACGCAGGTGAGGACCCATAGACAGGCAACCCGTTCAATATCGGGGCTGCTCTATAACAGTACCACCTTCTCACTTTACCTTCAATGGGAAAGAGAGAGCTCTGGTCCCTCTTCTTATGAGGACAGTAACCTCCTCCTGGAGTTCTCAATTTCATGACCCCTTATAAATCTAATTCCCTCCCAAAGGTAACCATCACATGAGCGTAGGCTTTTAATATATGAGTTGTGGAGTGGGGAGGACACGACATTAAGTCCGTAATAATAGCTCTATAACAAATAAAGGGATGGTGCCTTTTTTTCTGAACTTCTTAGAATTCAGTTGGTCTATTAATGAAGTAACTGTAAAATACCAGGGATACAAAGAAGTAGAAAACAAGTTCCCTTCCTAACACCAACAAATTGACAAAAATAAACAGGTAAATAATTACAAAATAACAGAGCAAGTGAAAATTACATGTTATGTAATGGATTGGTTATGGCCTAGAGCATCTATCAAAAACGAAGTGAGAGTAAAAAGAAAAGCTGTATTAGAGAAAGTCACTTTTGAAAGAGGTATATAGACTATTTAGAAATATGATCTTGAGTTTCACCATCTGAATGAAATTCAATCTAGTTTTTCCAACTAATTTTTTCAAAATTCTCATAATTAGCTGTTGATTTTGTGAGTTGACTATAAAATATATCTTGAGTAGGAAAAAACATTAATTTTTCCATTTTTTGCAATATCTCACTTGTCATGTCAATGGGATTCTGTATAAAGTAACAAAAATAACTCTTGGAAGATACGTAAAAAATATTCACTTGCTTCTTAACAAATAATGTGTCAAATACCTAGTGCTATGCTGGACACTGCTAGGTTCTGTGGCAGACAAAAATAAATAAGCATGTCCTCTGGTCCTTAAAGGCTTTATATTCAAAAATAGGGGATTAGATAAGCCCCAAAGTAAAATGCAGAGTTTGACTATTAATGCCTTCAGACAAAAGTGTGGTTTTATGTTGCAGAGGAAGAAAAGATCATATACTGTGAGAGGAATAGTGAAATTTTCTTGATAGAAATGGTTTTTGATCCTAACGAGGAAGAATCAGAATATAGACGGTACTCAATAGGCAAGGAATTAATGAAGAAACATATAAAGGTGGGGGGGGGCGCCAGGAAATGACTGAGATGATGGAGTAACTGGGCTAACAACTGCTTAACTGTTACCACCTCTTGGCCTCAGGGAGGGCAGGAGGGCACAATTATAGGAATTTCAAAGGAGAGCCTTGTGAAAATGGAAGTCCTGAGAAAAATAACTTCACTTTAGAAGGACTCTTTAGAAGGCAACCCCACAGAAAGTTACGAAGAGAAAAAGTACTCTTACATTTTGATGTCTTCTGGGCTTCCAGAAGTTTGAACCTGCCAGAAAGGCAGAGGGCAAGAAAGAGCTGCTAGAGTCCACAGGTCTGCTGCCCAGGGCACAAAGGATAGAAATGGATCAGATTGGGCACATAAGATTCTGACAGGAGAGGTGCCTTGAAAATTCACATTAGCAGAATTGGGTGTTGTTTCTAATCAGCAAGAACATTAGTAAAATTACAGAAGCAAAAAAAAAGAGGGGGGGGAGGAATATCTTCATGAACTTATATCCAACTTGGAGCAAACATATAGTTTAAGTAGGAAAATAATGAGAAATAAGTGATTTTCTAGAATGAATTGGAGCATTCGCATGCAATATTATGAATACCAGGCTAATGGTAGGAAAAAACATTAATAGGCAGTTTGAATTATTGTAAACTTTATGCAAGGAAACAACATAAATAGATGTATACTTTAGGAAAATTAATCTGATAATGATAAGCACAGAGGATGAGATCCAAAGCAAAGATGTGGAACTAAAACACTTTAACTTTGTCTATTTAAATAAACACCAAGACAATTCAGATAAAATTCAGATAAAATATCTCCCCACATATACATAATGATGAATCCTGACATCTGATTATGTTTCAACCACAGGGAAATCTCATTAAATCTGTGAACAGGTTTGAACTAAAATATCTTGTGATCTTAACTCCAGCTCATCAACTTGGACACTAAAGTATTTACTGACAATAAAATTTAATATGCAAATATTTGAAATGGGAGAAACAAAAGACAAAGATCAAAGAATAACTTGATTTATGTTAACAATAGATTGAGACAAAGAGACATAGGAACCAACAGAAAAGCTCTCAAGAACCAACAATCAACAATTCAGTAACAAACAAAGTAGTATTGGGTTATAATCCCAACAAAATATGAATCCATACTGCTATAAATAACTATGTATTCATATGCCTGAATATGTACATACATTTGAATAGACAAATCTCCCAAGATTACAAAAAAATTCCAAACAATTTATCTAGATACTCTCCTTAAAGGAGATAGGGTATAATTCCCCAATCTTTCTTTATAGCTTTGCTCAGTGACTTCCTTTCAAATAGTATAGTATGAAAAGGGAGAAAAAAGGGTAACTTTACAGTGAAGAAACCTGATAAAACTATTTCATCCAGTGATCAAAATTAACTTCATCAGTAATACCTCATGCATTTACCCTAAAATGATGTGATGACAATGGTACTTGACCCTTGGGACCTTCCTTTCAAAACCCCATAATTCCAGTGTAATCATGAGGAAAACATCAGACAAACACAAATCAAAGTACATCCTATAGAATACCTGACCCGTGTTCCTGAAAACTCTCAAGGTCGTCAACTACAAGGAAAGTCTGAGAACTCTCGCAGTATAGAGGAGATAGACAAACCTGATAACTAAATATAGTGTGTTATCCTGGATGGGTTCCTAGAACAGAAAAAGGACATCAGGTGAAAACTGAGGCATGGGCCTCCCTGGGTGCTGCAAGGCCTTAAGCACAGCACTGTGAAGCTACCCGCAGCCTCTGCAGCACGAGTTCCATAGATCCCCAGTCAGCCAGGGAGCTACCCACATGGCACATCAGACCTCTCCTGTCTCGTCTGCTGCTCCCCTCAGCAGTGTATTTCAGTGCATCTGCCTGTTCTGTTCCCTTCTCTGTCTCTGGTGAGTCCTCTCACCCACCACACCTCTGGCCTGTACCCCAGTTCTTGTATGCATAAATAAATAAATCTTTAAAAAAAAACAAAACTGAGGCATAAAGTGTAGGCTTTGACTAATAATAATGCATCAGGGCATCCCTGATGGCTCAAGGAGTTAAATCTCAGCACTATGAAGCTATCAGCAGCCACTGCAGCAGGAGTTCCATCCCTTGCCAGGTTGCTAATCCACATGGCGCAGCAGACCTCTCTCCTGTCTCGCCCGCTGCTCGCCTCAGCAGTGTATTTCAGTCAATCCACCTATTCTTCTCCCCACTCTGTCTCTGGTGAATCCACTCAGCCCCCCCCCCCAAACCTCTGACCTGTACCCCAGTTCTTTATGCATAAATAAATAAATCTTCAAAAAAAATAATAATGTATCAACACTGGTCCATTTCTTTTGACAAACATAGTGAGATATTAACCAGTAGGGAAAATGGTGCAGGATATATGGGAACTCTCTGCATTGTCTTTGCAACTTTCTTATGAATCTAAATTGATTGTAAAATTAAAAGTTTATAAAAATAGAACAGTAGTTTGAGAAAATGTTCTTTTTGTGTCTCTTATAGGTGAAAACTCTTAATGAAGGAATTAAATCAGCAAATACTTTCAGCCTGACTACTTTTCTATCTTTTGGACCTGAAGAATGCGTTCAAACACAGTTAAATGGGTTAAAAATTTAGAATTTTACTTTGTTTTACAAGCATGGTACCCTTGCTAAATGATGCAGCTTAATTTCTTCTTGCTTTCTTGTTATTAAATTTTCTGGCTTACAATTTTTGTATTACAGCTAAATACAAGCCAAATAAAAGATTTTTACTAATTCAATTCTTTATGTGTCTGCTCTAAATAAAATGTCTTTATTCATTAATTTCAAGGTTTGATCTTTTAATCTTGTTCTCATACTCTGAAGAATTCAGCTCACAGTAACTCAACTCTCTTTCATCTAAGAACTTAAAGAGGGAGAGAGAGAGATACATACAAAAAAAAATACAGATAACTATTGTAAAACACTTGTACTTTACCTGACACTTTTGCCTCTTTTTGTGTTATCTACAAGTATTATTAATGTTGACAGAGCAATAACACACAATGCCGTTTCTCAGCTGCACACTGGTGGGTTCTCATTGCGTCGATTTCCTTTCTCTTTTGAGTATGAGATATCAAAGCAAGTAATAAAAATTCAATTATCAAATTCAGTATGACTCAATTTTAGTTAAATCTGATTGGATAAATGTAGTAGCAACTTTTTTTTTCAAATTTTTATCCTATTTGATCCATGTGCAACATTTTACCCTAATGAGACTCTCATTTCCTTGTTTCCTTTTGTTCTGCTCCTACATTTCTGAGTCCATTTCATCTGTCAGGCAAAACTACTATACAGGTTCATTGTGAAGTTTCAGGGAAATAAAACATAAAAGCACCTGGAACCTAATAGGCACTCAACTTGAGACCCTTCCTTTATTTATCTTACAGATGCAGGTGTTTTGTGAGATTCTGTCCTGGGTCCACTCCTCTCATACCTCCCGTTCTTCTCAGTGTCATCTACTCCTATGACTGCAACTGCCTCCCATATGCCACGGAGGACTGTAATTCCTTAGTATTTCTCCTTAGTGTTGATGCGTCTCCTTATTGATGTTCAGCTCAGTTGATGTTCAGAGATCGTCTCTTCAGCTGACTTCTAAACATTCATCCATCTGAATATTCTCAAGGCATTCTCTACACAACAGATCAAATAATATTACCATTTTTTAAAATGAGAAATTTAGGAATCAATGATTCATGCTTGTCTAATCACACCTTTACCCTTCTTACATCTAATCAGACACCAACTTCAGTCACTTAAACCCCATTTGATAAGTACCCTCAATGCATGATCTACTTCATTTGTTGCTGTATCCCCGGTGCCTAAAACAATGCCCAATGCCTACTAGATAATAACTCAAATTATTTATGGAATGAATTAGTTTGCCATCTCTTTTTCTCCACTAACCTGGATAAAATGCAGATCTTCATGATCTCTTTGCAGATTCTTATTCATAGTGATTGAATTAGTCTTCACATCTAAGCAACCCCAGTTCTTATTGCCTTCTTTCCAATTCACTCCATACACTGTACCACAAGTTAAATTGTGAATATTCAAAACAACAGACCCAAATTTTCCTAGTTCTTCATAATGTAGCCTCAGTTTACCTCGCTAACCCATTCTCTTGCCACTTTTTCCTTTTCAAAATTCCCTATTTTCCTACCTTCAACATATATACTCTTAAAATTTCAAAGGCCAACTGTTCTTTAATTACACAGGAAAGCAACTGACTTTTGTACCATACTCATATACCCGGCAACTTTTCTATAATTGTTTATTAGGTACAGAATTTTTTTTTTGGCTGATTCTTGGGATTTTCTATGTAAATGATGTCAACTGTGAACCAAGACAGTTTTATTGTTTCTTCTCAATCTGTATAAGTTAAATTTTCTTTTCTGGTCATACTGCATTATCTGGGACTTCCAGAATGACATTGAATCTGCATGTATTGATATTACCATATTATTTTTATCATTTCTTTTGTTTATATAATATATTACATTGAATTATTTACAAATATTAAACCATCCTTTCATCCCTAGGGTAAATCCCACTTGGGTATGATGTGTAATCCTTGTAGTATATTTTTGAACTTGATTGTCAGTATTTTGTTGAAGAATTTTGCATCAATATTGATTGGGGATATTGGTCTATAGTTTCCTTTTATCATCTTTGTCTAGTTTTGGCATTAGGGTACTGTTGGCATACAATGTATTAGGGGGCATCCCCTCTTCTTGGATTTTTAGAAATAATTTTAACAAGATGGGCATAAGTTCATCTTTAATCTTCTTTCTTTTTTTAGTTTTAACTACCTGAATAGTTTGCCAATTTTATAGATGTTTTGACAGAATCAACTTTTGGTTTCACTGGTTTTCTTCATTTCCTGTTTTTAGTGTCACTGATGTATGCTCTAATCTACCCTACTTCTCCTTCTTACTTTTCTTCTACTTACTCAGGATTAAATTTTCTTTTTTCTAGTTTCCTAAGATGGGATCCTAGATTACTGATTTTAGATATTTCTTTGATGTACACACTGCTTTCACAAATTTTAATAAACTGTGCTTTCATTTCACTGAACAGTTCAAAACACTTTTTCACTTTCACTTGAGGTTTCTTCTTTGACCCATATGGTATTTAAAAGCCTATTGTTGGGCCTCCCCGGTGGCACAGCGGTTGAGCGCTGGGTTGCGAAGCTGCCAGCGGCCTCTGCGGCGCCAGTTCGATCCCCTGCTGCTCCCCGGCGGTCCCACATGGCGGAAGAGGGTGCCTCTGCGGCGCCAGTTCGATCCCCTGCTGCTCCCCGGCGGTCTCACATGGCGGAAGAGGGTCCCACATGGCGCGCAGACCTCTCCTGCCGCCCGCTGCTCCCCTCAGCAGTGTACTTCGGTCCTGCCTGCTCTGCTCCCCGCTCTGGCTCTGGTGCTTCTGACTGTACCCAGTGCTTGTATAAACAAACAAATAAATAAACAAATAAACATGCCTCTAAAAAAAAATAATAAAAAAAATAAAAGCCTATTGTTTAATCTCCAAGTAGTTGGGAATTTTCCAGCTATCTTTCTGTTAGTGTTTTCTAGTTTAACCTTATCATGATCTAAGAGTATGCATGGATGATTTCTATTCTTTTTAATTTGCTTAGGTGTGTTTTATGGCTCAAGATGTGGTCTTTTGGTGAATGTTCCATGTGAGCATGAGACATATGTGTGATGCAGTTACAAATGACTGGTCTCTTAGATAAGAATTAACAAGTTTGTCTTCCCCTTTCACTTGCAATTTCCGCCTTATTTGACAAGTTTGCCTTCTTTATGACCAATCTCTCAGATAAGAATTCACAAGTTTGCCTTTCCCGTATTTCTTGCAATTACCCCTTGTTTGAAGACCCCTTGTTTGTCTTCTTGCAGTCTAAGGAAAAGGAAGGACATTTCCCTAAGAGGATAATAAGGAAGTTAAACATCAGGTGTTAACAAAGCAAGCTGGCGCTTACCAGAAATCTCCATATGCCTGCATCCACAGGACATGCCTACCCTTTTCATCTCCCTTTTGTTTTACTCCTTTGTATAAATAACCCTGCCCTCTGCCAAAGAGGACAGTTGTCTTTCAAACATGAGTCTGCTGCCTTCCTCATTTGTTGACAAATTAAACCACTTTCCTTTTCCTCAAACTCTGTTTCCTTTTATTGGCTGAGGGAATCTGAGGCCAGCGTTCAGTATCGTGTGTATGTTGTGGCTTTTGGAGGAATTAATCTGCAGATGTCAGTTAGAGCTACTTGGTCGATGGTAGGGTGCTGTGAAGTGTAATTGAACTCCAGTTGCACCCTTACCAATTTTTTACCTGCCAAATCAGTCCATTGCTGATGGGGGGGGGGGGTGTTGAAGTCACCAAGTAGGACCATAGATTCATCTATTTCTCTTTGCAGTTAATAGGTTTTTGCCTCACTATTGTAATGGTCTGTTGTTGATGCTCTGCCTTCTGGGGTTTTTGTTTTTAAGCTACAATGAATTTTAATACAGAAAATGTAGACAATATTTTGCAAACTTATCGCTCAAGAGTATCTCTATCTGAGGAAATCAGCAGTTGCACTTTGAGAGATGGAATGTTACATTTTGTACATCAAAAGTAAAAAATGAAATGAAATTTTAAAATGAAATGGTTACTGCTTTTCCTCTGCTGTCGCTAAGGTGCTCGGTCCTTCCGAGGAAGCTAAGGCCGCGTTGGGGTGAGCCCCTCACTTCATCCTGCGACTAGCACCGCGCCCGGCAGCGTCTGTCCAGCCCTCGCCCGCACCATGGCTTCGGCCTCGGAGCTCGCCTGCATCTACTCGGCTCTCATCTTGCACGACGACCAGGTGACAACGACGACCAGGTGACGGTCAGGGAGGATAAGATCAATGCGCTCATTAAAGCAGCTGGTGTAAATGTTGAACCTTTCTGGCCTGGCTTGTTTGCAAAGGCCCTAGCCAATGTCAACATTGGAAGTCTCATCTGCAATGTAGGGGCTGGTGGGCCTGCCCCAGCTGCAGGGGCTGCCCCTGCAGGTAGTCCTGCTCCTTCCACTGCTGCTGCTCCAGCTGAGGAGAAGAAAGTAGAGGCAAAGAAAGAAGAATCTGAGGAGTCTGATGATGACATGGGCTTTGGTCTTTTTGACTAAAGGTCTTTTGTAACACATTCAGTAAATATTTGAACTGTTAAAATGAAATGGTTACCAAGGTAATGCATGTCTGGGGATCCAGAGTAAAGGGTCACATATTATTAAAAAGAAATTCAAAAGGATGACATATCATGATCTCATAGTCTACCAGTGGTGACTCTTTGGGTAAACTAGAACATTTCCTCAGACATTCAAGCAGCTGTTTCATTATAAGATTTTTACATGACTACTATTGCTGTTCCCATGATCTGCTGTAGGTGGCAGTGTTGAGAACACAGTAGATGCTAGTTCCATAGCATACAATTTGGGAGATGCTCTTCTCGCTTATTTTCAGCACCACTTTTCCATCCACACCACCAGCTCCTGCTCCTCCTCCTCTCTTAGACTCCTTGCTAGGACTTCATGCCACCTGACCGTCTAGTTTTAGTTGAGCATTTTATAAATCCACTTTTTCCCTCTTCTCTCAGCATATCAATTACACTTCCTATTTTTTTTCTTTTTTAGACCATTCTTCTGATTTCATATAACAAAACTTTGCCTCTGGGTGTTTGCCCTGCCTTAAGACAGGTTTCTCCAATAAAAAGGTTGTTTCAAGAAATATCCCTAAATCTACATAATCTGTATTCTTTAAATAATGGTAGCAGGGGCCTGGGAGGCAGGAGGGTGAAGGGGGGTTGAGTTTCACTCAGCACTATGAAACTATGGGCAGCACAAGTTCTATCCCTGGCTAGGTTGCTGATCCACATAGCCAGTAGATCACTTCTGTCTTGCCCTATGTTCCCCTCAGCAGTGTATTTCAGTTGGTCTGCCTGTGCTGCTCCCTACTCTGTATCTTGACCCCCACACCTCTGTCCTATACCCCAGCTCTTGTATGCATAGACAAATAGTATAAATTTTTTAAAAAAATAATAATGGTAGCAATTTCTTCTGAGACCCACAGACCTTGTATTGACCATAGTGCCACATCCCAAATATATTACACAAAGTGACACATACTGGAAAAGGCCTGTTCTACTCTGGAGATCTTAGAAAATTCTATCTAAACATATTTTTGGTGGGACACTAATGCCACAGTGATATGCTACCACCTTACCAGCATTAAACCTTTCTGAAATGGAAACTAACTGGACTTTCTCTCTATTGTGTGTCAACCACGGGGACTTGCTCACTACTGGGCACAGAAAATATTTAATAAATGCTTGTTGAGGGGGTGAAGTACTATACTAGGCAGAAATACACCTACATTAAGTGCTATGACATTATTTCTATTATAAAAAAACCTTTTATTCAAATGTATTTTTCACCCTTGGTGAAGGGGAACAGACTGGATAAGGAGTCTCAATAATTCAACTATTTCTCAAAATATGGTCCACTTTGGGGCCTCCCCTGGTGGTGCAGCAGTTGAGAGCTGGGCTGCAGAGCTGCCTGCAGCCTCTGCAGTGCCGGTTCAATCCCAGGCCACTGGCGAGGGTCCCACATGGCGCGACAGACCTCTCCTGCCGTGCCCGCTGCTCCCCTCAGCAGTGTATTTCATCAGTCTGCCTGTTCTGTTCCGCACTTGGGCTCTGGTAAATTCTCTCACCCTCCCGTGCTTCTGACTGTACCCAGTGCTTGTATAAATAAATAAATAAATCTTTTTAAAAAAAATGTGGTCCACTTTGAACAGGGAACTTATTGAAAAGGAAGGTGAGTTTTTGGGATCTACACCCTAAAACAGTGCCCTTTTTGACCTATTGCTTCAAGCAACCCTTGGACCCTGGGACACACTAATCCCAAACTTTTTAAGCTTTCAACTTCTTAATACTTTTGTAAACTTTGTTTTGTCCTTTTGATGCCAGTAACTAATGGGACTTGTGTGATTTAAGAACATGGAATTTGAAGTTAGACCTGTCATTGAATCTTAGTGCCCCAAATACTGCTGTTCGTTAAATAGCTTAAGCTCTCTGAATTTCAGTTGCCACACCTGTAAAATGATGAAGATCATAATAGGATTTTTCTCTTACAATTATTATGAGCATTGAATGATGTGGGGATAATGTATGTGAATGTCTTGTTTAGTGTTTGCTATATGCTAGGGATTCAGTAGTATTATATATTTTTTATTCTGATATAATCGTAAACTTAAAGAAAAGTTATAGTGATAGCATGGTTACAGGGCAGGGGGTATTCTATTCTTCCCTGTTCTGGAGATATTAGAAAATTCTATCTAAACATATTTTTGGGTGGAGCAGGGAAACTGGAACCTCCCCTTTTCCTGAGGTCTGCCCTGTTACAGTGTAAATAACCTTCATTAAGATTACCCAAGTATCAATAGAGAACCCAGAAGTAAACCCACATATTTATGGACAACTGATTTCTGACAAATGAGCAAAGAATATGCAATGAAACAAGAACAGTTTGTTCTATAAATGGTGCTGGGAAAACTGAATTGCTACATGCAAAAGAATGAGGCTAGAGTACTACTTCATACTATGCATAAAAAACAACTCAAAATGAATAAAAGGCCTGAATGAAAGACCAGAAACCATAAAATATAAAGAAGAAAATATAGGCAAAACTCTATGCGACATACATCTCAGTAACATCTTTAAAGACATATCCCCCAAAGCAGTGATAGCTGAGGAAAAGATGAACAAACATCTACATCAAACTAAAAATCTTCTGTACAGCAAAAGAGACACTAATCAAAACAAAGAGACACCCCACTGATTGGGAGAAAAATTTTGCACACAATACAACTGATAAGGGACTGATCACAAAAATCTACAAAGAGCTCACATGACTCAACAAAAACAAAGTAAACAATCCAGTCAAAAAATGGACAAAGAGCTAAAGACACTTCTCCAAAGAGGAAATGCAAATGGCCAACAAGTATATGAAAAAATGTTCAACATCCCTTATAATCAGGGAAGTGCAAATCAAAACCACAATGAGATACCAACTTACACCAGTGAAAATGTCACAGGTTAAAAAAAAAACAGGAAACAGGGGCCTCCCTGGTGGCGCATGGGGCTAAGGACAGCACTATGAAGCTATCCACAGCCTCTGCAGCACGAGTTCAATCCCTGGCAGGCCAGGGAGCTACCCACATTGCGCAGCAGACCTTTTCTGTCTCTCCTGCTGCTCTTCTCAGCAGTGTATTTCAGTCAATCTGCCTGTTCTGCTCCCCACTCTGTTTCTAGTGAATCCTCTCACCCACCTCCCCACACACCTCTGACCTGTACCCCAATTCTAATATGCATAAATAAATAAATCTTTAAAAAACAGGAAACAACAAATGTTGATGAGGATGTGGAAAAAAAAGGAACCCTCCTACATTGCTTGTGGGAATGCAAATTGGTCCAACCACTATGGAACCTGTGTGGATGTTCCTCAAACTACTAAAAATGAAACAACCATATGACCCAGCAATTCCACTCCTAGGAATCTACCCAAATGACACAAAAAATTAATTCAAAAGATACCTGCACTTCTATGTTTATTGCAGCACTATTCACAGTAGGTAAGATATGGAAACAACCCAAATGCCCAAAAATAGATGACTGGCTCAAGAAGATGTGGTATATACACAATGGAATACTATTCAGCAATCAAAAAGATAAACTCCTGCCATTCGCAGCAACATGGATGGAGCTAGAAGGGATCATGCTCAGTGAAATAAGCCAGATGGAGGAATATATGAGGAACCAAATAAAGGGGGGAAATAACAATAATAATAATATAACAAAATTAGCAGGCAACCATAAATCAGAGACATTCTGTGAGGGAGTGGGAGGAAAAGGGATCAAAACAGGGGAGAGAAGAGCACAAGGGACTATGGTGATGGTTCATGGGTGAATTGGTGGTGGAAATTTTACAGGGAATACACAATGATGTAAAAGATATAAATTGAAAAAAAAAGATTACCCAGGGCCTCCCCTGGTGGCACAGCGGTTGAGCGCTGGGTTGCGAGGCTGCCCGCAACCTATCCCAGTTCTATCCCCGTTCTATCATCATTCTATCCCCAGCCACCGACGAGGGTCCTACCAAAAAAAAAAAAGGTTACCCAGATATCAACATTCTATTTATTTAATTCCCCCCTCTCTCTATATATATATATAAAAATCTATATGTAGAGAAAGTTATTTTTCTGAACCATTTTAGTAAAAGCAGACTTAATGCCTCTTTAATCCTAAATGCCTCTTTACCCCAGTGTATATTTCACAAAACACAAGAAAATTTATGAAAATGATTAGTTATTAAGGTGTAATAAATTGTAGCCATAAAAATACTTGGAACAATGCTACAGTGTTTCTCTAACTCAGCTTCAATAGTGATCCAACCAACCATTATTGTGCACATATAACATGCTTTGCATGGTGCTAGATGCTCTGAAAAATATTCCATTGACTTCTTCCTCAGCAGCATGGTAAAGCAAATATTAATAACATTTTGCAGATCATAGGAACTGAGGAGATGCAAGGAGTTAATAAATTGTCCAAGTTAATAACTAAGATTCAAGAAGGTTAGTAAATTATCGAAAGGCCGTTAGTAAGTGCTAGACCTGGAATTTGAACTCAAATATCAGCACTTTTTTTTTTTTAAATTTCAAAGCCTTTTTTTTTTTTAATTTTTTTTATTTATTCAAGAACCGGGGTACAGGCCAGCTGCGTGGGAGGGTGAGAGGATTCACCAGAGACAGAGCGGGGAACAGAACAGGCAGACTGATGAAATACACTGCTGAGGGGAGCAGTGGGCGGCAGGAGAGGTCTGCACGCCATGTGGGACCCTCACCCAGCCGCCGGGGATCTAACATGCGCTGCAGACAGCTCCGCAGTCCAGCGCTCGACCGCTGTGCCACCAGGGGAGGCGCAGCACTTTTCTTTTTTTTTTTTTTTCTAAAACAATACTCAACAAAAATGATGTTCATTGTTGCTTATTAGATTGCTAATCACATCCTAGTTTAAAAATGAGAAAACAAGAAGTAGCTCTGCTAGAGTCCCTCAGTCACTGTGCGCTAATCTCTGCTAACCTGTCACAGACTTCTTTGACCTGAGCTGTAGAGAGATTGTTTTCACAGTTCTTTCTAATGCTGATGAAATCCCCAGAACTTTATTTCAAATAATTGTAAACCTTTTGCAGTTCATTCCTGACTAAAAACCAGTGTTAGGGCCTCCTCTGGTGGCGCAGGTGGTTGAGCACCATGCTGTGAAGCTGTCCGCAGCCTCCGCAGCACCGGTTTGATCCCCGCTAGCCAGCGAGGATCTCACATGGCGTGCAGACCTCTCCTGCCACCCCCGCTGCTCCCCTCAGCAGTGTATTTCGTCAGTTTGCCTGTTCTGTTCCCCGCTCTGTCTCTGGTGAATCTTCTCACCCTCCTGTGCATCTGGCCTGTACTCGCCCCCCCCCCCCCCCGTTCTTGTGTAAAATGAATAACTAAATCTTTAAAAACAAAACAAACAAACAAAAAACCCAAACTAGTGTTAGAGAAACAATCTACCCCCTGTTGTTTTTACAGACTCCATGCCCAGCACCAAAGACACCACAGGTGTCAAGAGTTACAATTCCCAGCATTCCTTAGACCTGACTTTCTGAATGGGGACAGCTAGGGCCTAGAAGAGAAGCAGCCACACTTGGTTATAACGAACACATGCATGTTCAGATTCTCTTGAATTTTTCAGTTCTGTCTTGCACCCTCGTTCTGCTGGAAGGAGACACATAGGTGGAAGACTTGGAAGAGACACACAGGTGAGAGACATGTGAGGAGGCTGCTCCTGGTGCTTGGCAGAGACAATGGCAGCTGTTACCTTAATGTGGTATATTTTGAATTTTGACTTTCTCCTTCTGGCAGCTATCTAGGGCCTACCTAACCCCTTTTTTGTGGATCTCTGCCAGAGGGCACCTTAGACTTGTGTCAAGCTTTTGGCCCCCACCGACCCTCACTGACCCCACCAAGTCAGTTTGACTGGTCATTTGCACATGAGGGGATGGGCAATTTTTGGAGTTTTATTAAGACACTATTGTTTGACAAAAACAAAGAGAAACCCCACCACTGGGAGAACATTTTTGCACACAACACCAATGAAAAAGGACTGATCACAAAAATCTGCAAAGAGCTGATAAGACTCACCAAAAACAAAGAAAACAATCCAGTCAAAAAATGGGCAGAAGAGCTAAAAAGAAACTTCTCTGAAGAGGAAATGCAAATGGCCAACAGGCACATGAAAAAATGTTCAACATCACTTGTAATCAGGGAAATGCAAATCAAAACTACAATGAGATACCATCTTACCCAGTGAGAATGGCACATATTAAAAAAACTAGCAACAACAAATGTTGGCAAGGTTGTGGAGAAAAAGGAACTCTCCTGCACTGCTGGTGGGAGTGCAAACTGGTCCAACCACTATGGAGAGCTGTGTGGAGATTTCTGGACCTACTAAACATAGAGCTTCCATATGATCCAGCAATTCCACTCCTAGGTATTTACCCAAAGGACACAGAAACATTAATTCCAAAGAGCACCTGCACCCCTATGTTTATAGCAGCACTATTTACAATAGCTAAGCTATGCAAACAACCCAAATGCCAAAAAATAGATGACTGCATCAAGAAGATGTGGTGCATATACACCATGGAATATTACTCAGCATTCAAAAAAGATAAACACATGCAATTTGCAGCAACATGGATGGCACTGGAAGAGATCATGCTCAGTGAAATAAGTCAGAAAGAAAAAGAAAAATAGGGGCCTCCCCTGGTGGCGCAGCGGTTGAGCACTGGGCTGCAAATCTGCCTGCAGCCTCTGCAGTGCTGGTTCGATCCCCGGCTGCTGACGAGGGTCCCACATGGCGCACAGACCTCTCCTGCCGCGCCTGTTACTCCCCTCAGCTGACAGTGTGTTTCGTCAGTCTGCCTGTTCTGTTCCCTGCTCTGGCTCTGGTGAATTCTCTCACCCTCCCACGCTTCTGACTGTACCCAGTGCTTGTATAAATAAATAAATACATATAAAAAAAAAAGAAAAGAAAAAGAAAAATACCAGATGGTCTCACTCATAGCAGGAATCTAGAAAACTTAAATAAGGGACCAGGAAAAAGTAACTATAAGAAAGAAAATATCAAAATCAACAAACAACTATGAACCAGAGACACTCTGTGGGGGCTGGGGGGTGGGGAAAGGAAGGCTTGGGGTCAAAATAATGGGGTTGTAATTGTTAGGGGAATATAAAAAAATTTAAATAAAAAAAGAAAATTAAAAAATAAATAAAATAGTATTTAATAAAAAATAAGATAAAGGATTATATATATAAGTTTCCTTAAGATAAAGGAATATATTCAAGTTTAGCTTTTATTTTTTACAAGTTGGTTAAAAGAGTTTAAGATTTCACTTTGTTAAAAATGAAAAGATGTCAGCAACAGAACCATATTTTGTTGCCTAGGTAGCAGAAATGTTAACAACTGTCTAATATAAGATTTCTAAATAAATCTATGCCTAAAAAAGACACTATTGTTTGAAATCCTGCCTTCTCTCTTTCTCACTATGCACACAAATTATATTAAAAAATCTATCACACCTGGGGCCTCCCTGGTGGCACAGGGGTTAAAGACACAGTGCTATCAAGCTATCAATAGCCACGAGTTTCATCTGGCCAGGGAGCTACCCACATGGCATAGCAGACCTTTCCTGTCTCTCCCGCTGCTCCCCTCAGCCATGTATTTCAGTAGATCTGCCTGTTCTGTTCCCCACTCTGTCTCTGGTGAATCCTCTCACACCCACCCCACCCCCCGCACCATTCTTGAACTAATCTACAGGGACCTCTCAACACCCACTCCTCTAGCTCCAGAAATATACAAAACACACTCAAATGTACTTGTTTTGTTTACATCAAAACATCTTTCCTTTTCCTCACCCCATCCTCAAACCCTCCCACCCCATTCAAGATTGACCTGTCAGTCTATTTTAACCATTTAATAATTTTTTGTAGTTTCTGAAAATAAATTATATAGTAACCACGTGTAAAGGCAGGAACAGACACAGTGCAGGTTTTCTGATCCAGCAGACTGGGTAAAGGAGGAGTCAGAGTCCTCAGTGGCTTTTGCAGGTTTTTTATTGGGATTACCAGGCATATGGCAGGCAGGGGGGCTGGGGGGCCGGGAGGCTGGCAGGCCTCCCAGCCCCCAGCAAATCCGCACTCTCTCTGGGCTCTCTGCTTCCACTTCTTTGCTTCTCTCTCTGCTTCTCTTCGGCTTCTTGGCTTCTTGGCTTCTTGGCTTCTATTGGCGTCCCTGTGACGCCGCCCTTAAAAAGCACAGTCTCAGCCCAGGTGTACCCACTCCAGGTGCCCGCCATCAGGCATGCATTCAGGATCACAGGGTTCCCTCATCTATCCTGATGGCGGGAGGGCAGAAAAGCCTGATACATTTTACCTTACCCTACACCACGTTAATAAATGAAGCACAAAAAAGGACAGTAGAGGAGGAAAATTAAATGGGAGGACAAAAGTCAGGCCACACTTTGGTTTAAGAGAGGGCTCAATGGCTAAGGGAGAGCAGCTCCCCTTCTGGTGAAGAAGTAGCAACACCTGGGCCTCCCCGGTTGGCGCAGCGGTTGAGCGCTGGGTTGCGAAGCTGCCCGCGGCCTCTGCGGCGCCGGTTCGATCCCCGGCTGCTCCCCGGCCACCAAAGGAGGGTCCCACATGGCGCGCAGACCTCTCCTGCCGCCCGCTGCTCCCCTCAGCAGTGTCCTTCGGTCCTTCTGCCTGCTCTGCTCCCCGCTCTGGCTCTGGTGATTTCTCTCACCCTCCCGTGCTTCTGACTGTACCCAGTGCATGTATAAACAAAACAAACAAACAAATAAATAAATAAATAAAAAGAAGTAGCAACACCTGAGCCCTGAATTAGGTTTATTTTTGCAATGAAGGTTTATTTTCCCAGAGGGTTGGGGTGGTTAGGATTTTAGAAACTCGAGGTGTCCTCTTTCATATGCTTCTGTCTCAGGTAAAACACTCAAGGAGCAGTCAAGAGTTGTGATTTGTTCACTCATTTTCCACCTCAATGTAGTGGATTGGTTCTTAATAGAGAACAGCAACATCATCACAATCCATTGGGGTGATAAGTCCCTCAGAGACTTCTAGTTCTGAGGGATTAGAACTAAATTGAAGGGAACAGGGGTGCAACCATCCTGGTACTAGCATTACCTCTACATCAAATAAAATCCTATGCTTTAAAGGGGTTAAGCATCAGCACTATGAAGCTATCTGCAGCCTCTGCAGCAGGAGTTCCATCCCTGGCCAGCCAGGGAGCTACCCACATGGCACAGCAGACCTCTCCTGTCTTGCCAGCTGCTCCCCTCAGCAGTGTATTTCAGTAGATCTGCCTGTTCTGCTCCCCACTCTGTCTCTGGTGAATTCTCTCACACCTACCCCACCCCCCGCACCTTGGCCTGTACCCCAGTTCTTATATGCATAAATAAATGTTTAAAAACATTCTAATGCTTTATGTAGGGTAAGGTAAAAGGTATCAGGCTTTTCTGCCCTCCCGCCATCAGGATAGATGAGGGAATCCTGTGATCCTGAATGCATGCTTGATGGCGGGTACCTGAAGTGGGTTCACCTGCGCTAAGATTGTGCTTTTAAGGGCGGGGTCACAGGGATGCCAGAAGCCGAGAAAGCAGCAGCAGAAGCCGAAGAGAAGCCGAGATCATCAGAGAGCCCAGATAGAGTGAGGATTTGCTGGGGGCTGGGAGGCCTGGAAAAATAGGCTGCCAGCCTCCCAGCCCCCCAGCACCCCTGCCTGCCACGTACCCGCTGAACCCCAATAAAGACCTGCAAAAAACCACTGAGGACTCAGACTCCTCCTTTACCCAGTCTGCATGGGATCAGAAAACCTGCACTGTGCCCGTTCCTGACCTTTACACTTTATCACCCAATTTGGGGTTATCTGGAAGGAAAACTATACTATAAAGGAATATCCAGTTCTTGGCATCCTATGTAGAAGAAATCAATGATTTTGAGGACTCTGAAGAGAACCACTATTTTTGGATAGACTTTGTAAAATGTCAATGGTGCTGGCTTTGGCAGCACATACACTCAAAGTGGAACAATACAGGGAAGTTTAATATGGCCCCTGCTCAAGGATGATATGCAAATTTGTGAAGCATTCCACATTTTAAATATAAAAAATAAACTGTCGCCAATCATACAGAAGCCTTTCTCGATCTGCATCATTACATTCTATGGTTTCTAAACATCTGCACAGAGGGGGAACGAAATAGCCTTTACACTGACTCCCTCAAAACACTGCTTCTTGGGCTAGAGCTATGTGGATGTTTATTCCTCATTTGAACACAAGCCATCATTCCAAGAGGCTCTTTCTGGAGATGCCAGTAATTATGTGGATGAATTATTTTTCAACTTTGAACTTCAGTTTTTAAAATGGGCCAAGTCAGGGCCTCCCTGGTGGTGCAAGGGCTTAAGACGCAACCTATGAAGCTGTCCACAGCCACTGCAGCAAGAGTTTTTGCCCAGCGCGCCAGGGAGCAACCCACATGGCGCAGCAGACCTCTGCTGATTCGCCTGCTGCTCCCCTCAGCAGTGTGCTTCGGTCAGTCTGCCTGTTTTGCTCCCCACTCTGTCTCTGGTGAACCCTCTCACCCCCCACACTTCTGGCCTGTACCCCAGTTCTTGTATGCATAAATAAATCTTTAAAAATAAAATAAAATGGGCCAAGTCAGAGGAGACGCTTTTATCCATGGATGTCGATAACAAGACCACTCGGATTTAAAAAACTTAGTTGCATACTCAGGTCTTTTCTCATGTGTCTGTCTCATCTTCAAGCTTCCTAGAGCTGCCAGAGTCACACTCCATGGGAAAGAGCATGGGATTTAGAAGTAGAGGACCTGCGTTCAGACACGGGCTCTGCTCCCTGCCAGCCCAGGGGGTTTTCATGAGTCACGGTGATTTCCTTCACTACAAAATGGGCTGATGCACCTTTACAGGGTTATTGTGAGGACTAAATAACACTTAATACAGAACTTGGTAAATTTTTAAAAGGCGTTCATTATTATTTATACTCTCCACAGAACCTATCACTGTGCAACATTAGTTTTTACTGAATTCCAACTATTTTCAGAACAAAGCTAGAGTGTAAATGCTGGGTTCCTGGACCTTTACATCTCGAAAGTAATTTTTCCTCCATCTTCTCCATTCCTCCAGCCTGCTGTCTCTTACTGTAAATCCTTCTCCTTCTGGACTCCCCCAGACATCTGACTCTTCATGGAGTTCCCTGGGAACCTCCAGCTGCCAGACCTCTTGTTACCAGGCAGGGGCAGTGGGCTCTTGAGTTCCTCACTCAAGGATGAAATGAGGACTCTCCCCAAGGCAGCTGCTTTTGAAGCTGAGATTTAACGAAGCAATGGAGCCACAGGAAGCTCCAGGTGTCTCCCTGGGAGTAACAGCCTCTCCCTTATATAGACCACAAGGAGCCTAACACAAAGGATGACCTTACTCTACATGGAGCAGACTTGTGTGGCCACAGTAGTCATGCTTCTTTAAGAGGTGCATGTTCAGACAACGAAGAGCAAACCCCACCCAGAGGGGATCTCAGTAATATAGTGAGGACAAGGTCAGAGTTAAGTTCAAGAAGCTAAGTTCTCAAGATTCATATGCGCCACCAAGTGTCCAAGTGCAGTAACAGTTCCACTTTGTAGTGTCTGAACTGCTCAGACATTTCACTGAAGATTTATTTATTTATGCATACAAGAACTGGGATACAGGCCAGAGGTGTGGAGGATGAGAGGATTCATCAGACACAGAGTGGGGAGCAGAACAGGCAGACGACCGAAATACACTGCTAAGGGGAGCAGCGGGTTAGTCAGGAGAGGTCAGAAAAGTCACTAAAACAAAGAAGTTACTAGGGACAGAAAGTAAGTAATGATTTGCTGTTGATCATTAAGCTATGACTTACAGGCACTATTGTAAGTGTTCTTGTTTTCAAGATTACAGGCAAGGGGAAGGAGCAAGCACACCCAAGATGCCCCCTGTCCCACTTCAGAGGGACTGTTTGGTCCCACAGTTACAAAAAGAAAGCAGCCCATGGAAAGGCCAAACTCCCACAGTATATTCTGGAAACTCTGCTGCACACTTCCCAGGGCCCTCACTTTTACTCAGGGGGCACCAAACCATCCTTTGAGTTCACCAGGTATTTTGGATTTGCTCTTCCTGAAAGCTTTGGCAGTGTTGGTCTCCTCCTAACTGGAGCCTGGGTGCAGGGAACGCAGCAACAGTTTGCTTTGGGTCAGTAAATTCTAAACTCAAGCTAAAATCTCCAAGTTTTATATTTTGCTGGGTCTCAATAAGGAGATTCACTGGTTTCAAGACCCAATGCACTATCCCTCTATGATGGCAGTATTGCAGAAATAAATTCTAGCCTTTTACCCAGGCAAGGGAAGAACAAGCGGTACGGTACTTCAGGAATGGTGAGGTCAGGAGAAGCTTTATTACTCATGCAATGAGGTCCAGACCTGGGTAGCCCTGTCTGAGCACCGGTCTAGAGACAAAGGGTTTCTTTTATACACAAGCATCTTACGTTGATAACATGGGTTAGCAAGCACAACTATTTGCTGTAAAACTCCTAGACAAAGGGGGAAAGATGGACATTTGGGGATGTCCTTCCAGAGATAAATCAGCTTGGCCGGCTGTCCGACCTTGTTAAAATGTAACATCATTTAGATAAGCTAAAAACTTAATTGGAAAGCTCTCTAAGGACAGGTTTATCAAGTAAGCAAACTTGTTATTTACAATTGCATTGGATTATTTACTGCACCAGGCCTAAGACCCTTTAGCAGGAAAGATTTATTTGCTTGGCAATTCCTTTTCAGCAGTACTGCAGCACAAATTGTTAAACAAAGCTTGTTTAATTTGTTAAACTTGACTCCGGCCCCTTTTTCTATCATGCAACCACGGTCCCAAAGATCAGCATGCCAGTGTATGACTTTAACATACTCTAGGAGGATCAGATCATCCTGTGTAGATCACCTGGAATAACTTGGTGATGGAGGGATGAGTCATAGTGTGGACTTCTCTGACATGGGCACAACAAAAAGATTTTGTTTTAAATTAAGGTGACACTGCTTTACAACACTTAGATTTACGGGGAAATCACCTCAGATGTATGTCTCACCACACCTACCACCACAGCACCCATGATCCTTTACACTAGACTGTTGGGTCGACTCCTTTATCCCTATGCCCTTCTCTTACCTTCCATAGCCTCAATTCTGCAGTCATATTTCTAGGGTTTTGTTTTTGTTTTGTCAGTTCCTTTCTTTTGTTTCTCTATATTCCACAAGTGAAAAAAGGACTTCAGAGGTTTGTGTTTATATGAATTACTGAAGATTGATGTCTATTAAAAAATTAAAACGTGTAAGATGCTTTAAAAGGCCTTTTCATTTCCAGTTTGAAATCTGTACTAGTTTTTGACTTTTCAAAGACCTCCTAATGTATGCTTAACATACTCATTTTCCTTAAACTGATTGGTTTAGAAATGATGTTACAAATTAAGTGATATTGCAATACTATAGGAAAATGATCTGTTGCTAACACGTGGTAAGGTACATTACCATACATCTAGAAAGATGGGAAGATGACAGCTTTCACTCTATTTTTTGCCAATAAGATGAGCACATTTATCAGAAACCTTGGAGGTTGGAAGTCAGTGAACTGATCTATTCAAGGTGTGGAAGGAAGCAAGCTGCGAACCAAGACTCCTTTATCTAGCATAACTGACCTTTAAAAATGAGGGAGAAATTAAGACATTCTTAGATAAACCAAAGCTGAAAGAGTTCTCTACCTCTATCCTGCCTTAAGGGAATATTTCAGGGGAAATAAAAAGACACTGGACAGTAATTCAAAATTCATAAAGAAATAAAATCTCTAGTAAAAGCTTTATAAAGACTTTTGCTCTTATTTTTTTATATTTTATTTTATATAATTCTTACATCATTTTTCATCTTTGCACAATGTATGCATTTTCATTATGGTTATATTCCCCATACAATTGCACCCCCCCTTATTTTGACTCTAGTCCTTCCTTTCCCCGCCCCTCCCTCCGCCCCTCTCCATAGTGTGTCTCTGGCTTAGAGTTGCTTGTTGATTTTGATTTTTACTTTGTATTGATTAGTCTTTTTCCTGGTCTCTTATTTAAGTTTTCTAAATTCCTGCTATGAGTGAGACCATCCGGTATTTTTCTTTTTCTTTCTGACTTATTTTGCTGAGCATGATCCCTTCCAGCGCCATCCATGTTGCTGCAAACTGAATGTGTTTATCTTTTTTGATTGTGAGTAATATTCCATTGTGTATATGTACATCTTCTTGATCCAGTCATCTATTTTTGGGTATTTGGGTTGTTTCCATAGCTTAGCTATTGTAAACAGTGCTGCTATGAACATAGGAGTGCAGGTGCTCTTTGGAATTGATGTTTCTGTGTCATTTGGGTAAATACCTAGGAGTGGAATTGCTGGATCATATGGAAGCTCTATGTTTAGTAGGTCCAGAAATCTCCACACAGCTCTCCATAGTGGTTGGACCAGTTTGCACTCCCACCAGCAGTGCAGGAGAGTTCCTTTTTCTCCACACCCTCGCCAACATTTATTGTTGCTAGTTTCTTTAATATGTGCCATTCTCACTGGTGTAAGATGGTATCTCATTGTGGTTTTGATTTGCATTTCCCTGATTGACAAGTGATGTTGAACATTTTTTCATATGCCTGTTGGCCATTTGCATTTCCTCTTCAGAGAAGTTTCTTTTTAGCTCTTCTGCCCATTTTTTTTTTTAAAGATTTGTTTATTTATTCATTCATTCATTTATTTATACAAGCACTGGGTACAGTCAGAAGCGTGGGAGGGTGAGAGAATTTACCAGGGGTAGAGGGGAGAGCAGAACAGGCAGAGTGACGAAGTACACTGCTGAGGGGAGCAGCGGGCGGCAGGAGAGGTTTGCACACCATGTGGGACCCTCGTATGGCAGCCAGGGATCGAACCGGCGCTGCAGAGGCTGCGGGCAGCTTCGCAACCCAGCGCTCAACCGCTGCGCCACTGGGGAGGCCCTCTTCTGCCCATTTTTTGACTGGATTGTTTTCTTTGTTTTTGTTGAGTCTCATTGCTCTTATTTTTTTTTAAGATTTATTTATGCATACAAGAGCTGGGGTGCAGGCCAGAGATGCAGGGGATGAGGGTTCACCAGAGGCTGAGTGGGGAGCAGGACAGGCAGATGTACTGAAATATACTGCTGAGAGAGCAGCGGGTGAGTCAGGAGAGGTCTGCTGCGCCATGTGGGTCACCTCCCTGGCCGGGTATCAAACTTATGCTGCAGTGGCTGCTGACAGCTTCATAGTGCTGAGACTTAACCCTTTGTGCCACGAGGGAGGCCTCTCTTACTGATTTTAAAATCAGTGAAGTGTACTTAATGTATAGCTAAAAGTTTCATTTCCAAAAAAAATTTTTTAAAGATTTTTATTTATTTACGCATACAAGAACTGGGGTGTAGGTGCGGGACAGGGAACAGGGGAACAGGATTCACCAGAGAGAGTGGGAAGCAGAACAGGGGGATCTACTGAAATACACTGCTGAGAAGAGAAGCAGGCAAGCCAGGAGAGGTCTGCTGTGTGGGTTAGCTCCCTGGCCGGGGATGGAACTCAGGCGCAGTGATGGGCAATAGCTTGATAGCACTGAGACTTTAACCCCTGCACCACCAGGGAGGCACCTCATTTCCAAAATTTTAAACACAAAAAAATATGCTGAATCCAAGTCTGTGCCTGAAGGTAGGAGACTGGTGGTTCTGCTCCAAGACATTCAGAAAAGTTCCTTCTTACCCAAGCTGTTGGTCTTCTCAGCTCTTCAATTGACTGGATGGAACCTATTCACGTCGGGGATGGATATCTGCTTTATTGAGTCTACTGATTCAAAGTACCATTGTCTCACTCCAAAACACCCTCACGTCACACTCAGAATATTTGACCAAATATTTGGGCACCCCATGGTCTAATCAGACACATAAAATCAGTCATCACACTAATATTGTAGCATATTTGGGAAATGCAGGAAAGAAGAAAAAGGCACTCCTTCTATTATGCCACCCAAAGATAACCAATATTAGTTTTGACACATTTTTTCCAGTCTTTTCGATGTACCTCACATCTGTATTTTTATCACCTATTTGTTCTATTTGATTAGATTCATGTTGTCTTTTATTTACTTAGCAAAGTGTTGTGCCCAGCCTCGACCAGTGCAGCCCCCAAGGACACACAGACAGTCGCTACAAGAGCATAAAGGAGTTTATTACGGGTTTGAGTCCGGGCCCACGACACGCACCAATATAACGGTGGAGGTTGGGAGCCCTGAACAAAGGGAACAGGGATCTTACATAGGGTTACAAGCTGATCTCTAAAAATTAAATCATGTTGGCAAACATTCATTGGTTACACAGGTGCATTTCCTAACAACGGTGGGTGCAGTTTCAGTTTTTGAGCTGAATGGTCCCATCAAGATGCAGCTCTATTTTATGGCTAGTTTGACCCTATTAGTGGCCTGAATTGCTCGGCTCTGCTGTGGCTAGCTGACTGAGATAAGACCAGAGTGGGGTGGGGGTCGAACTCTGGAATGCAGTCTTTTCCCAGGACAGCAAGACCTGAAATTCTAAAATGGCAGTTACACACAAAATGACAAAGCAATGGCTAAGAATACTTACGCTTGGTTCCACACAAAGTATCTAAATTTTTTAAAAAAGATTTATTTATTTTTATACAAGAGCTAGGCTACAGGCCAGAGGCACAGGAGGGTGAGAGGATTCACCAGAGACAGAGCAGGGAGCAGAACAGAAAGATGACCAAAATACACGGCTGAGGGGAACAGCGGGCCAGACAGCAGAGGTCTGCCACGCCTCGTGGGAATCTCCCTGGCCAGCCGGGAATCAAACCCGCGCTGCAGAGACTGCAGACAGCTTCACAGCGCTGCGCTCAATGTGCTGTGCCACCAGGGAGGGCCCAAAGTATCTAAATTTTCCATTATGCCTCTGATATGACACCTAGTTATTATCAGAAAACATGCCACAAATATGTACTCCAAAAAATGCAATTTCTAGCTTTTTATTATGCTTTGTAGTTTTTTGGTTGAAAGCCAGATATGATGTCTCTTATCACAGGAACTGAGACAATTAGGCTTTTACGTAAGATTTTATGTTAATCTGGGTAGGAGCTGGGCTGTATTTATTACTTGCTTAAGCAGTATCAGAGGCTTGTTTCCTCTATTTTCCTTGTTTTTATTCTTCCCCGTTACAGTGTTTTCAGCTCTCAGTCACAGTCCACTGACATATACAATAGCCCTATTGATATGGTATATAGGGAGCATTCAACTTTATATCTTATCTTTATACCTGATTTTTAGTTGACCTGAGTCCCTGGGCTGTGACCTTCAGGTGTATCTTACCTTTCTTCCCTCCTTTTATAAGGTTAAAGGGGGTTGAAAAGACAGAGTCCTGTCTTTTCTCCAGGTCAGATAGGGCGCTGGCAAAGTAGTTTTGCTTGGAGGACAGGCCTTTGTAATAGAAAATGGTCCTGATATATTTCGAAATAAGTACTTTTCCCTTGGGTGTATTTCAGAATAGTGATTCTCCCCTGCCCTCCCCTGCCCTGCCTGAAACACAAGGGGATCCTTGATTGTATTCAAAAGACCCTGGCAAGGTTCCTGAGGATATATTCTATAAAGTAGGAGGGCTTCCCAAAGAGTGGGTCCTGGGGGATTTTAACTTTCAAGTTGGTTCACATTCAGCCTCAGGAATTTGTTAAAGTTACCTTTTTACTGTTCATACCCATCACTGCTCCACCAGTTTCCGCTCTCAGTAAAATGATCTCAACTGTGATTCTATTTGTCTCTCCTGTTTTATGGTGGTTGGCTCTGTGACCTCAATTTTCTGGTAAATCTAAGAGAATCTATTGGCTTCGGGCCTGTTCAGCTCTTTCCTTGTTGTGAGGATGGAGTAATGATTCTAAGCTCTCACATGCTGGAAGTCACCCACAAACTTTTAAAAAAACTCCTTTCCCCATTTTCTCTACAAAACTAGGCTGAAATAACCCTAAGGAACCTTTCCTTCTCTAAATGAAAAGCTCTTCCCTGTGTGCTCTAGTATTTGGTATAACTACAAGTTTTATACATACTGTCTACTGGCTATGTGATTCTAGGTATTATGGCCCATCTTGACATTTCCAGCAAACAGTAAAAATCAACATCCACTGAACTGAAAGGAAAAAAGGAACAAAGCACTGTTTACTAATTAAAAACAGTACTACTTTTATTTGGCTCATTTCTCCATTTATTAGAATAACCACATTTGGAGAGGCACAAAGCACTTAAATTTTACATGACTACAAAGTTATCACAAATCCCAAACTTTTAGCCACAGATATTTCACTTACTCAGTTTAAAGAAAAAATTTTCAAAACATCTGAGTTAGCTTGATACACAGAGACCCTGAATATATGAGAACTACGTATTTTTAAATGCTGTACTTCCTGCTCTAATAAGTTTTCTTTAAAGGGACCCAGCATAAAAGGGATTGAAATATGGAAGGTCAAGATGCAAATGCTTTGGAGCAAGTGAAATTAATCTGTACAACATGGAAAAAGAAATAGTGTACACAGAAGCTCTGCGAGGATTCACTGAGCCATCTGGGCTTCCATGGCTTGTGCTGTCCATTCTGGTGCCGTTTGACTAATTTTCTCCAAAAGATTATTCACTTGGAAACAAAGAGATTGGATCTGTTTGTCCCATGTTGGCAGGGCTTCTCGTGCTAAAGAAAAAAGGAACAATATACAAAGCTAAAATTACTCCTTTTCATTTATAGCAAATGTGAGTTAAAACACAGAGTAGTATTAATTTTTTAATTTTATTCCAAAAACCTTGGCAAATAAGTAAGCAATTGTTAAGAAAAATACCTAAATCACTGGCACAATATATATAAAAAAAAAACATACATACATACATTTATACACACACACACACACACAGATACTTATTATTATTACTGTGTTTGATAACAAAATAAAACCAACCAAACAACTTAAACCACAACCACCACCACAGTAAGAGTCAACTGTCTCATCACCAGTGTTCACTGATTCATAAGACACTGCCACCTACTGGGGGAAGCAAATCTATTTATATATTTAAGGCTGTCTACTCGATTCTGAAGGTAAATATTTTAATATTTACAATGAAAACAAAAAAACTCATCATGAATACATCAGCAACATGTACTTAAAAATGATAGACTGAGGAGAAGGGGGTAGAAATCCAAACAAAACAGCACCAAATTTTTAAAAATGGGCACAGGGCCTCCCCTGGTGGCGCTGTGGTTGAGCGCTGGGCTGCGAAGCTGCCCACAGCCTCTGCAGCGCCGGTTCGATCCCCGGTAACTGGCGAGGGTCCCACATGGTGCACAGACCTCTCCTGCAGCGCCCGCTGCTCCCCTCAGCAGTGTATTTCTTTGTCAGTCTGCCTGTTCTGTTCCCCGCTCTGTCTGTGTTGAATTTTCTCACCCTCCCGTGCTTCTGACTGTACCCAGTGCTTGTATAAATAAATAAATAAATCTAAAATAAATAAATAAATAAATAAATATGGGCACAGAATTAAAGAAGGGAAAAAATATAAAATCTTAATAAAGTACAAAAAATAACCTCGGTGGACATAAATCACATTGCCAAAATGAAAAATACAGTATCAAAAAAATCGCTTCTCTCCTACAAATGTATACATTTTAAGAAATTCCAAAGACCATTTCCCTTTTTTCTGTTTTGCTTTTCTAAAAGAGACAAAGTCATATGGAAAAACTGATGTTTGAGAATAGTCAAAATAATTTTTAAAATATTAAAAATAGCAGCAGGATTGTGGTATAATATCTATCCAGTGCAATAATATTACTCAATCTTAAAAAGGAATGAAGAAATGGTTACATGCTAAAACATGAATGAAACTTAAAAGCACTACATATATTAAGTGAAAGAAGTCAAAAGTCACATATTAAATAATTCCATTATGTGAAATATCCAGAATAGATAAATCCAGAGAAAGATTTCAGGTGTCAGGGGCTGAGCAGAAGGTGAAATCAGAAGTAACTGCTTAACAGATACAGGATTTCCGTTTGAGCAGATTAAAATGATTTGGAACTGGGCCTCCCCTGTGGCGCAGCGGTTGAGCGCTGGGTTGTGAAGCTGCCCGCAGCCTCTGCAGCACCAGTTCGATCCCCGGCTGCTCCCCAGCCACCGGGTGAGGGTCCCACATGGCGTGCAGACCTCTCCTGCCGCCCGCTGCTCCCCTCAGCAGTGTACTTCGGTCCTTCTGCCTGCTCTGCTCCCCGCTCTGGCTCTGGTAAATTCTCTCACCTTCCCGCGTTTCTGACTGTACCCAGTGCTTGTATAAATAAATAAATAAATCTTTAAAAAAAAAAAAATGATTTGGAACTTGGCTGAAGCGGTGTTTGTACAACCTTGTGAACATACTAAATTTCACTGAATTGTGTTCATTTTATAATTAACCATGTTTTGTGAATTTCAACTCAATGATAAAATAGTAGAGGGTAGGAGCTAGTTTACTACAATAAAATTCATTATAAATTTGTTTATTACCATATTGTTTCAGATCAGTGGAACCAAATAATCCAAATAATATACAGATATGTGCTCCCTGTATGATTATATGCAGAACCTTAACGATCTCAAAGGTCAGAAAGGATATTTCATTTCATAAATTATTCTTGCATAACTGGTTACCCATCTTTGAAAAAAAACAAAACAAGTAAACCATACCTTAAAATTATACACAAAAATGAACAGACTAAATATCACTACATGTGATATTTGTTTCAGAACTAGGTAATTTTATCTGACTAGGTCACATAAAATTTCTTAATACAAAATAATAAATAAAAGTATAAAAGAAATTGTAGGAAAATTAATTTTACCCTAAAATGCAGAACACCTTCTTAATACATAGGAAAATCAAAAGTCATAAATTAAACACTGCTATATCTGACAATACGAAAAATGCTACTGTGTGTGTAGTATGCACTGACTACAGGAAACACAACTGACAGAAAGGGAAAAATATCTGTAACACATACAGCAAACACAGTTAAGTAACCATTCAACCAAAAGCTATAGCAAACTGATATTGGGAAGTCTGAAGAAGGGGAAAGTATAATAAAAAGTAAAATCAATTCATAGAAGAAATGCTAATGGTTAATACAAGAAAAGACACTAAATTTCACTAATCTCAAGGAAATGCACATTATAATAAAATGTAGTATTTTCCCCATCAATTGAAAAAAATTTAAAAAAGGGAGTAATATCTAGCTGTTGACGATTCATTCTGTCACACTGGTAAAATATAAATAACTACTTTTTCTGGAAAGTAAACTGGGAGTGGCACAGGGGTTAAGTCTCGGCACTATGAAGCTATCCACAGATGCTATCCTGGCCAGGGAGCTGACCCACAGGGCGCAGCAGACCTTTCCTGTCTTGCCCACTGCTCCCCTCAGCAGTATATTTCAGTCAATCTGCCTGTTCGGCTCCCCACTCTGTATCTGGTGAATCCTTTCACCGCTCCCCCTCCCAGCACCTCTGGCCTACACCCCAGCTCTTGTATGCATAAATAAATAAATCTTTAAAAAAAAAAAAAGTAGGGGCCTCCTGGTAGCGCAGCAGTTGAGCGCTGGGCTGCGAAGCTGCCCGCAGCCTCTGCAGCGCCGGTTCGATTCCCGGCCGCTGGCGAGGGTCCCACATGGCACGCAGACCTCTCCTGCTATGCCCACTGCTCCCCTCAGCTTTGTGCTTGTCAGTCTGCCTTTTCTGCTCTCTGCTCTGGCTCTGGTGAATTCTCTCGCCCTCCCACGCTTCTGACTGTACCCAGTGCTTGTATAAATAAATAAATAAATAAACCTTTAAAAAAAAAAAAGTAAACTGGTAGTATCGATAAAGAATCAAAATAGCTATATCCTCGGATACAACAATATTACTTTTGAGAATTTGTTCTACAGAAATAAATGTGCTAGTATATAGAGATATAGAGATATGCACAAAGAAACAACCTGACTATGCACCAGTAGGTGAATACTTGAACTCCATGAAATATTATGCAGTTATTAAATAAATTAGATATCTACTGACTTGACAATGTATCTATGGGTACATTAAATGTAAAAACCAATTTGCTGAACACTAGGTACTTTAAAATATAATACCACTTTTGAAAAAAACCTCTGCTTTCCTACCTGCATAAGCACATAGAAAGACATATAGCCTGTAAATTAATATTAGTCTTGCCAGGGAGGGAGGATTAGAGAAGTGCTTTACTTATTGTTATAAATACATTTATCATGAATTTTTTTTTAAGTCTAAGAAAAATTTTAAAATATTTCATACTTTATTAAGTTGGTATACATTAATTTTAGTTTTCCTTCAACCTGGTGACATGATATACTATGTTCACTTATTCAATACATATTTATTTCCCACTTATAATGTGTGCAGCACTGAAACAGATGTTGGATATACTATACTGAGAACAAGATTCAATATCTATCACCAGGAAACTTAGCTTGGAAGCAGAAACAGACATTTAGACAAATGGTTACAGAAATGAAAGTACTTATGATTAATACCAGGGAAAATGTGGGGTGACATAAGAACATATAACATAAAGCCATAACTAACCATGGAGTTAGGAAAATCATTATAGATCAACATTATTCAAATTAAGATATGGAGAAAAATAGAAGATGCGTAGAGAGCTGGTTGTGGAGAGGAATAAATATTTCAGAAGGTTTGATGTGAGAAAGAATTTACAATGCTAGAAAACATCTGTGTGTGTGGCTGGGTTGAAAAGAGAAACCTATAAAGGATCATGAAGGATGTTGATTGAAATGTCAAAGAAGAGAGTAACATGGTTTATTTTTTTTATTTTATTTTATTTTTTTTAAATAGAGGCATGCTTTATTTATTTGTTTGCTGGTTTGTTTGTTTGTTTTGTTTATGCACTGGGTACAGTCAGAAGCGCGGGAGGGTGAGAGAATTCACCAGAGCCAGAGCGGGGAGCAGAACAGGCAGAAGGACCGAAGTACACTGCTGAGGGGAGCAGCAGGCGGCAGGAGAGGTCTGCGCGCCATGCGGGACCCTCCTCCAGAGGCCGGGGAGCAGCTGGGGATCAAACCGGCGCGGCAGAGGCCGCGGGCAGCTTCGCAACCCAGCGCTCAACCGCTGCGCCACCGGGGAGGCCCGAGTAACATGGTTTAAAGTTTTGTTTACTTCTTTTTTTCTGTTTGTTTTGCAATTTACAAGATCACAATCACTCTGGCTCTATTAGGGCAACTAGACCGACAGAGCAATTGTAGATTTGAGAAAAAAAGTTAAGAAGCTATTTGTTAAACCCAGATGAGCTTGGGGGGTGATTCAGGATAGGCTGATGACAGTCAATAAGAAATGAAAAAATAACAACAATAATAATAATAAAAGCATATGGATTCCAAAGGATTTGGATTTGGATTTTAGGACAAAACTATGTTTCCTACAATTTCCTTCCATTCCAAAGGATTCTGAACAGTGAAGAAGAGAAGGGATCAAGGATCAGGAAGGCGAGACAAAGTGACCACTGCAGTGTTTGGATGGCCAGTTGGTTTGCTGGTTGTGAGGCGGGGGGGGAGGGAGATGATGAGTTCAGTCTGGAATATGTGCACTCCAGATGCTCACAAAATATCAGGTAGAAACTGAGTAAGCAATTAGAACCACTGGGCCTGGAACTCAGAAGAAAAATTTACGACAGGGAAATCTAAGCACTGTCTGCATAAGATAGTAACTGAATCAATAGGAATGAGATCACCAAGGTAAACAGTAGACCCAGGAGAAAAAAGCCTCGTAAAAAACATTTAGCAATACCAATATTTAAATTTAAAGGGACTACAGAATCAATAAAGGCAATTGGGAAGTAAGCCTCGAGAAACAGAAGGGAAAGCAGGAGAACAGGGTGAAGGAAATGACAGACATCAAAATAGGGGGATAGGGGGCTCCCTGGTGGCACAAGTGGTTAAGTCTCAGCACTAGGAAGCTATTGGAAACCACCAAAGCAAGAGTTCAATCCCCAGCCAGCGAGATAATCCACATGGCACAGCAGACCTCTCCCAGTCTCACCCGCTGCTCTCCTCAACAATGTATTTCACTCAATCTGTCTGTTGTATTCCCCACTCTGTCTCTAGTGAATCCTTTCACCTCCCCCCACAGCTCTGACCTGTTCCCCAGTTTCTGTATGCATAAATATTTTTTAAAAAAAGAGAGAAACCACTAGAAAAACAGGAAAAAGCTTACAGTAGAGTTGGATATTTCAAAGTAAAAATTTTACTTTTGGAATAGTTTTTGGGTACAGCAAGGTCCAGAGTGCAAATGTGGCATGAATAGGGCTTGAGGAGGTATCAGACACTAAGAAAATCAAGGGACTAAAAAAAAAAAAGGTTAGAAAAATAGTCTCTTGGCTTTCTTTTCTTTTTCATCTGTCTGCCTCTGTCAGTTTAATGAGCTGCTGAATAGGGAATGCCACTGGCATGTCTACATGTCTGATACATGGCATGTGGTCAATAAATGTTTGATGAATAAATTAATAATATAAAAATTCCAGTTCAAATTTTTCCATAGCACAGAAAATACTGCTTTAAGAAGACTGGGTCAAAGGAAATTATTTGACATGTCTTAAGCAAAACTATGCAACAGTTCACTGCCACTTCATTATGAAAGAAAAAAGCAAAATCTCTTACTTTCAAAATGAACTATTCCATCAATCTGATCAATAAATCCATTCATACGTCCTTCTGTTATCATTTGTGATGCTATCTTTTCTGCCTGTTTAAAAAAAATAGATAAATAAATTCTCAGAAATTTGAATGATTATAGCTAACAGTTATTTACACATGAGAATTGAAAGCTCTTGATTTAGCTACCCAACACTAAATTTTACACATGTGGTCACCTGCCATTCATTTCAAGAACAAACCTGCCTATTCTGTCCCCCAATTCTTTGTGTATAATCCATTATGTTAAGTGGGGTCTGTTTTTCTTGTTGCAAGATGTGGGACTAGCACTCTTACCAATTTTTTGCTCTGGTCAAAGTCAAACTAACGTTTTTTTCCTCTTACTGGGAACTATACCTCAAAAAAAGAAAACTAGTTTTCCCTATTTTATTTAACTTCAATTTTCAGTGTTTATCATCCCAAAAACCCTTTAGGAAAGTAATATTTGTGAAGAAAAAATTTAAAGAAAAAAATGGATGCTCAAATTTAAAAGCAAATTAAAAAGATTTAAGACAATTATAGGGATCAAAAGGTCCTCTGCCTAGCTCCTAAAGTCATATTTCTTGTTCACTATGTGTAAGCAAATTGGGTTGTGACTTAAGTCATTTCAATAATTCTGACAATCTTCACAATCAATCCTCCATGGCTCCTGAACAAACCATGACAGCATTTATTGTTAAAAATACATTCATTTCCCTTAGTCTGAGCAAGGAATCATAGCTCAAAGCCTAAAAAGAAAGCATCTTTTTAATGGCAATTTAAGCTTTGGTTCCCTAATTGTTCCACTTCCTTTACTATGTACTGAATATACAAGTAAAGGGATTATGTCAGAAAATCCTACCTTAAAATTTCACTAACAGATAAAAGGGAATATGATCCATATTACATGACTTCTTAAAGAGGTGCAAGGTAGATACTATTAAGGTTGAATATAGTTAAAGTTAAGAGACTGTTTTGTATATAAAACCTGAAATATCTTCTCTAAGTACTACTGGTACTTTGCTAGAATTTGCGCATAGCCAACCAAACCCTTATCATGTCTAAAAATGAAAATTCCTTAATAAGTCAGTCAACTTCTTAAATTAAATCAAGCACAGGAGTTACAACAGAATAGCCCATTCTCTCAAATAGAGAAATGAAATATTTAACCTTCAAGTCAATCTAGAGCAGAAAAAGACATGTATCAAAATTTTAAATTAGTCAGAAGTCATAAAACACATGAAGTATAATTAAACAGACACTAAACAAAGATATTCTTACAAAACAAGTGTCATAACTTGAAATCCCTTTAAGATTTCCACTCTAGGTCACTTTATCATAAGATACAATTAAAAAAACCAAAAAACAGAAAACTCCATTACAGGACTATTTTAACATTCAAATAAATTATTTCCATTTACCTGAAGCTTTTTATGTGTATTTTTGTTGCAGTTGTCAGTATTATCAATTATATATTTTATTTTCTCATTACGTCAATAGTTTTAGTCTCTTACTTCCTTTTTATGTATTGGAAACAAGAAAATACCTTAGCTGCAGGGATCTCTAAAAGAGCTCCAAGTTCTTCAAAGGTAATATTATTATATAATTTGCTTGCAGACAACAAGTTGTGCTCAATAACAGCTCTGTCCAAGATGCTAGAACCTTAAATAAATATAAATAAGACAATTGTAAGTTTGAAACTTGTTTGACACTTAAAAGATGCAGTTTTTTTTCCTGAGAATTTCTTGGCATATAATAAATAACTCAATCATTATCTCCTTTTTTCTGACAGGTATTTATTTCTTGTTACAATGTTTAGACTGTTTATATTTACAATCTACTCTAGCACCATAACAATTTTTTTTGCAAGTTGATTAAAAAGTTAAGTCAGTAAATTATAAATATGAAAGTAAGGAGGGGGCGGGGAGATATAGCAACCGAGAGGGTTATATCAGCATATGGAATAGTGGAATTGAATTAAGCATCTAGAAATGAACTCTCACATTTACAAGATAATGCAATGGGAAAATAATCTTTTCAATAAATGGTGCTGGTACAACAGGATATCCACATGCAAAAGAATTAAAGTTCGGCCCTTAACTCAAATCAAACCTACATGTAAGAGCTACAACTACAAAACTTATAGGAAAAGAAGAGCAAATCTTCATAACTGTGGATTAGGCAATGGTTTCTTTAAATACTGAAAGCACAGCAACAAAAGTAAAAAACAGCTAACTTGAATTCACTAAGTTGGAAAACATTTGTGTTTTAAAGGATACCAGCAAAAAGTGAAGAAATGACACACAGAATGGGAAGAAATAGTTGAAAATGATTTATTTGATAATGATCAATCAGGTCCAGAAAATAACAGGTTAAAAAAAGTCATAACACATTTTTGCTTGAAAAACAGAAAAAATACATCATGACTTTTCCAACACCCCAATTTAACATTCTTAAAATTCAATAAAAAAAAGAATAAATAACCCAATTTAAAAACCAGCAAAGCATTTGAAGATATGTCTCTAAAAATACACACAAATGGCCAATATACACCTGCAAAGGTGTCTCAACATCACTAACCCCCAGGGAGATGTAAATCAAAAACCACAAAGAGATCTGTCACTCCATATTCATTAGGCTAAATCAAAAAGACAGAGGACAGATACAGGAGAGAGAATGGAGAACTGGAACCCTTACACACAGCTGGAAGGAATATAAAATGGAGCAGCCACTTTAGAAAACAGTCTGGCAGTTTTTTTTAAAGACTAAAAAACACACAGTTACCATATGATCCAATAATTGCACTAAGTATACACCCATGAGAATAAAAACCAATATCTGCTGAAAACTTTTACATAAATGTTCGTATCAGCATTATTAATAGCCAGAAGTGAAAACAACCTAAATGCCCATCAACTAATGAAGAAATAAAATGTGGTACATCCATGTATCAGAATATTATCTGGGGGGAAAAAAGTAATGAAGTACTGATAGATGATACAATTGATGAGACTTGATTACATTATGCTAAGTGAAAGTCAGTCACAAAAGGTCCTATGATATTTCAATTTGTATGAAATGCCCAGAACAGGAAACTTATACAACAGAAAATACATTAGTAGCAACGTTGTGCAACTCCTGAAATACACTAAAAACCACTGAATTGCAGTTAAAAACAGTAATAGTTATTTATATCTCAAGATTGCTGGCCTAACATTGTGATGTCAATTACAAAAAAAAAAAAAAAAATACACAGAAAGGATAAGGAAAGCAGTAAGGTCTAAAATGGAAGAGTAAGAAAACAAACATCTGTCTCTCCTATGTAATAGTCACATTAGAGAAATTTGGGAATCGTGCATCCTCAGAGATCATGATTCCCAAATTTTAGAAAAAATGATTTTTTTAGGAAAAAATGATGTAACGGGTTACATCTTTTCATATTTTTTTTCACAGCCAGAAGGCTCAAAGTCAAATCTGAAGTTTATACCAATTCCGGAAAGCTTTTCATATTTACCTAGCTTTTAAATTGTTTGTTACATATCTTTTTGCAAAAAGAATTTCAAGTTACTCAGAATACACAGAAGACAAAGATTTAGAAGTAAAAATGAAAAACAACAAGAATAGCAACAATCTAAACACACACACACCTTTTATAGTTGTGCTACACCTTTAATATTAAGCTTTTGAGCAGTTAATCAAAATAAGAAAACTAATTGGTTTTATTAACTCATAATGTGTTTAATTAAATAAGATAAAATTAGACTGCTCAAGGGAATAACAACTAATCCTAAAATTATAAAGGAATTTTCTCTGAGGCTCTGCATGAAGAATATCCCACAGACAAAGTATCTCCTTTAGATAGAAAGGTGAGAATGAATTGGTTGGGTTCTTAAAGTTCAACGAAATGAAAGATTCAAGAGGAAGTCAATATATTGACTTCCTTATCCTTTCAATAACTGATTTAACTCAGAACAACAAGAATGGGTGAGAGGGTAGTGAGACTGGCTAAAGTGTACACCTTTCAGCCAACTCTTACATAGATGATTCTTTAGGTTAAATTCTCTTCCATCTAGGACGACAGTGAGTCCACAGCAGTAAGTCCAATAGATTTGCATTACTTATCATGATGTTTTCTACATTCCTGATGGCCTATGTCTATATATTTATTATTATGTGCTATTGTTAAAAGCTACTTTAAAACCCTTATTGAGAAACAAGTAAGTGATGCTATGTATAAGCAACTATTAAAAACTTCTCTCCTGGAAAACAGTGTGATTTAAGCAATTACATCCCTTAACTAGGAAACATGACACTTGGTTCTATTCTTATTGGCAATACTTTTACCCCAGATAACCCTGGGCAAGCTAGTGTGCCAAATTTTTCTCTGTCTAAAATAGAATCAGATAATTATGCTGTTATAAACTGACACTAAAGATTAATCAAGGTACTTATCAAATGGTTCAAGTTTTTTAAAAAACCAGACAGGATTAAAAAAAAAAAAAAAAAAAACCCAGACAGGATAGGCATAGTCCATAATTCTTCTGCCCTTATAGTTTCAAGAAAAAACAAACACATTATTCCACAAAGTGCTTTCCAACAGTGCCATTGCTATAGCACCAATTCAAATCTATGTATAATACTCATCTTCAATCAATATGTAATGTTCCCTACATATCAAGTGTTATATAAAAGTACCATATCAAGGTGCTTCAAGTTTAATACACTTCCCATTAATGTGTATCAAATATTTATTACTACACACTTATAAGACATGGTCATTACCATCAGCTGTTGTTGCTTTTTGGTGAGGCATCAGCATGGCAGCAAACTCTTGAAGTTGATTTCCTCTGATGATCCTGTCTAGGTACATTTTCTCTAGGATCCCATAAGCAGCAAGTTGCTGGCACCTTTCATCCTTAAAAAGAGTAGCTAGCATCCGAGAACGCTGCTGTCCTAAGGAAAGCAAATGAGCATCAAATATTCTCACAATCTATCTTTTCAACAAAAAATGATCTTTCTTATGACTCCAGTATTCACCTACTAAAAAACAGGATCAATTCTTTTTATTTACGGTAGTTATGTTCTATGAAATTGTCCCCAATGCTCAACTGGTGAAAAATCAACTGCTGCTCCCAGGGGAAATACAGGAGTACGTTCCTATGAGTCTCTCTGGACACAACTAATCACTATGTAACCTTACTTAGTAAGCATTTCTTTGTAAAGACCCCTACTAAATATATATTATTAACTCATTTATTGATGACATATAAGGAGGAAGTATGAAGCTGCTCTACAATTTAATATGATACATTTAAAAAGTGTGTGTGTGTGTGTGTGTGTGAGAGAGAGAGAGAGAGAGAGAGAGAGAGAGAGAGGAGAGAGAGAGCTCGACAGAGACATAGATAAAGACAGAGAGAAAGTATGACTCAAACCCAGGAAAATTTAGAAAAGGTGCAATGAAGGGGGAATAGCCCTGTTAGATAATAAAACATAAAGTGATATATTTCAAGGAGTACAATACTAGTATATTCATAAATAGGCTAATTATTAGAATAGAATATTATGTCCAGAAATCTGTATTATGCACTTCAAATATCATGGGGAGATGAATTATTCAATAAAGGATTATTAGCCATTTGGGAAAAAAAGGTTAATACCCAATCTCATTCCTTAAACTAAAATAAATCTAAATGGATTAAAATTTTCAGGTAAATTTAAGTAAGAAATAGGGAAAATTAATCCCTAATAGTGATTACTCTTGAGGGGTGGGGAGTAGAGGTAGTGACTAGTAGGAAGCATGAAGATAAAAAATGAAATCCTAAAGCAGTAGTTCTCAAAGGGTGCCCCTGATATCTTTCAAGGGATCAATGAGGGTTGACACTATTTTTGTAATAACATAAGTACAACTTTTGCTTTTTCAACGCATCGGCATTTGCACTGCTGTGCAAAAGTAACAGTGGCTAAAACTACTGGCACAACAGTACAAATCAAAGCAGAACCACAGATACCAAACTTTATCATGCCACAGAGTCAACAATCAAAACAAAAAGTTCACTTAAAAATGTCCTTACAGGGTCTCCCTGGTGGCGCAAGGGATTAAGCACCATACTATGAGGCAGTCTGCAGCCTCTGGAGCACGGAGTCGATCCCTGGCCTGCCAGGGAGAAACCCACATGGCGAGGCAGACCTCTCCTGTCTTACCCACTGCTCCCCTCAGCAGTGTGTTTCGGTCACTCTGCCTGTTCTGTTCCCCACTCTGTCTCTGGTGGATCCTCTCACCTCCCACATCCTGGCCTGTGCCCCAGCTCTAAGGGAAGGGAAAAAAAAAATGTCCTTACAGCAGTAAATAATTTTTTTTAAATCTTGACACTTGAGAATATAGCTCTCTAATATTCTGTGTGACAAAACCAAAATGTTCATAAAGCACTTCTGCTGCAAATTGAAGTACAATTGTCCCAAGAAAACACTGCAAGCTGAGTCAGTATCTTTTTTTCATGGAACACCATTTACTTAACTAACAACTGAGAGGAAAATTATTCAGACTTGGAATTTGGAATATCCATTTCTAAAATATCCATTTTCTTAAAAATAAATGAACAAACCCTGTCACTATTAACCAACGGCATTTGCTGACCCTGATAAAATTCAAGCTTAAATAATCCGTATTTCAGAAATCTTATATCTGCCACCATGAGCTTAACAGCTTTCTAATAAAGGATTTTTCTGATAAGTGACAAACATTCTATTGTAATTTTTGCATATTATATATTAATGTTCAGAAGTTCTGCACAACTCAGGGAAACAATATTTTCCAAACAGGGCCTCCCTGGTGGCACAAGGGGTGAAGCACAGCACTGTGACGCTATCCACAGCCTATGTAGCACGAGTCGATCCCCAGCCGGCAAGCTACCCACATGGCACAGCAGACCTTTCCTATCTTGCCCACTGCTCCCCTCAGCAGTATATTTCAGTCAGTCTGCCTGTTCTGTTCCCCCACTCTGTCTCTGGTGAATCCTCTCACCACCCCACACCTCTGGCCTGTACCCCAGTTCTTGCATGCATAAATAAGTAAATCTTTAAAATAAAAAAAAATCTTCCAAACACCCAAAGCAGCCTGATAGTATAAAATCTTGCATTGGTAAAAGATGCATTCAAACTGCGAGAGACCAAAATTTTAACATAACAGAATGCAAAAAGCTCATTGATACAGTTTCAGATGCCACAGTGTGACTATCAAGTATAATATCAAAAAAGCATTTTCACAATCATCTGAAAAGTCATGAATATGCCAGCTTTTTCTAAGTACACATCTGCATGAGGTTGGGTTTTCCTCATATACTGCCACTAAAACATGTCAAAAAAGGCAATGTGGAAGTAGTTTTAAGAATTCAGTTTTTGTCTAGTAAGCTAGACAAAGAAAAAAATGGTACACAATTTCATTCTCCTGACTTTTTTTTTGCTTTGGATAATAGTTATTTTATAAAAAAATATCATTTATGTTTCTATATAATGGATCTATTATTATTACTTTGAGATGAATATTTTTAAATTTCTCATTTTCTAATACAGTAATTGATGAATATAATCTACACAAACAAAGGCTCTCTAGGGTTTTCAATTTCAGAGTGTGAAGGAGCCCTGAGCCCACAGGATTTGAGAACTGAAGGAAAATATGTGGGAATTTAAAATATATAATTTCAGAGTAGGAAAGACTTTCTCAGTAAGCCAACAAAACCCTGGAAATCATGAAAGAAAAGACTGATAATTTAACTGTGTAAAAATTTAAAGTTTCTGCATGGCAAAAATTTCATTAACAGTCAAAAAGAGACAAAAAATTAACAGGGGGAATTGTTGAATTTAGTAATGGATAAAAACTCCAGAAATGGCTAATGGGGAAAAAATTTCAGAAAAATAAAATCAAGCTTTAAAATAATGCATTTTTTAATATATGAAAAGATACTTAAGAGCATTTGTAATAACGGAGTGAAAATTAAAACTAGAATGAAATACTATCTTTCATCTACCAGATTAGCAAAGATTTAAAAAATGTAGTGATACAGGTATCAGGATTCAGGTGTACACGAACATTGAAATGCAAATTAAAACTAGCAAAGTACTACCTTTCATCTACCAAATTAGCAATGATAAAACATTTGGTGATATATGTATGAAAAAGCAGGTAAACATGGACAATGTTGTTTGGAAGGCAACATTAAAGGTAATGAGCAATTTCTATCAAAAGTTTAAATATATATTCTCTCAAAAAATATATATATATTTTTGAAATTGACAAAATAATAATAAAGCCAATCAAAAGAAAATCAAAAAGAATGAGATACATGTATTGACAAAGCTCGCTATGCTATAGAAATATATGGAAAAAAATCAAGCTGTTAAAGCGTACATATCACGCTACCATTTGTGTACTAAAAACAGGTTATATGTACAAATATACTTTTGCATCAAAGGAAATCCAAGTAAGCAGCAATAGTTCTTTAGAACTAGAAGCAATACCACTTTATGCACTACTTTTTCAATAACAAAAACAGAATAAATAAGATCATTGCTTCAAAAAGAATGAAAAGTATAGTTAAATGTCATTAAGTTCTCAACTAAACAAAGTTCAAAAATAAACAATCTAAATGATTTAGAAAAGTCACACTTGGGAACATCAGCATTTCCTCACAAAGCAGTTGGTGTTCTGCAAATTGAATTACATTCTATAACTTAGCAAAAAAAGTAAAAAGCAGTTTATTTTTCATATGTATAGAAGAAAAATATGATACCAAGTTTAAAACTAAGGATTGAAAGCTAAAAAAAAAAAGTGGAAAGCATTACATAGTCATATCACCAGTCACTAGATTGTTTTCATTCACCTTTATGAATTTCTCACTTGATATCCATTTTTTTTCAGTGACTTTTAGGAGAACAAAAAGCTTCATATTGTATCTTTTAACCATTCCTATACATGTGGATAACAACTGATACATGCATATTTAACATTTAAGCTAGCAATTCATTTGCACTGCTGTTTTTGACTTTAATAATTTAGGCTAGGGCCTCCCCTGGTGGCACAGATGGTGAGCGCAGCGCTGTGAAGCTGTCCACAGCCTCTGCAGCGTGGGTTCAATCCTGGTGCGCCTGCGAGAGTCCCACATGGCGTGGGAGACCTCTCCTGTCTCGCCCGCTGCTCCCCTCAGCAGTGTATTTCGTCAGTCTGCCTGTTCTGTTCCCCGCTCTGTCTCTGGTGAATCCTCTCACCCTCCTGCATAACTGGCCTGTATGCATGTATGCATACAGGTTCTTGTATGCATGAATAAATAAATCTTTAAAAAAAAAAGTTTAGGCTAATTTACCATTGTTGTAGTAGTAAGACATCCCCTAGAAGAATAGTTCCTAGCCAAATCCTCCAATAGTAATGAACCAAAATTATTAAGCAAAGATAATTAACTATTCATGAAGACATAAATTATGTGTTTACCTGCTGATGCTAAGATGGTACAGTGCAAAGCATGTTTTAAGGCCTCTAGTCTTTCACTTTCATGCACTATTGTCTTGTAAGAGAGTTCATTGTACCTTTGTGCGGCTTCAATGAATTTTCTTCTATAATCAAGAACTCGTGCATAGCATACCTACAACAGGAAAATGTTTCAATTAAGGAGAAAAATTAAAAAGCAAAAGCAAAATATTAAAGAGAATTTCTAGTATATATAACAGATGTTCTGGAACAGATGTTCTGGAACATCTTAGTACAGCTGAGTTCTCCCAAATTAATACCCAATCGTCTCACATGTTACCTTATAATGTATCTGTAACTGTTCATTGGTTGATTCATTTTGAAGTAAAGATGCTCGGTTTATGTAAGCCTCTGCCTGGACTGGATCATCATCCTCCAGATATAGCCTAGCAATTTTCAAGTAAGTCTCCAGTTTATAATCTACATTATACTGCCTACGATATAACAGAGAAAAACAAAGAATATCTAAATATTTATCATGAAAATGCTTAAGAGTAGTATAAAATGAATTTTTTCCCTTATATATTCCATTAATAGAAGGGAATCAAACAATCAAACATTTTACTGCATTACATTATAGAAAAACTAAAAAAAAAATCCAAACTGAATTTTACTGATTTTTTATTTTTATTAGCATTGCTCACATTGTATTTTAGCTTTCTTTAATCCTCAAATAGATGCTGCTTATTCACAGGGTATATGTCCTTAGACCCCTAATAGACACCTGGAATTGTAAATAGTAAACAACCCTATATCTCTTTTCCTACACATATGTACCTGTGATATGCTTAATTTACAAATTAGCTACAGAGGCTAACAACAATAATAAAATAGAACAACTATAAAAATATGTTGTATAAAAGTTAAGTGACTATGGTCTCTCTCTCTCAAAATATATTATTGCACTTAATATTTTCATCATTGACCACAGGTGAATGAAACCACAGAAAGTGAAGCTATGGATAAAATGACTTCTGCACTACTGTTAGGAATATACAACCACTCTAGAAGACACTTTGGCAATATGTTCTCCAACTATCCCTTTAATCCTTTTAAATATATATATATACTACTAACCTACTATATTTTACACCTATGACAAAAATCCTAACAAAATAATTAGGGACATGCACACGACTGTAAGCACAAGTAATATTCATTTATAAAGTTATTCATAAATATCTGTAATAGGAAAAAATTAGAAATCACCTAATGTATTTATAATTAAGTTGTGGTACATAAAGATGGTAGAATGTAGTTATGATAATCATTACTATATGATAATAGTCATATATTTTTGTTAAGTAAAAAAGCTAAAACAGTGTAAAACACCATTAAAACATGTTTTTATCACATACATTAAGATGTTAATAGCAATTATCTCTGTTGAGTAAGATACAGGTTTTTTAAATTTTCTTATTTATACCAGTGGTTACATTTTTGGAAAGCAAAATTCTTGCATTAGCAAGAAATGCATAACTTCAGATAACCTCAAATAATTCAAGATTAATCCTTACAGAAAACCAAATCTCTTATCAGCAAAAATGGTGCCACCATCTGGCAAGAACAGAAAGTTTCACATTTCACTTGGCCCCAGCTTTGAAATTAATTTGTTACTTTTTAAATCTTTTATACTAAATTCAAATTTTCCTATATTTTATTTTTATGTCACACAATGATAGTATTTTGTACTACACTATTTCTATTTACAACTCAAACTTACATGAATTGCTACATATAACACTGAGTTTTTCAATTATGTTAACTGTATCCGTTAAATCTATAATTTTTCATAATCAGAATGAACCACTTTTTAACAAAAAAATTCTCAATCATTTATTCAAATTTTTAATCACTTTTACTTTCACTTGCCTTGGAAACCATTAAATTTTTTTTTCTTTGGTAGACTCACAGATAAAGATAGGGCTATACAACTATCAAAATCATTAAAACCACTGCAAAAAATGATATCTAATTTTATATTTATTTCAACTACCAGTGAAAATAAACATTTTTCTGTGCTAAGAAGAAAATGCTCCTACAGAATAAGGCCAAAACAGGCTTTTCAAACTATCAATGAAAAAAAGCAAATCAACAAGTAGCTTTGGAAAGCAAAATTCAGCATATACCCATAAAGGTTTTTTCACAAACTGCTATTTTAAGGAGTAGCACTCCCTAAGATTTTCACAAATAATATACAAAAGGCAAGATGCTTGGAATAGTTTCTACCTTTATCAACACAAACATTAATGAGAACAAAAAAAAAATGCATCATTTGGTAAAAGAGTAAAAAGGCAGTGGAAATATTTTTCAGTCATTCATAGCTGGTATTTTTATACCTGTCAATTGAAGCGGAAGGTATATTTAATAATATACCAAGAGTCTCACACCTTTCATCCTTGTCACACAATACTTTGAAGTATTGTTTTATAGTGAACTATAAATGTTTTTAAAAATATGTAAGTGGTAATATTGGTTCAGAAAGAGCTACAAACTTTAATTTCTTCCATTGTTCCATCTCATTTTCTCCAGTATCCCAAACTCGACAATTGACTGAACCCACTGTGAATTTCCAACCACTAATCCTAATTCACTGTTACTGTCTTTCACCTGAAAAGCCTCATTTCCCTCCCTACCTACCTTAACTCAAATGGTAAATCATTATAATCATGGCTTTGTCTATATACCCATATCTTTTGTCCATCTCTTGTCATACTTGGACAAAATCGTAACTTGGGTTAAACATTTCGCCAGTGCCTTTCCTGCACCCATGCTGTTGAACTCTGATGGAAAAAACACCCAACTAATCTGATTAATCTCATTTTATCCCCTCTGACCTTCAAATAAGTCCTAAATGCTGCTAAGGATCTTCTACTTCCCCAGTGCATTCACTGCCTCACTCTCATAGGGAATTTTTTTTCTCGTATTTGTCTTTCCTCAACAACACAATGCCCACCCCCATCCACACTTTCAGCTGATGACTGATTCTTACTTCACTGAAGATATTGAAGAAATCAGAGTTCTTGCACAAACTCTACCACATTTCTAACAGCTACCTACATATTCTATATTATAGGCAGTTACTTTAGATCACTGAGGAGCTATTTTGCCCATCAGGGAACAGGTGGCAGTATCTACACACATTTTTGATTGTCACAACTGGGGGCAGTAATGCTATTGGCATCTGGTGAGTAGAAGCCTGGTACACTACTGAACATCTTACAACACAGTAAGAATTATCTAATCTAAAATGCACAGTGCACAAAGGCTGAGAAATTGCCATAAATGAACTGTTTATGCCCTTCCTCCAACAGATTCCTTTCCATGTTGTGTACTGCTGTAAGAATCCTCTCTCCCATATTCCTGTATCAAATTTTTGCTTTCCACTGGAACATCAAAGAAAAAATTATCTCTTAACCTAAACTCTGCTGTCACCTTCTATCCCATTTCTCCGTTTCCTTTTGTGAAAACTTCCCCAGAGTTCCCATCTCTAATTCTCTTCCCATTCTCTCTTAAACCACTCCAACTGAGCTTTCGTTCTTACCATTTCACCTAACCTGTTTTTGTTAAGGTCCCTAGTGACTTCCACATTACTAATTTCAGTGGTTAACCCTCATTCTTCATATTACTGACCTATCAACAAGAGAGCTGATCACATTACTTTCTGATAAATTTTCTTCATGTGGCTTCTAGGTGACCACACTCCATACTCTTCTGGTTTTCTTCTTACCTCAACGGACAGTCCTACTCACTTGCTATATCTCCTCCTCCCCTTGACCTCTTAATGTTGGTATGTCCCAAGGCTCAGTTTGCAGTCAGCTTTCAGCCCTTTCCTGTACTTATATACCTTCCATTAGGGATCTCATCCAATCTAATGACCTTAAATTCCATCTCTGTATCAATGACCCCCAAATGTATGTATATCTCTATCCCAGACCTCTCCCCTAAACTATAGACTAATACATTTCAACTCCCTTGTACATATTTCCACTTGATTATCACGTATTCAAAATGGAACTCTTGCTCTTCCTTCTAAACCTGTTTTGCACCACTCAATAGATGGCAACTTCATCTTTCCAATTATCTAGATCAAAAATCAGGACTTACATAGGCTCTTTCTCACATTCCATATCCATGTTGCCAGAAAACCCTTTGCTCTTTTTTTTTTTAAGTTTTTTTTTTTTTTAATAGAGGCATGTTTTATTTATTTATTTGTTTGTTTGTTTGTTTTGTTTATACATGCACTGGGTACAGTCAGAAGCAGGGGAGGGTGAGAGAATTCACCAGAGCCAGAGCGGGGAGCAGAGCAGGCAGAAGGACCGAAGTACACTTCTGAGGGGAGCAGCGGGCGGCAGGAGAGGTCTGCGCGCCATGTGGGACCCTCCTCCGGTGGCCGGGAGCAGCCAGGGATTGAACTGGCGCCGCAGAGGCCGCGGGCAGCTTCGCAACCCAGCGCTCAACCACTGCGCCACCGGGGAGGCCCGAAAACCCTTAGCGCTTAAAAACAGATCTAGACTCTAACATTGCTCGCTATTTCCATCTCATCTGCAGTAATGCGTATGTCTCCTAACAGATACCCCAACTTCTATCATTGCTTGCCTATAGTTTATTCAACCCAGTAGTCAGAATGATTCTTTAAAATATAAATCAGGACACAACCCTCTTCTGTACAAAATTCTCCAATGGATTTCACTTAAAAGCAAAAAGTCAAAGGCCTTAAAATGGCTTACAAAACTTCATATAATCTGGTCTCCAGGATTCTGATCTCAGTCCCTATCTCTACCCTTTGCTCATCCCCTCCACCCCCACACTGGGTCTCCTTGCTCTTCTTAAAAACACTCCAAGCATGCTCCAATCATAGGTCCTTTATACTAGACAACCTCTCTAAGAGGATCTACTGATACACTTCCCTCAGTTAGTTCATAGCCACTCTCTTACCTCCCTCAAGAATTTGAGACGGTGTTATCAAGACCACCCAACACTCCAATCACCCTGTTTAATGACATAACCTATCCCCCCACTTTGCCTCTTACTTTTTTCCTCTATGGAATTAGTCATCTTCTAACATACTAAAAAATTTATTAAAATGTTTAATTACATTTTTCTGCATTAGAATATAAGGGAAAAAGATGAAAAATTTTACATATTACATCTATATATCCATCTATATATCTCCATCCAATATCCACTATTTACTATACTTTTGTCCTGTTTCCAAAGGAATTCCCACCAACACTTGGGCTGCATTTCTCCAATCTTCTTCCTTCTCATATATGGATGCAAGATGCTGTCTTATGGAAGCAACCTGAAATAGTAGGTACACATCAAATCATTTCAACTGACATTAGTAACTAATTAAAATAGATGTGACAGCACTTTCATTCAGTATATTAAGCTGACATGTAGACAGCACAAATTTATCTAGACTGCTCAAATTTTTCTATGAATATTACATTTACAGAATATCCTTATACTGACTTGAAATAACACATTCTGCAGTGTGAAATTATAGTGATAAAATAATTTAAATATTAAATTCTGCTTTTATGTTAGTGCATATATAAGTTAGAGTTTTTCTATGTTTTCAGCCTAATTCTACTGGTTCTGAAGTTATCTAAAGAGCAATTCTGGTCCATAAATCGAATTTTAATGCATAAGCAAATATCAGCTAGATATAACATCCTAATACTGGATTTTACATTGTAAAATGATGGTTGGCACACTTTTATCAAAATTGAGATTGAATGATTATGTCCTTTAAAACATAATCTCTCTCAAATAACTGATGCTATCTTAAATTCAAAAGTCACTGCTCTAGATGTTTACCTGCTCCTCAAATGAAATGACTCTAGGCTGGATCTTTTCCAAGGTGAAATGATAGATTTCTTTGGCTGTGCTATCAGGCAGGTTAGGGAGATGTGTGCAGAAATCAGTCAGCAACTGTCGAGAGATCACGAGGCTGACATTCTCATTTACCACTTGTTAAAAAAATGAAGAGATAAGAAAAATGAGCAACTAAAAAAATTTCCATTAAGCAATCAATCTTTACCTAAATTAATACCAAAACAATGTATATTAGCACAACCTTCAATGCATTATTCAGAAATTCCCATAGCATACCATCTTATATTATAGAATCATTTTTCCTTTTGCTGAATAATTACATAATGCCTACACCAAAACAGGAAAAATACCCTAACTTTTCTAAGAAATAGAAATGGATGGAAATTTTTGTTTAAACATTCTCTTCCTTATTTTTCTACAAAGGAAGGCACATGAACACCTCTATTTTTTATGTACTTATATCCTACCAGCTACAAAAAAAAGTTAAAGAAGAAATAGTAAAATAATTTTCATGAAAATTATATCAAATAGTGACAGTTACCACCACTTTTACTTTCCCTATAAAAACAACAAAGCACCATGTGGACATATATATAACATTATTTAGAAACATTTGTGAGGTATTAATACATGTGATTAAGGACAAAAACTCCTGCATCACACTATTGCCATCACTCCCAATTAAATGCCCTCTGACAACAAACTTAATTTCTCTATGCTTCTGTTTCAGTAAAACGTGGATAAGATTGTTGTGAAGCTTAAATGCAATATATATAAAGAGCTTTAAATGATATCTGGTACATAGTATACAACAAATGTCAGTTTTTATCATCACTATTATTGAATTTAAAAAATGCATCATGCTGTGAACAGCTGCTTAGACAAGTGTTAAATCAGCAGTTACGGGAAAATAAATGATGGTTAAAAATAGTTCAGTGACATAAGTTATTTTAAACACTTTTTATGGTATTTCCCTGGATTGAAAGTTTATATGAAGATCAAAGTGTATGAAGAGCATTATTCTTTTGCTATTATATACAATGCTGTCAATAAAGTCTCTTCTAACAGTTTTTCTGAAACCACTGCCAGTTCACCTCACATTGCAGACTCGGATTTTTTAAGATAGTAACTTACAAGTCTTGCAACTAACCAGTTTACATTAACTGGAATTCATTATTAGAGAAAACTAGTTGTGATTGTTAAAACAGTGTCATTATAAGTGCCTTTACACCCTTAAAACTGTTAGAAAGAAATTGCTACACAAACAAGCACTCCACAGGGAAATAAAAATAAATAAGTACTATCAATCAGAAAATATAGTTTCTACTATGGGCTCTTCCACTGACTAAATGCCCCAGAAAAAAAAAAGTAACTTAATCCAGACACTCATTTTACAGTATACTTTACAGGTCTATCTACACCTATATTGTTCTAGTCACAGGCTATTAAAAGACACCTGTGCAATGGGTAATATGTGTGAAAGCATATTATAAACTATAAAGCACTATCAAGTATCATTAATACTATTAACTCATTATAAATTCCAGCCTGAATTCTGAGTAATTTTCAAAATAAATGGATACGCCGAAATCAAGAAGATGGGGAGAGTGGCTTGAAAAAGTCTATTTCCAGATTCCATTCAAAAGTAATGTTTTTAACATTAATAATAGCTAACACTTATATACCATTTATAAGCATTAACTCATTTACTATCCCAGTAATTCTACAAAGTTTGTATCATAGCCCCATTTTATAGACAAAGAAAGAAGGCACAAAGGGGCTAAGCAACTTACCAAGATCACACAGCTAGTAATAAAATAGCAGACTAGATTTGAATCTGGAATATTCTATTATTGTGCTTTGTTGTCTTTTATTAGTTACTGCATCAATAACTAAACAAAAACTTATTTAGGAATGTAAATAATTCAATTCATTGAAAAATATTCAGGTTGTAAAGTTTAAATTCTAAAAAAACTCAATGCACAATTAATTTCATATCAATGCAGATTATATCAATAATTTGTTATAAAACAAGGCTAGAGCAAGATTTAAGTTGCCAACATAGTAATAGTAGGCAAACATGGAGTTTTCATTCCACTTACTTGCTTCCACAAAAGCTTTCAAGGCTTCTAGTTGTTCTGCCCCAGATAACTGAATGGCTTTTTCCAGGATCTGACGATACCTAAATAATATCAAATAAAAATCATGTTCAGAGGACACTATGTGTATTTTAATGCTAACTTTGATGTTTATTCATTTCTATTTACTCTGGTTTCTTTCACAGTATTCTAGTTTGTGGTTTTCTTTATAGGACATCACAGATTTGTGTTTTTTAGTAACAAGAAACACTAAATCTATAATTCTAAAATACCATTTCTAGTTTCCTTATAGTGTATCACAATCTTTCAAGCCCATCACAAAAAAAAAAAAAAAACTTTTATTTCCTTCAATTATGTATTACACAGACACAGAAGAACATCATTTGAGGTGACGTTTTCCTCTTGTGAACCTAATGGACCAAAGGCCACCAACAATAGGCTAACCCTGACTAGGCACTGAAAGCAAATATGAGCAGCTGAACGGCTTCATGTGCACAAAGCCCACCAAGACAAATCCGCTGAGAGAACATCCTTGATGCCGCCAGTCAGTGCCTCTTCATTCTTTACTTGTATTCAGTTCTAAATGCCTACATTCATGACCACGTATCATTCAATTCATCACTGGGGGAAAAAAACAAAACAGGAAATGCTCAGAACAGGAGTAATGACAATTATAAGGCAATAGGATGGTCCCTCCTAGACTGTAAACTCCACCAGGATAAGGAGTTTTGTTTTGTTGACTGCTAAATACATACATACATACACATATTATATATATATATATATATATATATATATATATATATGTGCGTGTGTATGTAAAATGCCTAGAAGAGCACATTCATAAGCACTGAACTACTCAACTGCATTGTTAACAATTTAATTCTTAAACTAAATGGTGGGTAGATTAAGTATTATATTATTCTTTATTTCTTGTTTGCCTTAATTAGAATATTTATTGAAAATAATAGATAATGCATTTTACAAGCCTAATATATTGCAATTATTCAGAACATCATCCAGAGTATAGCCAAGAAATAAAAATACACAAATAGGCCCCAAACTCCATTCAGATTTATGACTTGTATTTTGTAGGGTGCACCCTCAAGCTATCCTTCAGCACTTAGGATTCTCAATTTGTATAATATTCTCACAAATTCAGTTATATGATCTCTCAAAGTTGCAGTGAATCAAACTGTTAAAAAGCAGGTATACTGAGGGCCTCCCCTGGTGGCACAGGTGGTTGAGCACAGCTCTGTGAAGCTGTCTGCAGCCTCTGCAGCACCGGTTCGATCCCAGCCAGCCGGCGAGGGTCCCACATGGTGCGGCAGACCTCTCGTGTCGCACTCGCTGCTCTCCTCAGCAGTGTATTTCTTCAGTCTGCCTGTTCTGTTCCCCTCTCTGTCTCTGGTGAGTCCTCTCACCCTCCCACGAATCTGGCCTGTACCCCGGTTCTTGTATAAATAAATAAATAAATCTTTTAAAAAAAAAAGAAAGAAAGCAGGTATACTGAGAGAAAAGTCAGTAAAAGCAAACGCCAGAAGAAAAGATAAACTACTCTAAAACGACAAGAAAACTTTAAGTTTGAAAATAAAAATTGTTATTTTAAAAACCGTAGTGGCTATGAGCTGGGAAGGTGAGGGTGAATGTGGAAAGAAAAACGCTACATTTGAGGGATAAAATTCAGTTACCTGAAAATTCATTTACATTGAATGTCTATCTTATTCTCTTTATATATGTGTACAATATTTTCCATATCTATATTTATACATTTACTTTACTGTCCTGGATACACTTGTGATACATTTAAAGATTCTTACTGCTTTTTTTGATTGACTCATTTTTCATATTCAATTAAATCAAAGCTCATGGCTAAGCTCTTTTAGTTTACCTCTCTAAAGATTACACTAATAACATTATATTTGAAGATTTCTCACTTATAGAAATGTGCTGATTAACAAGTTTTTAACACAGAATTTCCTAACTTATCAATACATACTGCAAGCACAACAACAACAAAAAAAAATCTAAAAAGTAATAAAACTTTCATATTAACCAAACTCTATAACTTGCCAGGGCATTAGAAATTGCCTACTCAAACTCCTGACTTTATAGATTAAGAAAGTGGGTTGCGCAAAAACAATAAACAACTGGGTTATCAACAAACTAGAAAGCTTTTGTATGGCCAAAGAAACCAAAATGAAAAGCAGCTTACTAAGTGGGAAAGATATTTGCAAATCATTTCTCTAACAAGAGATTAAAAACATACATATCTATTATATATATCACACACCTATTTCAACAACAAAACAAACAGCTGTATTAAAAAGTGGGCAGACTCTAAATAGACATTATACTAAAGAAGACATACAGATGGCTAACAGATACATGAAAAGTTACTCCACATCACAAATCCTCAGGGAAATAAAAATCAAATCCATAATGACATATCCCCTCACACCAGTTCAAATGACTATTCTCAAAAAGACAAGAAACAAGTGTTAGTAAGGGTATGGAGAAAAGGAAACCCTGTATACTGCTGGTGGGACTGTAAATTGGTGCAGACTACTATGGGAAAAAGAATGGAGAGGTCTCAAAAAAGTAAGAATAGAAAAATTATATGATCTAGCTACTCAACTGCTGGATATTTATCTGAAGAATATCAAAACACTAATTTAAGAAGACATATGGGGCCTCCCCTGGTGGTGCAGCAGTTGAGCGCTGGGCTGGAAGCTGCCCGCAGCCTCTGCAGCGGCGGTTCGATCCCTGGCTGCCAGCGAGGGTCCCACATGGCGCGACAGACCTCTCCTGTCTCTCCCGCTGTTCCCCTCAGCAGTGTATTTCGTTAATCTGCCTGTTCTGTTCCCCACTCTGACTCTGGTGAATTCTCTCACCCTCCTGCGCTTCTGACTGTACCCAGTGCTTGTATAAAATAAATAAATAAACCAAAAAAAAAAAAAAAAAAAAGAAGACATATGCACCCTGATGTTCACTGCAGCATTATTCACAATAGTCAAGATATGGAAACAACCTAAGTACCCACTGATGGAAGAATGTATAAAGAAGATGTGGTACACACACACAGTCATATGTCACTTAACAAAGGGATATGTTCTGAGAAATGTTTCATTGCCAATTTCTTCATTGTGTAAGTGTCATAGAGGGTGAATACAAAAACCTAGATGGTATAACCTACTACGCACCTAGACTGTACAGTACAGCCTATTGAGACCATCATCCTATATGCAGCCCACCACTGGCCAAAAGCTGTTAAGCAACACATGACTATACACAATGGACTACTACTCAGCCATTTAAAAAAAATGGTATCTTGCCATTTGCAACAACATGGATGGATGCTGATGAGATTGTGCTAAGTAAAATAAATCAGATAGACAAAAGACAAAATCTGTAAGATTTCAGTCATATGTGGAAAACAAAGAAATAAAGCAAAGGAACAAAACAAACTCTTAGATTCTGACAATAGACTGATATTTACCAGACAGGAAGAGGGATAAGAGGTAAAATGGGTAAAGGGACTCAACTGTATGCAGGAATGGCACTTTCAGTGGCACTGATAATATAGTTTATAGGGATGTTATAAACCAGTGTTATCTTAATTTAAAAAAGGTGTAGAGTTTATGCTAGTTGCTGCTTTGTTCCTTCTCTAATATATAAATTCTATTATCTAAGAAGAGGAACTTACTTTTTCATAATCACTATATAGAATGACTTATAAATTTACTTTTTAAAAAAGATTTATTTATTTAGGCATACATGAGCTGCGGTGTAGGCCAGAAACAGAGTGGGGAGCAGAACAGGCAGACTGACTGAAATACACTGCTCAGAGTAGCAGTGGGAGAGATAGGAGAGGTCTGCCGCACCGTGTGGGTCACCTTCCTGGCTGGGGATCGAACTCATGCTGCAGTAGCTGCGGATTGCTTCATCGTGCTGACACTTAACCCTTTGTGCAAACCAAGGAGGCCCCTATAAAATTACTTTAAATCAGGGACTTAGCCATTTAATATTGTCACCCAAAATCATCCCAAAATGTTAATTGAGCACCTAGACTCAAGCTGCTATGAGACTGTGAATGATACCAAAATGTTTAAATAACCTTAGTCTTTGAAGATACTATAAGATAGCTGGGAGCATTTTTTAAAAAAATATATCAGGGCCTCCCTGGTGGCACAGGCAGTTGACTGCAGCACTGTGAAGCTGTCCACAGCCTCTGCAGCGTGGGTTCAATCCTGGCTGGCCTTGGAGATACCCACATGGCAAGGCAGACCTCTCTTGTCTCACCCGCTGCTCCCCTTAGTGTATTTCGGTCAGTCTGCCTGTTCTGTTCCCCACTTTTTCTCTGGTGAATCTTCTTGCTTTCCAACTATACCCCAGTTCTTGTGTAAATAAATGATTCTTTTTTTAAAAAAAAAATGCATTTCCTTAAAAAAAAAAAATCAGGTATTACAATTACAATAAAACAAAAGTTACAAAAAAAAAAAAAAAACCCCAACAAATTCAGTAAAATTGCGGAACACAAAATCAATATACAAAAATCTGCTAAGTTTTAATATACTAGTAATAAACTATCAGAAAGAGAAATTAAGAACATCCATTTACAATGATATCAAAAAGAATAAGATACCTAGGAAAAAACTGAATCAAGGAGGTAAGCTTTTAATTGTCACACCAACCGTCATACCGCCCCACTCTCTAATGCCAGGCACTCTCTGATGCTGTACCCCCTTAACCCCCAGGTCCAGCAGAAGGAGGAAGGTAAGTAAGGAGGTCTCTCTATACTCCCACAAAGTGGGCTGCCCACAAATTCACTAGCAGTAAAGCACTCAGGAAACAACTAGCTACAAAAGTCACTCATAAGAGTGTGTCTTCGGTAAAGAAACCTAGCCAGTACATACTCCAGTACTATGGCACACTGAAATTAGATGCTATAAGAAGTATACTGACAAACTTCCCTCTCAATGTGTGGTATGAAAACTTGCGCAGTACTTCAAAACAGATCTGAGCTTCCAGAGCACAGCCACTGATGCTTTCCAGGACACAGATGAGGCCTATCTGGTTAGCCTTTTTGAAGATAACCTGTGTATTATCCATGTCAAATGAGTAATAATTACCCCAAAAGACATCCAACTAGCATTCCACATATGTGGAGTACGGGCTTAAGAATCCACTATTATGGTAAACATTTCATTCTCGAGAAAATAATTTATTTAAATCTCTTCCTCCTGTTATTGGTAGTTTTGAACATTAGATTCCCCCCCCCCAAGGAGTCAAAAGTACCTAACTATAATATGATTACAAATGGAAAAATAGAGGATAAAAATCATGTATTGGCAGTTTTCAATTTTAATCTGAATTTTTAATATAAATGCAGGGACATAAAGCAATAATACAAGTCAAAATGCTTAAGTGAACAAGTTTCAGCAGTTCTACTTTATAATGATATAAAGAAACCTGTTAATTACTTCCAGACAATATCAGAATCTGCATCTTTTTAAACAAGGATTTTTTTTTTTAAAGATTTATTTATTTATGCTTACAAGAGCTGGGGTACAGGCCAGAGGTGTAGGGGCGGGGGTGGTGAGAGGATTCACCAGAGACAGAGAGGGTAACAGAACAGGCAGATCTACTGAAATACACTGCTGAAGGTGTTATAGGACAGGGAGAGGGGCAGCCCAAATCCCGCAAACCTGCCTATTCTAAATGGGTTCTGCCATCCGCCGCATCAACACAAAACATATGAGACTTTAATGGGAAGGAACTTTAATAAAACTAGGAAACAATACAGGTAAGGCCAAGAGTCTAGTTTCTAAATGAAGCACCCAAAGCTACCCGTCCCCTCGTGGGTAAAAGTCCATCCATATGGGATTGGCCCAGAGCAAGGCCCCAAGGCCTGCCACAAGTCTAAAGCATCTTCCAGTGGGGACCCACAGAAAAGGATCACAAACAACCAAACAAGCCCGGAAGGAAAAGAGCAAAATCAACATCAAGATAAAAGCTGCCATGGTCACCTCTCCACGGGTCTCATCCACATCTGTGTCACCCAGTCCACGACCAAAAGACAAGCGCAGTTTCTTTACGTGTCTCTAGGCTCCATGTGTCTCCTCCAGGTCTCCTGGCTCCATCCTGCTTCCTTCCTCAGTCTCTTCTGCAGCTTCTCCTCTTCCTGCTCAGCTCCACCCTCCCTTGGGTGGGGCAGGGAACCTCCCCCTTTCCTGGGGACCACCCTGTTACAAAGGGAGCAGTGGGTGAGTCAGGAGAAGTCTGCTGTACCATGTGGGTAGCTCCCTGGCCAGGGATCGAACTTGTGCTAGAGTGGCAGCAGACAGCTCCATAGGTTACGTCTTAATCCCTTGCACCACCAGGGAGGCCCTTACCAAGGATATTTCTTATTGACAACAACTATACAGTGTCTGTAGCATTTTTATCATATGGTATATTCCACTCATTAACTACACTTTTCTGAGTTTTCCTTCATGCAAGTATGTGGTTTTCTTAGGAACTGCTAAATATAGTTGTCTTTCTTTTTCTTGCCCACCTCTATCTAAACAAAACTGCAGAACTGAAATGAACTCATTAAAATCAGCAATAAGTCTGAAAATCATAAAGGGATTTTTTAAGTAATTAAGGATATTTAATTATTTGAAGTATAAAAAGTCCAAACAGCCAGGAGTAAGGAGTCCAAGGTGTACTGGGGCAAGGGAGAGGGCCAGAAGAAAGAAAAGGAGCACACAATATCCAAGTGCAGACTAAAAATTTCACTTAAAAGAAAATAACATTTCTGAAAATACTGATAAGATTAACAATTGCACCTTCATGGTAGGATTGTGAAGGAGAGAGACTGTAGAAAAACAGAAGCAAATCTTTACATTAAAATGAGACAAGTGCTGAACTTAACTATGCAAACTATGATAATGTCTACTATAAAATATCAGATGGTTAAAACTGGTAAAAGGTAATGATTCAGGGCCTCCCTGGTGGCACGGCGGTTGAGTGCTGGGCTGTGAAGCTGCCCGCAGCTTCTGCAACGCCGGTTCAATCCCCGGCCACCGGGTGAGGGTCCCACATGGCGCACAGACCTCTCCTGCCGCCCGCTGCTCCCCTCAGCAGTGTACTTCGTCAGTCTGCCTGCTCTGCTCCACTCTCCGCTCTGCCTCTGGTGAATTCTCTCACCCTCCTGCGCTTCTGACTGTACCCAGTGCTTGTATAAATAAATAAATAAATAAATAAATAAATAAATAAATAAATAAATAAATAAATAATCCCATAAATAACATTTGGAAAAAAAAAGGTAATGATTCAAAAAACAAAAACAGCACTGACCTTTTTTCTACTAGCACAAACCTCACTCATTTTTTAAGAGTGAGGTGTGAGATGTTTTATGATTATCAATTGCTGCATCAAAAGAGATTTCCCCCCCATGTCTTTTCTCATGATAAAAATTTCCATTGATTTGCTTCAAAAAATGTCATTTTGGCCTCCCTGGTGGCGCAGGCGGTTGAGCGCAGCACTGTGAAGCTGTCTGCAGCCTCTGCAGCACGGGTTTGATAAGGTCGGCCAGGGAGATACCCACATGGCACAGCAGACCTCTCCTGTCTCACCCACTGCTCCCCTCAGCAGTATATTTTGGTCAGTCTGCCTGTTCTGTTCCCCACTTTGTCTCTGGTGAATCCCCTCACCCTCCCGCATATCTGGCCTGTACCCCAGTTCTTGTATACATGAATAAATAAATCTTAAGGAAAAAAACCCATGTCATTTTGGTTTTCAGCACATACAGTTATCAAAATCTGAAATGAAAATGCTGCCATGTTCAGACCTTGGCCTGCTAATCTTCATGCAAAACTCTTCTGGCTCATACAGACAAAGACATGTGGAGCTTTTTCCCAACCTTTTTCCATCTATGAGTTCCATCTGAACTCATGGGTCTAAGGGCGGCTGACTGTTGAGCTAGTGGTTTGGTGCCCTAGTGCTAGCAATGCAGGGTAAGGTTAGCTTGCTTAGCATATAATCCAGCAGAAAGCTGGGCTGGAGGATGATTCCTTTCAAAAGGCTTCATGGAAGACTCTCCTTTTTGTAAAGCATGAAATGAGCTTTAAAAAAAGAACGGATCATGCACAAGCTTCATGTTAAGCTGTCCCAGGGAGAGTTAAATAGCTCTTTAGAGATCCAAAATTAAAGCCTGATCATCCTGTCTTGTAGTTATGACAGGTTTTGTTTTGTTTTGAGAACCATAAAGTTCATGAAGGGTTCATAATCCTATCCTTAAAAGTGTCTACTCCATGTAGTATGAGCAAACTAGGAAAGAAAAAGAGGATGGAATATACAATGTCCTCTCTCTCTCTTTTTTTTTTTTTTTAAGATTTATTCATTCATACAAGAACTGGGGTACAGGTCAGAGGTGCGGGAGGTGAGAGGAGTCACCAGACACAGAGTGGGGAGCAGAACAGGCAGATTGACTGAAATACACTGCTAAGGGAAGCAACGGGAGCAAGTCAAGAGAAGGCTGCTGCACTATGTGGCTGGAAGTGGGGATCAAACTCGTGCTGCAAGGGCTGCGGAGAGCTTCATAGTGCTGTTCTTAACCCATTGCACCACCAGGGAGCCCCCCCCCCTTTCAAATCAACTAAATCAAGTTAAGAAAATTTCACAAAAGTTTTTTTTGCCATTGGAAATTATGATTTTCAAATATGAATATTATGAAAATTTGTTATGCTGGGAAGGTTTTGCCCCACTTTTTGCAAAGTATTTACTTTTTTTTTATTTTTTTAATTAAGGATTTTTTTTTTCTTACATTGCCATAGTCCCCATAGTTCTGCCACCATCACCTATGAAACATCAGCATATTCCTGTGTGTTCAACCCTACCCTGCCTTCACCCCCTCCCTCAACCTCCTTTGCTGTATGCAAAGTTCTATGGTCAGCTCACTAGTTTGATTTTCTCTTGTTTGGTTTCTTGTTTGGTTTCTCTATATGCCATATATAAGTGAGACAATCTGGTATTTATATTTTTCCTTCTGACTTATTTTGGCTAGCATAATCCTCTCCAGTTCCATTCATGTGCCAAAAATGGCATGAGTTTGTCTATTTTTGATTGCTGAGAATTTATACAAAAGTATTTGCTTTTAAATAGAGGTCTTCCGGGCCTCCCCGATGGCGCAGCGGTTGAGCGCTGGGTTGCGAAGCTGCCTGCAGCCTCTGTGACGCCGGTTCGATCCCCGGTTGCTCCCCGGCCACCAGAGGAGGGTCCCACATGGCGCGCAGACCTCTCCTGCCGCCTGCTGCTCCACTCAGCAGTGTACTTCGGTCCTTCTGCCTGCTCTGCTCCCCGCTCTAGCTCTGGTGAATTCTCTCACCCTCCCGCGCTTCTGACTGTACCCAGTGCATGTATAAACAAAAACAAATAAATAAATAAAACATGCCTCTATTTAAAAAAAAAAATAGAGGTCTTCTGACTCTTTTGTTCAAGTATAGTTCTGTTTAGTTTTAAAGAGGAGACTACATCATGAACTCAGTTTAAGAGCTTGCTTGGCCCAGTGAATATTTTGCCCTGCACTGCTATGTCATGCTGGGTCCTAGGAAGTGAGCCAAAGTTTGACACTGGCACTAGATTAACCCTCCTCATTTCCAATATTCTGCAGGCTGCTGGTCATCCAAGTCCTGAGGCTGGTGGTACCGCCCACTTTTCCATGGGAGAACTCTGCCTTCAACATCTACTTCAATCTTCCTTGGTCCTGAATCAGAATGTTCTGAAGAAATAGTTGATTGAACGCTGTCCATTCCTATTCATTCCATCTGCTGGGGACTTTGAAGTTGTTCTAGTTACTGCTTTAAAATTTTTTGTTCCCCTTCCAAGTTCTCTAACTGGTGCTGGCACTTCCTTACAGCTTCCTCAAGTTTTTTGATAGGTGCTTTGGCTTTGTTGCCAAGCCAAGTGTTGTGTGCCAGGTGCAGTCTAGTCCTAGTGGAATCAGAACTTATAAGCATTCTAAACACAGGTACAGGATAAGCTCCTCGACCCTTTCCCAGTGCATTGCACTCCCCTCAGAGGTATATGCAGACCTGTTGCTGCCTCCACTGCTGTGTTTCTGTGTCGGGCTCAACCTACATGGGGGCTTTGAAGGCTGCAGCCACAGATTTAGCATGGAGGGAAAGGTCAAGGTGTAGCCATGTTCAGTCTCAGTTCCAACGCTCCAAAAACTGAGCAGTCTCTAGCAGACCCTGCATATTGATCATCTACACCCATGCCATGGGCACCTGCTCCACAGGCACCTCCAGTGACAACCATGGCCTCTTGGTGCTACCTTCCATGGAGAACCAAAGACACTGCAAGCAAGTACAGTCTAATATGGCCCTAGGACAGGTGTGGCAGGTGGTCTGACCAGTCCCCACTTAGCTCAGCACCACAAGTGCATGCTTCTAATATTACCTATCCTGTGCTATTCCTTTTTGATATTAAAATACATTGAACTAAAAAAAAATCAAGGAAATGAAATATCTGCAACTGACAACTATGTGATGAATGAAAAAAACTGAAAATACAAATAAATGAAAAGATATTCTAAAAAAAAAAGAAAAGATATTCTATGCTTCTATGCTCAGAGATCAGAAGAATATTGTTAAAATGTCTACAATACCTAAGCAATCTACAGATTCAATGAAATCCCTACCAAAATTTCAACGGCATTTTTCACAGAAATAGGAAAAAAATTCCTAAAATTTATATGGAACCACAAAAGACCCCAAATTAGAGGTCTTGAGAAGGAAAAATAAAACTGGAGGCATCACACATCCTGATTTCAAGCTGTATCATAAAGTTACAGTAATCAAATAGTAATTTGTCATAAAAAGAGACACAACACAGATTAGTGGGCTAAGTATAGACATAAACTCACACATATATGGTCAATTAACTTATGGCAAGGTGCTAACAATATACAACAGTGAAAAGAACAATTTCTTCAATAAATGGAAAACTGGCCAACCACAGTGCTCGCTTCGGCAGCACATATACTAAAAAAAACTGGCCAACCACATGCAAAAGAATGAGCCTAAACCACTATCTTACATCACACACAAAAATCAACTAAAAATGGATTGAAGACTTGAACAGAAGACCATAAGCTATAAAACCCCTAGAAGAAAATACATGCAGTAGGCTCCTTGATACACATACAGAGAGAGAGAGAGACACACACACACACACACACACACACACACACACACACAGAAAGAGAGAGAGAGAGAGAGAGAAATTATTCAGTCATAAAAAAGGAAATCTTTGGGCCCTCCCTGGAGGTGCAAGGGGTTAAGAGGAAGAACTATGAAGCCATCCGCAGCCACTGCAGCATGAGTTTGATCCCGGCCAGGGAGGTGACCCACATGGAGCAGCAGACCTCTCCTGTCTCACCCGCTGCTCCCCTCAGAGGTGTATTTTAATAGATCTGCCTGTTCTGCTCTGCTTCCTACTCTGTCTCTGGTGAATTCCCTCACTTCCCACATCTCCGGCCTGCACCCCAGCTCTTTTATGCATAAATAAATAAATCTTAAAAAAAAAAAAGGAAATCTTTGCAATTTATGACAACCTGGATGGACTGTGAAAGTATTATACTAAGTGAAATAAGTCAGAGACAAAAATGACATTATAAGCTAGTGCATCTGTTGCCCAGCAATAAACCAGAAGTTCTAGGGCCTCCCTGGTGGCCTAGGGGTTGAACCTCAGCGTTATCACCACATGGCCTGAGTTCCTTGCCAGTCAGGGCGCTAAACCCACATGTGGTGTAGACCTCTCCTGTCTTGCCCGCTGGTCCCCTTAGCAGTGTATTTCAGTAAATCTACCTATTCTGTTCCCCAGTCTATCTCTGGTGAATCCTCTCACCTCCTGTACTTCTGGCCTATACCCCAGTTCTATGCCCCAAAAAAAAAAAAAAAGATCTAGAGGATATTAAATTAAACAGATATTGAAATGGATTGAGCAATGGATCAAAGATCATAATTCTTGATTTATAAGACTGACCACTTTATAACCTCTTTTGATATCTCTGTACTCACATCAAATATATTGTCCAATTTTCAGTAAATCTTTTTTATTAAAATTATGCTGCAGGACCTGTAAATGTATATTATAAAGGTTTATGTTTTAGCTTTTTTACTCTCCAGAAGAAAGCTAAACAATATCAAGAATAATAAATACAATATTAAGAACTGAATTAAAAACTGTCATTTAATGCTTCATTTGCTACAGATAAATAAATCTGACCAAATGGCTGGATATCTTTTAAGATTATTACAGAAGAAAAAAATGATGTCTTAAAATAAAACATAAGTTTAAAAAAAAATGAAAACCACAAACTAAAGATATTTGCAATATATGTATTGGGCAAGGAAACCCTAATCAGAACATATTTAAAAGGCCCATAAATTAATGACAACCCCACCCCCCCCCCAAAAAAAAAAAAAAACAGACAAAATGCTTATATAAGCACTTCCCTGGAGATAATATCCAAATGGCTAATAAGCATATAAAAAGTTACTCAAACTCAATACTCATTAGGTAAACGCAAATTTTAAGCACAGATAAATGTCAGAATACTTCCACTAGATTGAGTAATGTTAAAAACACAAATAAACCTGAGTACTGTTGAAGATGTAGGGAAACTGAAATTCTCATCCATTGCTGAAAGTAGTGTAAACTGATCCATCCACTCTGAAAACTGTTGGCAAAACTAAACATGTCTTTTCTGTAAACCAAATATTCTACTTTCGGTTATGTATCCAAGAAAAAAGAATGTAGAGGTCAATAAAAAGATGTGTACAAATATTTTCATTGCAATTTTACTCATAATAGCCCTACATTAGCAACAATTTTAATGTCCATCAAAAAGGAAGCGAGACCCTATTAATAAAATGAAATTCTACAAATCAATAAAGAACACTTCATGCATGAATTAATCTCAGAGCTATTATGTTGAGTGAAAAAGGCCAGATACTAAAGGACGTTACACTGAAAGATTCAGTGTGTGTGTATTTCAAGAACAGGTAAAACTAATTCATGAGAATAGAGGTCAGAATAGTGGTTATCTTTGGGGGTACTGACTACAAAGGAGCAGAAGGGAACCTCTGGCAGGCTGGAAATAGTCCCTACCTTGATCTATCTGGATAGCTGGTATATATGTATGTGAGATTTATTGAGTTCTAAGTTCAATGTATATATGTACATACACACACAGATACATGTGTATCTTACATTTCAATAAAAAGTAAAAAAAATAAATAAAAAGATACAAGTAAATAAGTAATATTTTCATTCAGAAGCAAGTAAAAACAAAATAGGTTAGTTTACTGAGAGAAAGCTTCACAAATGATAAGAACAACTTTTTACTGAGCACTCAATAGAAAAGTAATTGATGTAGAAAACATAAGAAGTACTAAGTTATTATGGTTTTAAAATATGGTGGAAAATGCATTTAATTAAGTCACCTTGCATCTGTCCTATCCAGTTGCATCAGCAAAAGTTTACTGAGCATCTATTACATCTATGAACTAAATCTCAGAATGCTATTCTTGATTTCTGGGCACCTTAATCTGGAGATAAATAAACATACACACATGAAAAGGTACCACAGACACTACTGAGGGCCAAAATAAATGGAATATATAAGTATTAATAGATTTCTCACTTACTAGATAAATGATTGGTCTAAACCACCCTCAAAAAAATTTTTAGTAACATAAAATCCTAACAAGAAGTAGAAAACAAGAAACATTAAGAATACAAAGAGCTTTCGCCTGAAAGCAACCACTGACTGGAAAGACAGCTCAGAGGCAGAGCGGCACTTTGGGTGGGCTCTGCCTTGGGGAGATCTGCCATTCTGCCAGGAACATTGCGAGGCAAGTTGTAATTTTTAGCTAACTATACAGATAGAAGAAAAGGAAGCTGAGATTCTCACTTGCCAAAGGAAGAAACACTAGCACTTTGGAAATAAGGTCACAAATTCTATTCCAAGGATCATCTATATAAATCAAAAGTTCTGAAAACTTGGTCCTAGGCTGCTAGTACCTTCAGGTGCGTTGTAGAAATAAATTAAATCCTCTCTGAAAAGTAATATCCTAGGTATGCAATTGTTTCTAAAAATACATTTTTTAAAAATTTGCTTAGCAGGGTATTTCAATAAATCTGCCTGTTTTGCTCCTTACTCTGACTCTGGTGAATTCTCTCACCTTGGGATCTCTGACCTACGCCCCAGTTCTTCTATGCAAAAACAAACAAATAAATAAAATCTGCTTAACAAAGGAAGATTATAAAGTACATGACAATCAACAAAAGGAACAAATAATAACAACAAACAAGGACTCCATTGACTGAAATCCTCAGAAAGATGATAATATAATTATGGTTATCTTGTTTATGGATATAAAGTTTCAGTTAGAAACTGGGAACCATACAAAGTACCACTTGAAAAAAGACCCATCAAAAACTATAAAACTAAAAAAATACTATTACCAAACTTAAAAATTCACTGGCATCCTAGGGGAGAAAATAGAATGAGACAAAGGCAACATTTAAGGAGATATATTCAAAGGACAATGAAATAACTCAGTTTATTCATTCAAGAAATTCAATGGAGCACAACCAGGATAAATGCAGTAGAGTATTTACTGAAAAAGGCCACAATTCTTTCTATGTCCATGCTCCTTCGTAGCATGACTTGCAGTGTTTCACATCTGACTTTGTTTTGACTTTGTTTTATTAAAAGCGAAGTGCCTGTACTGAACCTCGAGTTCAAGAGGACTTACGTTCGTCTTTTTCTCTTAGAACTCTGCTGCCACTGTTAGGGGGAAAAGAATGTCCCAAAGCAAATTCCATATAGGCTTTGTGGACTCCACCCCCACCCCAGGTCAAAGCCAAAGACACTGGGAACTCCAAATCCCATCACCACCAAAGGGAAGGTGGCTGGGACCTGAGGGTGGGGTTAAGCAGCCAGGTGGATACAAAAGGCAGACACGTGGGCTTTAGGGTTCCCCCATTTTTGGCTCTCCGGCCAGCTCTGAGAGTGACTTTGGGTTTCCAGGTCGTCGGATCGGGTAGGACGCATTAAAGACTTTATTTCCCTATTTTGTCCCTGAGTTGTACATTTTCCTTATTTTTTTTTCTTGTAAATAAACCTTTTATTAACCCTTTTGTGTGTGTCTGTAGTAGAGTATTCATAAGTCCCTTTAAAGCGCGCGGGTGAGGACCCACAGCCAGGAACCCGTTTAATATCGGGGTTGCTCTATAACACCACCACAAGAACATGTCCAAGTTAAGCTATACTGGATGGTGAAATATGTAGCGCAGTCACCTTCACAGGCCCAGTCAACACACAGAAAGAGAGCTGCCTGCCTGATCTGCAACTGACTATAAACACATGTGGCAACCCATGTGAAAGCAAGACCATCTGAGGCAAAGAACTATCAATATCTACTGGACCCAGTCCAAAACACCAAATAACAGAATTCTCAGTGAAATACTGTTTGAAGCCACTAAGGCTTGATGTGGTTTACTTCATAGCAAAAGCTAGATGACATAGAAGGCAAAAATAAATCCACACAGGTATACTGTAAGGAAGTTCAGAAAATTACAGATAAAATTTTCATCTTACCTGCTAACAAAACATTTTAGGAGAAATAATTTCCTAGTGAGGCTGATATTTAAACATTTTAAATATTCAACTTAGTGTTTAGTGGGACCTGTGGGGAAGGACCTCTAGGCAAAAAGTCACTATCTGAAATGTAGTCCAGTTTGGTGAAAATAATATAAGGCTAAATGGTAGAGAGATAAAAAATAGAGTTGAAGTCTATAAGCCAGGCAGACAGATTGTATTCTGGCTTTGCCATTAACTACATGGCAAGATATTTCAGCTCTGTGCTCCAGTTTCTCATATGTCATGTAAATAACATTACTTGCAAAGGGTTTTAAAATGTTAGTAAAGGTATACCTGGTACACAGTAAATGAAGGGGTTTTGTTATTATTTTTTTTTTGTGGGACCCTTGCCAGCAGCTGGGGAACGAACTGGCGCTGCAGAGGCTGCTGGCAGCCTTGCAGCCCAGCGTTCAACCGCTGTGCCACCAAGGGAGGCCCTAAATGAAGGGGTTTTGAGATTATACATTCTATACTAGGCTATACGCACACGCGTCTGTGTGTGGGTGCATGCGTGCATTTCCTCCATTCTATTCCACTTTATTATTAGAAAAGTCTAATTGGCAAAGTCATTTAAGAGGTTTCCTGTAAGTTTCTTTTCTCCAAGCTAACAGCTTCTTGTGAAATGAAACGTTTAGACTCTAAATGCCTGCTATCCTCTTCTGGGTACTCTCCATACCTCAGAACTGGGAAAAAAGGGAGGGGGGGAAAAAGTACAATTTTTATACAAGTAACTCAACAAAAACCTATAATCCATGATCTCAAACCTACTTTCAGAGATTACATTTGAATGGGTGAAGCACACAAATAAACAATGAAAACAATTAAGTGCTATGGTAGAGGTAAATACAAGATGCCACTGGGCATAGAAAGAGCAACTAACCAGGAGCTGTGTGTGTGAGTGGGTATTAAGTGTTTGTTGGTGATTTTTCAGAAAAGGCTTTTTTTGAAGAACCAACATCTGAAATGAGTTTCAAAAAACCAAGGTTTTAGTCAAGCGAATAAGACAGGCCACCACACAGCTACCTACTCAAATGTTCCTTTTCAAGGTTCTCCTCTTCTAAAGTTTTATATGAAATTATGAACATAATTATGAATACAATGCAAACATATGAATAAAATGCACACATAATATGTACAAAAGCAGTCTACAAACTTTGCAAAAATGCACTTCATGATGTCATTTATTATCAATTTTAGACTGTTAGCGCAGGCTACAGGAAATAGTTTCTAATTGATGATTGTTTGCTTTTTAAAATTTATTTATTTATGCACACAAGAGCTGGGGTACAGGCCAGAGATGCGGGGTATGAGAGGATTCATTAGAGACAGAGAGGGGAACAGAACAGGCAGATTGACCCGAAGTACACTGCTGAGGAGAGCAGCGGGCGAGTCAGGAGAGGTCTGCTGCGCCATGTGTGTTGCTCCCTTTCCAGCCAGGGATGGACTCAGGGATCAACTTGTGCTGCAGAGGCTGTGGATTGCCTTAGAGTGCGGTGCTTAACCCCTTGCGCCACCAGCGAGGCCCTCTAATTAATGTTTTGACAAGGAAGTCAGTAAAGACTGGCAGCTTAAATAACCTTTTTAGAGATGACAAACCTATAGGTTTTTGTGGTTTTTTTTAAAGATTTTTTATTTATACAAGCATTGGGTACAGTCATTAGTGCGGGAGGGGGAGAGAATTCACCAGAGCCAGAACGGGGAGCAGAACAGGCAGAAGGACTGAAGTACACTGCTGAGGGAAGCAGTGGGCGGCAGGAGAGGTCTGCGCGCCATGTGGGACCCTCCTCTTGTGGAAGGGGAGCAGCGGGGATCGAACCAGCGCTGCAGAGGCTGCGGGCAGCTTCGCAACCCAGAGCTCAACCGCTGCGCCACCGGGGAGGCCCAAGACAAACCTAGGTTTAAATAAGCTCTATACCTTTCTAGTTTTTCACCGATTCAACCAATATTTTTTGATAAATCCTGCTAAATGCTGGGAAAACATAACATTAATATTTTAGAAATAAATTTATTCCATCATTCCTTAATATAGAATCCTTTTGTTATTCAGCTCCCAACATAAGCCCTAAAACTACTGTTATTTCAAGACTTTCTCTCCTAAAGCATGTCACTGGCAGAACTATTTTGTTATGAAAATAAACATCCTGAGGCTTTCATGTCCAGATAGGACAAGATATGTACCTGTAGGCAAGGTAAAGACTTTCCACAGAAAGCACTGGCTATCAGTTATCAAGCACATTGTTTCATTTAAACTTTCCAGTAACCCTGTGTGGTAGATTGTTACAGTAAGGGCCCCCAGAATGAGTCATGTCTCCCCATGTGACTATGCCCCTTTACAATGTAACTTGGCCAGTCCTACCCTAAAGAGGTAAACTTCATTTCCTCTCCCTGTGAATTTGGAATCATCCTGTATTGTACTTTGACCAGTACTAGTGAATTAATGAGAGCTATCCACAGAGCTAAATTAGTGGTCTTGCAGCTTCAATTATTACCCTCTAGGAACATTTCTACAGCCCACTGAGGAAGATTCAGCTAAACTACTGAGCAAGAGACCATGTGGAGAGAAAGACCCAGCCAATAGATGTGTATGTTAATTCATATAATCCCACTAGTCCCAACTGCCAGCTGACTGCATCTGCATAAGTGAGTCCAGATTAGACCAGTAGAACAGCCCAGGGGAACAAAAGAATCCTAAAAAAATAATAGCTGTTTTAGACTGCTAAGCTTTGGGGTTGTTATATAGCAGCCTATTAAGACAGATATATCTGCTATTCACAACTGAGGAAGCAAATGCTTCAGTTAAGTTTCAAAATCCTGCAAATCTTGAAAAAACTATCTCTTCTGACAACTAATACACTTGTTTTTCATTAACAAAATAAAAAAAGCACAGAGAAGGGACCTCCCTGGTGGCACAGGGGTAAAGACAGCACTATTAAGCTATAGCTAGCCACTGCAGCACGAGTTCAATACCCGACCAGAGGCCAAGGAGCAACCCACATGGCACAGCAGACCTCTCCTGCCTCACCCGCTGCTCCCTTCAGTAGTATATTTCAGTAGATCTGCCTATTCTGCTCCCCACTTTCTCTGGTGAATGCTCTCACCCCCCCACCCCGCACCTCTGACTTATACCCCAGTTCTTGTATGCATAAATAAATCAACCTTAAAAAAAAAAAGCACAGAGAAAATTTATAAGCTACTTTTACTTTCCTCCAAAAACACATGCAAAAAGGATTGAGCCATGAAGACATATTCAACTTACTTCCAAACCATGGAATAAGTATTTGCTAATGACTTAATATTAACAATTAATATTAACAATTACAATATTGTGACACTAACTGTCCAATACTGTTCTTAGTGCTATAAGTGTTTATACATAGGTACTCATTTGCCCTCAGACAAGTATTAAGTCCTAAAATTATCCCCATTTTTTTAGGTGGAAATTACAGAACAAAGTATTTAAGCCCAAGATTACCGCTAAACTTCCCAATGATAAAAGTAGATTACACTTGCCACCAAAGAAAAGGCAGCATAGCCTACATAAAACATAGCCAACGTGTCAAAAGTCAGGTTAGAGCAGGTGTTATCTCCATTAACATAGATAAAAGTGATGTCAGTTGTCAGAATGTAAATAGTAGGATCAATTTGAGATACATACTTTGAAAAGAATACCTGTTTGACAAAACTACTGTGAAATCTACACGCAGGGAACGAACGGACAATAGTTATCTTTCCACAATTAACACTGTTGAGTAACTGCAGGACAGGCACATGTCATAATTTTAACAGAGTAGACCTAAGCCTTCTACATAAACTGAGACAAAATTCTTAACTCATATTTCTACAAACATAACTGAAGTCCTGGCCACGTTATGAGAACATTCGCCTATGTTTCCTTTTTCAAAGTTGTTGGTGGAGAGAGAGTACCCAAAACACGAGAAGCCACAGAAGATAGTCCGATTGGTTCTGGACGACATGATAGCGGCCATTCCTCCTCGCCCCCGTCGGCGTAAAGAAACCATCTCCCCGGAAAACTTTGCATTAAAGTCCCTGAATATAAATTTTCAGCGATCAAAAAAAAAATTAAATAGGTGTGTGAGCGATAAAAAGAAACACCAGGAAAGGCTGAGAAGGCCGTGGAAGCAGTTGCCCCTCAGACCGCGCTTCGAGAATCTTAAGAGACCAGTAAGGATGCTAGCAAGGCATGAACAGATTGACAGTCACCCTAGGTCTGTGGCCTCGAGGTCTCCCTGCACAAGGTCCCCTCCAGCTTTCTGCTGCTCCCAACATTTGCCTTCACGAGCGCCCACAGGCCCGCCCCCTTGGTCGTTCGGCTGAATCCTACCCTCACACCCGAAAGTCGCCGTCAACCCAAGGAGAACAAGTCTGTGGCTTCCCTCCAAGCCTCCCCAGGTCCCTGGGAAATACTCACTTGCCCGCCAGATCTTTATGAGAGCCGCTCGAATTCATGAGCTGGGCCAAATCTTGTCGCACGGCTGCCGCCATCTTTCTTCCAGCTCAGTCGCGGATGCCTGCCCTCTCAAAGCCAAAAAGAAAACGAGTTAGTCCTCCACAGGGCAGCCAGAGGGAACCCGAGCTGCCACAGAGTAGCGTCATGATGGGCTAGAGCGCCGAGTGTGAGGCCCTGCTGTAGGTCCGCCCCCATAGTTGAGTGACGTGAAGCTCCTCCAGTGCGAGGTCTTCCTAGACCTCTCCCACAGGCTCAGGCTCGCACGCTCCCACTTCGGATTGGCGGATGAACTTTAAGTGTGTCGCTGTGCAGCTCCAGTAAATAACCGGTAAGCAAAACAACTGCGCTTTCCTTAAGTTCCGTGCTTTACGTTTACGCTTTGCTGTTGCTCATTTTTTAAGGCAACCGTTCAATTACTTGTGCTGAAGGACGAATTAATTTTATTTCCGATTCACCACAGACCGGTACTTTTGTAAAATACAATTTTTAAAAAACCACATTCCTTCTCTGTACTTTGTATGGATTGATCATGCACGCCAGTTTGTCAGAAGCGTGCATTTTCCACCTGTTTGGGCGTAATTGTTAATAACACACCCTTTCACTCTAGAAACGGTTCTATTTGGATAACATATGGTCACTCTTTCTTTATACGTAATTGTTCTCGTTACTTATGTAGCCTTATAAAATGTCTTTCTGCAAATAAATGAAAATGTTTATTCTTTCTTGCTTTTACAAAAACTAACACACCATATTATTCTGCTCTCGATTTTTTCACTTTTCTTGGACATCTTCCATGTAAGTCCAGAGAACTTCACTGTTTTTTAAGACTGAAGAATTTCACATATAATGAAGGGCTGTCGTCGTTTATTTAATCCTTATTGCTGGGCACAAACTTTGTTTTTGATCAGCCAACCAGTACTGCAGTAAATAACCTTGTGCATACATCATTTTATATGTGTAGAAGTAGAATAAATTTTAAAAAAAGAGAAAGAATAGATGTACTTAATTTTTGTTAAGTATTGCCAAATTGCTCTTTGTAGAGTCAGAAACATTTTGCCTTCCTGCCACCATTATGTAGCAATGCAACTTACTAAAGCCTTGCCTACAAAGGATGTCAAACTTTTGCATTTTTTGCCATTTGATATGTGACAAATAGCATGTTCCCCTCTATTTGGGAAAAGGAAAGAAAAAGATCGGAACAAGGAAACACTTTCAGGAAATAATGTGGAGATAATCCACATTAATTTAGATCTCACACTGTTTGGCAAGAAATTTGGCTCATGACATACTTAGAAACAATGAGACTGGAACTTTAGTATTCAATTGGGTAGCCTTTTGCCCTTAAAAGAAGAAGAATGGGCCTCCCTGGTGGCGCAAGGGATTGAGTGCAGCACTGTGAAGCTGACAGCAGCCTTTGCAGCCAGGTTCAGTCCCGGCCAGGGAGCTACCCATATGGTGAGCAGACCTCTCCTGTCTCGCCTGCTGTCCCGTCAGCTGCTCCTATCAGCAGTGTACTTTGATCTATCTGCCTGTTCTGTTCCCCACTCAGCCTCTGGTGAATCCTCTCACCTCTCACACCTCTGGCCTGTACCTCAGCTCTTGTAGTCATAAATAAATAAATCTTAAAAAAAAAGAAGAAGAAGAAAGGGGTGTTTTGGAAGGTCAGCAAATCTCTACTACAATGTCTCCTTCTAACCACTAATACATTGGACTGTATCCTTCTTACAGTAAAACACTCTCACCCCTAAAGAAGAGAGTTCAATTTCCCATTGGATTTTCCAATTTCTATTTCAGGTTGAATATGTTTTTCATGGTCCAGAGACATACAAACTATAAAATAAAGTATCTGTCTCATATATATACATGTAATACAAAATAATAGAGAAGCATGATGAGGTAACCCATAATTACAACAGAAAAAGTAAGAATAGGAAACACTAAACAGTAATTTGTCCATGGCAATGTTGGCATTCTGAAAAGGAGTTATGAACGCCCACTACTCTCTTAGTGGAATAAGTTCCTTGATTAGACCCTATTTCTGCTTTTTGGAAGGATTTCCCTTGTTCATTGTTTTCTGACGATCCAAGTTTTATCCTCTGAGTAAAAATTAACTGGATGTTAGAGAGTATAGACAATCCCACATTTATAATCATTTGACAGCATTTTTTGACTTTATGATGGTGCCAAAGCAACATGGATTTCATTGAAAACAGGGTTCACTTTTTTTTTTTTTATTTTGCTCTTTTTCTTGATGCCGAGCAGGTGTCAATTTTTACTTCATTCTGTCTCCTGACACTAGGCAGTATCAATCAGGAGAGTAAACAACCTATGTTCTGCAGGTATTGTGTTGCTAGTGTTTTTGGGATATTGTGTTTTGTGTTTTCACATCCCATCATGTCTACAAAACATCCATCTGTATGGTGTTAATTAAGCACATGAGGTACTCAACACTTTTATAAAATAGACTCTGTGTTAGATGATTTTGCCAACTGTAAGTTAATAAAGTATTCTGAGTACATTTATGGTGGATGAGGCTAAGCTATCCTGCTCAGTATTTAGGTGTATTAAATGCATTTGGGGGGCCTCCCTGATGGTGCAAGGGGTTAAGTCTCAGCACTGTGAGGCTATCAGCAGCCACTGCAGGAGTTCCATCCCCAGCCGGGCCGCATGGCGCAGCAGACCTCTCTTGTCTTCCCCATTGCTCCCCTCAGCAGTGTATTTTAGTCAGTCGGCCTATTCCGTATCCACTCTGTCTCTGGTGAATGCTCTCACCCTCTACCTCTGGCATGTACCCCAGTTTTTGTATGCATAAATAAATAAAACTCTTTTAAAAAAATTTACAAACAAAAACATTCTCAGCTTGTAGGCTGAACAAAAACGGGTCATCTGTAGGATTTGGTCTGTGAGCTTTAGTTTGTTTACTGCCGGTCTAAGTCATTTGTGGCATTTCCATCCTTCTTGATAGTGAATTGTTTAAGAAGATACTTATGGTCCAGCTGTAGTGAGTGTATCAGGATGGGAAGTCTTCTGGGATACAAGTTTAATCTGCTGGTAAAAAGAGGGCATGGGAGAAATATTCTCCCTCTGGAGCTGTTGTCTGTGTTGTGTGTAGTATACTTATGGTTCTAGGTGACAACCACAGGAAGCCCACGAACAGACAAAGCCTTGAGAAAGCTGCATAGAAAGGAAGAATGAACTGGTGACTGATGACATCTTTTTTCTGTTAAATTATTCTGGAAAAACCAGTCTGTATACTATTAATATTTATTTTATAAGAGATAAAGGTAGTTCTGAGATACATAGGCCATTTTTACTTGGGTTTTCTCTGCCTTGAGATGGAAGTAGCTTAGTTACTATTGATAATAAATTACAACTATGTAGCAAATACCTTTCTGGTTAATTTTTTGAGTTCTCGGGCTCCAGACCAGTGACCATTTTATACTGGAAAAACAAAAAACAGTAGTTTGATTGGAATGAAGAAGTTAATGCTGTGGGGCTTCTCTGGCGGCCTAGGGGTTAAGTCTCAGTGCTATCACTTCTAGAGCCTGAGTTCCATCCCACATCAGGGAGCAACCCACATGGCCCAGCAGACCCCTCCTGTTTCTCCCACTGCTCCCCTCAGCAGTGTATTTCAGTAGATATGCTGGTTCTGCTCCCTACTCTGTCTCTGGTGAATCCTCTCATCCCCCACACCTCTGGTCTACAGCCCAGTTTTTAGACACAAAAATTAATAAATCTTAAAAAAAAAGAAATTAATGCTGTGTAGGTATATCAGTTTATAAAGACTGAAGTCATTTGCTTATGTTAAAGAAAGGGAATGTGTTGTGGATATTATACCATGTTCAGGTTTGTGTGCAAGGAGTCTTCATAGTTATCTCTTGGCAGTTTAGATCATTACTGATAATTTTTTAGTTCCTCCCTGTAATAGAATTATGCATCTACCCCCTTTCACCATTGTTATCTCTCACTACGTAGAAATAATATATTCCTCCACTTCATCGAGGTTGGGGTTGGCCATATGGATTGTTTTGGCCAATGATATATGAGCAGAAGTGATGGTATGCCAGTTGGTTGAGGAGGAAGGGTAGCTTTAAACATAGTACTGTTTCTGTTCATTCCGGTAGTGTTCCTGTGATGCCGTAGAAGAGCAACAAGCATGCAACCAGATTGCTAATGCCCTTTGATCCCAGACCACAGAATTAAGATCTATGCAACAAATGGGAACCCTTCTGAGCCTGGGTTCCAACCTGTCCTTGCTAAGTCCAGCCTAGAGAGTTAAACTCAGCCAGGGTATGAGAAAAAGAAATGCTTGTGATTATAAGCCATGAAGAATTTTAAGGTGTTTTGTAATTCAAAACAAAAAAACAAAACTAGGTGCCTCCCTGGTGGCCGAGGGGTTAAGATTCACCTCGATGGCCTGAGTTCCATGCCTGGCCAGGGGGGTGACCCACATGGCGCACCACACTTCTCCTGTTTTGCCTGTTGCTCTCCTCAGCAGTTTATTTCAGTAGATCCACCTGTTCTGCTCCCCAATCTGTTTCTGGTGAATCTTCTCAACCCTACACCAGCCCCCACAACCCTGGCCTACACCCCAGTTTTACACAAAAATAAATAAAATTAAAAAAATCCCCAAACTCCCCAAAACTAACACTGCTTAGTTTCTAGTCTCTCCAAGGACAGATGTCTTCTTATGGGCTGCACAAAACCAGCCTTTGGGCTGCATTTGGCATGTGGGCTCATTTGCAAATGAGCAAAACTGAGAGAGGGGAAACACTTCCCGCCTGTAGTGAAAGCCCTTCTTTCCAATGCCCACATCCTGTCTCAAGACATGCCTTTTCTCAGAATGGCAGTTATTGCCCATATTCACTTCTTGCAAGCGAAATCTCTCTTAGACACAAGGGATGGTTACCTCCCTAGCCAGTAAAGTACATTATAGAGAAGCCTCTACTTCTAACCTTTAGTGAGAGCAAAAACAACCATTACAGAGGCAAAGAAATATTATTGCCAGAGGAAAACTAAAAGAACTCTGCCTGCCTTTTTTTTTAGGTGGTTCAACATTACCAATCACACCCTGTACCATCAATGAAAAAATGTGGGGTATATTCAATGTGATACTGATCTATTAGAAACCTTTGGTACAAAAAAGCTTTGGTGGTTGAGGATATTTTGGATTTAGAAAATAGTAGGCACAATTTAAAAAACTATTTTTTCTCCTTAAAACTGATTCATTTTCTAACATTTTAAAAAAATTCATTTACTTTTGCATAGATGAACTGGGGTGAAGGCCTGAGGTGCTGGGATGGGTGGTGGTGAGAGATGCACCAAAGACAGAGTGGGGGTCAGGCATCCCTGGTGGTGCATGGGTTTAAGCACTACACTATGAAGCAATACAAAGCCTCTGCAGCATGAGGTCTATCCCTGGCCGGCCAGGGAGAAACCCGCATGGCGCAGCAGACCTCTCCTGTCTCACCCGCTGCTCCCCTCAGCAGAGTATTTTAGTCAGTCTGCCTGTTCTGTTCCCCACTCTGTCTCTGGTGAGTCCTCTCACCCCCTGCATCTCTGGCCTGTACCCCAGCTCTTGTATGCAGAAATAAATAAATCTTTTTAAAAAAAAAGACAGAATGGGGAGCAGAAATGCAGATTTACTGAAATACACTGCTAAGGGGAGCAGCGGGTGAGACAGGAAAGGTCTGTTGCGCCATATGTAGGTTGGCTCCCTGGCCCAGGATGGAGCTCAGGCTATAGAGGTGATACCACTGAGACTTAACCCCTATGCCACCAGGGAGGCCCTAGCACAAATTCATTTTAAGAGTACCCAGTGAGTTTAGGCCATAGTATACACTGATGCAACTACCACCACAATCCACATCAAAACATTCTCATATCCCAGAAAGTTCCTTCCAACTGTCTTGACCATAATCAAACCCAGCAATCAAACACTTTCATATTTCTGCTCTGACATATATACATTTTTAAACTAAATGATATAAGGAATATTAATACCTCATATTGGGCCAGGTTTGCCTGTTTTTTTTTTATAATAAATTTTATTTTTATATTCCCCATACAATTGCAACCCCCTTATTTTGACCCCAATCCCTCCCCTCCCACACCCTACCCCCCATAGAGTGTCTCTGGTTCATAGTTTTTTGTTGATTTTGATTTTCACTTTCTTATAGTTATTCATTTTCCTGGTCCCTTATTTAAGTTTTCTAGATTCCTGCTATGAGTGAGACCATCCAGTATTTTTCTTTTTCTTTCTGGCTTATTTCGCTGAGCATGATCCCTTCCAGCACCATCCATGTTGCTGCAAATTGCATGTGTTTATCTTTTTTGAATGCTGAGTAATATTCCATGGTATATATGTACCACATCTTCTTGATCCAGTCATCTATTTTTGGGCATTTGGGTTGTTTCCATAGCTTAGCTCTTGTAAATAGTGCTGCTATAAACATAGGGGTGCAGGTGTTCTTTGGAATTGATGTTTCTGTGTCCTTTGGGTAAATACCTAGGAGTGGAATTGCTGGATCATATGGAAGCTCTATGTTTAGGTTTGCCTGTTAAACGAGCTTGTCATAAACTTTTTTTAAAAAGATTTATTTATTTATGCATACAAGAGCTGGGATACAGGCCAGAGATGTAGGGGGTGAGAAGATCCACCAGAGACAGAATGGGGAACAGAACAGGCAGACTGACTGAAATACACTGCTGAGGGGAGCAGCAGGTGAGACAGGAGAGGTCTGCTTCGCCATATGGGTTGCTCCCTGGCTGCCTGGGGATCAAACTTATGCTGCAGAAGCTGCGGACTCCTTCATATGTGGTGCTTAACCCCTTGCGCCACCAGGGAGGCCCTTGCATTAACTTTCATCTTTCAGTTTTGAAAACATTTTGGGGTTTGAAATTGTTGATAGGGGTTTTGGGATCAATTATAAGGGTTACATGATAATAAAAAGATATAAGAGGGTAATTGTATTTATATAGATTTATACATGTTGGTTGCGTATATAGGAACATATTGAACTAATGACACACAGACTCACAATCAAAGGAACTTTTGAATGATCTTTTGGAAACTAACCTATTTTAAGAAAATTTTATTAACTATATTCTATACTTTGTATTTAGCAGTATACCTGGCCCGTAATAGGTACCCAGAAACCTGTTATATTTGTCTGTTGATAGTTCTACTCAATTCATGCCTCTCATTTTCTCCAGTGTCCTCTCATTTTCTTGTATTCATATATTCCTCAAAATCCCCTTTATTTATTTTAAAAGCTGTCATTTTCCCAACTTGCTTCTTGTCTGTTGCTTACTCTAGAACTGTGTTGTCCACATGGCTATTGAAATTTAAATTAATGACAAAAAATGAAAAAAAAAGTCTGTTCTTTAGCCACACTCATTACATTCAGTTGCTTGATAACCACATGTCCAGTAGTTACTGTACTGGATAGTGTAGAAATAGAATAGTTCGACCATTATAAGGGAAAGTTCTATTGGCTAGAGCAGCTCCATCTTGTTTGCCACTTTATTTCTAATGCCTTGCATAGTACTTGGGATCCAGCAGATGATAAGCTGGATATATATATTTGCTGAATAATATATATTTGCTGAATAAATGTTTCTAATTAATGAGAAATAACAACCATACAAATAAAAAATATTCAGTCTCTTTGTAATACAGATATTTGAATAGCAGTGGTTCTTAGGAGCTAAAACACTATTTGAAAAAATAAAAGATTATGTTTTTTAAAAAATTAAAAAAATATTTATTTATTTATGCACATAAGAACTGGGGGACAGGCCATAGGTGTGGGGTGGGGGGTGAGAGGATTCACCAGAGACAGTGGGGAACAAACAGGCAGACTGACTGAAATACACTGCTGAGGGGAGCAGCAGGTGAGACAGGAGAGGTCTGCTATGCCATGTGGGTAACCTGCCTGGCTGGGGATGGAACTCATGCTGCAATGGCTGGCAATAGTTTGATAGCGCTATCTTTAACCCCTGCCACCAGGGAGGCCCACAGAAACCCTATTTATATGAGGTTGGAGAAAGCTTCCACATGTGTTAACAGAAAACTGCAGAACCACCATGCCTTGCATCCCCTACTATAAACACACAGTGGAGGGCCTCCCTGGTGGCACAATGGGTTAAGTCTCAGCACTGTGAAGCTATCAGCAGCCACTGCAGCATGAGTTTCATCCCAGGCAATCCAGTTTCAAAGACTAAACAAATAACCACAACACTGAGCTCTTGTGATTATTCGAATAAAGTTGCTTCTATTCAGTATTTCAACCTCCTTTTTTCTTATTTAATTGCATTTACCTAGGGCATCCTGAGACTGTTAGATATTGCGGTCTTACTTCCTTATTGTGTCCTGTCAGTGAATGCTTTAGACATTTCACTCTAATGTATATTGTTACTGTTTTTTTTCTGATGATGATTATCTTGATCCACTTAAGGAAATATTCTTTTACACCTAGGTTACTAAAATAAAAGTTATTAAAGGGACCTCCCTCGTGGTGTAGGAGTCTCAGTGCTATTACTCTGTCACCGCTGCCGCCAGGGTTCCATACCTGGCCAGGGAGCTAACCCAGATGGCACAGCAGACCTCTCCTGTCTCGCCCTCTGCTCCCCTAATCAGTGTATTTCTGTTGATCCACCTGTTCTGCTCCCCACTTATTCTCTGGTGAATACTCTCACCTCCCACACTTCCAGCCTTCACCCCTGTTCTTGTATGCATAAATAAATAAAATGTATTGAATGGCTGAATATTGCACATTGCATCCCAAATGCATCCCATTTGACTTTTCTCCTTTAATGTAATAAATCACACACAGATTTCTTAATGTTAGTAATTCACCACTCTTGGAATAATCCATACTTTGTCATGGTATGAAGTCTATTATGACACTACCGGATTTGATATATTAATACACATTTTGGTTCGGTATCAAAGTCATAGTGAGAAAGCACCCCTTTGGTATTAGCGTTATTCTAGTCTTTTGGAAAATGCCTCTCTTTTATTGGCTAGTTTCCCTATAATCCAGCTGGGGTTAGGTACCCCATCTCATTCCCTTCTTCGTTCCTAAGGTGCCTTATACTGCCACCCATCATTAACCGTGAGAATTTGACATCCTGATCCTCCTTTTAAGATTTTTAAGAGCTTGCTAATTTCAGTGGCCTTGCTAAATACTAACCATTCAGTTTGTGGACAACAAAACAAAACAAAACAAAACAAAACAAAACAAAACAAAACAAAATGCAACCTGTTATATCACCAAACAAAAGGGTTTGTTCCAAAACAGAAAATGGCAAAATGGCAATATAGAAAGTGCAATCTCATGCTGAACACATATGTACTTCTCCAGAACAAAAGGCTGCATCCCCTTAGCTACCTTTTAGAGGGGCAAAAAGGCAAGTCCTTCCTTCTGCTGGGGTTGAGGGGTGGGAAGAAAACTTACTTCCTACTGGAGATGCAAGGCATGCTGGGTCTTGTAGTTTGCTGAATGAGCAAGTGCGGGAACTTTCTTAAAGCGGCCAGATCTCACTTGAATAGGATTTCTATACATTAATTTCACAAGTTCGAGGTGGGAGGTATGGGGTGGTGTTGATTATGGCAGAACAGAACTAACATTTGAGGCAGGGACTATGTAGCTGCCTGATACCCTAACTGCATTTAACCTTCAATATCCCAGGAAGGTTTGTCTTTCTTAATTTGCAGATGGGAGAAGAAACCTGATAAATTAGTACACACTTATAAGTGGAGGTGCTAGAATTTAGAGCCGGAACTGCCTGATCTCAAAGTGCTATGTCCATTTAGGTTCCCTGGCTACAGTCTTTCACGTTGTTGTATGTCCTCTGTGCTCCATTAGCAATTCATAGCCTGTATCGCATATAATTTTCGTATTTTCTATTGTTCGTATAGTTCTTGTCTTACATGGAACAGTTATTAACTGAATTATTACTCAGTACCTGTTCATCCCACTCCATATTTATATATCTTTTTCTTGTTTTTAAAACAAAGGACAGTGAGAAAATAAAAGGAAGAGATGACTAAATACAAAGAGTTTTGACTCTGTTAGTCTTAGCTACATACTGCAAAAAAGTCCCTTTCAAAATAAGTTTAACTCTGCGTGGTCTGACACGGGGGCTTTTCAGCGACCCTGAAAAATTAGTGCCCCCAACCCGACGACCTTTGGCATTTGTGAATATCGATCACCTTCTCATGCGAGCACATTACACAGCAGCAGCACCCAGGAAATCGTAACGACAGCACCGACTTCCTAACAAGGAAAGCTAGAAGATGCAGCCGACGCGACCTGGCTCTCCCCTCCAGCCTCGGCCTGATGGAACGTTCCCAGCGACTGCTCTGACACCGCGCGGTCAGGGTCACGTGGGCGGGAGCGCGCTCCCCGCGCCCTGCGGAATGACGCCGACTGGGTTGCCAAGGGGCGGGGCGAGCAGGCACGGAAGGGGCGGGGCTAAGGAAGGCGGCCGAGGGGCGGGGCCGGCGGAGTGGAGGGGCGGGCTGAGAGGGGCGCGCGGGCGGGGAGGGCCCGGCGTATTATGGGATGCGGCGGTGGAATGGCGCTGGGCGCGTGATTTTGAACAAACCCGGGTCTGTGTCTCGGAGGCGCCGCCGCCGCCGCGGCTGCTGGGAGCCCAGGGAGCGCGGCGCGAGGAGAAGGCGGCGGCGCCGCCGACTTTGGTGAGTGTCAATCCCCGGGGTGGAGGCATCCTTGCGGGCGGGCGGGCGGGAAGGGGACGCCGGCTCCCGCTGCGGGTGGTGGCGCAGGCGGCGGGCGCCGGACTCCCCCTCCCGGGGCCGGGACTGGTGGGTCGCGGCCGAGAGCGGGAACCTGCCGGCTGGGGGCCGGCGCGCCCCAGCCCTGGGCCGCAGGGGGCGGGGGGATCCCCCGGGCGCGGCCCCTTCCCGCCCGCACCCCGGAGGGCGGCTGTCACCCGCCAGGCGGGCGCTCGGCCGGCAGCGCGCCCTTCCCGGCCGGCGAGAGGGCGGCTCCGAGGCTGCTGGTGACACGCACCCTGCTCGGCCCGAGAACCCGGCCGCGTCGGCCCCGGGTTTCTGGGAACCGGTTTTGCTGCTGTGTCACTTTGTACCAGCCCCTCCTTTCCCTGCTGCCCGCCGCCCCGTTCTTCCTACGCCCCTTTGTATGGTGTCGTCTTCCTGTGTGTCCGTTTTCCGCGCGAAGCCCACCAGCCAAATGTCATAATGTTCCCGAGGTGCACGGGGGAAGGGAGCGGGCTGGGGCTTAGCTTGGCCCAGCAACGGTAAATACGAGGCCGAGTGCGGGGGGACGGGGCTGGCGGTGGGGAAATAAAGTTTACAGATGAGGACAGGGTCCTCCCGGCCACTGGCAGGCTGCGCCTAGAGCCGGCGGCGAGGGGATTGGGTGGGAGCTGGCGAGCGCTCGTTTGAGCCTGAACCTACTGATTTTAGATGAAGTTGTCCGTCAAGCAAGGTAAGGCTGGGAAGTCGCTTTTTCAGCTCTGCCTCACTCTTCTCACACTAACTTTTTGGACAGCAGTAAGTGACCCTGCTTGTAATTCAGTTTGCTCTTTTCAGATGAGGCTTTGCGAGCTCCTGCTGTGGTTGAATGGCAGGATAGAATGGAGCGTTTGAATGGATAATTATCAAATATTTCGGAGATGAGATAAAGTAGCCGACTTCATTTTAAAAATTCTGGTCTCAGAAGCCTTGAGGCTTACGGGTTTTTTGTTGTTGTTGTTGTTATTTCTTAGATAATTAATATTACTTAGGTTCTCTTTTAGTTATTAAGCTGCATGTTGAGAAGTACTGATGGGTGGATGGATAACTTTAGGGTCTTTTTCTAAAAGCAAGCTGTTTATTTTCTCTGTATTGGGCAAATCTATCAGTAGTGAATTTTTTTTTTTAATGTGTTGACTTAGATCCTAAAAACGTTTGGCGAAGAATTTGGACTTAGAGGAATATTTTCTGTATTTTGGAAATTGGTCTTTCACGAATAGTATCAGTCCCTTTTAAATCTAATGGCTCTTTGACATTTTAAACCATTGATAAATTGGAAGTGTCAGTGTTGATGGACAGAAATGATCAGATGAAATTAAGTGGCGAGAAAAATAGTTCCGAACTTTATGTTAAAGACCATATGTTTGACCACAGCCTCTGCAGGAGGATCAGCGCCTGTAATTTACAAACATGTCCGAGAGGTCAGAGGTGCTTTGGGGAATGGCTCGTCCTGTCAGAGCAGTGCTGGCGGCGGAGGACAACGTCAGAGTTGGCGGATGACATTAAAGGTCTTGACCATGCCTGTAGTGGGCACAGCGAACAAATCTCTCTTCAGCTGCTTTCCCGAAAATGAAAGCGTTTGGCTCCTTTATTGTCCTTATGCCACCTTCCTCATGGCTTTTGCTTTTCAAAACAAAAATACGCCGCGCCGGGGACCCCGCAGGTAGCGAGACTTCCTTTCGCTTTGCGGCCGGACCCGCAGAAGCACCATTTTTTGTTGTGGGGTGAAAGGTCTCGGCGCGGGCTGGGTGCGCGTTTGTCTCTCCCCTGCGTTTGAAGGTTGGCGGGGCGGGCGGGCGCCGGGGCTGTGGGTGTGCGCGCCGGGGCGGGCGGGAGGAGGGCCGTGGGGGGGAAGGGGGAGGTGACTGGCGGCGGCGGCGGCGGCCGGGGCTCGGGCTGTCGGGGAAGCTGCTGAGCTGTGATGGTGATGACGAGGTGAAAATGGCGGATCTTTCGAAATACAATCCCGGCCCCTGACATACCAGAGGCGGCGGCAGCGCCCCGGCTCCCTCCTCGGCCCGCGGGGCCCCTGTAGCGCGCCAGTTTGGGCGAACTGGGAAAGGAGGCGACTGGGCAGACCGTGCGCGGGCAAAACAGGCACCTCCCGGGCTTGGGATTGCCCGGGACCGGCTGGAGCCCCCACCTCGGAGCCGGAGGGAGGAGAAAGCGGCAGCCGCCGGAGGTAGAGCAGAAGGGGGTACCCGAGGGCTTCTCTGTCTTGAGATGTCTTTTCGGCAGTGGGGGTGGGAAGGGGGGCGAATTGCGTGGTGGCTCAAGGAATGACTAGTCCCGAGTGCGAAGAATCAGTAGCTTCGTAATGACAGCAACATTATTCTTTGAGAGTGAAGAGGAATCGAGTTTGCTCTTACACCCAAGGCTGCTGCTGAGGCCTAGAGGAACCGCCAGCACTTACCATGATTTCCTGATACAGTGTTTAGACATCCACCCCGGTGGGTGTTGAGTTGGTGATGTTCCGCAGTTTGTGGGGTTGGGTGTTTCTTTAGGGAGGCAGGGCATTGACGGTTTTTTTTTTAGCATTTAAGCTCCGGGTCTCTGATCCTAGTCTGTAACTTGTTGGGGTGTGGATGCTCACATTTTTTGAGCATATGAACCAGTTTTGTAACAATTAAAAATGTTGTCTTTTTCTTTTGTGACTGTCATGCGGACAAGTGACCCTTGCCATTTGGCAAATAACAATTAAGAAACTGTCAGGCATGTTACAGATATCTGTATCTATGGATATCGATATATCTTCCTCCTCTGCCACCTCCGCTTCCTAAACACCCGCCCCCGCCACCCCCCCACGGATTACATGCATCCAGACTATAAAGTTATGAAAGGTTTTGCAGTAGATTTTATAATCCTAGTGAAATACAATCTGGGAGCACTATTTTGGTTACAAGTTTTACCCTCATTGTTAAGAAGGAAGTTATGATGGTTTCCTCATATGTTTGATGTGAGTACATTAAGTTGGTAAAGATGGATTGAGGGACTGTCTTATTCTAAATACTAGTCTTGTTAGCTCTTTGTTTGAAGAACTGAAGAACTGGATTGATTGACCTTATGACAGCCATATTTAATTTTGTGACTTTACCTAAAGATCTGTGTATGTTTTAGATTGTTTGAAGAACTGAAGAACTGGATTGATTGACCTTATGACAGCCATATTTAATTTTGTGACTTTACCTAAAGATCTGTGTATGTTTTAGATTGTGCTGCAGATTCCTGAGTTCTGTCTCTCTGCACATAGCTGTAGTGTTACTGAAAAGTTATATGGAATGAAATTTTTATACATTAATTTGGGACTTTTCCCCCTTGCATTAGTAGAGGAAGTTTGGGTTGGTGACACAGAGTATGAGAGCGAACAGAGATGTGCATATTTAAGAAATGCCCACTGGTAATAATGTTCATGATTAGCAGTAATTTTTCTTCTCCTAGTTTCTTACAAAGAGATGATGTCATACTGTGTCATATTACATCATACATTATGTATTTTTTTCATAGGCAAAATACTTTTATGTATATGTATAGCTTGGGCATTTGGCTTTCACTCAGTAGAAGAAAAAGGGACCAAAGATTTTTTTTGAAAAATTATAATATTCAGGTTAGTTAAAAAGCTTTTCTTAAAAAATTGGCTGATTTTGTATTGTCTAGTAGAAATTTGATTTTTTAATAGCCTTTTATGTTGCAGTTATTTGGCCAGTTACAATCAGCTGCTAAATTAGTAGTAAGAAAGAATTTTTAAAATAATTAATATAAAGAGTTTAAGATGAATTTTTCATTGATTTTCTTTCTTTTTTAATCACAGAGGGTTGTTGTCTTGTGATTTTTTTTCAAGATCTGGTACTCTTTTTTTTTTTTTTTTCCAAGATTGATTTATTTATGCATACAAGAGCTAGGGTACAGGCCAGAGATGCAAGGGGTGAGAGGATTCACCAGAGACAGAATGGGAAGCAGAACAGGCAGACTGACTGACTGAAATACACTGCTGAGGAGAGCAGGGGGTGAGACAGGAGAGGTCTGCTGTGCAGGGGTTTCTCCCAGGCTGTCCTGGGATCGAACTCCTGCTGCAAAGGCTGCGGATTGCTTCTTAGAACAGTGCTTAACGCCTAGCGTCACCAGAGAGGCCTGTGATTTTGTTTTTAAAGGCTAGTTTTCAATTGTTGTGATTAGAAATTGTCTATTAATAATTAGAATTAAAATTAGAGTTAGATATGAAGGAAGAGTTATGCCGCTGGAGATAGCCTGGCATCCTTTTTGGGAGGGTGTGACATCATAGATTTTACTATTTTAAAACATTACAATTGGTGCCTACATACTGTGCTAGTGATAGGGGATACCTAATAGCATTTCCTTAGGAAATTTAAGTTTAAGAATCCCTGTAGGTAATTTTGAAATGGGTAGGTTTGGTAGGGCCTTGAGAGTTGCAGAAAACTTTTGTGTGGGAGAGTGACAGCCTCAGAGATGCACTGAAGGGAAATAATTTTTTTTTAAGATTTATTTATTTATGCATACAAGAGCTGGGGTACAGGCCAGAGTTGAGAGCATCCACCAGAGACAAAGTGGGGAACAGAACAGACAGACCGACAAAATACATTGCTGAGGGGAGCAGCGGGTGAGACAGGAAAGGTCTGCTGCGCCATGTGGGTTTCTCCCTGGCCAGCTGGGGATTGAACTCATGCTACAGAGGCTGTGGATTGCTTCATAGTGCAGTACTTAACCACTTGTGCCACCAGGGAGGCCCAAGGGAAATAAATTCTAAGACTTTTATGTAAGGTGTGTTGTAGCTTAGAAGAGATGCAGATAAAAATAATGTAATAAACTTCAAGCTTTGGAGATTTTGGAAAATCTTGAATGCAGTTGGAAGAGGACAAAGTGAAGGTGTGATCTGAGTGATGATGTATAACAGATTTTCGTTTGAGTCACTAGTGTACCACATAACCATCTTCACAATAACCCTTCCATACACTGAGGCTTAGATTATTGCTTGGGATTACATGATAAGCATGGAAATGTATCTTTCTGATTTGAATTCTCATGTTTTTCCCATCATGCTCATCTTAACATGAATAATCTATTGTCCCCCTTTAAAGGGAAAAAATATTGTAAATACCAAATTAGCTTAACTAATTTTGTTTTATTACATTATTTAATTTTAGTTGTATATAAATATGTTCCTTATGCTTATTGCTTTTATGCAAATATAAACCAAAAATCAATTTGTAAATGTAATATAGACAAAAGTGTAAGTGAAATGTAGATAAAACTACAAATAAAGACAAAAACTGTATTTCAAAGTAACTTAAATTTAGGGTGATGGATGATGTTGTGTTGCGGAAATGAAATCTTTGTGTAGTGAATTTAGTATCATATGTCTCAACAAGGCATGCAATTTTCTATATACTGTAAATCCTGTGATAACTCAGTTCCTACATCACTTTTCTGTGCTTGAATACTGTAAAGCTTTCCTTCTTAAGTCACAGATTAGGTCAATTGACTTTCATTTGGCATAACTATATCAGTTACCCTATGAGACCTCTGTACCTCTCTCTTTAGCCCACCCTGTTTAGTGTCATTGATTGTGGTGTGGTAGCCATATAATCCAGAATATACTTTTAAAAATGTATTTTTTAAATGATAACAGACTTTCCATATCCTTCTCAGAACTCATGGCTTACAGTCTACTGATCCCAGTTGAGAAATGTAGTTTCTCAAGTTACTGTTTTTGAGTTGTTTGATTTTAGAAATCAAAGCTAAAATCCAAATGTCATAGCTTACCAGTTAGTGGTGGTGGGGAACTCTAGAATACAAAAGTATAATTCTTAAACACTGAGATATTCTGTCTGAACATATCACATATTGTATTATGCATAAATAAATAAATCATTTAATTGTTGCTATCCTAAATTAGACCATTTATTTCTGTCTTGAACTAATTGCTGTTAACAGCCTTCTAACTGACCTTCCTGCCTCCAGTCCAATGAAATACTGAGATGAAGCTAATCCTCCCAAAGTACAGCTGTGATCATTTCACTCTTCTGTTGATTTCTAGGTTGTCCGGACAAGGTTTGGTTAATTTCCCATAATGCCCTTTACAAAGTTGGGAAGCAATAAATATTAATGAAGTGAGTGATAAAATCATCAGCTTGTTAAAAAAAACCCTAAGAGAACCATGTAGATTTTAAGATGGAATGAAATGACAGAGGTTAACAGCTAAATCTGAGCAAAATCCTATTTGAAAATGGAGTTTCTTATGTTTGCTGGAGTGCCTTATGATGGTATTAGTTTGTTATTTTATTTGAAGCATTGTGGAGTCTCAGGTAACTATGTAAGCTGTCCTATTCAATACACAAACCAAAGATGTCTTTCAAAGCCCAGTGTCATTGATGCTAGAGTTTTAGCTGATACCCCTTCTTTATGATTAATTTATTCATTCTTCAGGTTTGTATCGAGAGGTTATTATTTGCAAACTCTGTTCTAAGTACTGGGAATAGGAGATGCAGTGGTGATGATGACAGAAGTGGTGGGGGGGTGCTACATTAAACAATGATACTTTATGATTGTGGTAGATGCTGTGATGGAAATAGCAGGGTAATGTGATAAAATGCCTAGAACAGTGGAGAGGAGACATTTTAAGTAGATCTTATAAGCATAATACAATTGAGACAAATTTAGAAATCATCAGACTTTCTTAAAGGTTTATTTTTATTTATGCATACAAGAACTGGGGTATAGGGCAAAGGTGCAGGGGGTGAGAGGATTTACCGAGACAGAGTGGGGAGCAGAACACGTGGCGCCACTGAAATACACTGCTCAGGGGAGCAGTGGGTGAGATAGTAGAGGTCTTCTGTGCCATGTGGGTTAGCTTCCTGACTGGGGATTGAACTCATGCCCCAATGGCTGACGATGGCTTGATAGTGCTGAGACTAACCACTGCACCACCAGGGAGGCCTCATTAGACTTTTTGAAATGAGTGAATCTTTAACTCTCATTTAACTTAAAACGTTCAATCATGTTCACCTGTGAGAGGGAAGAGCTCAACATATTTGTTTTCAGTTTTGCAGCTATTTCTTTAGAACTTTGCTTCAAAAGAGCAAAAGATATTGAGGGCATGAAGAACACTGTATGTTCTGTATTCTTTTCCTAACATACCTTGACAGGTAAACCACTCATGCAGATGAGGTGAGCTACAACTCCTTAGTCCCGATGGCTTGTGCAGATCTTCTCTTTTCCTTGGAGTGGTCCTCAACACACTGAGGATGAGGTAGCATGTGTCAGTGCATAACTTCCATTCCTAAGGGATAAAATTAGAGTGATGATTCATGTTAAATAGATGACCAAACCCTTTCCTGCTGTGCCCACAAGTTCCTTTTGAGAGTTTCTCTCAACATAGACCACCACGCTCTACATGTGACCCTGATTGAAACAGATATGATGTCTAACCGAAAAGTACTTATAGGCTTATGAAGTATGCTGACTGCAGAACTCTGCAGAGACTTACCCTGCACAGAAACTGCCCAAGCCAATCAGACCTTTTCTTGTTAGTAGATTAAACTTTACTCTGAGTTCAAAAAGAGACTCTTATTCCTGTAATTCTTACTCTGTTTCAATAGGACAAATCAAAATCATGTTCTTCCTAGTAACATAGCTTCAAAATATATGAGGCCAAAATAACACAGAAGAGGAGAAATAGAGAGGTCCACGATCATATTTGGGGGGTTTTAAACAACTTTCTAAGTAATTAGTAGAAGACGAAAAAGTAAGAATATAGAAGATCTGAATGGCACTGTCAAACAAGATGACCTGAATGGCTCTTATAGAACACTACTCTCAGCACCTACAGAATGCACAGTTTTCGGTGGCTATGCAGTGTTCACCAAGATAGACCGTATACTGAGCCATAAACAAGTCTCTTAATTTCAAACAGAGACTATTTGAAATAGGGGAGATGTAGAGACTATTACATTCTCTGACAATAATAGTAGTAAATTAGAAATCAATAATACTACAACAGAAAATCCCCACATTTGGAAATTAAATAATACACTTTTTAAAAAAAGATTTATTATGTATACAAGAGGTGAGGTACAGGCCAGAGATGCTGGGAGGTGAGAGGACTCACCAGAGACAGAGTGGGAAACAGAACAGGCAGATTGACTGAAATACACTGCTGAGGGGAGCAGTGGGAAGACAGGAGAGGTCTGCTGTGCCACGTGGGTAGCTCTCTGGCTGGGGGTCGAACTCTTGCTGCAGTGGCTGTGAATTGCTTCATAGGTTACGTCTTAAACCCCTTGCGCCACTAGGGAGGTTATTTAAGACACTCTTTTATTTGCCATGTGTCAAAGGTGAAATCACAACGATTTTAGAAAACATTTGAATTGAATGATAATAAAGACACATTAAAATTAATAGGATGCAAATAAAGTAGCATTGCACGAAATTTTAAATATCGCTATAAATGCTTATTTTAGAAAATAAGGTTTAAAATCTATGATCTAAACCAAGTATTGACAGTTTCAATAAAGGCCCAGATGACATATTTTAGGCTTCAAAAGACCATGTACATCTGTCATCTGTGTGTGTGTTGTATGTATCCAACTATTTAAAAATGTAAAAGCCTAGTCACAGCTAAAAGCAATACTCCATGGGCCTAATTTGGTCTATGGGATATAGTTTTATGAACCCTGACCTATGCTTTCATCTTAAGCTTCTAGAAATAGAACAAATTAAGTCTAAAGTAGGTAGAAGAAATGAGATAAAGATAACAATCAGTTAAATTAAAAAAATGGATAAACAATTAAGAAAATCATTGAAGCCAAAATATTCTTTGAAAAGATCGATAAAAACTGATAAATCTCCAGCAAGATTGAGCCAAAATTACCAAAATGAGAACTGAAGAAAGGACATTTTTATAGACAGTAGAAGAATGTTAATGTAATTTTGTGTTAATAAACTTGGCATCTTAGAGGAAATAGACAAATTTCTTGAAAGGCACAAGCTATCAAATATTAGAGATCACTCAAGAAGAAAGAGATAACCAGAATAACCCTACATCTATTAAAGAAATTGAATTTATAGTCAAAACCCTTCCTACACGGAAGCATTATGTCTAGATGGCTTTACTGGTGCATACAGGAGGAAATAGTAACAATTGTAAGGCAACTTTTCCCTAGAATTGAAAAGGCAGGAAAATTGGTCAACCCACTTAATTAGGCTAGCATTAGCCCCAGTCAGTTACTACAAGAAAAATAAAAACTCCAGACCAATATCCCTGATGAGTGTAGACAGAAAGAAATGTTTAACAAAGTATTAGCAAATAGAATTCAGCAATATATACAAAGTATAATACATTATTATGACTGAGTGAGATTAATTTCAGAAATGCAAAATTGGCCTAGTTAAAAAAAATCAATGTAATTTGCAAATTAAAAAAGGAAAACCAAATGACCTCAATAGTTGTAGGAAAAGCATATATTGTGACAGAATTAAATAGTCATTTATAATTGAAAGAAAGAAACCAACTACATAAACTGGGAATATCAGCAAGCTTCCTCAACTTGGTTAAGAAAGTTTATGAGGGCCTCCCCGGTGGCGCAGCGGTAGAGCGCTGGGTTGCGAAGCTGCCCGCGGCCTCTGCGGCGCCAGTTCGATCCCCGGCTGCTCCCCGGCCACCGGAGGAGGGTCCCACATGGCACGCAGACCTCTCCTGCCGCCCGCTGCTCCCCTCAGCAGTGTACTTCGGTCCTTCTGCCTGCTCTGCCCCTCGCTCTGGCTCTGGTGGATTCTCTCACCCTCCTGTGCTTCTGACTGTGCCCAGTGCATGTATAAACAAAACAAACAAACAAGCAAACAAATAAATAAAGAAAAACATGCCTCTAAAAAAAAAAAAAAAAAAAAAAAAAGAAAGTTTATGAAAAACCTACAGCTAGTGGGTAAAATTGGAAACAAGGAAAATTATCTGCTTTCACTACTTTTATTTCACGTTTTACTGGAGGCTCTAGCCAGTATAAGAAGATAGAGAAAAGGAACAAAAGACATACAGATTGGAAAGGAAGAAACAAAAGACATACAATTGTCTATAGATAATCCTAAAAAATCTACATGAAAAAATACTAGCATTAATAAGTGAATTTGACTAGATTGTAGATACATGGGAAAAATTTAAAAAATCAGTTGTATTTCTAATATTAACCGCACACCATTGGAAGATGGGAAAAGAAAATTTACACTGCATCAAAAAACAAAACTCTTAGGGATAATTTCACAAAATATGTGTAAGACCTGTACTCTTAAAATATATAAATAAAGGAGACAGTTCTCCATGGGTCTTTCATTTCCGCACCTCTTACAAGTGAGAAAATGACAGTCCTTTTAAATGATCTTTTCCAGGATGTTTGTATAGTATACAGCCTTGAATGATAGAGATATTAATCCAGCTATAGCAAAGGGAAGATTTGCTTATTGTCCGGTGTAATAAAGATATCTCCCTCTGGGGCCTCCCCGGTGGCGCAGCGGTTGAGCGCTGGGTTGCGAAGCTGCCCGCGGCCTCTGCGGCGCCGGTTCGATCCCCGGCTGCTCCCCGGCCACCAGAGGAGGGTCCCACATGGCGCGCAGACCTCTCCTGCCGCCCGCTGCTCCCCTCAGCAGTGTACTTCGGTCCTTCTGCCTGCTCTGCTCCCTGCTCTGGCTCTGGTGAATTCTCTCACCCTCCCGCGCTTCTGACTGTACCCAGTGCTTGTATAAACAAAACAAACAAACAGACCAGCAAACAAATAAATAAAGCATGCCTCTATACAAAAAAAAAAAAAAATGATTTCCATTTCCTAAACTCACATTTCTCAATTGTGATGCAAGCCTCCTGCATATACAATGTTTCCATATCTGCGCTGTGATACTTGGGGGCATGGGAGAACTGATACTCACATGGTGCTTTTGTTCATTGCTGTGCTGTGAGTAGTAAGTCCTGCCTCTCTGACTAGGACTACTGAATTGTCTGCTAGTATCTGTGAAACAGTAACAAGTTATTTACTTTGTTAGCTTGCAAGGAAGGTCTAAAATCTGAGGCTCCTGACAGTTTTCCACAGTTAAGCCCATGGGGATGGAATGCTGATACTGACCTCTTTCTGAAAGAGGAAGGATGAGGGCCTTGTGGACCAGGGGATATGAAAAGATTCTCCGGCATCTGGTAGCAAATGTTCTCACTCAAGCTGTGGGCAAGGGTAGGGGGACTCGGGTAACAATCCTTCAGTGTTCTACCTTTTAAATTAATATTTAGGCATTGAACAGAAAGGTTGCCCAAATGGTGCTTGGGTTGTTGTGTAGGCTCAATTCCATGGCTCTAGCTGAATGGCAGTGTGGCTGTAACTGCTTAGTCAGGGATTTCCCAGAGCTGAGAAAAATGGTGTTCTGCAGACATGAGGATATAAAGCTATGGATAGATTGAAAGCATTCGATGTTTATTAGTTGAGCTGCAAGTGTGGGTTCTTGAAACTGAAAGTAAGTACATAATTTGGCCCTCCCTTGTCTGAATACTCCTCCTCCTACGCCTTGAGTTTAGCTAGTACTTTAAGGAGAAAAATGAAAGGGGATTGGATGAGGTCTGCTTGTCCTTAAGGGAGACCAAAGGCCATAAGTATGTGTGTAAATATGCTGGGGTAACTTCAGAGAGAAGAGAGAGTCAAACTTTTATGAATGGATTGGATGCTGGCAACTAGGTCATTTTCTGTTTTGTTCTGAGGGGAATGGAGTGTTGGGATTCCATCAATAGGACTTGGGCAAGGGTTTCAGTAGGGAAGAGACATTAATATGACATTGTGGGTGGGGCCCTTTGTTGTATATTCTTGTGGCTTCCATTGCTACAGTTATAATTGGTGTTGATGTTTTACACTTCTGCATTGTAAATGCCCATAAAGTGCCAGAAGGGATTATTCTGATCAGGAAGAGCCACCTATAAAGAGGTACTTTGGAGTCCCCAAATAACTTCAATTGCAAGTTATTGTCATTGATGATTTTGTAATATATGTAAAGAACTCGTTCAAATGAATAAAAAGATAGAACTCAATATTTTTTGAAAATGGCAAGACCTTAACAGGAACTTTTCAAAAGAAGATATACCAATAGATAATGCATATATGAAAAGATGTTCAACATCATTAGTTATCTGGGAATTGCAAATTAAAAACCACAATAAGCTATCACTTCACACCCACAAGAATGGCTAAAATTAAAAAGACTGACAATGCCAATTGTTGGTGAGGCTGTGGAGCAGCTGGAACTCTCACATTGCTGGTGGGTGTATAAAATGGTTCAGCCAATTTGGGAAATAGTTTGGCAGGTTCGTGCAAAATTAAAAATACACTTAACCTTATGACCTAGCAAATTCCCTTCTAGGTTTTTATTCAAAAGAAATGAAAATATGTGTCTATAAAGAACTTGAATTTGAATGTTCATGGCAATCTCAAATGTGGAACTGGAAACTATTGATAATAGTCCCAAACTGGAAACAACCTAAATGTCCATCTACGAATGAATGTATAAACAAATTGTGGTAGATTGGTAGAGTGGAATATTACTCAGTAATAAATGGGACAAAGTTAATAGTAAGTTCAAAAATAAAGATAAATTTGCACAAATGTGCTGAAAGAAAAAATGTTTATAGTATATATTCCTTTATGTCATGAGTACATAATATGTGGTTTTATTTATGTTGAAGTTCTAGAATGGACAAAAAAATAAAACTATAGTGATCTGCTGAGATCACTGGTTATATAGGGTGGGATTTTTGGGCAGGGTTTTGACTATAAGGGAGTATACTTTTCTCCATTTAAACATAAGTGGCAAAATTTTTAGGCAATATAGTTTTGTGATTAAAATTATGAACCTTGGTGTCATAATGTATTTATTGAGTTTGAGTTCTGGCTCCACTATTTATGCTGTCTAACTTCTATGTCACAGTTATGTGATTGCAGGAAATTGTTTCCCTATCTGTAAAACGAGCATGATAATAATACTGCCTCAGAGTTGTTGGGATAAATAAAATTATGTCATCACTAGTACATAGTAAGCACTCAACAATGGTAATTAATTTTGGCAGTATTAGTAGTTGTCAGTGCTAACAAGTATAATTTTCTACTCATGTCTGTTACTCTTAGTTTCAGAGTGGGTATTACATTTTTATGTTTTAAAAAAGGGAAGGAAAGAAAGAATTTCTATTTAGGTTACTACGGATCTTTGATGTTCTCTGGGCAAGTAAGTTATTGCTATGTAGTCGGTCATAAACATGATGTACTCTCTTTAATATGTGAAGATAATGATACTCCTTTATTGGAGGTTCTGCATCACCTTTGGCTAAAAGCATCATAGTTCTGATTTGTTCGGAATCTGCTTTATTGTCATTATGATTTCTTTTTTCTTTATGGGGGCTGACTGTACACCTCTTAAATGGTTTCCTTTTTGACATTTTAAATGGCTGAGGAGGATTTGAGAATCTTCTTAAAAATAAAGGTTTCTTTAGTATGAAGTTTGGATGAAATAAGCCATATGATTTGCAGTTGCTGAGATGGATTACTCTATAAATTCCTATAACAAATTCATTTGAAGTATTTAATAGTTTTTTTAAATGGCGCAGTACTCTCATAGTAGTCCCTAACTCATTAGAGGTTTGAAGGTACTTCCCAATAAACACTAATGTTAACTCTTTATTTCTTGTGTGAATCAGCAGTTTTTAGTCTATCAATGGGAAAGAAAACATAAACTGGGAAGAAATAAGATGACCAGATGTGTCAAAGATGAAAAAGATTGAATGGGTAGTCTTTGAAAAGGAGTTCCCTGTGACTTAGTGTTACCTGAATGCAGTGTACTTTTATTTTATTTTATTTTATTATATTTTTTTTTATGCAGTGTACTTTTAGATTGAGACATGGAGAATGGGAATGTTTGCTCTTATAACTTTCAGATTCCAAATAAGCATTGGTAATATCCTACATTCAATGATACATCAATAAAACTGATTGTCATTTGTGTTCTTTCTGAATAATTCTTTTCTCCTTTAACTCTGTTTTGAAACCTAGTAATTTATTCATTTTTTTCCACATTTATTACAGCGCCTGATCAACTTTCTAGCAGAAGAACGATCATGGAGGTGGTGCCAGCTGAGGTGAATAGTTTGCTTCCAGAGGAGATAATGGACACTGGTATAACTTTAGTGGATGATGATAGTATTGAGGCTGTTATTGTTTCATCCCCAATTCCCATGGAGACAGAACTGGAAGAAATTGTCAACATAAATTCTACTGGTGACTCTACAACCACGCCCATTTCCACGGAACCAGTCACAGTGTACAGTAACCACACTAACCAAGTTGCAGTGAATACCACAATTACTAAAGCAGATTCTAATACCACAGTGAAACCAGCTTTTCCAAGTGGCCTTCAAAAACTTGGTGCTCAGACTCCTGTGACTATATCAGCCAATCAGATTATTTTAAACAAAGTATCACAGACATCTGACCTTAAACTTGGCAATCAGACCCTTAAACCAGATGGACAGAAGTTAATTTTAACAACTTTGGGCAAGTCTGGTTCACCAATTGTTTTAGCACTACCCCATAGCCAACTACCCCAGGCTCAGAAAGTTACAACTCAGGCCCAGTCAGGAGATGCTAAGTTACCACCGCAGCAAATTAAAGTAGTTACCATTGGAGGGAGGCCAGAGGTGAAACCTGTCATTGGTGTCTCAGCATTGACCCCAGGAAGTCAACTGATTAATACTACAACTCAGCCCTCTGTGTTACAGACCCAACAGTTAAAAACAGTACAGGTAAAAAAAAGGGGGCTTATTAATTTAAAGTGCATGTTAAAAATTAAATGGATTCTCAGTTATGTTTGTAGGGTGATTAAATGCATAGTTATTGAATTCTTTTGAATGTTGCTTTTAGTAATGGTGTGGTTTTTTGTTAAATTTGCTATGTCAAATGCTTTTGAGTATATTTGCCAGAAAATTTAGAACTTAATTTTGGTTAAATTTCAAATTAGTGTATTGGTGGTTCTTTAATCATTTTTAAATGCATTTTGTTCTTAGTAGTAGTTTGATTACAAATATGTTCTGCTGGTATAAAGATGCCAGAGAGTTGCTGCTGGATTGTTAAAAACCATTTAGACATGAATTTCTCAGTTAACAGATGGCCAAAGTCCAGGAAAATTTGCTGCTCTGAGAAATCCTTGGAGCCAGCCAGTTCATACTAGCCAGTGTATGTATCTTCTCTGGAGTTTTCTGTCCACTGCCTTCATTTCATATTTGCAAAATGGAAAATGCAGTACCATGTGATGGAAGGTAACATATAGGCTACAGAGTTTGACCAGCTGTGAAATGAAACCCTTCTAGCAATGAAACTTTGAAAAGGTTATTTATCTTTGAGTTTTTTACTTTAGTTGAAGGATGGTTATTTGATCCTAGAGAAATACACAGTAAAAGGTAATACTTGTATAGTTCTTTAAACCTTAGTATTCTTTAAAATGATACCTATTATTAGTATGAATAGAGCTCTATGATAGAAGGTTTTGGACCATTTATAGGTGGTTTTCATGCCCCAATAGACCTTTTTAGGTCACCATTACCTTTCGAAATACAATGATTCACTTAAAACCTGGAAACACAGACACACTCCCTATTTGAAAGTGGTCTCTTAGAAGAAAGAACTTTTTAGAAAAAAGGCATGAGTTAGAGTACTAACACAGGTATATAAAGAAGTAGGAGGGTTTGAACAGCTGTCCTCTCTTAACTGACATTAGAAATAATGTTTTGGTTATTATGTTGGCAAAGAAGTTAGAAACTTATTTTTCATGGGCTTATTATTTAAGAATTTTATAAGATTTCTCAAGCGTTGTAATTTGCTCATGTCTCTTCTGCCACTATTAAACATTTAGTTCTTTTCTTTCTTGTTTGTTATCATCTCTCACTTACAGCTGACATTCTTTTACTTTTTTTGATGAAGATCTTTTGAATGTGATATTCTCTGTCTCCATCAGTATTATTCTCAACTTTTTTTTTGGCCATCAGTTTTGAAACTTTTTATTAGTTTACCAGTTTCATTGGCTTTGGGAATATGAATCAGTCACATTCACAAGAAACTGATAATGTAAATCAGAATGTCATTTTTTTTGACATTCTTTTGTCATTTTGTATGTAAAAGTGTAATGGATATTTTTGTTTTTGTTTTTTTTTTTTTAAAAGCCTGCTGGCTTTTGTATGTAAAAGCCTACTGTTTCAATGACAATTTTACTTCTATCCACTACTTTTTTTGCTATAATCCCTCCTAAGTACTAACATTAAAAAATACTGGGGTCATATTCTTGTAGCTTCTTTCTGGATTGTTATTTTCATAAAACCTGATATTGCTGATTTTAAAAAAGACAATTGAAAACATAACAAGAACAAAAGAAACCCCATTTAGAATATTGCTCTATGTGAGCAGTTATTTTAGCAAGTCAAGTCTCAAAAGTAACCTGCAAGACTGAAGCACAGAAAAAAACAACTACATATCTATATGGTACCTTTTTAGGCATCAGAATATTTGGTTTAGTATTACACGGTGTATATGATTCTCTGGTTTTTTTCCTAGACAGTCCTCAGCGTTGTCTTAAATTTAATCAGAGTATTGAAACTGTTAGGGTATGGACATCAGGTAAGGGTGGAAGAAGGAGACCCATCTTGAAAAATGAAGGGAAGAGGTGACAGTTGAGGCCAGAGGCAGTAACAAAGAGGTATAGTTACAATTAATTACAGATATATAAACACTTTCCCGTGTTTCTTATGCATAGTATATAAGAGTAATAAATAACTAGCATTCTGGAATACCATAAATCCATACTAGTTTCAAAAGCTATCCAACGCAGTGCCAGAAGTTATGTGTATTATTTGATCACATACTTGACTGTCTTATTTGTAAATTTCCTTTTCTGATTCATTTTTGTCTTAATCTTCTGATTAGATAAATTTGTTAAAAATTATCCTTTATGCTTTGTTTTACTTAATAAAGTGATTTTGTTCTACATAGTGTAGAATTCATAATGCAAAATCTTGGTTCCTTAATGGAACTGGAAATCGTTATTCTCAGCTGTGCTCCACTAAAGAAACATAACTGCAAGGGCAAGTTGAGATTATTCATTTGAATAATTAATGTGCTTTTGGTTGTATTACTTGCATATTTTCCCTGATTGTGAAGATCAGTTAAAAATAGGAAAATATTTAATATTTCTAAGACAACGTGACTGCTAAGTCAATAGATAACATATTCTCATTTATTTTAGCATTTTAGGCCTGAAGACACAATTGGGAGCTATTTTTCTATATGACTCCCTAAATTGCATCAGTTTTTAAAAGTACAACTATGAATTTATTTGGATATATCAGTTTTGTAAGCTGGGTAGTTTTGTATTTTTTTTTAAACTGGGTGTTTTTAATATTGATGGATTTCCTTGTGTTTTAAAAAGTGATTTGTGGGCCTCCCTGGTGTCACAGCGGTTGAGCGCTGGGTTGCGAAGCTGCCCGCGGCCTCTGCTGCGCCAGTTCGATCCCCAGCTGCTCCCCGGCCACCGGAGGAGGATCCCACATGGTGCGCAGACCTCTCCTGCTGCCCGCTGCTCCCCTCAGCAGTGTACCTCAGTCTTTCTGCCTGCTCTGCTCCCCACTCTGGCTCTGGTGAATTCTCTCACCCTCCCGCGCTTCTGACTGTACCCAGTGCATGTATAAACAAAAAACAAACAAACAAACAAATAAAATAATAAATAAAACATGCCTCTATAAAAAAATAAAAGAATTTAAAAAAAAATAAAAAAAATAAAAAGTGATTTGTATTTCATTTATAATTTTTGTCAGTAATATGTGCTGAGTGTAAGAAAGTAGTATATTTCTAGGTAAGAAAATACATTAATTTGTAATTTGAGCACACAGTTGATATTTATCAAGTTCTGTGATCTAGTCTAGTATAGCTTTGGGTTTATTTCTATCATTCAAGATGGCCATGTTTATTCATTTTGAGTCATGATTTCCAATAATTAATAGTACTTACAGGACTCAGTTTTTTTATTTGCCAAAAGATAACAATATTTAAGTTAATCTAGAAGTCTGTGATTTTTATCAGAGTTAAATTTCTGCTTTTGACTTTTAGAAGAAGCTATGTCTTTGCGTACATCGATAATTTCTATATGAAAAAATTAGTAATTCAGTCTTCCTTGATTTGTGGAGACTTTAGTGCATGTCCACAGTATGCCAATATATATCTTATGATTAAAGATAAATAAAATAAAGATTTTCCCTTCAAGGAATTTATAGTCTAGTAAACAGTATTTTCAGTAAATATTTCAGTCTTTGTCCTAGACTACTCTTTCTGTTGCCAAATTTATTTTTTGTATCCTTTGTATCTTAGAGCATTAACTTGTTCAGTTTTTCATTTACCTACTCTGATACATAGATCTAAAACTTTAAGATCTTAATCATAAGCTTATCTTTAATGTATGTTTCTATTTTGATTCCAGGGGTGAATGTAATTTTTCAATGGTGTCTTGATCATTTGCACTATACTTTTTAACTTACTCTACTTCATCTTTTTATTATTGAAAATTTATTTCAAAAAAGAATATTGCTATTTCAATGTTTTTAAATTATTATGTTTAAGATTAAATAAACATTGCTATTAAACATTAAACATTTGGTTTTCATCATGCACATATCACAGGGACTAACGTAAGAATCTATGGCAAAATGTAAAGGGGTATATTGACTTAAGTGTGTGATCATATTTAATATTTTGATGATTGGTTCCATTTTAAATGTTTTCAACCTTAGTATTTAAATATATTTTGTTAAATAAGCTCTTTTTACGTGTACTTCTGTATATTAATCTTTTGTCTAATTTTGGTTGGATAGGTGTTTTAAGGAAACAAATGGTCTTCATAGTTATTTATATATTTCAGATTGCTAAGAAGCCTCGAACACCAACCTCTGGTCCGGTAATCACGAAGCTGATCTTTGCAAAACCAATTAATAGTAAAGCAGTTACAGGACAGACAACTCAAGTATCACCACCAGTCATTGCAGGTTATATTTCTTTATAGTTTACTAAGCTATAAATTTACATGCCTTTTAGATTTAAAAAGGCTGCTCTACCACCTTGAGATGTTTTACTGCAATAAGTATGACTTATTATTATAAACCAAACTAGTTAATAAAATATGTTACATTTATTAAATATGTGCTTAAAACAAAATGCCTTTTCTCAAAGTCAGTTCATTACTTTAGTTTCCTTAGTTATTGGTAGGTTTTTACCATGAAAGTAATCTTAAATTCCAATAATACTTGCTAGCATTTCTATAGTGTTTGCTTCTTGTCCTGCACTATTAGCTCTTTAGCTATAGTGACATGTGTGTTCGTCTGATGATCTTATGAGGTAGGTACTAATATTCCCATTTTATCAGTTGGGAAATGGAGGCACTCAGCAAATGACTGAACTGGGAATTGAACCCACTCAGGGTCTCTAGAGTATATGTACTAAGTCTAATAGGTTTAGATTACATAATATAATTTTTCATAGTTACTGTTTGAATTTTTGGTCTCATTATTTTAATGAGTACACTTTCTATAAAATTATTTACAAATAGGCAATTGTCTTATTTGTAATTTACTTAAGTTGTAACAGAATTTTAGCTATATTACTATTACCAGCAAATTCTCTGGTGTGGCCCAATATTCTTTTATTATATACTTTGGAATTTGTCATCACCAACAATTTATAAAACTGTAGAAATCTTAACTGAGTATTTCATTCCCTGTAATATTCTAGTTTAACCTTCTTTTGTGTACCCAATCTGGCAATTCTTTGAAATCTGTGATGCATTAATCCTTCTACTTTCTCATCAATAATCATCCCCTTCTTTGCTGAAGTTCTTCCTCACACTGGAGTCTGTGGCCCTGTAATTACCACTCTCTTGAAATACCATTGATTCTCTTTTTATGTCTTAGTTAAGAATAGATCTCTTCTTACTCTTTGCCTGACAAGCAACACAATGCTTCTAGAGAAAATCACAGTTATGGTGACTCGTCTTGAATTCAGAGCGCTACTAACATTTATTTTTTCATCAATTTGGAAGTCATTTCTTATTTACCTTGTACTGACAGCTATGGAAGCATCTCTGGATGGTACCTTTTGACTAAAAACTTTCATATGCTAATAACCCATTCCTAGAATGTAAACTAACCATCCCCAGCAAGCATGCATATATATATATGTATGTATGTGTGTGTGTGTGTGTGTGTGTATACACACACACACACACACACTGCTGTCTTTAATAAAAATTACAGGCAGTAGGCAGCTTTGAAGTCAATGGCAGTGATTCATGGTTTTTCAAGTCTTTGAGTTGTATGTAGGGAGGTTTCTCATTGTAGGGAGCAAGGGAAGATTGTGGTTTGAGTGTAGTGTTGGGTGAGTGAGTGCTCTTTTTCTCTTTTGATCCTTAGTACAGATTTGTGGTGTTTGAGGAGGTTGGTGTCTTCAGAACTGTCAATGGGAGGCAGGGATAGCCCCAGAAAAAAGATTAGAAAAGGTTTGGGTTTGGGAGTGATTAAGGAAGGGTTTTAGTTGACTGAAAATGAGCAAGGCTTGGATGTATTAAGAAAAAAGGGTACACTAGCCCTCTGAGAAGTTTTGAGGTAGAGGAGGCTAACCAGGAGGAATGTTTTAGTCTTTACTGTTTCTTGAGTTTCAGAGAATATCCCTTAAATTTTTTTTAGTTACTGGGAAAGTTGTATGCTAAACAATTGTAATATTTGCAGAAATATCTGAATAAATTTTTGCCAATGGCAAGATTTCATCTCTTTTATTTTTGACATTAATGGATGTCATTGCTTGGTCTTTGAGTCTTATGATGAATGTCTTTGCTTGGTCTTTGAGTACATTAACCATTGCTTTACCTTCTAATTATAAACACATATTAGCCTACCAAAATGCATATAGAAACCTCTGAAATTTCACTAGAATTGTTGGCATTAAATTCAGTTTGGAGGGATGATTTCTACTGTTCACTAGTTCTTTATAGTCTTTTAAATTCAGAGAAGCCACAGATGTTTAACCACTAGAGAAGCTCTCTTGTTGAATTATCTTGTCACAAGAAGATTCTCAATCTTTTTATTGTAGCTAATGATCTTTCAAAGAACTTTTAAAAGGTTTTTAATGACTTGTGGATTTCTCATTGAAGATGAATATCTTTTCCTGCTTTTTAGTCAAGATAAACACGTTTGTATGTGTTTTACTGAAACGCACATCTTATCTTGATACACCCCTGTTTAAATTTTCCTAGTAGTAGCCATTTCTTATCCATTTCTTGACCTCAGTTTATCAGAATCAAGATCAAATGCTAGTGCTTTCTTAGCACTAAAAGCATTTATGGGCCTATCACAAAGCATTTTCACCTCCTGTCAAGCTCCAGACCTACTGACTTAACTTATTTTAAGAGATCACCAAATTGACCATGTTCTCTCAGGTTTTTGCTGTTCCTTTGGGCTTATGTATCCTCTGAGCTTATGTGTCTTTGGATTAGCTCCACCTATCTTGGAAAATTCCTAGGTTTACTTGGGTACTCTTCTGGCCATCTTTGTATTTCCATAAAACTTACACCTGCAAATACCAAACTATAATTAGACTTCTATTAAATTTCATAGTCACTTTTTATGTTTCCATTAATCATTCTTTATTATAATTAATGGTTTTCTTCTGTCTTCCACAGTAAACTTAGTATTTTTCTTAATGGTTATTTTTATTTATCATCTAGTTTTAATTATTTTTTTTAATGGTGGTAAATATAAATACTTTAAATTGACCATTTTTAAGTGGTCAGTGGCATTCAGTACACTCACATTGTTCTGTGAGTGTACTCACCATCACCACCATTCATCTCCAGAACTTTTTTTATCTTGTGAAACTGAATCACTGTACTCATTGAACAATAACTCCTCATTCCTTCCTCCCCTCAGCCCCTGGAAAAGACTTTCCATCTCTAACATTTTAACTACTCTCTGTAACTCATATAAGTGGAATCCTATAATGTTTGTCTTTTTATGACTCACTGTCTTCACTCAGCATACTATACTGATGGTTCATCTATGTTATAGCATATGTAAGAATTTCTTTTTAAGGCTGAATAATATCCCATTGTATGTATGTACCACACTGATGGTAGCTCCTTTATCTGGTGTTTATCTCTTTCCAATAGCTAGCACAGTTTCTGGCACATAGATGTGATTTAGTGAGTATGGATTGTTGAATGAATATGTACATTATAGAGGCAGTATAGTGCTATGGGAAACTTAGGTTTTAGTCAAGACTCCTCCATTTATTTTCTCCAAATTATTGGGTAATTATATTATCTGTTTACCATACTTAGGTCTGTAAAATGTTAATGCCAACTACTTCACAAGACTTGAGGTGGTTAAGTGAGATGCAAAGGTCCTCATTTTCAAAGTTCACAAAGTAGAAGGTTGCTATAGTGGAACAAACATCATTAATGTAAAAATATTCACTAATGAATTAATCTCTAATAGATTTAGTTCTTACTGAGATATGCTAGTTCCCTGCCTCAGCCTGTCTTGTTGGTAGCTTTTAGGGTATGTTTCTTAATTCTGGAGAACTTCTGACAGTAGAGTGTAGATGCCTTACAAAATGATTTCAAGGTGAGATTGTATAACTTGTATATATGTTTGAATCTGTGGGACTAAAAGCAACTAGGGATTTGGAGATTAGATAAGATAATCAGAAGAATTGATATCTGAATGAAAAACAAGCAGAATCCCCAAAAGAATAACTTGAATTTTAAAGGGTCTAAAGGATTCTTGGGGAAATTGATGAAATCTTGAAGTATTTTTGCAAGGAATGACCTATATGATCAGGTTGTACCCATCAACACAAAATGTTATACAGATTTTCAGAAGACTTCTCTTTGCCTCAAACACAACAGTTGATTTATCCTTTGTTCATCCTAAGGATAACTGTAGTTGTAGTTATAAATTGAATTTTTGTTAAATATAATGGGAAAAAAAGTGAAGGTTTTATCCTTAGTTCTCTTTTTATTTATAATGAAATTTTTATTCCTGTTTTAAGTGAATTCATTTGAAGTGGTCTTTCTCTAGTGTCAATTATCCTCAAGAATTGAGGATTTTCTATGTGGACATTTTCTGAAATATATGTAATATCTAACAACTAATAAATTATAATAACCATACATGGTGAATATTTTATTACACTGGACCTTTATTGGTATTTTTATCTTAACATAATGGTTGATGCAGCTTCAGTCTTACCCATAGGTATTAGCTTTGGAATGAAGAACCAGCAAACTTTAGGGTGATCTTCTAAAACTATTTGACGTAGATTTATTTTATAAAATTGGCTTATTTAGCGGTGATGCAATTCAGGCTAAAAAAAAACACTGAACTGAAATTCATTAAGGAATATATCCATAAAATTAAATGTAATCATGTACTACAAAGTAACAGAAAAAAATTGTGTTTGAAATAATTTTTAAATTTGTAAATGTTAGATAAAATTTGATTCACTTAAAAGAAGCTATGTTGTTGTGGCATTATTATCTGAGAAAATGGCACAAAAGTGCTATCTAATAGCTAACAACTAATAAATAATAATAATAATTTTTGTCTAAAGAGAAAGTCTCTTCTTTTTCCTTTTTCCCTCTTTTTTCATCTCTAGCTATACCTTTAAGTTAAATCATAGCATTTAAAGATGAGAGGGAATTTTAGAGATAATTTATTTTTCTACTTCTGCACTTTTTGGGTGCTGAACTCCATTTTAATCAGTGGATTTGGTTATCTAGCAACTGCTCAGGAAACTTTTCAGTGACTAGAAACTCCCTTATGTTGAAACAGTCATTTCACTGGAACTTTTCAGTAGAAGTTCTTTCTTAGTCCTAAATTGAAAATTTTCTGTTTCTGTGTACTTATGCTTCGTTCTAATCCTTCAACTGACAACCAGCATCAGTCAGAGTAATCTTGGGTTTCCTGCCATGATAAACAAGCTCTGAATCTTTAGAAGACTTTGTAAGAACCCAAAATTTTAGTATTTATTCAAACTTCATGTCTATTTTAGGTTAGAAAGGGGACTTTTATTTAGCCACTCAAGGACCCAGACTGACAGATCTACCAACCTTGCATGTGGCAGAGAAAACCGAGTTTTGGGAAAGTCTTGCATAGGCAGCAAATATTCTAGCCCAGAAATGATATTCATTACTTCTATGCATGACTCATTGCTAGGACTGGTCATATGGCCCTAAATTAACTACGGTGAGTGGGGTAGGAAGTACAGTTCTAACACCGCCCAGAATGGGTGAGAACCAGAATCTTGGTGAATGGCACTAATGACTCGTGTGTTTTTTCTTTGCATCCCTCTCTTGCCTATGATAAAAATTCCTTATACTTCAACTCATTGTAATATGATTTCCAATTCCCTAAGCTAGTAAGACACACTCTGATTTTTCTATTTTGTTCCTAAAGAGTATTGCCCAGAAGGGAACACAGTATTCCTCTTGGAATCTGGCCAGAACAGCTAGTAGAAAAAAACAGTTTTTTTTTCTTTTGACAGTCTGAAAGTCGCACAGTGTAACATCAGACAGTACTTAAGTAGTTCAATAATTACTTGTCTTATAGATGTGGATTTAAATTGTATCTTGAAGGGTTTAAGTTCAAACAAGAAGAGAGCTATAGCATAGCAGAGAACAGAAACTGGTGTTTTAAGACTTGAATTCAGGTCTTCATTTCCAGGAGGTGTATTACATAGGACATATTTCTTAGTTGTCCTTAGCCTATTTTCTGATGGATATGACAACAGTGTTGATGAAAATGTATTGATGAGCAGAAATGTTTTTGTGAGCTTTATGTAAAGTGGTGTTAAGATACAGTGTCACTAAGAAGCATTGTTTTGCTCTTCTGCCTAGATTCACCATGGGTCATTAGGGACTCACATGTTTGAGTTTATAGATGGATAAATATGAATTAGTGATCTACAGTCCTTGGTGGTGTAGATCATCATCACATTCTTTTTTATACTATTATTGAAAAAAGTCAAACTGATGTGCTGCCTCTCATTTGCAGGTAGGGTTCTTTCACAGTCTACTCCCGGGACTCCATCAAAGACCATAACAATATCTGAAAGTGGTGTTATTGGATCAACTTTAAATTCTACAACACAGACACCAAATAAAATAGCCATCTCACCTTTGAAATCGCCAAATAAGGTAAAAAAGACTAGCCACAAATGCCAAATATTGTGGTTAATGCCTTTATTGTCTTACTGGTCACTTCATATACTAGTTTCATTATATTCCCAAGCAAGTAATAGACATTCAATTAATACTGGAATAATTTAATAATCAAGGATATATGACAGTTAACTAAATACAGAGTAACATAGTTATCATTTTGCATGCTAAAATAATTGACATGGCCCATTGGACTGTGGGTACAATAAAAATTTTTTGAATATATATTTAGTACCTTTACTGTTAATATTTGTGCAGGGTTACCATATTTGGGTAAGTCACATATAGAGTGATTTTGTAAATATTAAATGTTAAATGTGACTTTTTAAAAATGAAATACTTTATGTATTCTGCCGAAGCTGTCACAGGTGTCATGGAGATCTGAACTTTCGCTGGTAACACAGTACCCAGACTGCTAGAAATTGCTATTAAATGCTGGTAACCATATTATCAGATATCTTAAAGCTTAGTACAATTCATTGAGAGTACTTGGTAATTTTTCATAATTTCTTTTCATTTATTGTACCTATCATTTTACTCCTAGGTAAAGTAAGTAGTCTTAGCTCACTTTCCTAAAACATACAGGTAAAGTAAGTAGTCTTAGCTCACTTTCCTGAAACATACAGATGTCATTATACCACATGTTTGAAAACAGGTATTTTTCCCCCTCTACTTATGATCATTGAGGAAAGGTTGATTTACATCATTGTATTTGTTTTAGGGGTATTTGTTCAAACCTCTAAACTATTTTTTCACATCATGCCCACCACCAAAGCCCAAATAATCCTTCACTGTGCTCTTTGGGTCCCTACCCTCCCCCACTGTCACCCCACCACCCTTTCCTCCTGGTTACCTCAGTTTTGCATTCAGATGTCAAGGGTTTGTTATTGGCTTGGTTTTGTCTGACCCTTTGTTTTGTCTCTATATTCTACATATAAATGGATCATCCAGCATTTGTATTTCTCTTGACTTATTTCACTTAGCATTCACTTAGTTCCATTGATGTTTCTGCAAATAGCAGGAGTTCATCTTTTTTTATAGTTGACTGGAATTCCAATGTATGTTTGTGTGTACACATACCACATTTTCTATTCCATTCCCTGTCTTTGGGCATGTAGGTTGTTTCCATTCTTTGGCTATTTTAAATAGGGCTGCAATGTATAGGAGTACTTATAGCCCTACAAATAACTGTTTTTGTGTTCTTTGGATAGATGCCTAGGAGAGGAATTCATGGGTCATACGTTAGATCTATTTTTTTATGTTTTGAGAAAACTCAAAATTGTTTTCTGGAGGAGTTAGACCAGTCTACATTCCCACCAACAGAGTATAAATGTAAGAATATTCTTCACATTCTTGCCAATACTTGTTTCCAGTCTTTTTTATATGAACCATTATCACGGGTGTGAGGTAGTATCTCAATGTGGTTTTCACTTGCATTTCCCTGATGCTAAGTATATAACGAACATTTTTTCATGTGCCTATTGAGCCATCTGTATGTCTACTTTGGAGAAATGTCTGTTTAGCTCTTCTACCCATCTTTTGATAGGGTTAATTGTTTTCTCTCTGTTGAGTTGCTTGAGTTCTGTTTGTATTTGGATACCAGCCCTTTGTCACATCTTCCACTTATTTGTCAGAGTTGTTTTGACTATTCAAGATCTTCTGTATTTCCATGTGAATTTTAGTATTGTTTGTTTTATTTCTTTGAAGTGCCGTTGGAATCTTAATAGGAAGTACATTGATCCTACATATTGCTTTGGGTAAAAAAGGTATTTTTTTAAAGTGCCATTGGCTTCCATATTTGTTAATGTTTTGGAAGTAGAGAAACTCCGCCGTCATGAAAGGGCACGCATCATGAAAGCAAGCACTGTCCTCCACTATAGTCCATTGTTTGCTGTCTCCACTGTATTCTCATCCCCTTTGCAATGCCTCAGTTCTATCATCAACTTTCAAGGGTTGGTTTTGAAGTTTGTCTTTGTCTGACCCTGTGTTTAGTTTTTCTATGCTCCACATATAAGTCACATCATCTGCTATTTATCTTTCTCCTTTTGGCTTATTTTGCTTAGCATAATCTCTTTCAGCTCTATCCATGTTGCCACAAATGACATGAGTTTATCTTTTTTGATCACTGAGTAGTCTTCCATTATGTATATATACCACATCTTTTTAATCCACTCATCCTTTCTTTGGGCACTTAGGTTGTTCCCATAGCTTGACTATTGTAAATAGTGCTGCAGTAAACATGGGGATGTAGGTTTCATTTTAAATTAGTTTTTTTGTATTCTTCAGATAGGTAACTATAATTGGAACTGTTGGGTCTGTGGCAGATCCATTTTTAATATTTTGGGAAGTCTGTATACTTTTTTCATAGGGGCTGGGCCAGTCTACTTTCCCACCAACAGTGTAATAAGGTTCCTAAAAAAGGTTTGTTTTAAAGAACATATTCAAGTGGAAAACCAAGTGTCATTTTCTGTAAGAGCTTCCCATGTGAATCTGGAAACATATTGCCCTTTGTACCCAACTTTTTTTACTGTTCATAAATAAAGCAAACATTAACAGCTTGCCTTACCTTTTTAAAAAGTCTGGCTATTAGTTTCTATCTTAATGATACTTGATTATAATGTATAAATATGTCTGATACTACATCAGTTATTAAAATGGATTCTACCTGTATATATTAATAATTATTTCTTACATGGAATGAAGTCAATAGTTATATAAGTGCTTACTATGTGCTGTGCATAGTGATAGTCACTGGGGATAAAAGTATGAGTCAGATAGGTTTTAATTTCAAGTAGTTTAGGTGAGAAGTTGTACTTAAAACATTAAAAATTACCCTCAAAATCATAGTGGTCACGGCTAAATTGATGAGCTCTGCTGTTGTGTCATGGAGGATTTATACAAAGGAGGTTCTTCTAGAAAGGTCTTAACCTTAAGGATGCTTTAGGTCTTAGCTGAGCAGAGGGGGCTCCCTTAATTTAGCTAATATTTTACACAAATGTATAAAAGTGTGGCTTTTGTAGGAGATATATTGCTTTGGTAGTGTGAGAGCCAAGGGTGCGAGGTTAGATGGAAGGTTCCATTACTTTCAGGGGAGATGGGAGTTTATTCTTAAAGGCTTTGTGGCTTCTTGTTGCTTCTAGGGCGGTGATTCTCAACTTTGTCTACACTTTGGAATTACCTGGGAACCTTAATAAATGCCCATGCCTGGTTTTCATCCCCAAGATGTTTTAATTATTTTTCAAGAATTTGGCCTGGTATTAATACTTTTAAAAGCTCCGTATGTGATTGTAATGGGTGACCTGGATTGAGAACCACTGCTCTATGATAATATGAGACTTGCGTTTTAAAAAAGATGACATGTGGCATTATTGAAAGATAGTGTGGGGAAAGCACATCTGGATCCTGAGAGAGATCAGTTAGACTAGTGATTCTCAACCTTGATTGCATTTTAGGGATATCTGGGGGCTTCTTAGAAAAACTAGTGACTAGTGTCTAGGTATTAGATTTAAAATATGAAAGTTAAAAAAAAAAGGGTAGAGTGCCTCCCTGGTGGCGCAGCGGGTTGAGCACAGCATTGTGAAGCTGTCCGCAGCCTCTGAAGCATGGGTTTGATTCCCGGTTGGCCAGGGAGCTACCCATATGGTGTGGCAGACCTCTCCTGTCTCGCCTGCTACTCCCCTCAGCAGTGCTTTCAGTCCGTATGCCTGTTCTGCTTCCCGCTCTGTCTCTGGGGAATCCTCTCACCCTTCCGTGCCTCTGGCCTGTACCCCAGTTCTTGTATATAAGAATAAATAAATCTTTTTAAAAAAAAGGGTAGAGACACTAAACTAGATTATTATAATATTTCACATTTGAGCTGACTTAGTAGCTAAAGGACAGGAAGGGAGATGTATTGAAAGGAGTTTAAGGGCCTCCCTGATGGTGTAGGGGTTAAGTCTCAGCTCTATCACACTGTCACTGCCATGGCCTGAGTTCAATCCCTGGCCAGGGAGCTAACACCAATATGGCGCAGCAGACCTCTCCTGTCTCACCCACTACTCCCTTTAGCAGTGTATTTCAGTAGATCTGCCTGTTCTACTCCCCACTCTGTGTCTGGTGAGTTCTCTCAACCCCTGCAATTCTGGTCTACACCCTAGTTCTTCTACACAAAAATAAATAAAAACAAAAAGAGGAAAGAGTTTAAGACATAGTGGCTAGACATCAAGGTCTTAGGGAGAAGGAGAATCTAGGATGATTCCTAGATTCCTGACTTACATAACAGAGTACATGCTGACATTATCGGCTGGCAAGACTGGTATATGGTATGCTAATAGGAACTAGCTTTATTTTTTTCTGTCCTTGACTTTCATGCATTTTGGAGGTCATTTTTAACTCTAAGAATTAACCTTAGTTTAAATTAAATTTAAGGTATACAGGTATTACAGTCTAGTCAAAAGTTTACATCTGGTTCAAAGCTTCCTCAACTCAGACCTAGTCATGACTCAGAAGAGCATTGTAATTTTCCTTCACTCTTCTGTTGCCTTTCTTTCTGCTTTTGCCTACTGATTACAAGGAAGATTAGATGAGAAACGACAAAGTTTTATATGACTGGTGCTATTGTAATCTAACTGCAGGTGCCCTCTGTGCGGCAGGTGTGTAAGTGTGGACTTTTAGAATTGTACGTTTAGATAGTTTTTTAAAGACCCCGCTGGGTTTGTCCCCCTTGTCCACTTGCCTTTCGTGGATGTGGTGCACGCCCAGCTACCTTTGACATTGTGCTCTTAGCTCTCTCTTGCTTCCTATATCCACACTACAGTCTGTCATGCTGAGTGCTTTACTTGAGAAGGAACATGTCTTTGGTCTATCAAGGTGTTTTAGCCCTTATACAGCATTGACTGGACTAATGGGAAACCTACAGGACCCAGCGGTAGAATTCCAGCTTGTCAAACGCTGTCCTCTCTGTCCTTGCCTTGCCATTGTGAAAATTCCAGCCAACCTCTTATTTTTCAGAATTCTCCAGGCTGGGATCAGTGTCTGTGTTCACATACGCTCTAAACTCCTGGGCATATGGTTAGGCTTTCCTAAGAACTTTCTTCTTTCACTCTGGTAGCTAGATCAAGACAGGTCTAAGAGTTTATCTCAGTATGTTGTCAGCCTTGTCAGATAAAGGCAACTAGATGTTGTGTTAGCATTCGTTTTGATGTAACTGTCTATGCCAGAGGTTTTCTTGGCGAATTTCCAACTTTGTTCTCATTGCGGTATAAAGCCCTAGCATTCACTATTTTATAAATTCATTTCTACTTCTAATCTATTTTGTTTTATTTAATTTTTGATATTTTGGAGGCAGGTTATGTGAGTGCTCTCCTTAAGAAAGTCTGGCATGGATGTCTTGTTCTTGTATGAGTGTTTTGAGATGTTTATTTGTAGTTCTCAGCTTTGGGGCCTCACTTCTGCCAAATTTTGATAAAGTAGAAAAAAAATAGCATTATCTTCTTCAGTAGAGAGGGAATATTGAAGGAGTACCTGGTTTGTGCAGAGATGTGTTTGCTTCTTACAGATGTTTATCACTGAAATGTGTACTCCCTGATTATCCAGTGGAATATGTCTTGAGGAAGCCGAATATAGGTGGTGGCTAAAACTGTGCATTTAGATTAGATCAACCAGGGAGCATGAGATTGCATGTAGAGTAAGAAAAAAACCAGGAGCAAACCACAAAATGTTGAGTTAGTAGAATAAAGAAGTCAGTGGAAGAAAAGGATTGGTCGGAGAGGTGATAGGAGACTCTATAAAAAGTAGGAAGTGAAGATGATTTCAAGAATGTCACTGGGCTATATGTTATCAAATATTAGAAAAGATAAAAAGTAAGATTTTGCTGGAGATCTCCTTGTTCCTTTTGATCAAAAGTGGTAGAAAGGAAACCCCTTCCCTCACCTTCCCTCCTTGCCAGCATTCACAGTCTGACCACCATCTGCCCTGACTCTGCCAGGACTTCTTTCATCATTTATCCCTGTTTATAGTGGGTACCACTGAAGACCCAGAATCCTAGATTATCTTTCATTCTGCCACATCTAATTTTCTTAAGGCTATCAAATCCTCTGTCTCCTTTCCTTCCCATTCCCAACTCTTAAAATCTTTGTGCGGTGCCCTCTCGAGTTCATAGTCAAGGTAATCCCCTAAATCCTCATCCTCTACACTGAATGTTTCTTTTATCTTCTTGATCTAATGGATGCCTGGCTCTTTCCCTGAGAATACTGCTTTCCCTGTAGACCTCTTAAGTGATAGCTATATTTCTCCTTCATATCTTATACTAGAGCCTGGAAAGGGGGTTCGGGAGAATAAGTGTCTGCCTTGCTTTTTCTCATAACAATTTTTGGACCATTGTCCCCCTTTTTTGCATCTTTGTAATTAATGTTACCAGATTCATTATTGGAAGTTGGATATGTCTAATGTTTTCTCAGTTTACTTGATATTGTTATTGTCTCTTACTGTAAGAAAGATTACTTCCATTATATTTGTTTTCTAAAGTAATCCTCAGTTTTCTTAAGTAGTTATTAGACATGCAAATAAGCATTAAATGAATGGAAATATTATTCTGCATGCAAAACTTTGTTCTTGCTTCAGTTTTAAGCAATGCTGTTTTCCTTTACTTCCTGGCATTTAATGCGTCTTTGTCCAGTGATACAATTCTTACCATTTAGTATTGTTTTTTCGCATCATATTTGTATTTATTTCAGAAATATAGTGTGGTTTTAACATTTAAAAATGTATTGATTGATAGAAATGTAAATGATAAATTTAATTAAAAATATGTTCATCTAATTTTTTTTTAAATATTTATTTATTTATGCATACAAGAGCTGGGGTATAGGCCAGAGGTGTGGGGGGTGAGAGGATTCACCAGAGACAGAGGGGGGAACAGCAAAGGTAGATCAACTGAAATACACTGCTGAGGGGAGCAGCAGGTGAGTCAGGAGAGGTCTGGCCGGCCGGGGATGGAACTCATGCTGCAAAGGCTGCAGACAGCTTCATAGGTTGCGTCTTAATCCCTTGTGCTACCAGGGAGGGCCCTGTGTTCATCTAATTTACATTAATTTAAAAAATGGAGAGAATTATATGACAATCTCAAATACATGCAAAAAAAATTCTGATACTATACAACCTTCATTTTAGTTAAAATTACTGGAAACAATAAAAATAGGATACTTTCATAATTTGAAAAGGGGAGAAATACATGAAACTTCATGTAATGTTGCAATATTGATCAAGGATATCCATTTTTAGCAATAGTTCAATTTTACTGCAAGTCTTGTTAAAGCAACAAATCAAGAAAGAGAAGTAAATGGCAGAAGGACTTAAAAAGAAGTAAAAAATTATAATAATTTACATATTACATACATTATTATATACATGTAAAATTTAAGAATTTCTATTAAACTATTAGAATGTGTGTATATAGGGCCTCCCTCGTAGCTAGGATGAACTCTCAACTCTGTCAACTCTATGACCTGCATTTAATTACAGGCCAGGGAGCTAAACCATATGGCACAGCAGACCTCTCCTGTCTACCCACTGCTCCCCTCACTTCTGCCTCTTCTGCTCCCCACTGTGTCCTGGTGAATCCTCTCACCCCCTGCACCTCTGGCCTGCACCCCAAAAATTAAAAAATTACACAAAAAATTTAAAAAAATGTATAAATTTAGCAAGATGATTAGATACAAAATGAAATCAATATTACTATATCATTTGCAGTTTATATAATTGTAGATATGATTGGACTCAAATGTTCCATCGTACTAGTTACTTTCTCAGTGTCCCTTCTGTTTTTGTTTAACTTTTTCCCCATCTTTGGATAAATTGAATATTTTTTTGTGATTCTTCATTTTAACTTCATATTTTTTTTTTTTTTTTTTTGCTGTTTGCTCGAGAGTCACATATGCATTTTTGCCTTACCCCAGTCTACCTTCAAACTTTCATCACTTCATGTAGGATAAGAATCTTAAAATAGAGTGCTCCCAGTTCCTCCTTTCCAACTTTAGTGGTATCGTTGTTAAACATTTTACAAACACCATAATACATCTTACTGTTTTTGCTTTATACAAAATTACTGTTTAAAATGGCCAACAGGCATATGAAAAAATGTTCAACGTCCCTTATCAGGGAAGTGCAAATCAAAACCACATTGAGATACCACCTTATGCCAGTGAGAATGGCACATATCAAAAAAGCAACAACATGGGCCTCCCCGGTGGCGCAGCGGTTGAGCGCTGGGTTGCGAAGCTGCCCGCGGCCTCTGCGGCGCTGGTTCGATCCCCGGCTGCTCCTCGGCCACTGGAGGAGGGTCCCACATGGCGCGCAGACCTCTCCTGCCGCCCGCTGCTCCCCTCAGCAGTGTACTTGGTCCTTCTGCCTGCTCTGCTCCCCGCTCTGGCTCTGGTGAATTCTCTCACCCTCCCGCGCTTCTGACTGTACCCAGTGCTTGTATAAACAAAAACAAAAACAAAAACAACAAACAAACAAATCAAAAAAGCAACAACAAATGTTGGCGAGGATGTGGTGAAAAAGGAACTCTCCTACATTGCTGGTGGGAGTACAAACTGGTCCAGCCACTATGGAGAGCTGTCTGGAGGTTCCTTGGTCTACTAAAAATGGAGCTACCATAGGATCCAGCAATTCCACTCCTAGGGATCTACTCAAAGGACACAAAAACATTGATCCGAAAGAATACCTGTACCCCTATATTTATTGCAGCACTATTTACATAGGCAAAACCTGGAAACAACCCTAATGCCCAAAAATATATGACTGGATCAGGAAGATGTGGTGTATATACCCAATGGAATATTATTCGGCAATCAAAAAAGATAAACTCATGCCAGTCACAGCAGCGTGGATGGAGCTAGCAGGAATTATGCTCAGCGAAATAAGCCAGAAGGAAAAAGAAAAATATCATATGGTTTCACTTACAGCAGGAATATAGGGGAACCAAATAAGACATTGGTGTAAAAAAATAATAACAGTACACAACATAACAAAGCAAAAACAGACAATTATAAATCAGAGACATACTGCAGGGAAGGAGGAGGGAAAGGGATCAGAGGGAGGGAGGGAGGAGCACAGTGGACTGAGGTGATGGTGGCCTGAGGTGACAGGTGCACTGGTGAAGGAAACTCTATGGGGACTACACCTGAGCGGGTGGGAGAAAGCAAATATTGTCTAAAAATGAACAATGATGTAAAAAAAAAAATTAAAATAAATAAATAAATAAATAAATAAAATGATTAAAAATAAGGAAAACATTTGAACCATATCCTACATGCTTCCTTTCTTTTTTTTTTTATTTTTTTTTATTTTTAGGTCCAAATCTCAGTCTGATTCCAAACTCTTCACTAGAGAACTTTAATATTTATTTCTTTTTTTTCCTCTACTGCTTCTTTACTATTTCTTTTCATCAAAGTCTGCTGACAAATTCAGCTTTTGTTTCCCTGAGAAAGTCTTATTTCGACATTAATTTTTTTTTTAATAGAGGCATGTTTTATTTATTTGTTTGTTTGTTTGTTTTGTTTATACATGCACTGGGGTACAGTCAAAAGCGTGGGAGGGTGAGAGAATTCACCAGAGCCAGAGTGGGGAGCAGAGCAGGCAGAAGGACTGAAGTACACTGCTGAGGGGAGCAGCGGGCGGCAGGAGAGGTCTGCGTGCCATGCGGGACCCTCCTCCGGTGGCCGGGGAGCACCTGGGGATCGAACCGGCGCTGCAGAGGCCGCGGGCAGCTTCGCAACCCAGCGCTCAACCGCTGCGCCACCGGGGAGGCCCTTGACATTAATTTTTAAAATATTTTCATTGGGTAAAGAATGCTGGGTTGCCGTTTCCCCTACTACTTTAAAAATGTCACTCCATTGATTTCTGGATTGCCTAGTTTCTGGCTAGAAGTAATGCTGTAATTTTTCCCCTTTCTGTATGTAACATGCCTTTTTTTTTGCTGCCTTCAAGAGTTATATTTGGCAGATGTGTGCTTCTTTGCTGTTGCTATTTTTTAGATATATATTTAGCTTGATTTTTAAAGCTTCTTAGAGCTATGATTTCTTGCCATTTGGAAAACTTTTGGCTGCTATCTCTTCAAATATTTCTACTGCTTTATTTCTTTTCATTCAAAACTCCAATTTCAAAGATGTTAGACCAATAAAGTTCTACAGATCTTAAATGCTCTATTCTGTTTTCCTTCTCCACTTGTTTTGCATATGTGTATTTCCATTTGGATAATTTCTATTGACAGCTTCAAATTCATTGATTTTTTTTTTTTTTCCCCTTCAAGGGCATGGAGTCTACTAATGGGCCTATTAAAGAACTTTATTTCTGATAATGTATTTATTTGATTTCTAGCATTTCCAATTGGACCTTTCTTATAGTTTTCATCTTTGCTGAAACTGCGCTCTTTTCATTGTTGTCTTCCTTTCCCACTGTATCTGTTAACCAAGTAATTATAGCTATTTTTAAAACCTTATCTGATGATTATACTATTTGAGGCATTTCTGGGTCTGGCTCTCATGGAATGACCATTTGTATTTCTTCTTTTTAATTTTGGGATTTTTAAGGTTATACATCTAGGGTGGGGAACCTTGTTCCTTGAAGGTGGCCTGTTGATTCATATCAACTCTGATGAGAAATATTTTAGTATAGTGGATTTTTGGATATCTGAAGTTCAAGAAAATTAAAGGTTTGCAGAACTTGGATCAAAGAAATGTGGGTTAGAAACCTACAAACCCCCCTCCTACTATTGTTGGTCCCAGAGTAAGTAAATATTCCTGAAGTATAAGACCTGCTTACACTTTATGTAATACTGATGAGTACTCCTCCCCTCTAATGTTTTCATGATTAAAGAGGTAGTACACCCAATTCCAACGTGTGTGTGTGGGGGTTTTCCCCTCACACCACCGTTTCTGAGGAAATGTCCATAAATCAGAGGTTCCCACAATGACCTCCTTAGAGTAACCGAAGTTGTTGATTCACTGCTGCTTCTGTTGGGTAGCGACTCTGAGAGTTACTCACAGAACTCAGAGAATCTCTAACTTTTTTTTTTTTTTTTTTTACCAGATTACTGGTTTATTATAAAAGGATGTATTGCAGGAATAGCCATCTGGAAGACATGCACAAAACATGCCATGGGGAGAGGACAGCTTCCCTGTGCCCCCTGGGCACAGCATTCTTCTCAAATCTCCAAGTTTACCTACTCGGAAGCTCTCCAGAATGGCTCCTTTTGGGCTTTCTTAGAGGCTTCATGACTTAGGCATGATTGATTAGCTCATTATCCATTTATGATTGGGTCAGTCTGCAGCCTGTTTTTTTCTACTTAGGGGGTTGTATCTGAAAATTCCAGCCCTTTTCTGATCCCATTGGTCCCTTTGGCAACCAACTCCAAAGTCACCTCATTAACATAACAAAATACCTTTATTAATCTCATAGTTTAGGAGTTTTCCTACAGCAATGGAAGCTCTGTGACAGAAACAAAGACCAAGCATATTTTTCTGATTAAAAATCATATCACAGTGATGAACATGACTATATCTTCAGCATACCTTATTCTTTATGGTTGAGAGTCTTCAGATTATCCTGGACATCCTTATATATACTTTATATCCATTTTTCAATTTTTCTCTCCTCCCAAGGAGGCTTTATTTGACAAACATATCTTTCCTGTTTGCCTTGCCTGTGATAAGTACTTGAGTCACCACATTGCCATTTTAGAATGCAAAATGTACTGGATTCTCATGTGAAGAATTTCAGAGTGTAAGCTATGTACAGATGGTTTAATAAAAGTTTCTTCTCTGATTTCTATGACCAGTTTAACTTCTTGAACTCTTCCTACTTCTAGGCCATGTAGTTTGGGTAGACTTCCCATGAAATTTCTATAATTAAATTTGAGACTCAACATTTTACTATAGTTGGCTTTATCATTTTATCACCCAGATGTTACTTTTAAATGCATTACAAAGCAAGTTGCACATATTCTATATTCATCTTCCTAAATATTTCATCATGCATAACCATTCATTGGAATTCATTATTTGTTTAGGGTATTTTTTCCTTTGAGGTAAAAGTCACATATACTGAAATATTCAAAATTTGAAAGTACCTTTGGAAGTATTCAGATAAAAATGCATACATTCCTGTACCCCAAACTTGTTAAGATTAGAGCATTATTATCACTGCAGGAAATTAACAATAAATTTATTTTCTCTGTTTCTGAATGTATCAGGATAAACAAGGCAGCTATGATATGTTTCAATAAAAAGCCTTTTTGACATATTAACTAGAAATGGAAAAACAAATGATTTCAGATTATTAAAATTTCTTTTCATTATGGATCAGATAGCTTCCAATTTCTACTAAATTGAAGGAATTTTCCTATCATTAAAAATAATTATTCATGTTAGAATACAATAAAGTTCAGAAGGAATTAAAAGTTTTAATCTATACTATTATAATAAATATTCTGTTCATATGTATTTATTTGCGAAACAATGTTTTTCAGTGTCTGGTAGACATTTGTTTTTAAAAAATTAGAATTGGTCCTGAACTCTCACTCTACAATGTGTAATATTCATCTGTGGACATTGGAAGTAATATATAAAAATCTTATTGACAGGTGCATGCAATAGAAACTTTTTATGTTGTCGTAATCACAATTTATAATGATGCTGTTTTAATTAAATGTATACAATAATTGTATTATTAATTCAATCCAGATGAAATTATTTAACACTTAGAGCCTTACATAAAGGTAATAGAAAATAATATACTTGAAATTACAGTTTATATCTTTTTGTTCCAGAGATTGTGATAAAAGAATTTCACAAGCATAAAATGTTATATTAGGATAAAATTTTAGAGGAGATGAAATTAAAATAGAAGTTCACAGGGGAAAGGGATAATATAAAATTCTGACTGCTAAAGAATGGTTTATTTGTATTTTTAAAACTATAATTGATACTGGTGATGAATCACTAAAGTTGATTTAATTCCATTGAATACACTTAAAAAAGTGATGTCCCAGTTTTATTTTAAATGCTAATGTTCATAATATGGAAATTGAAATGAACTGAGTGATGGTCTGAATTATACTGGTTATCTCCATTCCAGCCGGCTGGAAAGGGAAAGATAGGAAAGGCACATGTGAGAGATTTTTCTAGGCCAGATATGGAAGTGTGCATGTTTGTCCACTAGCTAAAATTCAGCATAGTCTTACTCATGGAGAATAAGAAATATGATCCAACTACATGCCTACAAAGCAAAAGAGAATGTAGATTTTGGTTACCAACAGGCAGTCTGTAGCATAATTACCTAAATACAGCTTTATTGTGCTGTATTAGCACTGGCAGTTGGCATGAGGCAGAAACCAATGAGCTTGAATATTAGTGAAGGTTTCCTGTTACAGTCACTCTTCCATTCTGTGTTTATCTATGGCTATCAAGTATTTATTGAGGTCTATGTATGCACTGTGCTGAGACTATGGGAACTATAGAAGAGCTTATAATGGTTAGGCAGACAAAATTGAATTCAAGTAAAACAGTCAATAATGGAGTAGTTGCTAAGTTGCATGGTATAGACTAGGTGATGTAAAAGGAAAGAAAAGAAATTAGTCCCAATATTTCCTTTATTCATTGTTCAGCAAATATTTATGAATGCCTACTGTGTATCAAGGGCTGTGCTCTTTGGGAAAAAAGTAGAGAGCAGAAATAGACACATGTAACCTAAAGTCATTGGAGGTATGGGTAGGAATGTGACAGAAAGGAATCAAATAATTATAAAAACAGAGAATTCCAAAATTAAGATAAGACGCATGACATGAGATCCTATATAAGGAGATTCAACCAAAGTAGGGATGATTAGAGACAGAATCCTTTAGCTAAGGATATCAGGAAGAATGGCTATCAACTATGAGTGAAGGACTGAAGTGTGAAATAGATATTTGCATGAGACAGTAACACACTACTCTGATTGAAATTAGTAATACTTTGGAGAGAGTGGAGAGAAAAGATAGGATTTGATTACATATAATTTTCAAAACAAAGCAAATTCAGATTTAATTTTGTCATTAAATGTTATTAAGTTTTGTTGTGGAATATTTCTGAGGCAAGAGGAGGTATAATGTATGAAAGGGAAATTTGCAAAACATTAGCAAGGCAGTATTTATATGGTGGATTCAGGACTGGTAGACGTGAATCATAAAGCTGATTCTGAATTTGTTTTGCACATATCCGGGTAGGAAGTGATATGAACAATGACAATATTGACACATTGATCATTTAAAAACAGTTTTGAGAAAGAGACTTCAGAAGTTGATAAATTTTGCTTTTGCTGTGAAAATTGCATGTTTGAGTTGGGGGGTAGTCATGGTGGTAATGAGTAAAATTTGATGTATAGGAAATCTGTTTTCCGGATAGCTTTGGCATAGGTTGTTATAAGATTAATAAAAGATGGAGATGAGGTGACTGACTACAAGTTGTAGGCGCCATTGATCAGTTGCCTGAATTTTTATTTTGTGCAGAGCTCCTCACACCAATACCCATTATCCAGGATGAAGGAGTGGAAGGAATAAATGACTAAGAGATTATTCTCTTTTCTGTGTCATATATTGGTTTTGTTTTTTTGCTTTTGTTATGTTGATGGAATACCTATGGAGTTATGTAGTCATGTTTGAAACTCTTTTTACTATAGACATTTTAAATATATTAAAAAGTTAGAATAGCGTAATTAACCCTTTATCTAACTTTGTAATTATCAACTTACCTAGTTCTCATTTATAACCTCACCCTTGCCTTTTTTTAAAAGTAAGTCACAGGCCTCCCCGGTGGCGCAGCGGTTGAGCGCTGGGTTGCGAAGCTGCCCGCGGCCTCTGCGGTGCCGGTTCGATCCCCGGCTGCTCCCCGGCCACCGAAGGAGGGTCCCACATGGCGCGCAGACCTCTGCTGCCGCCCGCTGCTCCCCTCAGCAGTGTACTTCGGTCCTTCTGCCTGCTCTGCTCCCCGCTCTGGCTCTGGTGAATTCTCTCACCCTCCCGCGCTTCTGACTGTACCCAGTGCATGTATAAACAAAAAAACGAACAAACAAACAAATAAATAAATAAAATAAAACATGCCTCTATAAAAAAAAAAATAAAAATACTTTAAAAAAAATAAATAAAAGTAAGTCACGTTTCACCTGTAGATATTTGTCTGTGTACATAGTATGTACATAAAAAATAGCATGTACATAAAAGATAACAGCACTGACATTCCTTTAATGTCTTTAGCTATCTAGGTAATTCACATTTCCTCAGTCATCTTATTTATTTTTATACTATATGAATTGGGATGCAAATAAGTTTGCATATGTCTGATATTTCTCATAGTTTCATTGTCTCACCTTTTTTCCCTTGCCTTTTTTTTTTTTTTTTATCCAGGTAAATTTTTATTTTAAGAAAAAAACAAAGGAAAGGTTCTTAAGTTTTAAAAACCTTTGGTTTAGTAAATATTGATAGCTCCTTTAATTCTTTGTGGACCATTTATTAAAACTAGAATAAGTAGTTCAGAATTGATATTTTTTTTTTAAATAATAAATTTTATTTTTATATTCCCCCATACAATTGCAAACGCCCCATTCTGACCCCAATCCTTCCCCTCCCACCCCCCACCCCCCAAAAACTGTCTCTGGTTCATAGTTTTCTGTTGATTTTGATTTTCACTTTCTTATATTCATTTTCCTGGTCCCTTATTTAAGTTCTCTAGATTCCTGCTATGAGTGAGACCATCCGGTATTTTTCTTTTTCTTTTTGGCTTATTTCGCTGAGCATGATCCCTCCCTTGCCTTTTTTTTTTTTAAATAAAATTGGATTGTTTAAATCCTATAATTTTTCATAGTTTGGATTTTGCTGCTTGCATCCCTGTGGTGCTGTTTAGTGTCAAGAATATTTGGAACCCAGATAACTTCTTTTTCTTTAGACTTTACTATGTTTTTCAGATTTTTTTTTCTAGTCTGTGGCTTGTCTTTTTGTTTTCTACACATTGTCTTTTGCAGGGCAGAAATTTTTAATTTTAATGGAATTTGACTTAGTAATTTTTTTCCCTCACAAATCATGCTTTTAATGATATGTGTAAAAAATCATTGCCAAACCCAGGGTAACCTATATTTTCTCCTAGGAGTTTTATAGTTTTGTATTTGTTTTAGGTCCATAATTCATATATAAAGTGTAAGATATGTGTCAAGATTCAACTTTTTGCATGTGGATGTCCTGTTGTTCCAAAATCATTTATTTGTTGGGAAAACTGTCCTTTTTCCATTGAATTACCTTTGTTCCTTTGTCAGAGATCAGTTGATGGTATGTGTGTGAGTATTTTTCTGTGCTCTTCTGTTTATCAGTCAGCTGATTAAAGATCTCACATAAATTTGTATTTTATAAATTATTCATATCTTTGTGTCTTCTAGACTCTTCTATGAATTCTGATGCCCATTGTATTTTTTTTCCCCTTGTGCACTTAAAAAATGCCTTTAGCATATTAAGGAAATTATTGCTTTGTTTTCAGTGTAGTTAAATACATTTTTCCCAGCTGATTGTGTGTTTTGTTTTTGGTTTGTTTTTTTGGCATATAATTTATACATTAAATTACCAAAATATCTTGGTGTCATCATGTATAAGTTTTGAGTTTTTAAGTCATGTTTAGGTAATTCTTTCTTACTCTAATATTTTAAGATATTCCTCCATCAAGCTTTATTATTTTATTTCATGTGTAATATTCCTTTCTTGCAAGTTAAATACAATAAATTTATTCTTGTTTTTTAAACTTTATGAAATATTTAAATTAAAATTAGTTTCTATATCACTTTGATTCTGATTCCAATAACCCATCTTAGAAGTTGGATCTGTTTTCTCATCATGGTAAAATATAAACATAAAACCTGATGTCTTGATCATTTATAAGTATACAGTTTAGTGGTATTGTATTCATATTGTACATTCATATTGTAGCAAGTGGATTGATGTGGCTTCCATTTCTAGAGCTTTTTCCATCTTGGAAAGCTGAAACTCTGTACGTATTACATGATAACTCCTCATTCTTCCCTGCCTCCCAACCCTTGTCTCTGATTTGACTACTCTAAGTACTTGGCATAAATGCAATTATAAAGTATTTGTTCTTCTGTGGGTGGCATATTTCACTTAGCATAATGTTCTTAAGGTTCACAAGCAGTGTAGCATATGTCAAAATTTCTTTCCTTCTTATAGCTGAATAATATTACACTGTATGAATATTTATCTGTTAATGGACACTTAAGTTGCTTCCATGTTTCAGTTTTAGTGAATGATGATCTCTTTGAGACCCTGCTTTCCATTCTTTTCAGTGTATATCCAGAAGTGGAATTTCTGGATTGTAGGGTAATCCTTTGTTTAATTTTTTAAAATTTATTTTATTTATTTATGCATACAAGAACTGGGGTATAGGCCAGAGGTGTGGGGGGTGAGAGGATTCACCAAAGACAGAGTGACAAGCAGAACAGGTGGATCTACTGAAAAACACTGCTGAGGGAAGCAGCAGGTGAGACAGGAGAGGTCTGCTGCGCCATGTAGGTTAGCTCCCTGGCCGGGGATTGAACTCATGCAGCAGTGGCTGCCGATAGCTTGATAGTGCTATATGTATTGCTGAGACATTAACCTTGCGCCACCTCTGAGGCCCATGTGTTTAATTTTTTTGAGGATTAAGTTTGGGATTAAGATAATACAGACTTAATTTTTCTGTGAGGGAAATCTCTATTTTTTTTAAAACATTATTAAGGAATGCTTCAATTCCTGATTTCAAACTATATTGTAAAACTATAGTAATCAAAGCATTGTGGTTTTGGTATAAGTAGAGATGGACAAATAGATCAATGGAATGGAATAGAAAAGCCTAGGAGTAACCCCATACTTATATGGTCAATTAATTTATGACAAAGAAGCCAAGAATATACAATGGGAAAAGGGCAGCCTCTTCAACTGAAGAGCCAAATGCAAAAGAATGGATCTGAAATATTATCGTATAGCATGCACAAAAATCAACTCAAAATGGATTAAAGACTTCAACATAAGACCTGAAACCATTAAATTCATAGAAGAAACCATAGTTGGTAAGCTCCTTTACATTGGCCTTAGCAATAATTTCTGTGTTTGACAGCAAAATCAAATAAAACAAAAGCAAAAATAAACAAGTGGGATTACATCAGCTAAGAAGCTTCTGTACAGCAGAGGAAATCATCAACAAATTGAAAAGGCAATCTACTGAATGGGAGAAAATATTTGCAAATTATATATTTGATAGGAGTTAATATACAAAATATATGAAGTACTCATACAACTCAATAGCATAGAAAGCAATCAGTCTGATTAAAAAATGGGCAAAGGATCCAAATAGATACTTTTCCAAAAATGAAATACAAGACAGGTGGCCAGCAGATATGAAGAGATCCTCAACAACATTAATTATCAGGGAAATACAAATCAGAACCACCACACATCTATTAGAATTGTCAAAAAGACGGGCCTCACCTGGTGGCGCAGTGGTTGAGCGCTGGGCTGCAAAGCTGCCCGCAGCCTCTGCAGCGCCGGTTCAATCCCTGGCTGGCGAGGGTCCCACATGGCGCGCAGACCTCTCCTGCCATACCCAATGCTCCCCTCAGCAGTGTATTTCATCAGTCTGCCTGTTCTGTTCCCCGCTCTGGCTCTGGTGAATTCTCTCACCCTCCTGCGCTTCTGACTGTACCCAGTGCTTGTATAAATCAATCAATCAATCAAAAAAAAAAAAAAGACAAGAAATAACAATTATTGGCAAGGATGTGAAATAAAGGGAGCCTTTGTTTATTATTGGGGAGAATGTAAATTGGTACAGTGACTATGGATTGTAGTATGGAGGCTCCTCAAAAAAAAAAAATAAATAAAATTGCCATATAATTTAGCAGTTCCACCTTAGGGTATTTATCTGCAAAAAATGAAATTGCTATCTCATTCTTCACCCCCAAGTCTGCAGCATTATTAACAACAGGCAAAGCATGGAGACTACCAAAGTGTACATTGCTGACTGGATAAAGATGTGGTATACACATATATAATGTAATATTATCAGTTATAAAAAAAAGGAAACTTCGATTTACAACAACATGAATAGACTTTGAATGAGAACATGGATAGAATTTGAGGGCATTAGACTAAGAGAAATAACTCAGAAACACAAATACTATTTGATATATTGTATAAGCACCTGACAGTTAACTTTTATGACAATTAACTTATAATCCAAAAGCCTGACAGTAAGCTTTTGATTACTAAGGCATCCATCTAGGATAAATATATTATCAGCTACACAGCTAGAAAAAGAGCTATATCATCCTTCCCATGAAGTTCCTCTCCCCCCTGCCTTTTTATAAAAAGCTCTGACTTGCTTTGCCATTCTTGCACTTTAATCTCCACTATTATGTTTTAAATTCACCAGTAGTATGAACCCAAAAAACCCTAACGGCAACCCCAATGAAAGCAGATCCTCAGGTCCACACATACGCTCTCTGGTCACCTCACTGTAGGCTTTACTTCTCCCACCCCACTCCCTTTCCTTGGGTGTACTCTCCAGGACCTTTGAGTAATAAACCGTTTCTTTCAGAGTTTTGAGATATTTGTTGCTGAAGTACATCTTGCAATCACAACAAGAACCACAGGGGACTGCTCACCATGACACTGGCTCCAGTCAGCGAAATGTTGAGGGCGCATGTGAACACTCCCAGGCAAAAATATCTTTTATATGTGGAATCTAAAAAGCAAACCTTTCAGGGCCTCCCTGGTGGCACAAGGGGTTATGATGCAACCGATGAAGCTGTCTGCAGCCTCTGAAGCATGAGTTGATCCCCCGGCCAGCCAGGGAGCAATCCACATGGCGCAACAGACCTCTCCTGACTTGCCTGCTGCTCCCCTCAGCAGTGTACTTCAGTCAGTCTGCCTGTTCTGTTCCCCACTCTGTCTCTGGTGAATCCTCTCAACCCCCACACCTCTGGCCTGTACTCCAGCTCTTGTATGTATAAATAAATAAACCTTTAAAAAAAAATAAAAAAGCAAACCATTCCAAACCAACCTTTCCAAATTCAGATACAGAGAATAGAATGGAGGTTGCCAGAGGTGTGGAGTGGGGTGTGTGTGAAATGTGTGAAGGTAGTCAAAAGGTACAAACTATCAGTTATAGGATAAATATATCATGGGAGCATAATGTGTATAATCACTGCATAATGATGTAGTTAATATTGTGTATTTGAAAGCTCTTAAGACAGTAGATCCTAAAAGTACTCATCACAAGAGAAAAAATGTAGCTGGTGATGGATTTCAGCTAACCTATATATTGTGACCATTTCATAATATATATGTATATCAAATCATTATATAACTAAAATCAATACAATGTTTTATATGTCAATTGTATCTCAATTTTTTAAAAAAAGACAAGTTATTTCTATAAAATTATGCCAAAATTAGCTCCTAGTTATCTAGATTCACATCTAAGTTATATCCTATGTAGAAATGCTTACAAATTGCTAATTTAAGACATACCACAACTAGGACTTTCATTGTGCAGGTTGCTTGGGATTCATTATGTTTGTTCTACCACATAACCACATACATTCACTATTCTTTATAACAAATTCTGTGAAAAACTGTTTCCTGTATGTGTTGACATGACACTCTGTGCCCTTCCTTTGGCACCAATTCGGTATACACACATTTTTGAAAGAATAGAAAAGTTTCCCTGCCAAGGAAATAATGTTACTTGTTAAATAAGTTTGGGAAACACCATATACCCGTATTCTAGAAGAGCATAATACTTGTTAGTATATTAAAGGCTCTGAGAAGTCCCATAGCAAAGACAATGCTTAACTTTGGTTACCATAGGGTTTCAAAAATTTATTTGACAAAACTAAGACATGTCATGTAACATCAAATCCTGAAGAGCAATGTTTAGTGAAACAAATGCAATTTAGTAAACATATAACCAACATTAAGAAAAGTATAATTCTGATTTTGCAGTATATAAATACCTTCTTAGTGTCTGTTTGAAACAGCACAATTTGTGCATGTGTCCCAAGCACTATACATGTTTCATATAGTGATAATGTTTTATACAAATAGAGAAACAAAGGTATAAAGAAGCATTGTGTTGTTTAGCAGAACATATACAAGAGTGAATCAGACATGTGCAAAGGTTTCTCAGTCACATTTACAAACAAAACCAAATGCAAATTATTTTTAAAAGGGCAATTAATATGGAGCCTACAATTCAACATTTTTGCATATTAGTTGAAGCATATTTATGTTTATATAACATCTCCAGCTTCACCAAATAAAAAAGAATTCTCATTTGCAGACTAAAAAGAGTAGTCTTTTTTTTTTTTTTTTTTGGTAAATCTTCATTTAAGCAAGGGCTTTTAGCATCTGCTAATTGGATAATAATAGTCAAGGAAATTTTTCTGAAGTATAAGATTATTATACTAATCTTTAAATAGAAATTACTTAGGAGGAAATAGTACAAATAAAAAAAATCTTTTCAAGTCCATATTTTTGAGAGCAGCCACTAATAAGTGTTAATGTTGCGATTTTGAATTAAAGATAGTTGCTTTTTAACCCAGCTGTTAAGGTTGTTGACCAAGAAGTAACTATAACTGATGATGTTTATTGGATGCTTGTCTATATAATAGGATATGTTTAGACTGACATTCACATGGAGTTTCTCAGGCCACTTTACTACTTAAAGGAAGGGACCACCTGGTGAATTCTCAAAGCCACAGTATATTAAAATGCTTTCCTTTGTGCAACTTTTATATACTATTTGGTGTTTTAAGTATTTAAAAAAATGCAGTTTAATCACTTGTTGCCAAGAGTTAGGATAGAGAGGAATATGAGAATAGAGTGTCTTTGTGATGATGAAACAGTTTTGCATCTTGATGGTGTTATGTTGGTTATATGAGTCTGTGCAATTCAGTATACATATAAAAAAGGTGGGGCCTGGTGGTGCAGTGGGTTGAGCGCAGTGCTGTGAAGCTGTCTGTAGCCTCTGCAGTGCCGCTTTGATTCCCAGCTGGCCAGGGAGATACCCACATGGCACAGCAGACTTCTCCTGTCTCGCCTGCTGCTCCCCTCAGCAGTGTATTTCAGTCAGTCTGCCTGTTCTGTTCCCTGCTCTGTCTCTGGTGAGTCTTCTCACCCTCCCGCACCTCTGGCCTATACCCCAGCTCTTGTATAAAAATAAATCTTTAAAAAATAATAAAAAAAAGAATAAAAGGCGTATATAAAAATGGTGAAATCTGAATAAGGTCTTTTCTGTAGTTAATAGTATTGTACCAGATGGCAGTTTTCTGATGTTGGTAATGTTCTATGGTTATGTGAGATGTTATTCTATTAGGAGAAGCTGGGGAAAGGAAACACAGGAACTCACTTTTGTAATTTCTTGTGAGTCTAAAATTATTTTAAAGTAAAAAGTATTTTTTTAAAGATTTATTTATTTATACAAGAACCTGGGTACAGGCCAGATGCACGGGAGGCAGAGAGGATTCACCAGAGACAGAGCGGGGAACAGAACAGGCAGACTGAAGAAATACATTGCTGAGGGAAGCAGCAGGTGAGACAGGAGAGGTCTGCCGTGCCATGTGGGACCCTTGCCTCCTGGCCAGGATCGAACCTGCACTGCAGAGGCTGCGGACAGTTTCACAGTGCGGGGCTCAACCACCTGCACCACCAGGGGAGGCCCTAAAGTAAAAAGTTTTTAAAGTACTGCTGTATACTTAAGTGTACTGATTAAAAAATTACTTTTCATGTTTCTTAGAGGCAGATATGAAACTTTAGTTCTTTATAGTTCTTGAGGACTCAGTGCTATTTACTTTTATTTAGTTATTTAATAACATTATTTAAGCTGATATAACAGTAGGAGTATTACAATATCTTAGTAAAGAGAATAGGCTTTGGAGTTGGATCTGGTTCAAATCTTGGCTTTATTGTTTTTTAGCTGTGTGATTTTAGGGAAGTTACTTCATCTCTCTGAGCCTCAGTTTGCTCATCATGAATGAGTGATGATATAACTAACACTGAGCATTGTAATATGTGATGAATTATTATTTGCACTTTATATAATTTAACTTATTTAATCCTTACAACAAACTTCACATCTTTAGATGAGGAAGCTTCCGCATAGGGAGGTTTAGTTACTTAAACAGTCATGCAACTAGGAGTTGTTGGAGTCCAGGCTAAAAGCGAGGCAGCCTGGATTCTCTGTTTAGCTATACAGAACTGGCTGGTTGCAGACCACCCGTCGCACCAAGTACAACTAAAAAGCAGAGTAAAACATATTTTAATAAGTTGTTGGAAGGCATTAAAGACTTGCCACGGTAGCTAGGACCTCAGAGACTACCATCCAAGCTGAGGGGAACCTAGAGAAGTGAATCTCATGTACAGTACACAAGGGTGGGGCAGGAGTAAATGGTGCTAGTGATCTATGGTTCTTTCATTGGGTGGTATATAAAATACTGATTTAATTCCTACCTTGTACACTGTAATTTCTTTTTTTTTTCACTTTTTATTTATTTTTAAAATTTTTTTGCATTGTTCATTTTTAAACAATATTTGCTTCCCCCCACCCCCTCAGGTGTAGTCCCCATAGAGTTTCCTTCACCAGTGCACCTGAGCACCCTCACCTCAGTCCCCTGTGCTCCTCCCACCCTCCCTCTGATCCCTCTCCCTCCTCCTCCCCTGCAGGATGTCTCTGATTCATAATTGTCTGTTTTTGCTTTGTTGTGTTTTGTACTGTTATTATTTTTTTACACTGATGTCTTATTTGGTTCCCCTATATTCCTGCTATAAGTGAAACCATGCGATATTTTTCTTTTTCCTTCTGGCTTATTTCACGGAGCATAATTCCTTCTAGCTCCATCCACGTTGCTGTGACTGGCATGAGTTTATCTTTTTTTGATTGCTGAATAATTGTGTATATATACCACATCTTGATCCAGTCATCTATTTTTGGGCATTAGGGTTGTTTCCAGATTTTACCTATTGTAAATAGTGCTGCAATAAACATAGGGGTGCAAGGGGTACAGGTGTTCTGTTGAATCAATGTTTTTGTGTCCTTTGGGTAGATCCCTAAGAGTGGAATTGCTGGGTCCTATGGTAGCTCCATTTTTAGTAGACCAAGGAACCTCCAGACAGCTTTCCATAGTGGTTGGACCATTTTGCACTCCCACCAGCAATGTAGGAGAGTTCCTTTTTCACCACATCCTCTCCAACATTTGTGTTTTTTTTTAAAGATTTATTTATTTATTTATACAAGCACTGGCTACAGTCAGAAGCGTGGGAGGGTGAGAGAATTCACCAGAGTCAGAGCGGAGAGCAGAGCAGGCAGACTGACAAGTACACTGCTGAGGGGAGCAGCGGGTGGTCTGTGCACCCGCTTGAGAGAGGTCTGCGCAACATGTGGGACCCTCATCCCGTGGCTGGGATCGAACCAGCCCTGCGGAGGCTGAGGGCAGCTTCACAACCCAGAGCTCAACCGCTGTGCCACTGGGGAGGCCCTGTTGTTGTTGTTGTTTTAAGGTTTATTTATGCATACAAGAACTGGGGTATAGGCCAGAAATGGGTGGGCAGTGAGAGGATTCACCAGAGACAGAGTGGGGAATAGAACAGGCAGACAGACTGAAATACACTGCCAAGGGGAACAGTGAGCGAGACGGGAGAGGTCTGCTTCACCATATGGGTTATTCCCTAGCCAGCCCGGGATCCAACTCCTGTTGCAGAGGCTGTGGATTGCTTCATAGTGCGGTGCTTAACCCCTTCCGCCACCAGGGAGGCCCTTGCCAACATTTGTTATTGATAGTTTTTTCATAGTGCCATTCTTGCTGGTGTAAGGTGGTATCTCAGTGTGGTTTTGATTTGCATTTCCCTGATGATAAGGGATGTTGAACATTTTTTTATATGCCTATTGGCCATTTACATTTCCTCTTTGGAGAAATGTCTTTTAAGTTCTGCCCATTTCTTGACTAGAGTGTTTCCTTTGTTTTTGTTGAATTGGTACACTGTAATATCTAAGGTGACCCATGAAGTAGTAGTAGCGTAGTATATAAATAATAAGCTAATACAGGGCCAGGGGATGAAATAATAAAATATTTAGCCTGAAAGGAGGGGAAAAAACAAGAAGAGGATGGATGAATTAAATATAAAGCAGTGTAATGACAAATTTAAATCTAGATATTTAAGTATGTTAGGGGTGATCAGACATACAGTGGTTAAAAATAAAGTCATATCTGATTTTTTCTAAAGATTTATTTATTTATGCATACAAGAACTGGGGTACAGGCCAGAGGTGTGGGGGCAGGGGGTGAGAGGATTCACCAGAGAGAGTGGGGAGCAGACTAAGCTGATCTACTGAAATACACTGCTGAGGGGAGCAGTCGGCGAGGCAGGAGCGGTGTGCTGTGCCATGTGGGTAGCTCCCTGGCTGGTCGGGGATTGAACTTGTGCTGCAGTGGCTGAGGAAAGCTTGATAGCTCTGTTTTTAACCCCTGCACCACCAGGGAGATCCCCATATCTGATTTTTTTTTAAAGGATTCAGTTATTTGCAGGTTTTATAACTTGTAGCTTGAAGTTTAGGATACAGAAATATTGAACGTAAAAAAGACGGAAAAGGGGCCTCCCTGGTGGCGCAAAGGGTTAAGACGCGACCTATGAAGCTAACCTCAGGCACTGTAGCACGAATTCGATCCCTGGCCTGGGAGCAACCCATGTGTGCAGCAGACCTCTCCTGACTCGCCCGCTGTTCCCCTCAGCAGTGTATTTCAGTTCATCTTCCTGTTCTGTTCCCCACTGTCTCTGATTAATCCTCTCACTCCCCCGGCCCCTGCACCTCTGGCCTGTACCCCAGCTCTTGTATGCATAAAAATAAAATGAATCTTTAAAAAAAAAAAAAAAGATGGGAAAGGTATACAGTTCATACTTAGCTAATAAACCTCTCCTCTTGGATCATGCTGTACCTCACTCTTAATACAATTGCTAGATTTAAATCAAATAATCTTACCTAAGAATTTTTAAAAGCACTGTCCTCTATGCATATTAAGTATCTGGTAAATTTAACTATTTTGTTTTGAGGCACCTTGTTTCCTGAGATACTGTTTTTTTCCATTTTGAGCTGATATAACGAGGATATTGTACATTATTTGCCTTCATAGGTTGCTTGATTTTTCAGTAACATCCATCTGCAGACATTTTATCCTTTTTCTTAAGCTTCACTGTTTTCATGTAACTCACAACTTAGGTTGTTATCTCTTTATTTTAAATCTGCTTTGTGGTGCCTCTGTTGAATGATAATATGTGTCCTATTTTATGCTGAAGTAATATCCTTTATTACCTGTAGAATTTTGTAACTAAGTGATCTGTCGCTCTTTTTTTTCCCTGAGTTTTTGTGAAAGTGTTCAAGTTCTTTGGAATTATTATTTTGTAAATTATCTCCATAATGTATATAGATTTCTTCTATCATGTCAATTGTACTTTAGCATGAGGACATTTAGAAGAATAGGTGGGATATAATTCTTTATAAAATAAAGCTATAGAACTAGAGAACAATTATGTCTGGACCTTTGCATTCTATGACTCTGTTATATGTTAGGTAAACATCCTTTGGGAGACATTTTAAAAGACTTGTTCTGCTTTGCCTCTGATGTTTCATTTAGCTTGTTGGGAAGTAATAATGCTTTTTGTCAGACTGAAGGAAAGGACTGAAAATCATTTAAGTGATTTATAATTGACTCAGATCTGAATCACCTAAAACTAGTTTCCCTAAACAACCAAAATTGGGACTGAATTTGTACTCTTTACCCATATGTTAGCTGGCACATTTGTATCTATGGAGTTTTGTAAGTCTTTTAGAATTGGCTTAATGAGAGTATAAGTTGGGGTTTTTTTTCTTCTTTAGAACATGTGAAAATGAAATTTGTCATAATTAATTTGGTGGTTAGCAGTAGAGCCAAATATCTGTATCTTGTTTTGATGTTGATGATGAGGCTTAATTCTAGCTGTTTAAAAATAATCGTTTGCTTGATATTAACAAAATTGTAAGTTCTTGTAATTTAAATAATGATTTCTTTATAGCAAGTCATCTGACCTGGACTATCAAGGAATTTACGAGAGATGGAAGACTTGACTCATCTATTTTGGTTTCATTCTTGTATTCATTACTATTCTCATTTCTCCTTGAACAAGGTGTTCCTTCAGCAGCTTTGATGAAATACTGGAATGTACTTTTTTACTTGAGCGATTTTCATAAATTAAAAGTTGGAAAGTTAAATCCCAGATTAATGATAACCATGTTGTATTATTTAATAGGCAGTGAAATCAGCTGTGCAAACCATCACTGTTGGAGGTGTGAACACATCACAATTTAAGACAATTATTCCTCTGGCAACTGCTCCCAATGTTCAGCAGATTCAAGTGCCTGGAAGCAAGTTTCATTATGTCCGACTTGTTACTGCCACAACAGCCAGCAGCTCAACACAACCAGTCAGTCAGAATCCCAGTACAAACACTCAGCCTCTTCAGCAAGGTTAGTAGCCATTTCTTAAAAACAGTAATTGAAGTTTTGAACATTTGATAAAGAACGTTAGACCTTTTTTGCTTAAGTCCTGCTTAAGTATTAAGTTTGAATCAACAGCTAGTGCAGAGGCTAGTGAAATGGAATCATAGTTGGATAAACTAGAATATTTCATTCTGCTAGGCATTATCTTTAGTTTGCGAGTAGCCATTTTATTACTGCTTTAAAGACCTACCTTTTTTGCCAGTGGGATAGATTTACATGGACCAAATTATTTATCTTATTTTCTTCCTTTTTTTGAAAGATTTATTTATTTATGCATACAACAACTAGGGTACAGGCCAGAGGTGTCGGGAGTGAGGGGATTCACCCGAGACAGAGTGAGGAGCAGAACAGGCAGATCTACTGAAATACACTGCTGTGGGGAGCAGTAGGCGAGACAGGAGAGGTCTGCCGTGCCATGTGGGTTAGCTCCCTGCTGATAGTTTCATAGTGCTGAGACTTAACTCCTTGTACCACCAGGGAGGCCCTATTTATGTTATTTTCTTTTCTTTTTTTTTTTTTAAGATTTATTTATTTATTTATACAAGCGCTGGGTATAGTCAGAAGCGTGGGAGGGTGAGAGAATTCACCAGAGCCAGAGCAGAGAGCAGAAAAGGCAGACTGACGAAGCACACTACTGAGGGGAGCAGCGGGCGGCAGGAGAGGTCTGCGCGCCACCCTTGCCCAGCAGCTGGGGATCGAACTGGTGCTGCAGAGGCTGCGGGCAGCTTCGCAACCCAGCGCTCAACCGCTGCGCCACCGGGGAGGCCCTATGTTATTTTCTAAACTGTGAAGTCACTTAATAGGATCTGAGTTACCCAAGGTGTAGATGAAAAGCATTTTATGTCCTATACTTATTTGAATCTATAGTTGTTAATAAAAAGTGATGAAAATGATCTGTTACCTTGCTTAGTTGTACTTTTCCTAGAGGACATTTCTGTGGTCCTTCCATTTTCTGTCTGTGTTTAACCCTTAGTACCATAGACTCACATACATAACCTTTCCCTGTATTTATCTACTTGTTAAAAAATTGAGTGGTGCGTCAGGATCAGGACAGATTGTAGTTTAGGACCTAATTTTCTTTTTTGGAAGATTGCTGCATATTCTACCTATGTCAAAAAGCAGTTGATGGCAAGTGAATGATTTGTTGTTTACTGATTGTAAACAGAAGAATGAATGACCACTTGTTTACTCTTTCTTTTTTATTAAGGGATCAAAAGTTGGAGCTTTCCATTGCCCATAGCTAGCTTACCTAAGGGAACTGACAGAAAAATCCTATTTTTTTTTAATTCTTTTTTTAAAGATTTATTTATTCATTTACACAAGATCCGGGGTACAGGCCAGATGCGCGGGAGGGTGAGAGGATTCACCAGAGACAGAGCGGGGAACAGAACAGGCAGACTGACGAAATACACTGCTGAGGGGAGCAGCGGGCGAGACAGGAGAGGTCTGCTGAGCCATGTGGGACCCTTGCTGGCCGGCTGGGATCGAACCAGCGCTGCAGAGGCTGTGGACAGCTTCACAGTGCGGTGCTCAACTGCCTGCGCCACCAGAGGAGGCCCCCTATTTGTGTTTTAAATTGCTGATGCCAGAAAACACAGGATGCATGAGGGAAACAGTATTTTAGTGTGTGGTCTATTAAAATTGGACATACCAAGTAATTACATTTTCTAATTTTTTTTCCTTTATTGAGGTACCATTGATTTACATCCTTGTTAGTGTTTTTAAGTATACAGTTTCCCCCTTTAGGTGTAGTCATCTTAGTGCATCTATCACCAAAGAACCCACAGTTTCCCACCAAAGTCTATTTTTTTCTCACCCCACTCTCTTCCCACCACTCCCCTCGTCTGGATGCCTCAGTTCTATGGTCCACTTTCAAGAGTTTAAAGTTTTTCTTTCACCCTTTGTTTGATTTATGTATATTTCACATACAAGTGACAGTGACACCATCGGTATTTGTCTTTCTCCTTCTGGTTTATTTCGCTTAGTATAATCCCTTCCAGCTCCATCCATGTTGCTGTAAATGGTATTTTCTAATTCTTTAAATTGATTTTGGAAGGAACTTTTTTATAGTATTCTTAATGAGAGGGAAAAATGCAACTTATATTTTGGAGGAATGGGTTGGACATTTCATAATTCTGTTTTTTTTTTTTTAACCAGTTCTTTTTTTTCCTATTTTATGTCTGTCTTTCTGCCTTTCTTTTTCTCTACTCTTTTTGCCTCCTGGCTATGCCTACCCCCAGGCCCACCCTACTGCTTTCTGCTTCCCTACATCTTCCCTTTTTTCTGTGTGTTCTTTCTGTTCTCCCTCTCTGTCTTGCTCCGTCAAGTCTATCTTATACACCCTCTTCTCACCAACTTTCATAGATATATCAACCTTGCAATTTCCCTTATATCCACTCTCATTTTTACTTTTGTCTTTCTCTCCTATCCCATTAAAGATCTGGACATAAATAATACATGATTTTGAGGAATAATGACTTATATTTACAATTAGAGATACATTAGTAGTTACAATAGTTCATGAAATGTATTAATATGTCTTTCTAAAGGCTTAACTCCTTATAAGGATTTACTTAACTGCCAGAGGGAGTTGGGTTCATCTTGCACATTTTCTCACCAAAGACTTAAGTCAGTGTGAAAGGCTCCACCTTGTTAATTGCTGATTGCATGGAAGGTAGTACAGTAAAAGAACCCAGAAGAGTAATTAGTTAACCTCTTCACAGGGTAATCTATTAATATTTTGGTGAGGGAGGAAATAAACTTAAGAAATTAAGAAGCCTAAAACATTTGTAGGTATGGGTTCTGAAATTTGGAAGGAGGGTATTCTAAAAATATTATTATTATTATTTTAAGATTTACTTATTTATGCATACAAGAATAGGGTGTAGACCAGAGGTATGGGGGTGAGAGGACTCACCAGAGACAGAGAGGGGAGCAGAACAGGCAGATCTACTGAAATACACTGCTGAGGGGATCAGCGGGTAAGGCAGGAAAGGTCTGCTGCGCCATGTGGGTTGCTCCCTGGCCTGCCCGGGATCCAACCTATGCTGCAGTGGCTGGCGATAGCTTGGTAACACTGTGTCTTTAATCCCTGTACAAACAGGGAGGCCCTAAAATTATTATTCAGAATTCCTGCTAAAGACCAAAAAAAATAAAAACGTGCCACTATCTATGAAAAATACACTAGTAGTAATGTGGGTTTGTACTTGAAAGTTAGGAGAAGAAATCCAGACTTTGACTTAGTTATACAAACAATCTTGCACCTTTCCCTAGATATATTATAAAAGGTCTATTTTCTGGGGCCTCCCCTGGTGGCGCAGCGGTTGAGTGCTGGGTTGCGAAGCTGCCCGTGGCCTCTGCAGCGCCGGTTCAATCCCCGGCTGCTCCCCGGCCACCAGAGGAGGGTCCCACATGGCGCACAGACCTCACCTGCCGCCCGCTGCTCCCCTCAGCAGTGTACTTAGGTCCTTCTGCCTGCTCTGCTCCCGCTCTGGCTCTGGTGAATTCTCTCACCCTCCCGCGCTTCTGACTGTACCCAGTGCTTGTATAAACAAAGCAAAAACAAACAAATAAATAAAATAAAATAAAACATGCCTCTATAAAATTAAAAAAAAAAAAAGGTCTATTTTCTGATCACTTCCAATTCTGGAATGCCAGATTTCAGTTAAAACACAGCATGCAGATGCCAAGCTAATGTAAACTTATCTAGGTTTGTGTGTGTGTGTGTGTGTGTGTGTGTGTGTGTGTGTGTGTGTTTTGCATGCCTGGGGATAGCTGTACTCTCCTTGTCATTTAGCTGAGAATCATCAAAATCTCCACTTGATGTTAGAGATGCAGCATACACTCCTCCCCCATTATTTCACAGACCACCAGGAAGTTCTTGACATTCCTCTGACTGCTGTATTCTTTCAGAATCTCTGCTTTGTGTACTCACAGAACAATGACCAGCATCTCCCCTCCAAGGAACAAGTGGTGTGGGGAGTTCAGGCTTCTGTGTCCCGAGCACAAATTCAGGCTTTTATTTCTTTTGATTACTTTTAGTATTACTAAGACCAATCTACAGTGGTCATTATGTCACTAAAACTAAAATAATTGAGGAGCATTGAAACAGAACAGAGAACAATTGCAAATCCAGTATCCAGATCTCACTGCTGCTATGCATGGTTCACAATTATATACTATTTTTGTATAACAACTTTTATTGAGATATAATTCATATCTACCATAAAATGCACCCTTTTTGAACATATAATTTAGTGGGTTTTAGTCTATTTATAGATAACACAATCATTGCCATTAAGCATCCACTCTTTCTAGAGGTCTCATCTGCCTCCTCACCCTAGTTGGTCCCCTTACAGGCTCTGCACCCTGTCAAATCAGAGTACTCACTGACGTTCTTCCAGGACTCTTAACTTCTCTTTAGCCATCATCCTTCCCATCCTCACCAAAAGAAATAAATCCTGCTAGTATTGTTAACAGCCTTTCTTTCCAAGAAAATCTTTTTTTTTTTTTTGTTCTTGTTTAGTACAGTTTAGACCCCATTCTCAGTCTCTCAGACCAGGCTTTAGGCCTTTTGCATAAATAAAACCCACAGAAATATCCTTTCTATCTTCTTAAATCCCTTCCTTACATGTGGAAATGGTCAATAAACAGTATTAAAAATTGTCCTTCTTTTGGTTCAAACATACAGCGCAAGTTCCAACCCTTCTCCTGAATTTCATCATAACATTTCTCCAGATCAGGTTTCATCTCTTCAAATCACCTCATCCTTGAATTTTCTGTTAAAATGGCTATCTTTTCCCGGCCATTTAAATGCTTTTCAGTGATTTTTCCTTCCCTTATACATATTCTTCCTGCCTTCCAGCTGGGTGATAATTCATGCTGCTTTCACCTCCCCATGTCTCTTGCACCTGCCTCTTCACTCCAAGTACTGTCACCACAGATTAGACCCTGATCTTTTGTACTCTTCTGACTTTTCTTGTTTCTTGCGGCTCCATTATGTCTTTACATACTGCTACCAAATATTTTCTTTTTTCTAATAGTCCAATAATATTTCTGCACCTCAAAATTCTCAGACATTTCTCACTGCCTGCTGAATTTAAAAATATAAATGCAAATTTCTACCCTAGTGTTTAAGGTCTTCAGGAAAATGACCACAATTTGCTTTTTGCCTGTGCTTGCCCACTTTAACCATGGGTTCCAATCAAATTTGTCTGTTCATCAACATTTTGTGAATAAGCTTTGCTGTTTCCTAGGATCAAGCCTCCACTTCTTGTGCATCTGCCTCTGCATCAAATATCTTCCTCCATTCTGTCCTCTCTACAACCCACTTAGGAAACTGTGTTCTCTATACATTCATTTTTATTCCCATCCTCTGCCAGTCACATGTGTGTTCTCTCTTCTTTGGATCTCACAGCACTTTCCCTTCAGTATTTATATTATTTGGGTCTAATCTGCTCTTCGTCAATGTAATCTCTGAGCTGATGTCTTGTACTTTAGTTTCCCTGAGACTCCATTGACAATGCCATTAATTTAGTAGTAAGTTGCATTAATAACAGTAACAATAATGGTAACTAATAATGGTAACTAACATTCAAAACCAACTATTTGTTAGGCAATTCTTTTTTTTAAAAGTTTATTTATTTATGCATACAAGAACTGGGTTACAGGCCAGAGGTGTGGGGGTGAGAGGATTTACCAGAAAGAGAGTGGGGAGCAGAACAGGCAGATTGATTGAAATAGACTGCTGAGGGGAGCAGCGGGTGAGTCAGGAGAGGTCTGTTGTGCCATGTGGATTGTTCCCTGGCTTCCCCAGGGATCAAACTTATGCTGCAGAGGCTGCGGATAGCTTCATAGTGCGTGCTTAACCCCTGCACCACCAGGGAGGCCCTTGTTAGGCAATTCTAATAACTTTTCATGAGTTTACATGGTTAATCCTTATACCCTATAGGAGAGATTCTATTCCCAGATTGTAAATAAGAATATAGACAAAAAGAATTTAAGTAGTGGGTGAGTTACAGACATTTGAAAGATTGTCCTTTATAAGTAAAGATTGCTCCAAATATCAAACAAATGGAATTCTTTAAACTCTTTGATGAGGATATCTTGCATGAACTAAATGTTATAAGTGTTTTAAATACTATTTTCTATAAGTAATTTTTCCTTTTTCTTCCCTTTTTTAAAAAAGCAAAGCCAGTGGTGGTTAATACCACTCCAGTGCGGATGTCAGTTCCAATTGTCTCGGCACAGACTGTCAAGCAAGTGAGTGTCACATAAATCCTTTTCTTAGTCTTTTTCAAACTGTCAGTTTACTTTTAAAATTGAAAGCTAAAAAAAAAATAAATAAATAAAATAAAATAAAATTGAAAGCTAAGATTAATGTGCAAGATATATATATTGAGTTAGGAAGCTGTAAAATTTATTTTTGTCATTGTGGATATACTTCCTTTCTTTGTAGGTTGTTCCAAAACCAATCAATCCGACTTCACAAATAGTTACTACCAGCCAACCACAGCAGCGGCTCATCATGCCTGCCACTCCACTGCCACAGATCCAGCCAAACCTCACCAACCTGCCACCAGGCACTGTGCTGGCACCCGCTCCAGGAACAGGGAATGTGGGTTATGCAGTGCTTCCGGCACAGTATGTTACTCAGGTATAACGGGAGAGGTAGTCATTCCATTTCAAAAAAGATAATTGTTTCTAAGATGTTCAGCACTATCCCATTCTGAAACTACTCAAAACGCCTGATTCAGTATTAAAATGATTTCCTAAAATCTTGAAATTTTTTTTAATCTTGAAATGTTAACAACTTCTGAGTTTATGTATATCTAGCATTTAAAAATATACAGCATGAGTTAATATATAAGTCAGGTAACTTGGAGCTGAGAACAGTTTGGAGAGGACATGATCATGTAGATATAGGAGAAAATAAGTTGAAGTTAAAGTCAACAGCATCCAATTGGCTTTAGAAAAGACTATAATAAAGCTGCTCTCACTTGTGAATATGAAGCCACTGGCTTGTTCTTGGAAAACAGACTGTGAGATATATTTCCAGGTGTTGTTCCTTTAGTGATCAGTTCAGACACTCATCTGGTCATCTATAGAGTCAAAGCCATGTATTGTCTAGTTGATGGGCCTGGGTTAGGAGTGCTTTTAGGAAGCAGGTGGAAGTTCATCTAAGAATCAGCAAATTAACAGCAGGTTCTAAGCTTTTGACTTGATCTACTCAGATTATGAGAGAGAAAGAGAAACATCTGTGTAATTCAGTAAAGTGAACTTTATAGTATATTATGTGGCACATTAAAAATTGCTCTTGAGAATGATAATTCTCATAAATAACTTTTGGGGTAGTTTTTTTCTGTCAGTTTTATCAAAATATAATAAAATTTTAAGTATAAAAAAACTTAGTATTCAGTATTTTTATCATTTGCATTTCATGTTCAGAAATCAGTATAAAAAAGAATCTTAATTATTGTGCATGTAACTTCATTCCCTGTAACTTGTGATGATCAATATAATACTATTTTATTTGCAGTAGACACAGTCCATTTTTCTAAAGAATTGAAGTTATTGTAATACTTTCAGGGCATTCATCTAGATATTCTGATATACACACTCCTTTAAATATTTCTTTAAATTTTTAAAAATTTCTATTTTTAATGAAATTTTATAAATTTACAACACTATATAATTTTGGTGAGTACAGCTTCACACCATTTTATATGTATAATCCTCACCCACCACCAAGGTTCTCTTAACCATTTCCGTGATCAAATTGGCCCTTCTACCATTTCCTCCCACTTCCTTTCCCTCTCCCCTCTGGTAACTACCTTATTTTTCACAGTCTAAAGTACATTTTGTTGTCTAAAGTTCATTAACTTTGGCTATTTATATTCCACATGTGAGAGAGACCATCCAGTTGTTTTTTTTTTTGATAAATTTATGTGCCATGATTTAATAGAAAAGTGAACAAAGGGAATAATCCACAATTAAAAACAGAAAAATACACAACATACATACATAGAAGTGACAATATGAATGTTTGTTTCCAGAACTTGCATTCCAAGTTACTATCTACCACTCTTGGTTTGTTTCTTTCTAATACATACTGAACCTACTCAAATATACACCTTAAATTAAAAAAAAAAAAAAAAAAAAAAAAAAACCTCTCAGTTCACTGTACTTGCCTCCAAAGCAAATACACTATATCATACTTGTTCTTAAAAGGAAAACACCCTACATGCTTTACTGGAGTCTCTCATTTTTGCCTCATTTTTGCAGGGTAAAGTATTCTTGGTTGGCATTTGCTGTCTTGAGGTTTGTTGAATATGTTACTCCATTCTCTTCTTGCCCACAGTGTTTCTTTGGAGCAGTCTGAGGTTAACCTGAACGATTTTCCCTTAGAGGTTATCTGTTTCTTCCCCCTTGCCAGTTTCAATATTTTTTCTTTGTATTGATAGATCATATGATATTTCCATTTTCAAATTCCTTTCTCTTCACAGCCTTGCCAGCTCTTGTTTCTAGTCATTTTGATATAGGCCATTCTCACAGGTGTGAGTTTATAGCGTTGTGGTTTTGATTTGCATTTCCCTAAAAGTGAAGTTGAACTTTTTTTTTCATATACCCATTGATTATCTGTATGTCTTCTTTGGATAAGTGTCTGTTTAAATCTGCCCATGGAAATATTTATTTTATTTGTACCTCTCTTTATGTGTAGCTACAGCAGTCTTCATATGTGTCTATAGCAAGCAACTCTACCTTTACTGGAACACCTGGTATCCAGACCCAGGCAAGGCTTCCATTCAATGGGTGAGTATTTTGAAAATATGCTAGTTAGCTTGTTAGATCAGGTTTAAATGCAGCATCAAGTATATTTATTTCAAAATATATTTGATTTATATCCCCCCTCAAACTCAGTGTGAGCATGTCTCTATAGTACCTTTTAGTTTGAAATACTTTAAACAGAAAAGTTACAAGGATAATCAGAGAACTCTCAAATATTTTTTACTTGGATTCACCAATTTTGTCCCATTTGCTTTATTTCTCTCTCTCATCTTGACTATGTCTTTTAAGTGACCATAGGTAGTTTTTAAGTTGTTATGTTAGGTTCTTATTTCTTTTGTTTGTTTTTTATTCTGTTAATTGGTGCCTTTGTAGTAGTGGTTTAGAAGCAATGCTTAATTACATGGAACCAGTTGACCCCTCTCTTCCCAAATTTCAATTTCACACAGTCCTTTTTCGTTCAGTACCAATTGTCATTGAATCCCAGAAGTTTTGGGGAGATTTCAACTTTAGTCCATTCAGTTGGAAGACTTTTTGTGGTTTCTTCTTTAGAAACTATCAAAAACTGTAAAATATTATTTTTAAATCTCTATCTTGCTGCTGTATCTTTTCTTATTACCATATGCTTTTGAATATAATGTAAATGGAACAAATGTAGCAGACTTACTTTTATTAATGTAGCAGGCTAACTTTTATTAAAGTTAGACACTGTTTTTAAGCTTTATTTTAGAAGGAATTCCTAGATTGAAGACTTTAACTTTAAATTGGTACCTGTAATTGATTAAAATGCCTTTCTTTGGTTTATGTCTCATAGCATAATCCCATCAGAGTCTGCCAGTCGACCCAGAAAGCCCTGTAATTGTACAAAATCACTGTGTCTCAAATTGTAAGTCTTTTTCCTGTACAACTGAAAAATGCTTTTAAAAATAGTTAACTAAAAATTATTTTTTAAAAAAATGTAATCGATTTACTTTTAACTGAAGTAATATTGGGGTATCCCCATCACAAGTATTACCACCATAGTATACCTACTACCAACTCACCCATATTTCACCACCATAACAAATTTCATAAGCCTAGTAATTTAAATATATAGATGTCTAAGCACATGTGACAGTGTAAAAATACTCTTCATTCAAAAAGAGATCATTTTAGTCATCACCATAGATGAGGCATTGGCATAGGGGTTAGGGACACAGTAACTTGAGACAGACATAGTCTCTGTCCTTAATAATAACAAATTTGGGACCTCCCTTGTGGCACAACGAGTTAAGGCATAACTTATGAAGCTATCTGCAGCCACTGCAGCCCAAGTTAGATCCCTAGCCCGGGAGCTACCCACAAGACACAGCAGATCTTTCCTGACTCACCTGCCGCTCCCCTCAGCAGTGTATTTTGGTTAGTCTGCCTGTTCTGTTCCCCACCTTGTCTCTGGTGAATCCTCTCACCCCCACACCTCTGGCCTGTACCCCAGTTCTTGTATACATAAATTAATCTTTTTTTAAAAAATAACAAATTTAATCTTATTTATAACCTTTTTATTTCCTCTCTTAAATGAGATGATACTCTGAGCAGTTTAAAAATTGTCAGATGATTTGCTTATCAATACTGAGCTAAAAGATTTGATGTGAAGGGCCTCCCCTGGTGGCACAGCGGTTGAGCGCTGGGCTGCGAAGCTGCCCACAGCCTCTGCAGCACCCGTTTGATCCCCAGCTGCCGGCGAGGGTCCCACATGATGCACAGACCCCTCCTGCCACACCTGCTGCTCCCCTCACAGTGTATTTTGTCAGTCTGCTTGTTCTGTTCCACGCTCTGGCGCTGGTGAATTCTCACCCTCCCACACTTCTGACTGTACCCAGTTCTTGTATAAATAAATAAATCTTTTTAAAAATATATATATCGGGGCCTCCCTGGTGGCGCAGGCAGTTGAGCGCAGCGCTGTCAAACTGTCCACAGCCTCTGCAGCACAGGTTTGATCCCGGCTGGCCTTGGAGATACCCACATGGCGAGGCAGACCTCTCCTGTCTCACCCGCTGCCCCCCTCAGCAGGTGTTTCAGTCAGCCTGCCTGTTCTGTTCCCCACTTTGTCTCTGGTGAATCCTCTTGCCCTCCAACACATCTGGCCTGCACCCAGTTCTTGTGTAAATAAATGAATCTTAAAAAAAAAAAAAGATTTGACGTGAAACAGTTAGATGAACAGCATCGGTTTATAGAGGATTTAGAATCCTCTACATGACTATAGTTCAAGTAGGCAGGTTCCATAGTAGAATATAGCCTGTGTATTTCCTTTTCCATGATTTTGAAATAATTTATTCTGGGAACACATAAAAGTCACATTTCTTTGTGTTTCTAAATCAAAATTTGAGGAAATTTAATTTTTATCTTTGTCAATAAGTGGTTGGCAATCAATACATGTTTATTCTAAAACTAGGTGTCTCCAAGTACATGTTTCAATGCATAGATAATGCTGTTGAATCAGAACATTTCTAGTTTTAACAATGACTTTTACATGACTTATGCTAATTTTTGTATTTCAGATACTGTGATTGCTTTGCAAATGGTGAATTTTGCAACAACTGCAATTGTACTAATTGTTATAACAATTTGGAACATGAAAATGAAAGGCAAAAAGCAATAAAGGTGATGATTTTTATTTCATTTGAGTGACAAAAATTTTTCAATTGAGCCTGTTTTTTGTTTTTAAGGAAATCAAAATTAATTCCCTTTGCAATGTTTTAATTTTAATGTACTATGATTTACTTCATTTAATATTTGCTCTGTTTTGGTAGGCATGCCTTGACAGAAATCCAGAAGCATTTAAGCCTAAAATAGGAAAAGGGAAAGAGGGAGAATCAGATCGCCGTCACAGCAAAGGATGTAATTGCAAACGATCAGGATGTCTTAAAAACTACTGTGAATGTTATGAGGTGAGGTGCTGGTTGGGGAAAATAATCTAGCCATTTTTTTAAAATATTGGGCTAGCAGAAACGTCATGATGCATTTTTGCTTGAAAAACAAAAAATATGACTTTTCCGATAACCCAATAACTTTAGGATGGGCATACTATAAAAATTTACTTCAAAACTGGGAGACTTTGCTGTTGTAGTTTGACTGTATTGTCATCCCAAGGACCTTAACTTGAAGAATATCTTCCCTCCTCTCAAGCAGGACTTCAGAGAAAGGATACTTTGGTTTTGTCTTTACAGCTTGGGGGGTCTCATTAACTGATTTACCAGCTCCTACTTGTTAGTCATCACACCTGAAAATGTGTATTGATCAGTTTACTAATTTTCAATAAAAATAATGCCAAAGTGGATTAGAAAATCTACAGCAGTGCCTTAATTAAGGAGCAGTGCTACCCATGCTCCCCCATGCCAGTGGGAAAAAAAATATGTGTAAACAAACAGCCTGCATCCCATGGTGCTGTCCTGAAAGTAAAGATTTATTTTGTCCAAAATGCCAGTAATGCCCTGAGAAGAACACTGTTTTGTGGAAAACTAAATTCTTTTAAGAAGTAAGAAGTTTGCATTGTGAGCATAAAAATATAGGAAAAGAGGAATGTGGACTATTGCAAGATGAGGTTATTGGTCATTATGAGGTGATTGCACCCATTTTTCCAATTTCACCATCCCACTAAACTGACTTCTAAAATGTATGGCTCAGGCATCTTTTCTAGAGAATGTAGTTGATAGTGTGCTTTGAAAGGTCTGCTTTATATAAAATTAACAATCTAGTCATGCCCACGATTAACTTGGGTTACTGTCATTGGTTTCTTGATGTACTTGAAACTCTTTGCTGACAGTCTTTTGAATTGAGTCATTTCTGCAGTTAGCTATTCTTATAATTATATTTTCATTCTTTCAGATTTCATATTCAGGGGAGACCTTATTTTTAGTTTTGGCCTAAGGCCTACCCATCTACACTTGGTAAAATAGCACCACCAAGGATTACTCTCTCCCCTGTTGAGGCTTGCTCTGCTAAAGGAACATGTACTTGTAGTGTCTTCTCACATACAAAATGTGTCACCATAAAGAATGTGTGTACTGTATTCTCTTGAGTAGTGGATTCTAATTTACATATTTCAATGGTTACTCAAATGTAGTAAAAATAACATCTTGTTAGTCCTAAGTCAGTACAAGTGAAGATTGTGACCAAGATTATTTTCAAAGGTCTCTTAAGTAATATTTCAAAGTCCAAAATCCAGTAATTTTATCCACTGTCAGAAAAGATTGATTCTTTTGTTCGAATACCTGGTAAAATAGGTGGCTTCTATTCAAAAACCATGTCATGCATATATGCAATTAACAACAGGCAATCTTTTTTATTAAACTATCAAACCAAGTCTGGAAAAGAGAAGAGGTGGAAATTGTTGTAAAGCTGGGTAAAGAGGGCAAAGAAACCCTTTCACATATATGGCACTGAGCAATTGATAGCATATGGAATTCGAATATACATGGACTAATCATTTCATTGAGTTGGTTAACAAATCTGTGAATTAATAGAATTAGAAAAGACAGTGGACTGACTGGAAAATGTTATAAGGCCACCTCCCTGGTGGCCTAGGGCTTATATCTCAGCAGTACTGCCCAGAGGGCCCACCGTGACGGCTTGAGTTGATCTGGCCACGGAGCTAACCCACATATGGCGCAGCAGACCTCTACTGTCTTGCCCACTGGTCTCCTTAGCAGTGTATTTCAGTGAATATGCCTGTTCTGCTCCCAACTCTGTCTCTGGTGAAATCTTTCACCCCTACACCTCTAGCCTACACCCCAGTGATGGCCTGAGTTGATCTCCTGGCCAGGGAGCTAACCCACATATGGCACAGCAGACCTCTCCTGTCTTGCCCGCTGCTCTCCTTAGCATTGTATTTCAGTGAATATGCTTGTTCTGCTCCCCACTCTGACTCTGTTGAAACCTTTCACCCCTACACCTGTAGCCTACACCCCAGTTCTTCTATGCAAAAATAAATAAAATCTAAAAAAGAAAAAGAAAATGTTATAAGAGACAATCTTTGACATTCAGGACATAACAAAATGTCTAATAACTAATTTGTTGTTCCAAATGGTTAAGAAATTAAAGAACTTAGAATACACTAAATTGTGACTAGTGGTAGCTAAGTGGCTCACTATGCATCAGCTGTGATGCTGTCTCACAGTTTGAGTTGAATTGAATCAACTTTTTTGGTCCTATTGATCTGCCTCTCTATAACACATTCACCTGCCTTTCACAGTGTGTTCATTGAATGTTTGGAGTGTCCACATTATTTAAGTGGTTATATCTTTTCTTATGAACTTCCCTTCCTTTTTTTGTTCTTTCTGACCACAGGGAAAGTTGAATAGCAAAACTAAAAGGGTGCTTGAGCTTCTGAGACATTATTAGTACCTTTGTTATGGTTCTAAACACTAATCCAAATTACCATTATTGGTATCTTTTTCCCTCCTATGTCAGGGATTTAAATATATCTTCATTAGACGCTTATCAAGTGTTGCTTTATTTAGATTCCCAGACTCACAGTAACCCAACTAACTCAACCTGTATACCTATTTTTTTCCCTTTTGGTAAAATATTAGTGTATTAAAAGAAAGGAACAGAGTAAATGTTTAAGTCCTGCAATCTCGTCATGCCAGAGATTCATAATATGATCCATTTATGTTGTTAGATGCTATAGAAAAGGAGAGTAGTCATATTTATTTATCTAACTGACATAGGTTCAATGAAGGAAATGCAGCTGACAAAAGAAGCTCATATTTATTTACTAAGAATAAGGGAAATATACACTAAAGAACAAGGAGATCTCAATTCCCCTCACTCCCCAAATCAGATAGTAAATATTGAGAAGAGCTGTAACATACATTGTTGGAGGGAATTTGGGAAAGGCTTCCATTATACAGTGCTGATGAGATGTGAGGTGCTATGGTAACTTTTTGAAAAAGTAATCTGGCCAGGTCTATTAAGATTCAAATACACGTGCCAGTGATTGCAATTTGAGAAGTTTTGCTCATAGAAATAAAGGTTTAATAAACATAAAAATCATTTAATGCATTGTTTGTAGGATTCAAGAACTGGAAATAAAATAAATATCAATCAGTAGGGAAACAAATGCCCAACTGAAATGTGGCCCATAACAGCGATTAGTACCCAGCTACCAAATAGAACAAATTTATTCTATGCCGGGTGACTTGGAAGAAAGGATTCCACGAGGTAGAGCAAGAAAAGGGAGATGCAGAAAAGAGTATAAGATTTTGTAAAATCTGGAAAAAAGTTGACGTATGTATTTCTAAGTTGATAAATGTACATGTGCACAGTTTTTTTCATATACATATATATATTTTTTAAATATTTATTTTTGCATGGAAGAACTGGGGTGTAGGCCAGAGTTTGGGGGCTGGGAGAATTCTCCAGAGACAGAGTGGGGAGCAGAACAGGTAGATTGACTGAAATTCACTGCTAAGCGGAGCAGTGGATGAGACAAGAGAGGTCTGCTGCGCCATATGTGGGTCAGCTCCCTGGCCCGGGATTGAACTCAGGCCTTAGCTGGTGATAGCACTGAGACTTAAACCTAGGCCACCAGGGAGGCTCAAATACATATATTTTACATGAAAGTTCACAGTGGGTTATTAAAATAGGGAATCTGGTGAGAAGTGAGAGATAAATTCGAACTAAATATAGCATCTATTAAATATCTCTAATGTGAAATTGTATGTGGGGGGCGGGGAGGGGAGATCACCAGCATGTTAATGGTGACTTGATTAAGGTGGCTGAATTCTGGATAACCCTTAAACTTTTTTTTAGTGTTCCATTCATATTCTTTATAAAGAACATGTTATTCATGTCAGAAGGAAAACTTGTAGTGGGGAGAAGGTTGACATGAAAAGGACTCAAGCACAAACATTGTATAACCTCTCTCAGTCTTGTTCATATTCACTTAGCTCTTTAGTATTTGTCAGCAAGAGAGGTTTTCATTTTATCTTCGGTCAGTTGACTAGTTAATTCTCTTCTTTGTTGATTTTACCATGGAGTCTACTTAGTCATGTTTTTTGGTTTTTTGATGTGGAAGCTTTTCTTTTGTAAATCTTTTAGGCAAAAATAATGTGTTCCTCAATATGCAAATGTATTGGCTGTAAAAATTTTGAAGAAAGCCCAGAAAGAAAGACATTGATGCACTTGGCAGATGCTGCTGAAGTGAGGGTACAGCAACAAACAGCAGCGAAGACTAAGTTATCCTCTCAAATTTCGGACTTGCTTACTAGGCCAACACCAGCTTTGAGTAGCGGAGGAGGAAAGTAAGTCAGTATTTTAACCTTTTTTTGTAGTTTTACATCACTATACATTTTTAGTAAAGCTTCCTTTTGGGGGCAAAATTTAGTTCAGACTTTTAGTTATTGTAAAACCAGTTTTTGTATTTTCTTTCTGTTTTTGGTTACTTGTGGTATATAAAGAAATTTAAAGTTAATAGAAAAACCACTGTAGCAGTTCTAAAATGCACAGTGATACCTTAGTTCATTATGCTTAATTTGATTTCTCCCTATTAAGATGAAGTAATTATGTAATTTGACAAACCCCCAAGAAAATCAAAATTATTACACCTTCTATTAATGTCATTCATATTTTTTGTATCTTCTCACCTTCCCTTGCCTTTTTCATGTCCTTATAATACTTTTCCCATAGCTATCACAAACTATTTTACTATAGCTCCTTATTTCACTGGTCTCCTGAGTTTTGGAGTTAAAAAGCTTTATAGTGTCAGGCTGACATAAGTTTAAATACTATCAGTGCTTTGTAGCACTTTAAGAATTAGACAAGCATGTCATTTCTCTGAGCTTTTGTTTTCTTATCCTTCAAGTCACCCTTGCCACAGAGCTGAGAGGAGTACAGCATTTCTATCTCAGTATTTGGCAGGGACTATTACAACATAGTTTGCATAATTTGCTGTCTTGGATGTGTAGTAGAGTCCATTACAGTTTTCTTTGAGGGATTATTAAATGGCTTGTATTGCAAATGATATGTTATTTAAAATGCCTAAATTGAAATAAGATCCAGTGTTTTAAAAAGTAAGACTTCCTTTGTACAAAATGTATAGGTTTTAGTTTAAAAGAAGCTTACAACTGGAATGTAATTAGGAAATGGTTTGCTACGTTGACTAAATTAAGTGGAATGGGCAGTCACCTAAATGGGGATTATAATGTTTCTGGTCATCTGCTCCCAATAATCTTTCAGATTATTTAATCTTTATCTGGAGATAAAAGACATTGCTACACTAAAATATTTACAGTTATGTTTTCACTTTGGTAAACTGCTTATGATACTATATAGTATAAGAGAAAAATATGTTATAATCAAAACTGTAAATAAAAGTCATACCTGATTGTTAACAAGCTTTTTGTCTTTGAGTGACAAAAATCTAAATTTTTTTTCTGTAGTTTTCAAATATTACATAATGTGCACTACTATTATACAGTACTAGTAATCATACAATATTATTGTAATAGTCACATCCTTACAATATAAATTTGTTTTTTTACATTTTAAGATTTCTTTACTACTGGATAGCAGCCTACATCTTCAATTATCCTCTCTTGTCATAATGGGCCTTAATTTCAGACTTCATTGTTTTGTTTCTCAGCTTATATTTAATCATGACAGTTTACAGGTGACTGAGTTGCCTGGCTTTGTCTCCGAAAGGAAATCTTGATTACAGTATAGCAAACCTTAGGATAAGTTGCTCTAATATAGTACTTAATAGTTCAGGTCTTTATGAATGAAACTCCATGTATAGAGCAACGTTTGGTTTTTCTTTTATTTTTTGAAATGGAACAGTGCAAAATTTTTACAATGTATAGGACTGTGAGAAAGTGCTTTATTTTTGGTGTTAGTAGAAGATAGTGTTTTCAGTTCCCAGCATTACTCATTTCATTCATTTAGTGAATATTCTTGGTATGTCCTTGTGTGAGGCTCTGTTGTAGGCAGTAAAGAAACAGCAATAAATAAAATTGTGAATTCTTGGAGCTTACAATCATGAATTGGGAGGATGTCTGTGGTAGAAATATCTAACATGTAGAATTACATCTTTTAATTAACCTTGTTTAGGTAATAAGACATAATGTAAAAATATGTATTTCTGAACAATATTTTTGAATAATAAAACTAGGTCTAACTTTTTAAAGCTCTTTGGGATGTGCTTTGCTCATTGCACAAATTGTAATGTTCACTCTGATGGTGAATCATGAAAATGTCAATATATTTCCAAATGAAAGAATGTCATCCACTGTTATTGTGATTCAACACCATCATCATTTCCCTTTTTCTCTCAAAAATCATTTCAGATTGCCATTTACTTTTGTAACTAAGGAAGTAGCTGAAGCCACGTGTAATTGCCTTCTTGCCCAGGCTGAGCAGGCAGACAAGAAGGGAAAATCAAAAGCAGCGGCAGAACGGATGATACTCGAGGAATTTGGACGATGTTTGATGAGCGTCATCAATTCTGCAGGAAAAGCAAAAAGTGACCCTTGTGCCATGAATTGCTAACTCTTGCACAAAAGACTGACAAATGGAACTGTACAGAAAATTTAAGGTGCAGGGACACTTGATTTTCTGGAAGATAGTTTAACAATTACTGTATTGTTAATTCAGTCCTTGTGAGACCTGAAATTATAATATTGAAAGAGAAGAAATTTTAAATGAGGAAGTTAGTACATTTAAAATCTTAGTTAAATTTGCTCATGCCCCCTTTAAATTGAATTTTACTTTATGTATTATATAGATTTTTAATTTTCTTGGGTTTCTTAAGAATTAGATGTTCTATCCTTCTGATTCTATTGACAGAACATTTATAAACTGCTATAATTTATAATGTATGGTGTTGTATGGCTTTGTTCCAGTAGAAAAACCCAAAGAAGCATTGATATTACCCAATGATCCTTTGGTATTCGATCTATAATATAAGCAGGTAGAAAGTCTACATAAACAAATTCTTATGAAACATATTCAGATGACATTTTGTGTTTAGTAAAGTACTATCTTTTTAAGAAAAATCAATTTTTAGAGTGATTCTCAAATAATATCTTATTGTCACTTTGGGAATGCGGAAGAGGAAGTATCCATAAGCACACTTTTAAAATAAGTCATTTTGAAATTTTAAAAACAAAAAAATGTTAAAGGACAGAAAATAATTCTCAGTGGGCAATAACTTTCTGTAGTATGTTCTAAGAAATGCTCTGGGATGTTTTTATTTTCTTTCAAGGAGGCGTGGTATTTGAAATAATAAATTGTGAAAGTGATTCACAATGAGAGGTGCATCTGAGTAGAGGTAACATTATATCAGGTATCAAATTTGGCTTGGATGGCGAAATAAAGAATTTTGAAGCTCTAAGAAATGAATTTAGGGGAGAATTTTTCATCATTACAAAATTCTCATCATACACTTTTGAAGCCAGTGTGTAACTCTTGATGTAGTGAAACGGGCCTCCTGACATAGCTTTCAAAATTGTACTGGGAATTTTTTTTATAAGGGAAGTGTAATATGGCATTATTTCTAGCCAGTGATTTGGTAAGTGGAAAGTATGAGTGTTTTCAAATAATTACTAAAACTACAGAAACCATTTTCAGTAATTCAAAATTTAAAGCTTTATGAATTTAAGAGCCTATAATGGACTCTGAATTTTATGACAAGGAAAAAACCATGTTGAAATTCAGGCATTTTGTTAGATACCTAATCCTCAATAATTACTAGTAGATGATTATTGCATTTCCTACAAGGAATCTATAGTTGTATGTATTATGTGTGTATATATGTTCATATGAACAGCAAGGTATAGGCAATAGAAATTAAGTAATCCAAAAGAGGATTCCGTTATTCATTAAAGTGTATTTTGAAATTTGGATTTATAAAATTCCAGTGCAGTAACTTTAAATGTAGATAGTGCAAACATTCTTAGCACCTCACTCTAGTATGTTTAAAATTAAAGTTTGTATAAATGTAAATTAGTGTAAGAGGATAAAATAATATCTAATCAAGTTATTTTTCAAAAGATTACAATACCTTTTTGGTCTAAACCTAAACTTTGTTCATTTTGTACATATTCTGTGTTTAATTCTAATTGCACCTTTGTGATGTGTATTTATATATACAGTGTGCAGAAAATGTTTGTGAATTTGGATTACACTTGTAGATTATGTATGATGACATTGCTTGAGAATGTTTTGCTTGTAAAAATTTGAAGGTGCAATCAAATGCTACTAGTTTTTCTGATTATCAAGAAGCTATCTAAAGTATTAAGTGTTTTCCTTCCTGTGTAGTACTAAACAACATTTTGTATTTAGGCATTTGCATCAAATTGCTGAACAAGATTAATATCCACATTAACTCAACAATTTTAAAAGACTATTGGGGGGTTGGGTATATAATTTTTTAGCTCTATTTACATCCCAAAGTAGAAAGATTAAATTTATATTTACTAGAGCTATTCAAAGAATACACTTTTCTATATTGTAAAAACAGGACAGCAAAGTAAATCATACAGAAAATAAACATTTATACTATTCTGTAAAAAAAGTTTTGCATTTTTTCTTTAATACCACCACTTTTAACCATTTAGCATGCAAGAACTCTTTAAAAATAAGTGATTTTAAGTAAATTTGTAATTACCTTTGAAAGCACACAACAGAAATATAAATTATCATTTTGCCCCATTATGAACATAAATTGCTTTGAAATGAGAATATTTGTCTTCTTTTTTTCCCTACTGTTTCTTTCAAGGGTAGAAAATCAGTCCATTCTTTTAATGTTTGATGTTCTTATGGTGAGCGCCTTTCTTAATTTCCTTTTTTCTCAATAACAAAATGCAACCTGTAGGTCTTACCTCTTGTACTAAGTGGGAAACAGAACCTTAATGTTATAGTAAAACTATAAGGGCAGTGACTTTGGGAAGGGACAACTGCTTTAGCGTCTCCATTCTTTGATATGGACAACTGATATTTTTTGGTCTTACATAAAATATAAAAAAAAAAAAACCTTTAGAAAAAATTTTCTATTTTTATTGCTCTGTAACACAGATAGGTAAGAAAATGTATACTATGTAAATGAAGCTTCAGAACAGGACTTCCAGCCCTCCCTGTGATCATATTGCATCCCTTAAACATTTTATTAATATATAGGCATTTTGGAGCAGCAATCCGAAGGAAAGGGAAGCCAATCAACTAGAGAACTTTACTATTGGATTATTTTCTATTCTGTAAATTACTAATTAGAGCTTTTTGTTAGGTTCCCTTTAATGCACATTTTATCATTTTTTAAAAAAGATTTATTTATTTATGATTACAAGAACTGGGATACAGGCCAGAGGTGCGAGAGGTGAGTGGATTCACCAGAGACAGAGTGGGGAACAGAACAGGCAGACAGACCAAAGTACACTGCTGAGGGGAGCAGCAGGCGAGTCTGGAGAGGTCTGCTGCACCGCGTGGGTAGTTCCACGGCTAGGGATCGAACTGGCAAGGCAGAGGCTGTGGACAGCTTCGCAGCGCTGTGCTCAACCTCCTGCATCACCAGGGAGGACTGCACATTTTATCATTATAGACCAAATGTGAGCTTCATATGATCCAAGTGATTTTATTAGATGAGAGTAATAAAGGCTTTTTTTAAGATTAAAAATTTCCTTTTAAATACCAAGTTTAATGAAAGCATTAAGTCAGTTTTAGTTTCCATTGAAAAGCAGTAAAGTATATTTCAGGGTAATGTTTATTGTAAGGTCACAGACTTTAATGCTGTAATTTATTGTACTAGAAGATGAAACCTAGCAATATATTAAAAATACATCGTTACCAAGTTGGACTTAAACCAGGAATAAAAGGTTAAGCTAACTTTTTTTTAAGTCCGTGTTTCACTGTATCAACATACAAAAGAAGAAAAGCTATATGATCATCTCAAAAATTACAGAAAAATGACCTTTTGGATATACAAAATACTCAATTAGTCTGCTCAAGGGAATGAGTATTATATAAATTAATTTTTAAAAACCTAGAAAAATCATCTGACAAAACTCAGCACTCATGATTAAAATAAAAAGAAAATCGGCAAACTAGGAATGCAAGGGGTCTTAAATCTGATAAAAAGCATTTATCAACACTCCATAGCTGGGCCTCCCTGGTGGCGCAGGGGTTAAAGACAGCGCTATCAAGCTATCACCAGCCATTGCAGCACAAGTTCTATCTCCAGCAGGCCAGGGAGCAACCCACATGGTGCAGCAGACCTCTCCTGCCTTGCCCGCTGATCCCCTCAGCAATGTATTTCAGTAGATCTGCCTGTTCTGCTCCCCACTGTCTCTTGTGAATCCTCTCATCTCCCACTCCGTACCTCTGGCCTGTACCCCAGTTCTTGTGTATACATAAATATATCTTTAAAAAAAAAATCTCTATATGGGCCTCCCCGGTGGCGCAGCGGTTGAGCGCTGGGTTGCGAAGCTGCCCGCAGCCTCTGCGGCACCGGTTCGATGCCCGGCTGCTCCCCAGCCACCAGAGGAGGGTCCCACATGGCGCGCAGACCTCTCCTGCCGCCCGCTGCTCCCCTCAGCAGTGTACTTCGGTCCTTCTGCCTGCTCTGCTCCCCGCTCTGGCTCTGGTGAATTCTCTCACCCTCCTGCGCTTCTGACTGTACCCAGTGCATGTATAAACAAAAACCAAAACAAACAAACAAATAAATAAATAAATAAACATGCCTCTATAAAAAAAATAAAAAATAAACTTAAAAAAAAAAATCTCTATAATAACAGTAGCCCTTCTCCCTCCCCCATTCCCCCTGAGTAGGCCATGGAAATAAGAAGATACCTATTTGTGGTTGATGTGATAGCCTATATGGAAAAGTCAAAGGATCTTTTTTTAAAATCTGCTAGCACTAATAAGTGAAATAAGCATGATCAATATGCAAAATCAGTACAATGAACATCTGGAAACTTAAATGTTAAAATTAGCATTCATAGTAGCAACAAAAAACATGAACAAAATGTACAAGAGCTGTGCTAAATGTAAAAAAACATTAATTAAAAAAATGAAATGATCTGAAAACATACCCTGTTCATGAATTGGGAGAGTCTACATTTAGATTTCATTTCTCCCTCAATTGATCTAAGGATTCAACATAATTCCAGTCAAAATCCCAGAAGGAATTTTTGTAGAAATTAACTGATTATAAAATTTCCCTGTAAAGGTACGACTAGAATAGCCAAACATTTTTGAAAGAAAGAACAAAGGTGGAACTCCCTCCTTAATTTAAGATTTCTATGTGGCTAATCAAGATAGACCCTTGGATGAATAGAACAAAATAGAGCCATGAAATAGACCTCTTATTTTATTATTATTATTTTTTTGGACCTCTTATTTTGACAAGAGTTTATAAAAGGTTATCCACTGGAGAAGAACAGCCTTTAAACAAGTGGTGCTGGGTTATCCAAATGTAAAAATTGAACCTCAACTCATACCACACGCCAAAATTAACTTGAAAGTAGGTCATAACCTAAATGTAAAATAAAAAACTACTGAATATCTAAAAGAAATCTGTGTGAGTAAGGTTAGGCAAAGATTCTAAGAAGTATGACCCCTAAAAGAAAAAAAAAAACTGACATCAAAATTAATAATGTCTGCTTTTGAAAATACACAAAGTAAAAAAAAAGACATGGAGAAAACATATCTGATAATGCACTTTTTAGCTCCAGAATATGTAATGCTAAAAAAGAAAGCAACCAGCCTTCCCAAATATGCACAAAAGACTTGAATGGGTATTTCATGTCAGATTATGTCAATGGCAAATAAGCCTGTGAAGAGATTCTCAGCATCATTCGCCATTATGAAAATGGAAATGAAAGTCACAGTGAAATATCACTGCACACCTATTAGAATGGCTAATTCAAAACAAAACATTGCCAATACCTGTACTGGGGGAAAGGATTTTCATACATCCCTGATCAAAGTGCAGAGGGTACAAGTTTTTCCAGTTTGTTACAAAGTTAAACATACACTTACCATATGACCCATTGTGTGGATATAGTGCATTTTTATTCATCAGTTGGACATTTAAACTTTCCCCACTTTTTAGCTTTTATAGTGCTGAAATCTGTGTACAAAGTTTTTGCATGGGCATGTTTTATATTTCTATATACGCCTATCATATTTGTTGAGTCTTCCAGCAATGTTTTACCTTTTGCCAGGCTGCTTTACAAAGTGTCTTGCTATTTTACTTTCCCACAGTGTATTCAGTGTTCTAGTTTCTGTGCATTCTTGTTAATACTTATTATCTATTATCTATTTTACTATAGCCATTCTAATCTGTGTGAAGTGATATCTCATTTTTTTTTCATGGTTTTGATTTGTATTTCCCATACGATGATGTTGAAAATATATTTGTGTGTATAGGCCATTTGTATATATCCTTTGAAGAATGTGCTCGTATTCTTTACCCATTTTTAAAATTGGGTTATTTGTCCTCATTGTTATAGGAGTTCTTTTTTATTCTAATTACAACTCCTTGATCAAATATATGAATTGCAAAACTTTCTGTGAGTTTTCACTTTCTTGGTGGTGTCCTTTCAAGCACAAGTTTTTAATTTTGGTGAAATCCAATTTATTTTTGTTGCTTGCTTGTGCTTTTGGTGTCTTGGCCTACAAAACTATTGCCAAATTCCAGTCTTTACTCTGTTTTCTTCTAAGACTTATAGTTTTACCTCTTTCACTTAAGTCTTTGATCTATCTTGAGTTAATGTTTGCATGTGGATATTGAGTTATTCCAGGAATATTTGGGGATGAGTAGGAGGAATAAATTTCTGAAGAATAGCTTTTTGTTGTTGTTTTCTTCAAAGGAAAAGAGTACAAAGGTGCTGAGTAGAAATTAGAAATCACTCTGATCAAATATAAAAAAATATTTCATTTAAAAAAGTTCAATGTAAAGCATATCACATCAAGTAAGTCTGCTATCAGACTTGAAACACTTTTACTAGGGCAAGAACTGTAGTGCTAAAGACAGTGACGGGAAAGTCTTTAGTGTATGTCTAGTTTATCCAGCATTTAAAGAAATCATGCAAAACACTACTTTCTTAAAATACAGAATATATTATTAGTACATCAGTCAAATGTAACAGCAAAGAACATTAGACACTACAGATGTAAAACCTGTTTTAAATAAAGGTCAGGTACAAAACTTGGATTTATATAAGCAATAAGTTAAAGGTGATTTACCAATAGGCTTCCTTTAATAAAGATTTATCCTGGTGCATCTCAGCTCATTCTATTGTAAACAAAACTACAACATTCAGATTTCACAGCAATAGCTCTTCTATAAAATGTAGTACAATTCTAGTTACCTTTTAAAATTTAAGTCTCTGAGGTAGAACAAACATCAAAATATACTATTTAACCTCAATAAAATCCAGTTTTTACCTAGTCATTAATTAATCTTTTGCAATTTTCAGTTTTCATATTAACTAATTTGTGAACATTCGCTCAATGGCAAAAGAGTAGAGATGTTTTACATAAACGAGTAATGTGCTTGTTTTGTCCATTAAAATACTCCCATTTGTGAAAGTGCACATACATGTTTTCTGTTTATCATTTCAAATATGGGTGTGAAAGAATGAAGAAAACTGTCCTTAGTGTGTCTCCATCTTCAGATTTAAGCTTATAAAATTCTGAAAAATCCCATTGTCTCAATCAACCCCCTTTCCAGTTGATCAAGCACATGCTACAAAATTCTATTTAGCAATGAAAATAGGTATCATTTTCATCTCTTTGTAAACATGAATAGACTTCAGAAGGAGTAGCTAGCATCGAAATAAAAGGCTTCTTTCTTTTCTCATTCTCTGATGAATTTTGGGCTCTTCTAATAGGAGTCAAGTCAATATCCACTCCCTTTTCAAAAATAGTTTTCAAAGTCCCTGGACAACAGATTGTGAAAAGTACATTGCCTGTGTTCTTCAGACCACATTCCCCTGCTTGGTTGCAGCACAAGGAACTATTTCATGGCTCACATGTTTACCTTCACCTAATAAAGCATAAACATTTCTTTTTTTTTTAAGATTTATTTATGCATTTAAGAACCGGGGTGCAGGCCAGGTGTGCGGGAGGGTGAGAGGATTCACCAGAGACAGAGCAGGGAACAGAACGGGCAGACTGACTGAAATAAACTGCTGAGGGGAGCAGCGGGCAAGGCAGGAGAGGGTTGCTGCCCCATGTGGGTAGCTCCGCCGCTGGCTGGGATTGAACCCGCACTGCAGAGACTGTGGACAGATTCACAGCGCTGAGCTCAACCGGCTGCGCCACCAGGGAGGCCCAACATTTCTATTTTAAGGTACACTGGGAAGGGGATTTTTGTGGCATTTGATATTTTGCTTTAACCTGATTTTCAAATAGCACTTAATTTTCATAAAAATTATATTCAAGATTTATAAGTAATCTGTCAAATACTGAATCAAAACTCTTTTAGGGATGTAGTCTATAAAAGGTGTCAGTATTTTGGTGACTCCAGTTGTCATATTCTGTTGTTTAAAAGTAGACTGAACAAGTTACAAATATGTCCAGTTAGATTACTCAGCATTATGTTAGTAAATCAAAGACAAAAGCCACTGGTCAGTCTGTTTCTACTACTGACTTATGGCTTCCTACATCTTGGGTGTTTCTGAAATGGTATAAGACATACCAAAGTTTGAGCAGAGTTTTTGATATGCATAATTAGAAATTATAGTACATCAGAACTGCTAATTTGTCTATTGTGCAGAGTGGTCAATTAATAAAATACGGTAAAAGTTGGATGTTAAATGTTGACCAATTATTTTTAATTAAAAATTAATATATTTAGGTCCCTCATATGAATGGATAGCCATCATTCCTTAGCAGATGTTTGAATTTATTGGTATTAGCAAAACTTGAACATTTGTAATCTTGTAAAGATGACCAGTGTTTCCTTGACAAAGTTTTTATTTCATTTCTTTCTGAGTACTGTCTTAAAGGGTACTGAGATACACCTTTAGCTCTGATCTGTAAGAAACAGATTATAATATCCTTTAGTAACTTTACAAAGTGATTGATGGCACATACTTCTCCATCAAAGAGATGCTCATCTAAATCTACAAATAGATACATATGCCCAGAAAGTTCACATAATATTTTCTGTTGAAGATATAATTCTTCCCTTTTAGGAAGTAGTTCAAAATCTGCCATTTTTGAATGGGTTCTCATAACCTGCTCACAAATATTTATTACTTGACATAGACTTTTGGAGGGGAAATGCAAACCATTCTTCTTTTTAACACATATCAATGACCCAATTTTAGAGGCTTTGAGATCTGATGCATACAGTGCACTGATGCAGTCTTCACAGTGTACAAGAGTTGATAGTCTATCTGCAATATAAGCAGCACAACGGGTGAGATTTCGCTTGTGATCTGAGAGGTCTAGTAGTGCCTCACTTAGCAAACCATTAGACCAGTCTAGGCAAATATCCTCTTTGTGAAAAAGAGTCTTTATAACATTGATGCCATACTGACTCTGAACTGTCCAAAGGGCCAAGTCTGTCCTTCGAGCAATTGAAATGTCAAGGATGCTTACTTCACGCAGAAAAGCTTCATCTTGCAGTCTGTATCTGGTCTCTGAATTATGGTAAGCTTTCTGGAATGCCATGCAAGTAGGGTTAGAACTGGTTACCAATACCATTTTTAGAAATAATTCTAGATGATCTTGACTCAATTTATAAGTCAGAAGATACGGAAAAGGCATGACTTTTGGGAAAACATAATTGTGGTAGAGCCACTTTAAGCTCTCAGCATTAAGCAAAAATCCCAGGAATCCTAGTTTTCGCTTTCCTTTAATTATTTGATTATTGCTAGTGTCAGACAATGTAACAAAAACAGTCTTGGCTTCAATTAGCACATGGTTAATTTTACTATAAGTTTCAGGCAACAGAGGTCCTCTAAGTCCCTTTCCATAACAGTTCCTACTATTAAAAATGTCAAACAGATTGTTAATTAAGCGTAAAAAATGAATGGTACCAATACAGTTTTGAAAAGGAGGGAGGCCTAAGGAGAGCAAACATTCTAATGCACTGGCCACGCTCTCACTGAAGAGTTGGGCAGCACAATTCACTTTCAGTACATGGTTTTTCAAATTTGCAAGTTTTCCTGGGATTTTTTCCATATTTGATAATTCCTGTTCCTCAAGAGCTACTAAGTCCACAAGGTGCTGCCAATGTGCTGTGCCATTAATAAACTGAATGCTTTGAAAATCCTGAAATGCATTTCTTATTAATCTAAGCAAGTGGCAAGAATCAAAGAAATATGCAATCTGCTGACTAGAAGATGAAGGATGCTGAAATGTGTACTTCATGTTGTCTCCATCAATATGTATCCCCAGTGCTTTTGCCATCTGAACACTGTGAGCTGTTGCATCAGATGTAACGGCCAGAACTGTGATCCCTATGTCACTCAGTTTGCCAATGGTCAGACGAAGCAGTTGAGCTTGCAAATATCCAGATTCCCTGTTTACAAAAAAATAACCAAGAGGTGTTCTCCAGTGACCAGAAATACCCACTGCCATTAACAAAATAGTTTCTGAGGCAAGGGGCATTTCATCAGCATCAAGTTTGCCAAGGCCAAAGTCCATAAAGCCTTGCAAATGGTGACTGCTGGGGTCCCACTGAAGTTGTTGCTTGAGAGATACTCCTTTTATTATCAGTGAACAATATTGATATTGCTGGTCTCCATTCTCTACTCTTTGTTGAAGAAAGGAAAAAACGTTGCTATTGAAACCTGGACTGGGTTTGCATTTGGATAACCATCTGGGAAAAAAAAGGAAACTGTAAAACCCAAATGAAGAAATAAAAAGCTTTAAATGGCACTTAAAGAAGCTTAAAATCCCTATAAAAATATAGCCAACTGTAAGTAGCCAAATTCTACATATATTTTCAAGCATATATTCATATTTTTACCATGAAAGAATAATAGTCTTAGAACAGAATAGTAGTTTAAGATGCCACATCTTAAACATACCACAGATAGTAGTTTAACATACCACAAGATAAATTTCAGTTTCTCATTTCTCTCTATAAAAAGTATACAAATCAATTACCCAGTTTGTTCTAATTGATGTTTGTAATTTTGATTAATTTAGATAAGGCAGTCTTTCCTGTGAATCCACTGAAAAAGAAAATTGTTAAAGGAGAAGGAAACTAAGAACATGCAGTACATCCAGCTCATTTTATAGATGCAGGAAACTAGATAGTGGGAGAGCTTAGGTCACTTGGCCAAAATTGTGCTGCTAGTTAGGTAAAAATGTGAAACCTTGCATTCCCGATGCCCATTTATGCTTTTACTTAGTGCTCCTTACAGCCTCAAAATATGCCCTGTAGGGTCACTTAAGGTGTCTGCATCTCTTTGCCACTATAAAATGCTATACCACTTCCTTGGGAGTAGTTTTTTTCTTTTCCAGTATTCCTGACCTTCCGAGGCTTCTGATTATTCTCTCCTACTCAGGATTCTCTTCATTTGATTCTAATTCACTTTCTAATTTTTTATGGATCAGAGAAACAACCAAGTGTAATAATTTGTCTAAAATAAGATTAAATGAATTTTGAGGTGGGGAGGTGCAGCAGAGACTGAGATGTTCACCTTAACTCAAGTTTATTTTTTTTTATTTTTATTTTTTTTTATAGAGGCATGTTTTTTATTTATTTATTTGTTTGTTTTGTTTATACATGCACTGGGTACAGTCAGAAGCGCCGGAGGGTGAGAGAATTCACCAGAGCCAGAGTGGGGAGCAGAGCAGGCAGAAGGACCGAAGTACACTGCTGAGGGGAGCAGCGGGCGGCAGGAGAGGTCTGTGCACCATGTGGGACCCTCCTCTGGTGGCCGGGGAGCAGCCGGGGATCGAACTGGCGCCGCAGAGGCCGCGGGCAGCTTCGCAACCCAGCGCTCAACCGCTGCGCCACCGGGGAGGCCCAACTCAAGTTTATTTTTGTAACTCAAATTTTTTATTTTTTTGGGGGGGTGGCTTAAATTTTTGATTTTTGGGATATATTTTAGGCTGCCAAGATTTCTTCCTGGATAATGGCCTTTATTTAACTGAGGTTTTAATATACTTCCCTATTTCAGGACATTCATTTTGGCCTTCCAGCCTTCTGAAATGTAGAAAATAAACTTCTGTTGTTTAAGTTACGTAGATTAAAAAAAAAGTAAAAATAAATCTGTAAAACTAGTTATAAAAACAGTATTAAATTCATAAGGTATTATATAAAAATGCTATTATTTGTTTCACACTAAGAGAATTACATCTATATACTTTGACCATAAATTCTAAAAAATTACTTACCAATGAATAATGTAGATTTGCATGTTTTACCTAAAACCAATGACCTCAAGCTAGAATTCGTCTAGATTTTCTAGGATAGTCAGGTATTAAAACTACTGAAATATATTAGAAATTCCAATATTTCAAGTTTCAAATTTTATCACCCAGAGTGTCTCTACCACCTGGAAGATGCAAAACATTTATTAGGCTGTCTTTATTCTGTTGGTGAAAATGTCACTATAATCACGATAAACAAATACCACCCAGAAGTTTTTAAAAAGACAGTGGAATATAAGTAGGAACATGAAATACTAATAGCCTTAATGTATAAAATGCAATAAAAGAACAAAATATTTATTTTATTTAACATCTAAAAAGTAATTCACTTACGTTCTGAGGATGGAAGAGTGAGGCAGTTTAAGAATCTTTCTTACATAATCATAGACTTTGCTACTGCACAAGTAGAGAGTGCATGCAAACTGTTTCATTTCTGTGGAGTAGTCAGCAGTCTCTCTCCAGTTATACAACTCCCACTTAAAATCTGTTAAAATAATTTTACTGTTTGTGATGAAAAATGTACAGAGTAGCATTTTTAGGTACAGGTCATAACATTTGGACATAGAATGCACCACACATCAAAATTCAAATATAATACAATCACATTTTCACTCAGTTGGTATAGAGGCTAATAACTATTCTTAGGGCCTCATGATAGATTTCTCCTGTTCATCAGATCATTTCACTTTTCTCTTTCCAGAGAAAGAGAGAAGAAAGAAGTTTCAAATTGAATCATTACATCTTACTATTCATTGGCAGCCTGAGTAAGCAGAGATTTGTAGAGGGAACATGGATGAAAATGAAATTACTAGATAAAATTAAGTCACTGGATCATGAGGCTATCTCTTTGTTTTATTTTATTCTCTGGCTGCCACTATTCTGAGGGTGAAAATTAGACTTGAGTACCATTCCTGGGACTGGGTACTATTTAGTTTGAACATACAATTTTGTCTACCACTGAGAGCAAAAACAAAATCTTTTCTTCTCGGTAGAGACCATTATGTATTACCTCTATTCCCTTCTAAGAAAAACACACAATATTCTCCACCTTCAGAAATAACTACTTGTTTTTAAAAACAGAATGTGCCTCTTTTTTAAAAACCAGGATGTAAATCCAAATCTCTGCTGCTTTCATCAAAGAATAAGTTGAAAATTCTTATTTTGCCCCTCTTTCTTCAAATATCCTGATTCACAAAGACAACTAGGTAGTCTTTTAGTATATAGATACACATATGCATACACATAAATACTCTACAGAATATTTTAGAAAAAATTTTGAGACCCAAACAATTTTCAGGTTCAAGGAATTTTGCAAATTATATAATTCAACTCCATTGCAAAAAGACTTTAGTGATAAATTATGAAGCAGTTAATAAAGAATTTATAAAGAATTTGCAGTAACACAGCAGAGTGCTATTATAAAGTAAAAAGTACAGTATTGTGTATCAAGACCAACATTATTGGGAGGAATCAAAAAAAGGCTAGATAATTTCAAAGTATTATGAAAACGGTCACATACTTAAACAATAACCTGAATTCTAATGCTATGAATATCCACTAGTTGATTTTTTGTGATCTCATCTTTGGTAATACAATTATGTGTTATTTTTAATCATATATTAATATTTATTTGCTTTTTCTAAAATAAACATACTACTTTTAAAATTGGAAGACTATAATAGGATTTTGGAGATTACTTTTCATATCTCTTAGCATACACTACTGAGCCTTTTCATTTCTCAAAGCATATTTTCAGAGGCAACAGCAAAGTAAATTTTAATGATTTTTCGGAAAAATTTAAAACTATGTTGTAAAAATTATAGGTCATTTAGGAATATACCTGAAAATTGAGCTCGTAGCAGGCACTCTGTTTCTTCAGAAAGTAGCTTCTCTTCTACAAGTGTGTCAATTAATCGTAAATCCTTTCTCTTCTTGATCATCCTGTAGTTTTTTACGGAAACAAGTCTTTTTTTGGACACCTGTAGCATCTGTTGCACCTCAGCCAGTTTCTCTGTACCTATTGTCAAAGGTCTCTTTAAACTGTAGTTATGGTCCTCAGCAGCAACCTCTTGAGAGTTATCAGGGAGTGGCTGTTGTAGGATTTTCTGTCTTGCTTTACCTTTAAGGTGTACACCTTGAATAACCTATGAGAGAAATATAAAATTAGAGTTATTTTAGAAATCACACACAGAAGGTAATCTATAAAAACACCACCAAATGCAGAGCACTCACCTGACTGCTGTGGACAGCTATGAAAGAAAAGGTCGTAATCTTTTCCCAAACATATAGTCTGTAGGGCAATGCAGACAGTTTTTCCCCTGTCTATACAGAAATATTAATAGTAACATGATGCTGAAAGTTTCCAAATGATTCAAGGAACTAGAGTAAAGTGGTGGTGATCTAGGAAGGCTTTGTGGAAGTGAATTTTGAATGGTTTTTTTGAGGAGCAATAACATGGCTTAATGGAGAGACGGGGAAGTTTTTTTGTGGGGGAAAAAAAAGGCAGGTATAGTGGAGAGGCCATGGATTTTCAAATTAAGACTAATCTGGGCTTGAACTGAGGTTCACTCACTTGCTAGCTGTCATGTATCCTCTATAATTTCTTTTTTTCTTTCTCTCCTTTTTTTTTAAAAAAAGATTTATTTATTTATACAAGAACCAGGGTACAGGCCAGATGCAGGGGAGGGTGAGAGGATTCACCAGAAACAGAGCAGGGAACAGAACAGGCAGACTGATGAAATACACTGCTGAGGGGAGCAGCAGGTGAGACAGGAGAGGTCTGCTGTGCCATGTGGGACCCTCACCTGTCGGCTGGGATGGAACCGGCACTGCAAAGGCTGCTGTGGACAGCTTCACAGCGCTGCGCTCAACCGCCTGCACCACCAGGGGAGGCCCTATCCTCTACAATTTCTTATCTCCTTGGTAAAATGGGAGTAAATATAGAGTTGTTTAGGGGATACAATAACTTTTGTCAACCTCCTAGTACAATGCCTGGATCATTGTTGCTCTCAACAGTAACTGTTATTGATTTTACACAAATGCATGAAAGCAAGATAATTTATCACATATACTGTGGGGAAAGTATATGTGATTTGAAAAGGGAACTCAGGCCTATTCAAAATGCACAAATCAATTAACAGGAAACTCTTGAAAATCATGAGTTTAGATTTTGCATTGAGTTTTGATTTTACATCAGTATATTCTTCTAAATACAGGAATGAGATAAAACAGTACCTAAAGGAGACCCCAATGAGTAAGAGGAAGGTAAGGGCAGTATCAAGACAACAGCGAGAAGACTACTGCTGACTATGCAGACAGGGACTCCTTAGCCCTGCACAAGAGATGGCTAAGGGGTAAAAGGATAAAATATTAACAAGAGACAATATAACACCAATACTGGTGACTGACTCATGAAACTCTTCTATTTTTTCACATACCTCTTTCTATATCAATGGTGATAACTTGGTAGATTTTTTATCAATACAAACATTGGGAGGAGTCAAATAAGGGTTTAATAATTTCAAACTATTATGAAAACTATCACTTAAAATATGGCCTGAATTCTAAGGCTATTTATACCCACTAATTGATTTTTGTGATCAGTTTAGTAACCTTTAAGTTTGTCTAGACATATGATAGGCATTTAAACAGTGTATTTTTGAAAACAAAACAAAACAACAACTCCAAAGCAGAATTACTAGTATTGCATATAGATTTAAAAGCAAAACTGATTTTCTAAGCAAATCTAGTACTGGACTACTGATTTTCAAACTAGGTGGGTTTTTTTCATCTCTGTAAATTCTACGTATAATGTGAGCTTCCTTGATTTTTAAAGTCTCTGCAAAATTTAGTTTGGTTTACACCTAGATTTAAGTACCTTGTAGAGAGAAACAGAAGGCACAGCTCCTTTTTTCAGCTTTCTTCTTATACCATATGACTCAAAGTCACTTTCTTGAAAATGTTTGGAACACAGTATAGCACCTGGTCCTGGGATCCAAATCTTTTTGCTTCTGGGGTCCACACGATTAACAGCCCTGATCCATTTTGAGCGCTGTATGGTATCAGTTGGAAATCTACAGCAATCATATTAAAATTTCATTAACATGAAAATAAAATGGTAATATAAATATTAAAACCACTTAAAGTTTAGTTTACTTAATCCAATTTCATTTTTCAAAGGTCTTTGATTTTTTTTAATCCAGAAGTTTAATATCTAACCAATCTCATTTGTTTCAATTTGTTTTTTTTTTAAGATTTATTTATTTATGCATACAAGAACAGGGGTACAGGGCAGAGGTGCGAGGGGTGAGAGGATTCACCAGAGACAGAGTGGGGAACCGAACAGGTGAATTGACTGAAATACACTGCTGAGGGGAGCAGCGGGCGAGTCAGGAGAGGTCTGCTGCATCATGTGGGTCACCTCCCTGGCCAGGGATTGAACTCGTGCTGCAATGGCTGCGGTAAGCTTCATAGGTTGCGTCTTAATCCCTTGCGCCACCAGGGAGGCCCTCATTTGTTTCAATTTGTATGGAGGCAAATTAAATATCCTATGCTATTAAATATCCTACCACATTCTCTCTTCACTAGCTATAATTAAAAGAATCTGCTCAAATTTATTGTGTCTTTTCCTTTCCTGTGGCAATTTTAAACAATGTCCAAAGGTTGGTATTCTTTTCAAGAGTCTAATTTCTCTCCCCTTGAGTATAAGCTGAAAAATTAAAAGCAGAAGTGGAAGTGGCAATGAGACTAGATCATAAAAGGCACCTAGGCTCTCTCTGTGGAGTGGTTTGCTCTGGGGGAAGTTACCTGCCATGTCATAAGCAGCCCTATAGATAAGGGCCATTTAGCAAGAAACTGCAGCCAGCAGCCAAAGGCCTTTTGAGTGAGTCTTTTTGAAAGCAGAACCTTCAACTTTGTCAAGTCTTCAGGTGATTGCAATCTTGGCTAACATGTTACTTCAATCTTTATAGTCAATAATCCATTCCTGAATACTTGAACCTCACAACTTATGTGAGATAATGTTTCCACTGAATGTGAGGAAATTTCTTACTCAGCATTAGCAAACAAGTACATTCCTATATTTAATTTTCCTATTTTACTTTCTGAAAAGCACTTTTTACTAGCCTTGTGTATAAAATTATCTTGCATTTCTGTTTTTCCAATCTCAGCCCAATTATTATGTTTACAAGTGGGTAAAGAAAAAAAACTCGAGATACTAATGCAATTAAAATCACAAAACTGGGCTTCCCTGGTGGCACAGGGGTTAGACAGAGCTATCAAGCTATAGCTAAGCACTGCAACATGAGTTCGATCCCTGGCCTGCTGGCTAGGGAGCTACCCACATGGTGCAGCAGACCTCTACTGTCTGGCCCGCTGCTCCCCTCAGCAGTGTATTTCAGTTGACCTACCTGTTCTGCTCCCACTCTTTCTGGTAAATCCTTTTACCCCCTGTACCTCTGGCTTACACCCCAGTTCTTGTATGCATAAATTAATAATCTTTTAAAAATAAATAAAAGCACAAACTACTTGTTCTTTGTCCTCTCATTCATCTTGGAGACAGATCTATAGGTAGCTGTATGACTTTTGTATGTTTTTAATTCAGACTTTTTTAAACTTAGACTTTGAAGCACCTCATTTGGTAGGAACTGAAACTGATGTAAATTTTCATTTTCTCAACTGTTACAGAAACAATACAGCAGTATACTAAAACAAGACTGAGATACGGGCCTCCCCGGTGGCGCAGCGGTTGAGCGCTGGGTTGCGAAGCTGCCCGCAGCCTCTGTGGCGCCGGTTCGATCCCTGGCTGCTCCCCGGCCACCGGAGGAGAATCCCACATGGCGCGCAGACCTCTCCTGCCGCCCGCTGCTCCCCTCAGCAGTGTACTTCTGTCCTTCTGCCTGCTCTGCTCCCCGCTCTGGCTCTGGTGAATTCTCTCACCCTCCCGCGCTTCTGACTGTACCCAGTGCATGTATAAACGAAAGAAAGAAAGAAAAGAAAAGAAAGAAAAGAAAGAAAAGAAAGAAAAGAAAGAAAAGAAAGAAAAGAAAGAAAAGAAAGAAAAGAAAGAAAGAAAGAAAGAAAGAAAGAAAGAAAGAAAGAAAGAAAGAAAGAAAGAAAACATGCCTCTATAAAAAAAAAAAATCATAAAAAAAAAAAAAAAAAAGACTGAGATACTCTCTCAATCACCTTGGGGAAAAAAGGCTAAATTGCAAAACCTATATTTGAGCATCAATTACCAATATCTTTATTCAGCCAGATGATATCAGATACATCTCTAAATCTTTGAGCCTCATCACAGGGCTGTAATAAGAGCACATGACGATACAAATGCATTCAAAAGCACTGTGTAACCTGTAAAATACTATCCAAAGTCTGTTTTTGCTTAGGAACAACTTAATCCACTTCCAGGACTTTCTTTTTTTGTTGTTGTTCCAGAAATATGATGGTGCTACCTGATCAAGAAAGAATGTACAGGAATTGTCTTATCAAAAATGGAAGACAAATAACTTTTTACTGGGCTCCTCCTTAGCTAAAAGCACAGGTTTGTTACTCTTTTCCACCAATTATCTATAGTCTCTAACCATGCAGAGACACCAAAAGTTGGCTAGTCTATCAAGTTACATTACTAGCCTGATCCTCTAAGGCAAACTTCCTAACTAGCATGTCTCATAAGTATATCTATGAATCCCCTTAGCCCATGGGGTGACCTGGGCGACCGGGAGCCCTGAAATAGTTACCGTAAGCCAGTCCCAAAAAACTTTCTTGGTTCATCCCAGTTTTAAATAAATATTTTCTTTTTTATTAAGATTTTTATTTTTATTTATGCATACAAGAGCTGGGGTGTATGACAGAGGTGCGGGGAGTGAGAAGATTCATCAGAGACAGAGTGGGGAGCAGAACAGGCAGATTGACTGAAATACACTGCTGAGGGGAACAGCAGGCAAGACAGGAGAGGTCTACTGCGCCATGTGGGTTAGCTCCCTAGCCAGGGATCGAAATCATGCTGCAGTGCCTGGCAATAGCTTGATAGCTCTGTCACCAGGAAGGCCCTTAAATATTTTCTATGCATAAAATGACTTGAAAATAATTATAATTAGTCTCACTAATTTGATTTCTGGACAAAATTTAAAATGGTAATAATAATTGACACTACTTTTAAAACACTTACCTTGTACAACATATATGTTTGAAAGATTTAGTTTTAGTCTTACAAACCTCTACAAGGGAGGTTTTTATCTTTTTACAGAAGATGAAACCATAACCATTAGAATGTGGCATTTGCATATAACATGTATATCTTCTCGTATACTTGACATTATCTCTAGATTATGTCTAGCACCTAATACAATGCAAATGCTATATAGATAGTTGTTATACTGTTTTTTTTTTTTTTTTAGGGAATGATGACAAGAATAGGTACCAGCAGATAAGTGAAATCATAACTCACGTTTCCCCAGTCTAAAGCTACCTGTGGCGGAAGAAAAATCCCAAATCGATTATCACCCCAATAATGAATTAATTTATGCTATCATAAAGAATCCATTTTCCTTCTCCTGTTAACTATGCCATTGTTAAACAACTGACAGGAATTTACCTTCTGCTTCCTGCACATCAAATATTTTCCAGAAAAGTGGTCTAATAAAATCGCTCCTACAGTGATTAACGCTAAGGGGTAGGCCTTTAACTATACCTGTAACTTCTCTTCTAAAAGAACAGAAATCTGAAACAAGGCAAAATGTTAACATTTGCTTAATCCTAGTGCTGGGTACATAGCTGTTTGTTACATATTATTTTCTGTGTGTTTTAAATGTTTCATAAAAGTTTAAAAATAGAACTCATTACAACAATTCAGGCAAAATCCCTTCCAGACTGTTTATATATACATAATACCTATATATATAACATATAAATAAATACATATTTAATGTATATATATATACACATATATACATAGCTTTAATAAGTTTCTTAGTCTTTTTACACCAACCAAAAGTAAATTAATCAATGGATCACTTTAATTTTTAACATGCTAGTCCCATTTCGCATTTAACCATTTTTATGCATTTGACAGAACACCAATATTGTTGTAATAATAGTTTCCACATCTTTGAGTCATTTTATTCCATGTTTTTCACCAGAGCTCCCTGTTTACGTCCTTGCAACTCTTTTAAAACTCTGGTGATTGTACTGGGGGATGCTGGGAGAAAGTTTAATAGATATAATTAAAGCTAGAACTGAAGTGTCAACAGGGGTATGTGATGCCACTCAAGGCACATGCAAAAGTACAGAGATAAAAAATAGCCACTTGGGCCTCCCTGGTGGCACAAGGGATTAAGACGCAACCTATGAAGCTGTCCGCAGTCAATGCATAACGAGTTTGATCCCCGGCCAGCCAGGGAGCAACCTACATGGTGTAGCAGACCTCTCCTGACTCGCCTGCTACTCCCCTCAGCAATGTATTTTGGTAGATCTGACTGTTCTGTTCCCCGATCTGTCCCTGGTGAATCCTCTCGCCCCCTACACACATATGACCTGTACCCCAGCTCTTGTATGCATAAATAAATAAATCTTTAAAAAAAATAGCCACTGGGCCTCCCCGGTGGTGCAGCGGTTGAGCGCCAGGTTGCGAAGCTGCCCTCAGCCTCTGCAGCGCCGGTTCGATCCCCGGCTGCTCCCCGGCCACCGGAGGAGGGTCCCACATGGCGCGCGGACCTCTCCTGCCGCCCGCTGCTCCCCTCAGCAGTGTACTTCGGTCCTTCTGCCTGCTCTGCTCCCCGCTCTGGCTCTGGTGAATTCTCTCACCCTCCTGCGCTTCTGACTGTACCCAGTGCGCGTATAAATAAATAAATAAATCTTAAAAAAAAAAAATAGCCACTTGCATCTTACTGGCTGTTAAAACACTGAACAATATTATCTGGAGGCTTAAGAGGGTTAGGAGTACAGAGATAGCTGGGACCTACTACAGAAGGGCTGGATAGGTAACTAGAAGCCAGATCACAAAAGACCTCATATGCTAATAAGCTTTGGATCTATCCTTCAGGGTGACTGGTCGTCATAGGAGGCTGTACTCATCTATTGAGATTTGAAAAAAAATTCAGATTTTTATAATTTTCTGCCCCATCCTTTAAATTGTGTTTTATAAAACAGTTGTCCCTTTGTATCCTCAGAGGGATTGGGTCTAGGATCCCACTTATACCAATATTTGTGATACTTAAGTCCCTTTTATAAAATGTGGTATTTGTATATACCCCATGTACATCTTGTATACTTTATTTTTAGATTATGCATAATATCTAATATAGTGCAAATGCTATATAGACAGTTATTATACCGTTTTATTTAGGGATGACAAGGAAAAAAGTCTGCACACGGTTTGCTCAGGTGTAACTATCACTGGCCTAACCATATAGGACATATTTTTCTGGGTTAGTTGAACCTGCAGATGCAGAGCCCTAGGCTAACTGTATCTATTAGTACACCACTTGTAATTTATAAATTACTGTGCATATATCAAATTGTACTCAACTTTTTTTTTTAAGATTTTTTTTTTATTTATACAATAACTGGGGTACAGGCCACAGGTGTGGGAGGGTGAGAGGATTCACCAGAGACAGAGCGGGGAGCAGAACAGGCACAGACTGAAAGCACTGCTGTGGGGAGCAGCATGCAAGACAGGAGAGGTCTGCCGCGCCATGTAGGAATCTCCCTTGCTGGCCAGGAATTGAGCCTGTGCTGCAGAGGCTGCGGACAGCTTCACAGCACTGCGCTCAACCCGCTGCACCACTGGGGAGGCCTGTACTCCACTTTCTGTATGGAGAGTTCCATAATCAAAAAATTTGAAGATGGACGCCTCAGGCAATGACAAATTGATTAATCCTCTCCTTCTGTATAAACTTCTCAGTGAGTTCTTACTTCAGATCAATATCACTTTGTTAGGTCTAACGTGATCCCAAATTCCTTTTCCTGTCTCTATTCTCTCCTGCTGCCCTTACAACTTCCTGAGTGTCATGAGGACAAGATGATTCCTTCCCATTTGCTCACAGAAGTGTTTGTTCTATGTTCAATAATATAAATAGGGAATGTAATTCAGGTTGGAAGAGAAGTATATGAGAGCCTTCACAGGGAAGCCTGGACTCTGTCTTACTGTCATTGAAGAGCCCAAGTGATTAAATTTCTGTCTCAGAGGACCACCATAATAAAATGTGCATTTTTAGAAAAATGACTTCCAGGTATCTGGAAAATGGTATGAATGGGGAAGAAATCAAGCTAGAAGAGCAATAGCAGACTAAACTAATAATCGCACCACTTTTTTTCCAGTAAGATCTTACTTTGGTCCTCAATATATAAAACAAAAACAAATGAATTCAGTGAGTTCTTCCTTATTGAAGGAACCTAGAAAGTAGGCACCAGAAGCGGAAGGCATCAAAAGTTGAGTAAATTAGAGAAACAGAGAGGGAGAGTGTGTCAAAGCCAAGGGAAGTGAGAGTGTCAAGTAGTCTTTAGGATTAAGAGTTAAAAAGAGTCAAGAGGGCTAAGAAGTGCCGCTTGGATTTGGCAAGATTATCAGTGACCCTTGTGGGTGCTGTTTCTTTAAAGCATTGGTGAGAGGAACCTGGAAACAGCAGATTGAAAAGTTAAGAGGACTTAGGGAATTAGTTGTATGCTCCAGTTTTGAGGAGTCTGGCTATACATGGAAGGAAACGGAAGGTTATGAAAAGAAAATGGATAGGCTGAGGGTTTGTGTCTGTGTTTAAAAATGGAAGTAATTAACCATGCTCAGGATTTCCTAATTACTTTAACAAAGTAATTAGTAGTTTAAAAGAAAGAAAACAGGAACAATTGAGGGGGAAAATGGCAGGGGAGAAAGGATACAACTCTAACAGCTGAGATGGCGGTATCAACCCTATTTAAAAAAAGAACCACCACAGAAAAGCCAACCAAACATAGTTGAAAGTTGCTAATCTGACGTTTTAATACTCAAAATGGACATTCAAAAATAATTTGTGTCCAAGCTACTTTCCCCACTCCTGTGTCTGCACTTTCTATCTTTTCACATTTTTCTTTTTTTTAAATCTTTTTTTTAATTAATTAATTGATTTATTTTTTATTTATTTATACAAGCACTGGGTACAGTCAGAAGCACAGGAGGGTAAGAGAATTCGCCAGAGCGGGGAGCAGAGCAGGCAGAAGGACCGGAGTACACTGCTGAGGGGAGCAGCGGGCGGCAGGAGAGGTCTGCGCGCCATGTGGGACCCTCCCTCCGGTGGCCGGGGAGCAGCCGGGGATAGAACCGGTGATGCAGAGGCTGCGGGCAGCATCGCAACCCAGCGCTCAACTGCTGCGCCACCGGGGAGGCCCTCTTTTCACATTTTTCTATACTATTCTATTTAATTGCAATCCTCCTCCCACCCTACCTGCCCGATACAGGTAAGATTCAAGATCCAATTCAAATATATGTCCATTAAAGATTTTTAAGCTCATAAAAGTCCTCAGTCAACCTTTTAGCTCTGTATTTCATATTTTTGTCTGTTAAGATTTGTTTCACCCACTGTTATACTTACATTGTGCCCAGAACACTGACTCAAAAGACTTGTAGCCATGTGGAACATAAAGGTGGGTTCATATTAGCTAGGTCTGACAATCTGCCCCACTCCAGACAAATGAACACTCCCTGCCATGACCAGATCCAGCCCAACCAGACCGGGCTTGCAGAGCTCAGCTAACACTACTCAACACCTTGCAAGCTAGGAAGCAGCGGTGAAAGGAGATCTACACTCGGGCTCAAGAGCAAGCCCAGGGCATCCCCGGTGGTGCAGCAGTTGCGCGCTGGGTTGCGAAGCTGCCCGCGGCCTCTGCGGCGCCGGTTCGATCCCCGGCTGCTCCCCGGCCACCGGAGGAGGGTCCCACATGGCGCGCAGACCTCTCCTGCCGCCCGCTGCTCCCCTCAGCAGTGTACTTCGGTTTTTCTGCCTGCTCTGCTCCCCGCTCTGACTCTGGTGAATTCTCTCACCCTCCCGCGCTTCTGACTGTACCCAGTGCATGTATAAACAAAAACAAACAAATAAAAAAAAAATGCCTCTATTAAAAAAAAAAAAAAAAGAGCAAGCCCAGCCCTGAAGAGAAGCGCAAGCCTTCAACGTCTCTCCCAAACTGCCCTCTTACTCGTCTCCTCAAATAGTAAAACCGCCTACAGGAAGCAGGACCTTCGAGTACCTCTGCCTAAGCGTCATTAAGCAAGAGTTAGGCCAACGAGAAAATATTAGCACTTTCAAGGTAAACAGCGACAGCGAAGGCCCCAAGTTCTCCACTTCCGCTTCCCCGCCTCACGTTACGCACGTCACGTCGACGGCGCAACGCACATCCGGCCCCGCCCCACCCTGGCCTACTGCCAACTTGGCCATGCAGGGAGGGAGACCTAGCGTAGGCTGCGCTCACGCACTGATGGAAGGAGAGGCCGCGCTCCCGGCTCAGCACGGTGTCCCGGGTGCTGCAGCCCACTGCTGAGCAACTGCGGGTCATCTTCTTGTTACGTGGGGCTCCACTTTCGGTGCTCGCGCGACAGCATGAATCACGATAAGTTTAGCTCCGCCCGTTGATTCGGCAACCACGACCTTTATTTGTTGGGAAAGGCGGGCTTTTAAAGCGCAGGGCTCCCTCCCATCCTCTCCTAGGGCGCGACGCTTGGCGCCGTGACCAATCACAGGTCACGTTGTCCCGCGGCAGCCAATCAGGAAGTGTCGAGGCACTAAGACGCGCACTAGGCCCCGCCTCCCTCCCTGGTCAAGGGTGGTTAGAGCGTTTTGCTGCAACGGACTCGCTTTTCTCCTGTTTTCTCCCACTCGGGTTAAATCCGGTGCCATCGAGCGTCTCATGCAGCGGAGTCTGAGAATGCGAAGTGAAGAGGCAAAAGTAAAGTTAAGGCGAATCCAGCTGCGAGCTCTGAAACTGTCCAGAGGACGTGATGGAAGGAAGGTATCGGAAGAAGAGGGATAAACGCGGTGCCCTAGAAATGTGGAAGACAAAATCGGGCCCAAAATTATTTATTGAGAGCATGTCGTGTAGATTCTGTAAGAGCTGTTGGTATGGTTGCCTGTCGGTTTGTGATTCCAGAGCAGATTGAATGACAGCCTAATCGGATATGTCTCGATTCAGAGAACCTTTTCCTGCAAGACCTTGGGGAATGAAGAGGGAAGTAAGGGAAGGGCTTTGGGGCCCTCGGGGAATGTCACGACCTTCACAGAACAGGAGAAGGAGGGCAATGAATGGGTTTTGGTTGGGATGTGGGCACCACGGGTAGCATTCACATGCGAGACGATCCTAGAACCGTGTCTTTGTTCTTTATGATTACTGTGTGAGTTTTCAGTTTTCGTAGAAGAAACAGTGCTTCATCCTTAACGTTCGGGGACCATTCTAATAAATAGAAATATCTGTAGCTTTCATTTCTTTCTCTAGCTCTCAAGAATGATGCCAATATTTCCAAGAAAAATTGCTTGAGTTTCCCCTTCACCTTGTTCACATAATGGCCAAGACGCATCTCAAGGTATTATTTATTCACACCGACTGTCACTAATATACTTACATCTTATTTGAATGAAAGTAGCAGTTTTTGCTTTTTTTAATCTTTTTTAACAGTGTCTTCCCGTGGGTTTTAGAGAAAATTAGTTCATGGGGGTTGTGCTTGTTTGTCTATAAGATGGATTTTTTTTTTTTTTTTGGGTTGGAGTTTAGCTTTAATTTCTTTCCAAATTTCTGTTCAGTTATAATAAAACTCTCTACAATGTGACCCTTCCTTAGATCCTCATTTTGAAACACTTTTTTTTAATTTTTAAAAAGGTTTTTTTAATTTTATTTTTATATTCCCCATACAATTGCAACCCCTTTATTTTGACCTCAATCCCTCCTTTCCCTGCCCTCCTGTAAAATGGATTTAAATCATTATCAGTTGGTAGGTTAAGCCTTCTCTTGTACTCAGCCAATTAACATCTGAATGAAATGAAATTAAGATAAGTAACAGGGCCTCCCAGGTGGCTCAGCGGGTTGAACCCCCTGCTGTGAAGCTGTCCACAGCCTCCACAGTGCTGGTTCAATCCCAGCTGGCCAGCAAAATCCCACATGGTGCCACAGACCTCTTCTGTCTTGCCCGCTGCTCCCCTCAGCAGTGTATTTCTGTCTTCTGCCTGTTCTGTTCCCCACTGTCTGGTCTGTACCCCAGCACGTGTATAAAAATAAATAAATCTTTAAAAAAAATAAGTAACAGTTGTTAATTATCTTTAAGGAAATAGTTTGCCCTTTTTTTTGGTAACAGTTTTATTGACATACTATACAGTTTAACCACTTACAAGTGTACAAGTTGGTGGTTTTTAGTGTATGATGAATTGTGCATCCATCACCACAATAAATTCTAGAACATTTTCATCACCCCCAAAAGTAACCCCATTTTCATTAGCAGTTATTGCTTATATGTTCCTTATCTCCAGCCCTTGGAAATTACTAATGTTTTTGTCTGTGTAGATTTGTCCTTCCTAGTTACCTCATATAAATGGAATCACAATCTAATACATTGTCTTTTTGTCACTGACTTCTTTCACTCGGGATCCTTCCGAGTGATTTAAGATTCATCTCTTTTGTGGCACTTCATTTCTTTTTATTGCCAAAAATAACTGTTGTATGAATATGCAACATTTTATGTATCACTCATCAGTTGTTGAGTATGAGTTGTTTTCTCTTTTTTATTGTGGGGGGGGCTATTAATGCTGCCATCAACATTAATGTGCAGTTTGTGGGCAAACTTGTACACATAGGAATATAATTTCTGGGCCGCATGCTAAGTCTTATGCTTAACCTCTTGAAGGACCAGATTCTTTCCAAAGTGGCTATGCCATTTTATATTCCCCTTATCAGTGGATGAGGGTTCTACTTTCTCCACATTCTCCTGGGTGAGAAATAGTAATGTGGTGGTTTCCTTATTTTTCAGGACTCAAAGTCTGTTCTGAACATGCTAAAGGATGCGCTTTGGAGTGCATTGGCATTGTCCAAGATGAATTTGTCTTCTCAGTCCCTGGTACACAAATTTTTAACTTGTGTTTCTGCTTTAATGTCATATCTGTTTCTAAAAACATTTTATATTCAACAAAATTGTAGATTTGAAAGATGTAGGTCTTATGGAGAAGAGGAAGGTTAAGATAAGACGTTTTGATGAGGTGTAGGATTCAGAGAATGATGTTTTCAGGTTATCTCTGAGAAAAGTTTTACCGGAACTCCCATTTCAGTGCCACAGAGATGAGGACATTTGCACAGACACAGGCAGGCAAAGTTTACATTTTATTTTTTTATTTTTTTTAAAGATTTATTTATTTATACAAGCACTGGGTACAGCCAGAAGTGCGGGAGGGTGAGAGAATTCACCAGAGCCAGAGTGGAGAACAGAAACAGGCAGACTGACAACATACACTGCTGAGGGGAGCAGCGGGCGGCAGGAGAGGTCTGCACGCCATGTGGGACTCTTGCCCGGGGATCAAACCGGTGCTGCGGAGGCTGTGCCGCTGCTCCACGGGGGAGGCCCAAAGGTTACATTTTAAAAGAACAGGAAAAGGCAAAAGAAAATGAGAGGCACCTGCATAGTCACCGATGGGCATTGCAGAAATTGTACTGATAAGTAAGAGTGTTATTCTTGGAAGGGGTTATTCCTTTGTGGAATTGTTACCTATTTTTTTTTTTAAAGATTTATTTATGCATACAAGAACTGGGGTACAGGCCAGAGATGTGGGGATAAGAGGATTCCCCAGAGACAGAGTGGGGAACGGAACAGGCGAATTGACTGAAATACACTGCTGAGGGGAGCAGCAGGCGAGTCAGGAGAGGTCTGCTGCATCATGTGGGTCACCTCCCTGGCCGGGGATCGAACTCATGCTGCAGTGGCTACAGATAGCTTGATAGTGCAAATTCCAGGGAGATCCTGGAATTGTTATCTATTGTGAAATTATTTACTTGTAAGGTATGAGTAAGTAAGACTGATGGTTTTCTACAATGGCCCTCAGTCTCCATTTCCCCACCTCTGGTCTGGACTTGCTACAGCACTGGAGCTTAAGGATTTTTCATTTCTTTTGCTAGTTTAACAACTGTGCTAATCATTTCTACCCCCACCTCTAGTTTCTAGTCTTGTGATGCCTCCATTCTAAATTTTCTATTCTCAGCCTCCATCATATTGACTGTTCATATAAAACTACATATCAGTTTTATAATATCTAAAATAAAAGTGATTAGTACCTGGGAAGTACTTTTATGTCTTCCCTTTCCATTAAAGTTATCTTTAAATTGTCCCTGCCTATCTGGGGGGGTCTCTTAAATGCTAGATATCTCATATTAAAGTGAATCTCTGAGCTAATGGACTGCTGTTAGAATAGATTCAGAGGTGGTGTAACCTGCTAAGAGCCTTGCGCTAGGGCAGGAGTCCCAGGTACAGACACTTGTTTTTCTTTTTCTTATGGTGGAGTTGAAAGTTCCCTTGCTGTCATTCAGGCTCAGTGTAAGGAGAAAAAGAGAGCTTTCCCCCTCCCCTTTCCTATTTCATTGGATTCCAGATATTATAGCTGTCCTAGGAAAGATTAAACAATGTGGTTCTCATTTTAATTGCATTTTTCTAATAATTAATTACAAATGTCTTACTGAGAATTGTTAGGAAAAAGATTTGCTTAAATATTGTAGACTGGTAGAATGAAAATTACCAAAGCTACACTACAAGTGATAACTGCCCAAGGTGTTTTTAATATTCTACTGGATAGAAAAGTATGTAATCCCTTACAAATGAAACCTTTTTTTTTTTTTTTTTTTTAGTTGTAGTTATGTGTCTTTACATTTGTTTATAACTTTCACATGTTTTTTTCTTACTGCTGTTTTTGTTTTTCTGATAAAATTGAGGTTCTTGGTTTGGTCATTTGATTATATCTTTGCTTTCTCCAATAACTTCATATCCAGTGATTAAACCTTTTCACTGCTGTTCACATAATGAACCGTTGTGATTATTAATACGTAAATGAGGATATGTAAGCTGTATTAAAGATGTCTGCAAAAGGCTTTGACCGTTACAGAAAATAATTTTTAAAAATCTTTTTTCAGGAAAGCATACTTAGAGATGTTGGGGAAAATTCCTGGTTCTTGGAAGATAATTACTCGAAATATACTTGGTAGGTAGTATATCTTCTCTTTTAAATATATTATGTATTCCTGGAACTATAGCAGTTAGTTTGAAAGTGAGGATTGTCCATATAAAAAACTGGATTTATAAGACTAGTGAAGTCTACTTTTTTTTTTTTTTTTTTTTTTAGGTTTATTTATTTATTTATTTATACAAGCACTGGGTACAGTCAGAAGCGCGGGAGGGTGAGAGAATTCACCAGAGCCAGAGCGGAGAACAGAAACAGGCAGACTGACAACATACACTGCTGAGGGGAGCAGCGGGCGGCAGGAGAGGTCTGCGTGCCATGTGGGACCCTCCTCTGGTGGCCGGGGAGCAGCCGGGAATCGAACTACTCCAATATGGTGAGTACAGCGCCACCGGGGAGGCCCTGAAGTCTACTTTTTTTAAAAAGACTTATTTATTTATGCATATAAGAACTGGGGTCTAGGCCAGAGATAGAGCGGGGAGCAACTGAAATATAATGCTGAGGGGAGTGGTGCGCAAGATAGGAGAGGTCTGCTTTGCCATCTGGGTCAGCTCTCTGGCCAGGGATCTAACTCAGGGCCTCAGTGGCTGGCAATAGCTTGATAGTGCTGAGACTTTAACCCCTGCCCCACTAGAGAGACCCCTGAAATCTACTTTCATGTTTTATGGTATGGAATCTCAATTATTGGTCACTTGGGGTGTGTGAAGGTGGCCAGCTAATGCCTATTGAATAGTTATTTTGCGGTGGGGAGGGGAGGCTATTGAATAATTAAGCGTCATGCCACACGTGCACATGGTTTTTGGTTTAACTATTTTTCTCACAATCATTCCTATGAAAGCAAATAAACTTTGCTTTCCAGAACTTATATTTTCCTTGTGGTACACTGTAAAGCAACCAACCCATTCCGGGCAGGTTTATGAACGGTTCTAGCAGCCACATATTTTTCGCCCTTGTTTGTAGTCGCCGTACTCTTCCGTACACTCCACTCCTCCACTCCTCCACCCTCGACACCGCACTACCACCACACCGTACTCTGCTGCACCACCCTTATAAAGCAGTCTCTTAGCTCAGGTGTACCCACTTCAGGTGCCCGCTATCAGGCATGCATTCAGGATCACAGGGTTCCCTCATCTATCCTGATGGCGGGAGGGCAGAAAAGCCTGATACCTTTTACCTTACCCTACATACACCTACCCTTTTGTCAGATTCTTACTCTACTAGAACCTTTATTTGTTATCCTGATATAATGAAATGTATTTGTAGTAAAAATAGCAATCAAGAATAACAGTAAAATTAAAAATACAAAGACCTACTAAACTGTATGTGTAGAACTGATTCAGTCTTGCTGAAATTTTCTTTTTTTATTTTTTATTTTGCTTCAGAAAGCTTTTGTTGTTTTGGAAATTATTGGTGACCAAATATAAAGGCAGTTCTGAATCTTTCTCCTAAAATTTCACTTTTGTCTACTAATCTGTAAGTTGTACAATTTACTTTTAAGTACAGATTATGACTTTTTTTGTATTATTTATATCAATTTAACAAATTATGAAAAACTTAATAGTTTAAAATAAACCACTTAACAGTGGGGCGGGGAAGGAGACATTGATTTGCGGGAGACTTCAGCTCTTTACCATGTGAACTTTTTCTCCATAGGCTGCCTGAGTGTCCTCATACCATAACATCTGGCTTTCCCCAGAGGGAATGATCCAAGAGAGAAAGGACAAGATGAAAGCTTGTCTTTTAAGGTTAGTTTTGAAAGTAACATAGCATCATTTCTATCCTATTACATTGGCTGCAGAGACCATTCCTGGTACGCTGTAGGTTGGGACTCTGAAGGGTATGAATACCAAGAGGTAGGGAATCATTGAGGACCATCTTGGAGACAGACTGCCATTTATTTATTTATTTATTTAAAGGACTGAATTTTTTTTTTTTTTATTTGTTTGTATTTATACAAGCACTGGGTACAGCAGAAGCGCGGGAGGGTGAGAGAATTCGCCAGAGCGGGGAGCAGAGCAGGCAGAAGGACTGGAGTACACTGCTGAGGGGAGCAGCGGGCGGCAGGAGAGGTCTGCGCGCCATGTGGGACCCTCCTCCGGTGGCCAGGGAGCAGCCGGGGATCGAACCGGCGCTGCAGAGGCTGCGGGCAGCTTCGCAACCCAGCGCTCAACTGCTGCGCCACCGGGGAGGCCCTGCCATGCCATTTAAATACTTTTTTAACTATTTCAATTTGTTGAATCAAGATATTGAATAATTGTCCCACAAGTCAGATAATTAGAACTAGAAAAGCATGTGTATCCAAATAGTTGCTCTTTTGTAAGGTCACAGTTTTGTGGGTTTTTTTTTTTTTTTTTAAAGATTTATTTATTTATTTATACAAGATCCAGGTTACAGACCACATGCGTGGGAGGGTGAGAGGATTCACCAGAGACATAGTGGGGAATAGAACAGGCAAACTGACGAAACACAACTGCTGAGAGGCGCAGTGGGCGAGACAGGAGAGGTCTGCCACGCCATGTGGGACCCTCTCCAGCCGGCTGGGATCAAACCAGCATGCAGAAGCTGCGGACAGCTTCACAGCGCCGTGCTCAGCCGCCTGAGCCACCAGGGGATGCCCAAGGTCACAGTTTTGTCCTGGCCTATACGTATATAAACTGCTTAAATGATGCTGCAGAGATTCCTTTTAGAATTTTTCTAGGATTTTACAAGAAAATTCATTTTATTGTCAGAATACTTTACCTTGATTTCATATATTTTTGCAGTTCCTTCTCCCACTTACTCTTGGGAGAAATTAGTGGTTAGAGAAGCTGGTTGGAACAAGACTATAAGTTGAAATTGCATTTCCCTACCCCTAGTATTCTTGGAGTGCAGACAAATTTAAAAAAGTTGAACTTTTTATTTAGTATTTGAAGGAATGTTGTCCCTTTACTTATAGGTAGTTCCATAAATATTTGACAGAGGATAAAGATGAAAATATGCAGCAACCGCCTAAAACAGTTTGCTTTTTTCCTACAAAACTTGACTTTTATCCAATATGGTGAGTACAGTTTGTTTCTTTTCTGTTACATTCCCTTTCCATCCACAACCTACTCCCCTTTCAAGTCTTCTCTATATCTAAGATTAAGAGCAGGTCAGGCAATCAGAACATTCCTAAAGGGCAGAATTCTAATTAATACCTGCAATCTATAAACTTGTGGCATTTTTTTCCTCTATCACTGCTCAAAAGTTCTGATAGCAGAGCTATCCATTGAAGTTTTAGTGCTTGTGATAGAAAACTTGTCTAATGACAAAAACACTACATGTAAAGCAAGGCATAACCGATTTTGAAATATATACTAAGGTCTGGTTACCATTTTCACGTCGGGTTTGTTGCTGAAGAAGACACCTCCAGGTTCATATAAGGTAATCTTCACAAAATAGATAAATGATATACTTGCAGTTTTCTCCTTAAGAGTTTTTCCTAATCATAGCAAAATTAGAGTTTTTATCTATTCTGCATGAGAGAATTGAAATTTATAGAAATGTGCATTTATTATGTTTTATTGAAAAGGCTAAAATAAATAAGGAAGTACATATGTCCAATGATTAAACTTTTCCACTGCTGTTCACATCATGATTTGTTGTGATTAATGTATGTGGATGAGGACATAGAAAAAGAAAATCATGAGGCTTGTATATATGTGATTTAGTTTTTACACATTGATTTGTCTGTAAATGTTTTTCCTTTAGGAATAAAATTAAAGGGTGCTTTTCTTTGAAAACTTCACTTGTCAGATTTACCTGATCGAGAATTCCAAAGATTTGTATGATACGGTAAGGGGTTTATAAATTCATTAGTATTAAAAAATTAATACAGAGGGTATTATACTCAAATTTTTTTTCTCGGGCCTCCCTGGTGATGCAGCGGATTAAGCGCATCACTGTGAAGCTCTCCGCAGCCTCTGCAGTGCAGGTTTGATTCCCGGCCGGCCGGCCAGGGAGATTCCCACATGGCATGGCAGACCTCTCCTGTCTCGCCTGCTGCTCCCCTCAGGAGTATTTCCGTCGCCTGCCTGTTCTGCTCCCTGCTCTGTCTATGGTGAATCCTCTCACCTTCCCACACCTCTAGCCTGTACCCCAGCTCTTGTATAAAAATAAATCTTTTTTTTTTTTTTTTAAGATTTATTTATTTATACAAGCACTGGGTAGTCAGGGTGAGAGAATTCACCAGAACCAGAGTCGGGGAACAGAACAGGCAGACTGACGAAATACACTGCTGAGGGGATCAGCAGGCGCGGCAGGAGAGGTCTGTCGCGCCATGTGGGACCCTCGCCGGTGGCCGGGGATCAAACTGGCACTGAAGAGGCTGTGGGCAGCTTCGCAGCCCAGCGCTCAAAACGATGCGCCACCAAGGGAGGCCCAAAATAAATAAATCTTTTTAAAAAAATATTTTTCTTCTCTTAGCTTTTCAAAGATATGGTTTCAAAAATATTTTTTCAAATAGCTTGGTGCAGGATAGACAGGAGGGGTTGGGGTCAGGATGTTAACCTTAGTAGTCAATCTTTTCAACCCCTGAAATTCTTAGAGATTACCTGTCTCCCAGAGTTTGCTGAACTATTGGCTATTCTATAGGTGATTATTTGATATGTCAGTAGATGACCATCGTATAGGCTAAGCTTTGTTCAAGAATAATAGACAGGCAATTGATTAGGAGGTGGTATCTCAGATCTAACAACAGTTCTGTCATTAATTTGGCATGTAAATCTTGGGGTGTTTCTCAAATTTGAGAAACAGAAGAAAAATTGTTGTGACTACTCAATGTTGATTTAAGTTTTCTACTTAAAATTTCTACAAACATAAAAGTTGATACATGCTTCATTGATGGCCCTTTAACCTGAAGATTTATAGAATGAATGCATTCAAAAACTATTAAAATGACTTTAATGGGATAGATGTTGTTTTGCAGCAGTAAATATATGCTGGCTCTTGTCAAATAAATTGTGAACACATAACAGTTTTGTTTATTGTGGTGATGGTAATGTTGAACAATCTGATCATCATCAAAGCAGTCCAGACTTAACTCTTGCAGTGGTTAGGATTTTTAAATGCGGGGAAGGCACCTAAATTCTCAAAAAGATGTCTTTACACTGCTAGCAAATCCCAATTTGAAGAATTCCACATTACACTGTCTCCAGAACCTTTAATTTCAATTAGTAAGGCAGAGTCTTAGAACTCTTACTATTTTTGAGAAAAATTTCAGTTTTTATTTGATCCAGGACTAAGCTTGCCTAGTCCTAAAATGGATTAAAAATTGTCTTTTCTTTTTGGATACATGTAACCCTTTTTAGATACATGTATTTTATAGTTTAAACCTCATCAAATATAAATTTTCAGCTTAATTAACACCAGCCCCCCCAACAACACAATTGAAATTCCAGTTATTATAATATTAACTGAATTGTTGCATAAACTTTGCTGCAAGCTCTTTAGGCCACAAATCACTGTGCCAGTAATAAATGAGCATTACAATCAGTGATCAGTTACATCACTTTCAAGGTGTTGATGGGTCACTGAGTATCTGTTCACCTACAAACAGTAAAACATGCTTGTATTGTCTCCTTGTTGCTTAGTGGTAACTCCATGTAACATTTTACAGATATGACTAATTAGAAGAGGGAATTGTCAACAAAGATGACAGGGCAGCAAATAATCAGAAAGTGAAAAACTGGAAAGTGAAATTGGATTTGGTTGGATGATTTGAAAATCGTAAACAGCAAAGCAAAGATAGGACAAGACCTCAGCCTGCGTGAAGCTACAGTAAGAACCTTATTTTGAGTGTGGTGAATATAAAAAACAAGGCCAAGTTTAAATTGCACTAGGAAGAGAAGGCGGCTTATGGTTGAAGAGGAACATTTAATGCACTTTGGATTAATCAAAACAAATTCCAGTTTGACTAGCATTCACATCAAAGCATTGAAATTAGTTGTTATATTGAAGGAAAATGGTCATAAGAAGAAACTGAAAAAGAACACCTTATTGCTGGTGAAGGCTGCATTCATCATTTCAGAAGTCAGAAGCTGTGTGGTGAAACTGCAAACTCAGATAAGGATGCTACAGTGAAATTTGTACCTGGATACCAAGGACTACAGATAGTCTTTGCATGGTAGTGTGAGATTGTATTGTAAAAACATTTCCCATGATTTGGGTGGATTGTAAATCAAGTTAAAGAGGTTATATATAAGCAACCATGGAATGTTGACACTGCTGCCATTCAAGAAGCAGTTCTAGATATGCAGCTTGAGAAAGGTAATAAGAGCAAGCATGATTGGAGAATGCAGTTGTGTTATAAAGGATGAGCAAGTCAAAGTGATGCTGGTGAAAAACTTCACATTAAAGGAACTTTCCAAGATATTTCATGGCATTGAAAGTGCAAAGATAAAATTCTGAAAGATGGTTCAACTTTAGAAAGGAGTGTGACAGTTTGCCAAAGCATAGAAAAGATGCTCCGTATTGTAAATTTCGAGAAGAAATTACTGTTAAAACTTCTTGATGTTTTTTATAGAGAAATAAAACAGTATGTCAATATTTGTTTCCAATATTGTTTTTACTATTTTTAACTTACAGTCAACACCCAGAGAACTTTTAATATTTTCACAATTTTAAGGTAACATAACAATCAGATTATTAATCCCACAGGTTAAAACTGCTCTGCAATCAACTGGCATAATCAAAGCAAGCACTGCCTGAATTTAAAGCAAGCTGGGAATATTTACATTTAACCAAATAAGTCAAGACTAGAATTGGTTGTATACAAAACCAGTTATAATTAACATTTCATATTGCCTTTTCATGTTATCTCAAGACTTCAAAATAAAAATTTATACCTAATGTCTCATGGTTGAACTTTGAGTATTAATCCATTTGTTGGCAGAATTCTGTGGAATAGAATGGGGGTTAGCAAACATACTATAAAGGGTTTTATAGTAAATATGCCTGCATAATAAATATGCTTTGCAGTTGATAATGGTTTCTAGCAACTATTCAACTTTGCCTTTGTACAAAAACAGCCATAGTAAGTGTATGAACTATTGAGCAATGCTGTATTCCTATAAAATTAGATGCTGAAATTTATTTTACATAATTTTTTTATGTCATGAAATATTTTGCCATTCTTAACTCACAGGGCCTACAAAGGGGGAGTAATTAGGAATATATAGCAGACCATTGAATAATGTTTAATGTTGATGAGAAATCAAGCTGAGGTTGAATTAAAGGGTATTATTTAAGGAATTGGCTTCCTGTTTTCCCCAAGTTGCTGTTTCCGAGAATAAGGACATTAAGTGAGGACTTAACAGCTTGACTGTACAGTTGCATTAAGTGATATCAAAGAATGTAACCACTGTTTGAATCTTTGAGTTTGGGGAAAATTTTAATGAACTGTTCCTTACCAGGCACAGTTCCAGGCTAGTGGGGCCATCCCCACTAGCAGTTGGCAGTTAAGAGGTTGTCAGACATTTCCTGTTGACTCAAATCGTGGTCCCACTTTTAAACTGGATTTTTATTGGTATCTAAGGAAGCTAGTCCTTGAGCCATAACTAAGAATGGAAGGCCTTTTACAGAAGACTTAACTAGCTATTTATTGTAGCCTAACAATCCACTTGAGCTACTCAGTTCTTCAGAAATAAACTTGACTTTTAAATTGAACCAATACAGGGTGTTGGAAAGAATGCAATGAATACAAAAATATGCCTACTCTAGTACTTAAACAGAAAATTTGTTGTATTTAATTTTTGTGTGTGTAAAAGAATCGGTGAAGGTGCTTAGGAAAGGCTTTAGGAAAGGTGGTTGAATGGGGGGTTAACTAGAAGAGAACTGTTCTAGAAGTTGAATTCAGGTTGTACTAAACCAGGTGGTTTTCCTGTCTTCCTTTGCTGTAAAATAATTCCTCCCTAACCTAGGAACGAATGCAGGCAACGCATCTAGTAAAATTGCACTGACTGATGGAAATTGCCATGAGATCGCAAATAAGTTATAGTTCATTCCACTATGCGACAAAATTAATTCCACAACAGCCTTTGGGTATGATCTGAGCTTTTCGTTTCAAAGAAGTTACCAAATGCAATACCGTAGAACCAAGTAAGCAATTTTAAGAACACAGGCACAAATTAGTCACTGCAGTAAGGTCCTTGCAGCCCAGTTTTCTAGCGGTCTGTCTGGTGCTGGAGATGTTTCAGGGGCTGCTGACATCATAGGTCTAGCGCTACGTGGCGTTACTTCGGGCGGCCGGTCGTCCCCGGCAAGACAACTACACCCAACAGGGCTTCCCCCTTTTCCGCAGTCCTGGCCCACAGCGGCACCCCGCGCGCAGCTCTTCAACACCGCTTCCTGGTCTTAAAAACGCGCGACACGCAAATGCGACCCACCAAGCTCGCCGCGCGCCGGGCTGGACCTGGCCGCCGCCCCCGGAAGTGCCGTGGCGGGCGCGCGCCGGAGCGGGCGGGGCGAGGCGTCGCTCCCGGAAGCGTCAGCCGGCTGCGCGGGCGGGGCTGCGGCTGCCACGTTGGAACGGAACGTGGAGGTGGCCCTGGGCCGGGAGGAGGGGCGGTGGCGAATGCTGGGAGAGTCCGAGTGGCGCCGCGCTAACGCAGGAACCGGTCGCCGAGGGTCCCCGCCAGGTACGTGTGCCTGTTCTCTCCTGTCCTCTTCGCGGCCCTTCGCACCTTGCGAAAGAGCCCGCGCAGCGCTGGGACCCCCGCCTTGGTCTCCGTTGTCCCCGCCGGTCCGCGGCCCGGTCTCTGGAGGCGGCGCGCCCCTCGTCTTCGTTTCAGGCCCAGCAGGACGGCGCTTGGCGTCACTGCTGCTTTGGGAATCGCTCCGGTCGGCGTTCGCCGACGTTACCACTGCGGAGCAGGAGTTCCCCGAGGCTTGCGACGGGGTGTCCTGCCTGGGGGTAACTGGGAGCCTGAGGTTAGGAGACCTTCAGACCCTTGTACACAAAGAGGTACGGTCTCCAAGGGCAGGGGAAGGAAACAAGCTGCAGGATTCCTTTGGTTGTCTTTAGTTTGGTTAGGATTTTTTGTTTGTGTTTGAACTCTTGCCCGATTTAAAGATTCACAGGTTTTAACTGAAGGCTGTCAATTTTAAGGGTTCTAGTCGCCAATTACAGGTTGTCACCCAAGGAAGTCTCATTAAGTGTTAGATGTTTTTGCAAATAAGTTATTATAATAAGAGGGTAAATTTCCGGACCAGTACAAAATAAATGAAAATATTGCCTTGGTTTGTGGGCATTCAAAACTTTTCTAGGAACTCAAGGAACTCATTTTACTTCTCTCTTCCGAAGTTGTAATGGTCTGTCACAAATTCCTCCTCCTCAACTTTCTTTTCTAATTACAGAAAATTGAGATTTGATTGTTTTTATCAGCAACTGTACTTGTATTTAATCAGTAATCACGTCCTTGCATCTACTAGCCTACATTTTCTGTACCTACGGATTGTTCTAGAGTTGGCTAGAGTTTACTCAGTTTTTTTTTTAGTGATTCGTCTGTGCTCCTCCTTTCTCATCCTTTAATTACAGCACTGGATAAGCTGTAGTTAGACATCCAAGGGTATTGGAGAAATGTGAGCTTTGGAATGGATTTAGAATTATTCTGCATAATTATATACGTGAGAGGTTTTTTTTTTTTTTTTTTTGGAAACTAATAAATTAAGGCTAGAAAGAAATTTGTAACCTGTACAGAGCAATAATTCTTAACCTTTTGGGATTCCATTTCCTTTTGAGGACCTGATGAAAGCATTGGATCTCCCTAGAAAAGAGCACATACACATATAGGATTTTCAGTGTATTTTCGTGAGGTTTACAAATTCCAAGTTAAAGTCCTTGAAGGTGAGATTATTAAATTAAATTTTACATTGTATTTAGAAATGTTGTCATTTCTGGGTTAATTTCAGCTCAAAAAGTTTTATTTATTAAGACTGCAGATGTGTATGTATTTAATTCAGTAACCAATTTATATTTTCCCCTTTGATTTAGTTTTGATTGAGTGAGATGCGTCTAGAACATTAGTAATAGTAAATAAATCCTCTAGAACAAATGTGCCAAACCATCATGAGATATTTTTTCAAACACAGGATGGATTTTTCACTAAAGGGAGTGCCAGCTTGGGGTTGGGGGTCTGGGGGTTGACAAAGATTCTGCCTTGTTATCTCCTTAACTTTCCTTTCCAAGGTAGAGTTAGCACTATATGTAACGTTGTAGGGTTGATGTTTTTTAGAGACTAGGTTGGGTTTTAGAATTACTTTATAAAAATTAGCATTTAGAAAATGAGCATAAAGAAAAAAGTTTTCACTTAATTACTTGCAGTTATTGTAGGAGACAATAATTGGGACATAAATTTTCTTCAGTTGCTAAATGTAATCTTAAAGATTCATTGAAAAAGGCTTGTAATTCAATGTTAAATTATGACTTTGGTAATAGCTGACATTGACAAGCGTTGCTTTTATTGTGTGCTAGGGACTATTCTAATCACACTAATGCCACCATTCATTCTCACTACAACTCTATGTCATAGATACATTCATTCTTATTTTACAAAGGGGGTAACTTCAACACACATAAAGTGATATCACTGAAGTCTGAGCTAGGACATGGTGGAGGTGGGATTTAAACGGATGATGTTGACCCAGACTCCATGCTCTTAACTGGTGTCCTATATATATTGTTTTGTAGTTGGCTTATGCGAACAAGTGATTTTTCAGTTTCCCTTTTATATATACAGTGATTACATTCTGTGTAAAATAGCTTTGAATAAAAACAAATCTGCATAGCGTGAATTCTAGTCACATATATTATTGGAAAAAATATACATAACTTTTAAAGTAAGTCTCACTTGGGAAGTGTACACATGGTTTAACTGAAACCTTCATTTTTTTTTTACAACATGATGACTATTATTTTATCGTTAATTTATTTTTTAATTAATTTTTTAAATTTTTTACATCATTGTTCTTTTTTTTTAATTTTTTTTTAAAGAGGCATGTATTTTTATTTATGTATTTATTTATTTATTTGTTTGTTTGTACATGCATTGGGTACAGTCAGAAGCGCGGGAGGGTGAGAGAATTCACCAGAGCCAGAGCGGGGAGCAGAGCAGGCAGAAGGACCGAAGGACACTGCTGAGGGGAGCAGCGGGTGGCAGGAGAGGTCTGCGCGCCATGTGGGATTCTCCTCCGGTGGCCGGGGAGCAGCAGGGGATCGAACCGGCGCGGCAGAGGCCGTGGGCAGCTTCGCAACCCAGCGCTCAACCGCTGCGCCACTGGGGAGGCCCATCATTGTTCATTTTTAAACAATATTTGCTTCCAACCCCTCAGGTGTAGTCCCCATAGAATTTCCTTCACCAATGCTCCGGTGCACCATCACGTCAGTCCCCTGTGCTCCTCCCTCCCTCTGTTCCCTCTCCCTCCTCCTCTGCAGGATGTCTCTGATTTATAATTGTCTGTTCTTGCTTTGTTGTGCTTTGTACTGTTGTTATTTTTATACACTGGTGTCTTATCTGGTCCCCCTGTATTCCTGCTATAAGTGAAACCATGCGATATTTTTCTTTTTCCTTCTGGCTTAATTCCTTCTAGCTCCATCTACGTTGCTGCAAACGGCATGAGTTTATCTTTTTTGATAGCTGAATTGTAGAAATATACCACATCTTGTTGATCCAGTCATCTATTTTTGGGCATTTGGGTTGAAACCTTCATATTTTCAAGAAAATTAGTTACAACTCAATGGACAGTCATGCATCCAGGTAAAGCTGTACTTCCAGAGCATTCTTAGTGATTTTGAAAATGGTTGAAATCAGTATTCATTTAGATTCAGATCACATAATGTAGTTACAGACCATTGTTGTAGTATAATGATTTATTTTGTTTTTTACAAATGGCATTAAAGCCTTGTGTTCAGTACAGTATGGGTTAATAAGTAGAATTGTTTCTGGTGGAACATCAGACTAAGAGGGCCAAGCAATAAATTTCTATAAATGCTTTGAATTCCCATTTAACTATTTCATGTTTTTGTGAATTTGCCTCTTTCTCTTTCAGTAAGTGTTACTCATTAACTATTAAGTAGCCCTTGTACGTTTGCTCTTAAAGATACTAACATTCAATGTTTTCTCTTGACAAAACTTTCCCCTTTTTTTTTTTTTAAGATTTATTTTTATTTATACAAGAGCTGGGGTACAGGCTAGAGTTGCGGGAGGGTGAAAGGACTCACCAGAGACAGAGCGTGGAGCAGAACAGGCAGACAGAGCAAAAGCACGGCTGAGGGGAGCATCGGGCAAGACAGGAGAGGTCTGCTGCGCCATGTGGGATTCTCCCTGGCCGGCAGGGAATCGAACCGGTGCTGCAGAGGCTGCATACAGCTTCACAGCATTGCACTCAACCCGCTGTGCCACCGGGGAGAACCCCTATTTCTTAAATAGGAAGAGATCCTTTGAACAGTTAAGGACTTAAAAATCAATTTTTTTACCCAAAATTGGTCTTTGTAGCACATTAATATGTCTACCTCACCTGTACTAAGCAATTTTGAGTCCAAGAAAGGGTAAAAGTTATAACACTTGATTGAAAAGGACATTGTCTAGTTAGTGATACAAGATGACATATAAAAGTTTTTAAAAAAGAATGGGAAAAAATGTAAATAGCATGTGCTAGTGAAATGTTATAAAGTTTTATTAATATAGAATAAGATCTTTTCATAAATGCTTAAAGTAATATAGGCAAATATAAACAGTTAAGAGATTATTTAGATCAGAGTGGATTGAGTCATCAGGACAAAGTTCATGAAGAAGCTGGGATTTGAACTTACTAAAGACTAGGTTGGCCGGTTGGCTGAGAGGAAGAAAAGGCATTTTATATAAACAAAATAGGCCCCTTTTCATGTCCTAGAAAATTGCTGTTTCTTCTTTTTTTCTGAATAATCTTAGGAAGCTGGATGTGCAATTTTCTAGATTAAATTCATGATAGTAATAGTTTTTAAAAATAGTTATCACTTTACATGTTAACATATGTGCTTGGCACTGTGTTTGGCTCTATAAAATACATTGTCTCATCTAAGCCTCACAAAATTCCATGAACAGTCGCTCTTTGTTTTTGAAGATTTATTTTTATTTATTTATGCATATAAAAACTGGGGTGTAGGCCAGAGGTGTGCGGAGTAGCGGGATGGTGAGATGATTCACCAGAGACAGAGTGGGGAACAGAACAGGCAGATCTACTGAAATACACTGCTGAGGGGAACAGCGGGAGAGACAAGAGAAGTCTGCTGCACCATGTGGGTTAGCTTCCTGACCAGGGTTCAAACTCATGCCCCAGTGGCTGGTTATAGCTTTGATAGCTCTGAGACTTTAACCTCTGTGTCGCCAGGGAGGCCCCAAGATAGTCACTCTTATACACATTTTGCTAATGTAGAGGTGGGCTCAAAGAAGTTAAACAGTGTGTCCTAGGTCTCATAAGTAGCAGAATCCATGTTCAATTCAAGGAGAGATTCCAGAGACCTGCTTTTGACCATGTGATTCAACCTCCCAATCCCATATTCAACCTCCCAGTGCCCACCTAGTACAGTTTTTCTAAAATACATTTCTTCTTTTCTTTACTTCATCATGCATTATAGTTGCTTTGCCATTAATTGTTTCTTCATTATATTAATTTTTTTTTCTCTGATTAAAAATTGAATACCTGAACTTGTAGTAACAAGAGCTTGGACTCTGGAACTAAACTTTGGAGTTCAAATCTTAACTCTTCCCTTTACTAGTAAGTACAAACTATTTAATCTTTCTGTGCCTTAATATTGTAAACAATTTGAACACCTAAGACTCAGGGTATGTTGTTACTCTAAGACCTCTTAAAAGAAACCACTAGCAGATAAATTTCATCTTCTAGAGTAAGAAAACTGGCAAAACTCCTATTAGAGAGCATTAATTATATTTAAATATATAAGGCTGAAACAAAAGTGGGAATAAAGAATAAAATGTACATATTAAATAGCTGGTAATAAAGGAATTGGTTCAAAAGTATTTAAAAATTATGAGTACTAGGAAGTAGAAAATTAGAAATAGAATAGCTTAATGGATTGCCTCATCTGTAATGACTACAAATCAAAGGACATCATTTTAAGCTGACAAATCAGTTAGTGGAAGTATAAATATACTTAACAGTACAAAGGTAAACACTGAGAAAGATAATACTTGACTAGTACTGTGTAGTACAAGAGGGATAGTAAGATTATACAAGCTTATTTCATTAGTGCAGTTAGTAGTAGTAACTAGAAAAATAGAGTAGTGTTATTAAAATGAAATTGTGATAGAATTGAAAACAACATCTGTCATATCAGTGACCTTAGCTAACCTATTTAAAGGTTTTCAAATCAGGTTTCCCAGTAAAATCTGATTTTTTTTTTTTTTTGCTATGTTTAAGGTAGACAATGAAAACAAAATAGTTCAAAAGTTCAGTAGGGCAAAACTATAAAGTAAAGGCAAATAAAAAGAAAACTAGGGTGTTAATCTTAATTTGAAGCAAAATGGATTTCAGGCCCAAAGGCATTATTTAAGAATACTTCACAAAACTAAAATGTGTACATTTAACATTATGGATCTACCAAATAACCTTATTAAATAACAAAGTAATTTTCATAAGGCATGTTTCAGGGCTATTAGGAGAAATCAGGTGCAAATGTACTAGTAGCACAGTAGTAGGAGATGTTTTGTTCATTGTTCTTATACCAGGATAGATCTAGTGGGGGACGAGAGGGATAAGGATATAGAATTAACCATGCAGTCAGTAGGGTAGATTTGATTAAAATATATTGAATTCAGCCCTGAAAATACATAGCATCTCTTCTTTTTAGGCCTCATGAAACATTCACAGAACTGTATCTATGTATATCTCAGATCAGAAAATCATGCTCGGTAATGATACAGAAGGTTTTCCCATTAAAGAAAGAGAGAAGAAGTTTCACTGTTACTACTATGATGCAGTATGGTATTACAAATTCTGGCCAACTTGGCAAGAAAGAAATTAGAGAAGTAATTTGAAATGAGAAATATTGGCATATGGTATATGAGTGAGTATGTGTGTAAAAAACCCAACAGAATCTACAGGAAAACGGGCCTCCTGGTGGCGCAAGGGGTTGTGTCTTAACAAAACCTATGAAGCTGTCTGCAGCCTCTGCACAGAGCACAAGTTTGATCCCCCAGCCCGCCAGGGGGCAACCCACATGGCACAGCAGACCTCTCTTGAGTCTACCGCTGCTCCCCTCTGCAGTGTACTTGGGTCAGTCTGCCTGTTCTGTTCCCCACTCTGTCTTTCCTCCTCTCACTAGGAATATTCAACATTGTATCGATTCATCATAAAATAGAATACAAATAAAACATTTTCTTTTTTCTAGAATTAGATAAACACTTTTCTTATGTTTATATTATATGTAAATGATAGGCAAATCAATAAACTTTGAGGGAAAAATGTTTATATAGTAAAATAAGCCATCAGTATTAACAAGGAAAGAGGTGGGGAGGGGACGAGTGGATGGGGTTATTCAAGTCATACTCAGATCAAGCCTTTTTTTTTTTTTTTTAAGATTTATTTATCCATTTATACAAGCACTGGGTACAGTCAGAAGCACGGGAAGGCGAGAGAATTCACTGGAGCCAGAGCGGAGAGCAGAACAGGCAGACTGACAAAGTACACTGCTGAGGGGAGCAGTGGGCGGCAGGAGAGGTCTGCGCGCCATGTGGGACCCTCACCCAGCGGCCGGGTCAAACTGGCGCTGCAGAGGCTGCGGGCAGCTCCGCAACCCAGCGCTCAACCACAGCGCCACCGGAGAGGCCCAAGCCTTCATATTTTTTTTTGAGCCTTCATATTTAAAACTCTAGAATGCTTAACATGTAGACAGACAAATGGATACAAGGATGGAAATCCAGAAATAAACCTAAATTCATGCAGGAATGTAAATCCTAATTCCTGTAAATAGCCCTACCTACATATAGGAATATAAACCTAAATAATTAACCCACAAATAAATCTAAATATGTACAGCAGTTCAGTTCATGATAAAGGTAATATCTAAAGTTAGTAGGGAAAGATAGACTGCTCAATAAATAACTTTGGGGTAATGAAATAAAATTTGAAAATATACTCCAGGATATACTCCAAATCAATCAAAATTTTAATGCAAAGAGTAAACTGTATATGAATTTGCCAGAACTAAAATAAGGATGAATTTCTTCATAACCTTGGCAGGCAGGAGACCTCTCTAGTTAATCAAAATTTAGAAACCGTTTTTTAAAAGTGATAAATGTGATTATAAATTAAAATGGAACATCCATAAATGGAATATTTTTCAGTGCTAAAAAGAAATAAATCATCCAAATCCTAGAAATCTGGCTGCAGAAATGAGGCCACCAGAGGGATAGGTGGATGGAGAGTAAAGAGAAGGGGACCCACTGCATTATGGCAGAGGATTACTGGGGTTTTGGTGGTAGGTAATGTGTAGTAACATAGATTTGAAGAGGTATGGATCTATACCCCTAAATCATATACCATGTTGTAAGCCAACATTAGTACCTCAATAAGAAATAATAAATATGGGCCTCCCTGGTGGCTCAAGGGATTAAGCATCAGCACTATGAAGCATTCTGCAGCCACTGCAGCACCGAGTTCAATCCCTGGCCAGGGAGGTGACCCATATGGCGCAGCAGACCTATCCTGTCTTGCCTGCTGCTCCCCTCAGCAGTGTATTTCAGTCAGTCCGCCTCTTCTGTTCCCCACTCTGTCTTTGATGAATCCTCTCACCCCACCCCCCGCCACACCTCTGGCATGTATCCCAGTTCTTGTATACATAAATAAATAAATCTTAAAAAAAAAATAGAATTTAACAAAAGGGGGGGGAAATGAGCTGTCAGGTCACAAAAAACATGAAGCTACCTAAAATGTCAGTTGTTAAGTGAAAAGCCAATCTGGAAAAGGCTTTATATTGTATGATAATAGCTAAATGACATTCTATACAAGGCAAAACTATGGAGACAGTAAAAAGATCAGTAAGAAGTGACAAATGAAAACAGGGATGAATGAGTAGACACAGAATTTTTAGGACAGTGAATCTTCAGAATGATACTGTAACTGTAAATAGCTCTAATAAATAAAATTTTTTAAAAATAAAAATCATGTGAAAGGTAAAAAAATATTGTAAGTAAAATAAAAAATGAAGTCTGACAACATAATTGGAAAATGGGCAAATGATATAGATACAAATAGACAAAAACAATGACAGAGAAGGAAATGTGGATTCACCATAATCAAAAAAATAGTTTTCAACATTTTAGTATGAGAAATGCAAATTGCAAATGTACTGAGCTAAAGTTTTCACCATGATAGGTTGATAAAAATCTTAAAGTGTTACTCTATACTCCAGTGAGACTAAATAGGACAGCGGCTACTCATGTATTACTTTCCTGGATGTGAAGAGGTACAGTTGCCATGACGGGCTGTCCTTCAAGATTAAAATTGCATTTATGTTGTACCCCAGCTGTTTTACTTGTGGAAATTTCTAGCAATCCCTGTCCATGAATGAAGTAACATGTACATTTGATGATCTACTTCAGTGTTGTTTGTAAAAAGTAGCAAAAGATTAGAAATAACTTGCATGTTCATTAGTCACCAACTAGGTAATTAAATTATGGTACATCTTAGAGTGAAGAACTGCCATGTGAATGCATTTATGTAAAATAACATTTTTTTTTGAAGCTAGAGCTCAGGACCTCCTTAATTTTTCTACCAAGGTAAATTTAACAGAATATATATGGTATTATGTAGAATTGTATGTTGGTGTGACCATTTTTTGAAATTTTTTTGGTTTATCTTTAAAAGCTACCAATTTAATAACTATATTCTCTGCAATTAGTTCGTTCTTATTTAAAATTAATTTTTAAAACTGCTGTTATCTGGGCCTCCCTGGTAGCATCAGGGTTAAGGCTGTCACTGCTACAGCCTGAGTTTGAGTTTGATCCCTGGCCAGGGAGCTGACCCACATGGTGCAGCAGACCTCTCCTGCCTCTCCTGCTGCTCCCCTCAGCAGTGTATTTCAGTGGATTCGCCTGTCCTCTCCACACTGTATCTCTGGTGAATCCTCTCACCCCTGGCTTACACCCTAGCTCTTGAATGCATAAATAAAGTAAACCTTTAAAACAAGAAACTTATCATTAGGTAATCCTCCTCTAGGAAGTTCTACCTTGTTTGTTTAATTATTTAAATTTTTTTTAATACATCGTTCATTTTTGTACAATATTTGATTTCTCCCCTCAGGTGTAATCCCCATAAATCTCCCTTCATCACCTTACCCATGAGCCATCACCATTGTTACTTGTGCTCTTCCCTCCCTGCTTTGACTCCCCTCCCTCACCCTCCCCTGCTGTATCTCTCAGATCTATAATTTGCCTGCTAGTTTTGTCTATTTTTTCCTTTGTATCTTATTTTTTATGTGCCTTCTCTAGCACCTGATTATACTGCCAACCATCTTTTCTAAGAAGCATATTGTGTAGCAAGGTTAATTCCTCATACTATCCTCTATTGTTTTGCAAGATCTCTTCTAGACTAATTTTTGAGTTGAAGGACTCTATAAACACTAAAACATTAAAATGATCCTAAATTTATCTCATATAATTTGACAAATTACTTTTCTTTTTGATATTGAATATCCCAACAAATGATTTCTAAACCAATTTGATGTATTGGGGTATTGGGTTATTACTAGTAATGTAGTGGTTTGACCAGTATATTTCTCTGTTAAAAGTGGTTCTGTATTCTCTGTTACATGTTCAGTATATGTCTATGTAAAATATTTTCTTAGCAGGATGAAGTTAAAAGAAGTAGATCGTACTGCCATGCAGGCATGGAGCCCTGCCCAGAATCATCCCATTTACCTAGCTACAGGTGAGTTCAAAAGAGAGAAGATAGTATGAATCACCTAATTTCTTCTCTATCTGACCTGTTCATACCTGTCCATAATTTAAGATTCAATTCAAGTTTCATTTTCTCTAGAAGCCTCTTTTTTTCCCTGGAGAGATTCCTCCATTCCCCTTATCAGCTGAGTTCATTGATCTTCCTCTGTGTTCCCAAATCACCTTGTACATTATAGCACTAATCATTTATGTGTTGGAGCACTAATCATTTATGTATGTGTGTACATACACATGCGTAGCCTTTATAGTGTCTTCCCCACTTTACAGAATGTGTTTTATCGTTATTGCTACAGTATTGAGCATTGATATATCATATGCAAAAGAAGTTAATAAATATCAGTTTGAATGAAGAACATTTTGATGAGTGATGAACATTTTACATAAAAAGAGTTGGAGTTACATTATTTGTGACTATAAGCAGGTGTAGTAAATCATGGGACTGTTTATACAGAGAGCTTTTATAATAGCTACACTTTTTATGATATCTGAAATACAACTTTATTCTGATTCTAAACAAAAAGGAATGTGAATGACAATAGCAAACAAGATTTTATCCCTTGAATATTGTGATGACCGTAGCAGTCATACATTTGAAATTTAAAAAGGAAACAAGTTTCAAAACAGCTAAATATTACAGGGCCAAGAAATTAAGGGGTTTTTTGTTTGTTTGTTTTTTTAACTGCCACATTCACTCCAAAGTCCATTCATCTCCATTAGCATTCCAAAGATTAAGCATGTGAACACACTACACCACTGACAGCACAGGACAGTCTGTAAAACTAGGCTTCTGGTGCTGGGCTCTAGCTCCAGCCTATTCTCAGAGGTTATTTTACCTGGGGAGCAGTTGCCTAAGGATCCTCTAAATCATGTTCATGTTGTGCTGCCACAGCTGGCTCTGTGACAACTTCTGGTGGGGCAAAAGCAGGCATAGCAATGAACTCCACATTAGGGTCTCCAGTTGGTTTTCCAGCAAGCCAAGGTAGCACTTTTCAAGTTATAGTAACTTTTGACAGAAATGTCACTGAAGAATCATTATTCAGAGGAAGACAGTAGACTTGTCTGAACTTTCCTCTTCTTGACACCCATCTTGTTGCCATATAGTTCAATAGAGATGTTTTCATGTATTTCTTCCACATCTCTGTGCTTGCTAGGCCAACTCTTGATACTGTATCAACAAAATGTCATGTTGGGTATGGACTTAACAGATATCTCTTAGTTCACCAAATTTTTCCTGACCAGCTGTAGCCCACATGTTGAACTTTAATAGGCCCATTATTGGTATGAAACACTGAGGGTAACACTCAACACCCAAGTTAGCTACATACTTCTCAATTCACTGATCAAATGATGTTTCACAAATGTAGTTATTCCAGTACCACTACTACCAGTCAATACAGTTTTGAACTTAATTTGGGGCAACCATTTTGTTGTTATTTCCAGAAGGATATCTGGGCCTTTCTGACTCCTATGAGCTTCAAAAATGATTTGCATTACCCACTCTTTTAACCATAATCTCTGAACCTTGTATCAGAATCACATTGCTATAGTAAATTAAGCATCTGCTCAATAGCATATGTGTTGAGGTTTCAGCCACTGTTGCAGCATTCATGAATGAGATCACTGATAACATGCATTTTATGTTTTATAATGATTTTCTCTGAGTCATCTGTTTTTGCAAATGTAATTACTATAAGTATATTTTCTATAGGAACATCTGCTCAGCAGTTGGATGCAACATTTAGTACCAATGCTTCCCTTGAGATATTTGAATTAGACCTTTCTGATCCATCCTTGGATATGAAATCTTGTGCTACTTTCTCTTCTTCTCACAGGTATGAGATTCAACCTCAAATTCATTTGTTTATTTAATTACATATTGTGATTGTTGCTTAGTTTATATATGTATGTCATTATTAGAAACTGCAAGAAACATCATTTATGACATGAAACATTAATGAGTAAATTTCTGTGGAAGTAAAAGAAGTAGTTCTCTGTGTTTTTGAACTTTTATAGCTGATTATTATGTTTAAAATAGGAAATAGAAGCTCCAATTTCTAGTAGTTTTTTATGTATAATAGAGTTACTTTCTATCTCCTTTATTTTACCTATTTATAAAAAGAGGTAGGTATGGACTTCCCTGGTGGCGCAGGGGTTAAAGTCTCAGCGCTATAAGCTGTTGCCAGACACTGCCACATGAGTTCGATTCCTGGCCAGGTAGCTAACCCATATGGCACAGCAGACCTCTCCTGTCTTGCCCACTACTCCCCTCAGCAATGTATTTCAGTAGATCTGTCCATTCTGCTCTTCATTCTGTCTCTCGTGAATCCTCTCACCTTCCCTCACCTCTGGCCTACACCCCAGTTCTTGTATGCATAAATAAATTTAAAAAAAAAGAGGTAGGTATGACTAGAAAAAGTAGTTGGGTGCTGATTAAGGTGTTAATAGTATTGGTGGATAGGTTATTGTTTTCTTTATACTTACCTATATTTAAAAACATACTTTACAGCGAGTTTTGTTGACGTATTTCTGATACAGTTTGGGTTTTCAAATCACCTTCCCAAGTACTTATGGTTATTATAATGCAGAGGAAGAACACTTTCATTTGAGTTGTAAAATGTGCTTCAATAACTTGGCAAGTATTAGGTGAGGAGATTGTATATTAGTTAACAGAATACAATTCAAATCATGGATTCTTGTGGGAGCTCTCATAGTCGTCAGAGCTGTGATGCGATATGCCTGCATTATGATAGGATCCCTAGATAGTTTTTGTCTAGCAATTTTCCCTCATCTGTCTCACCATATGCCTTCTTGTTAACTTCATATTTCATCCATAATCTTTTTTTTTAAAGATTTATTTTATTTATGCATATAAGAACTGGGGTACAGGCCAGAGGTGTGGGGAGCAGAACAGGCAGATCTACTGAAATACACTGCTGAGGGGAGCAGTGGGTGAGACAGGGAAGGTCTGCTGCGCCATGTGGTTTGCTCCCTGGCTGGTCAGGGATAGAATTCGTGCTACAGTGGCTGCCAATTGCTTGATCGCGCTATTTTTTTTTTGTGTGTTTTTTTTTTTTTTTAAAGATTTATTTATTTATTTATTTATACAAGCACTGGGTACAGTCAGAAGCACGGGAGGGTGAGAGAATTCACCAGAGCCAGAGCGGGAAACAGAACAGGCAGACTGACAAAATACACTGCTGAGGGGAGCAGCGGATGGCAGGAGAGGTCTGCGCACCATGTGGGACCCCTCGGCTGGCGGCCAGGGATCGAACCAGCACTGCAGAGGCTGCGGGCAGCTTTGCAACCCAGCACTGCGCCACCAGGGAGGCCCGATAATGCTGTCTTTAACCCCTGCGCCACCAGGGTGGTCCACTTTTTTTTTTTTTTTTTTGGCATAGATGAACAGGATGTAGGCCAGAGGTACAGAGGGTGAGAGGATTCACCAGAGACAGAGTGGGGAGAAGAATAGTCGGATTTACTGAAATACACTGTTGAGGGGCGATGTGGGCGAGTCAGGTCTGCTGCGACACATGTGGGTTAGATCCCTGGCCAGAGATTGAAATCAGGCCACAGTGGTGATAGTGCTGAGACTTAACTCCTAGGCCACTAGGCAGGCCCCATCCATAATTTTTTATTCTCCATCAGTAGGGGAACTTGTCATAGTAGACATACTTTTGATGTTTCTTTTACTCTCAGGATCTCAGTATTTTTCTTAGAAAATTTCAGTTGGTTCCATGGACACCTTTATATTCAACAAACCACTTGGTGATTACTTTTGTAGTCAAATAAAATCAAGGGAAGTGATTGATTAGCTCTATTTTACCAATGAACCAAAAGTAGCTTGGGGGGCCTCCCCGGTGGCGCATTGGGTTGAGCGCAGCGCTATGAAGCTATCGTGCAGCATGAGTTCGATCCCCAGCCAGCCAGGGAGATTCCCACATGGCGTGGCAGACCTCTCCTGTCTTGCCCACTATTCCCCTCAGCAGTGTGTTTTGGTCCTTTTGCCTGTTCTGTTCCCCACTCTGTCTCTGGTGGATTCTCTCACCCTCCCGCACCTTTGGCCTGTACCCCAGTGCTTGTATAAATAAATAAAATCTTTAAAAAAAACCCAAAACAACAAAAGTAGCTTAGAAAGATTTAGTAATTTGCCCAGATTCTCACAGTTTCTAAATGGTAAAACCAAATTAAGCTCATATATGAGACACAAAAATCAAGTATACTTTAAAATTATATTTACCACTACAAAGAGTTTTACTCCTTAAATATAGTCAGACATTCACATGAGTATAAAAAAACTAAAACGCTGTTTCACCAAAATCCTGCAGTGTTACCAGGAATGGAGGAGATGCAGTGTTTCTGGAATACTTACGAAAATAAACTAAGTACATAACTTCAGATTCTTTTCTGTATATATTTGACTTTATAAATGAGTCATTTTACTCATTTTCTCTTAAAGGTACCACAAATTGATTTGGGGCCCTCATAAAATGGATTCCAAAGGAAATACTTCTGGAGTTTTAATTGCAGGTGGTGAAAATGGAAATATTATTCTTTATGATCCTTCTAAAATTATAGCTGGAGACAAGGAAGTTGTGATTGCCCAGAATGACAAACATACTGGCCCAGTGAGAGCCTTGGATGTGAACATTTTTCAGGTCAGGCTTTGGCATTTATTCATTATTTTTGAGCTGTGTGCTATTTATTTGCAATAAATACATGAATCTACTATTCATCAATGTAGGACTTGGCAAATTCAGTTCCTGCTGGTTGATGAGTGAGTATTTATTTGAAGAATGAAGTGTTCAGAGTTGGTTTCAGGGTGAATAGTACCAAATACATGGTGGGGATTAAGATCTTGGGGTTAATTCTAGAGGTAGAAGATGGATATCATACTATCTAGTTGAACTTTAGGAGTCCCAAAGGTAGGAAATTTTGCCTTTTAAAAGTTTGTGCTATTCAGCACTAGGCTAGTGCTGTGATGTCTGGGTTAATCCTGTGCTTTTTTTAAAAGAAATTTTGTAATTATGACAAAGAGATTACTACTCTTATCAAATAATTAGACATTATACATAAATTTAGCACAAATTTAATGACTAAGAGTCTCTTACTGTTGCTCTCAAACATGTTGAATATTAATTATATAAGTATATAGGCTAATGAACATCTTGAATTAATAGGATACTAAAGTATAAAAGCCAAAAAATAAAATTTAAGAAAGTTTGAAGTAGTTATTTTTACTGTATTGTAAGTAAGTACTTATGATATAAAAATACACAAATCCAACCTTTCTTTGTACAGTTTATGGAGTCTACTCTTTTGCTTACATAGCTAGTTCCTTTGTTAATTGAATTAAACAGCTGCTGATTTTTGGTTGAAGTGTCATTTATTGTAGGTGACAACTACCGTAGAATTCCTCCATTTTCCTGGTTATGTGTCAGTTGATCAGGAAAGAATATATGAGTGAACAAAGGATCAAGGTCACTATATGCAACTCATTGTCATCCTGTACAGATTTAGCATCTTTTTGACCCTGAAGGTACAAAAGAGATAAAATAAGAATATTGCTACCTAGAATAGGATTAATTATAACTATATTAGAAATATTTGAAGTGTTAAGACAGGAAATTTTACTAGCTGTATTTTTGGTCTGACTCCAGAAGCTGGCTTTGACATATCCTAGGATAGATGCCATTATTTGAGAGTTCATTTATTTGTCTGAAAGCAATAATTGGTGGCCTTTTTTGTCTCCCACAGCCAGATCCCCTTCCAGAGATGCAAAACCACAAACGATAATTCCCATATGGTTGCATGATTAAGAATTTATTCATGTAATTATTTTTAATGTCTTATTTTAAAATGTCAGTAGAACAATTATTTTAGTTAAATAGAAATGTTTCTCTAAAAAAACTATTTAAATTCAAATTGTCATACATAGTATTCTTGTTTTGCTTTTTTAATTAAATAGAAAAATTATATGTTCTAAAACATACAGATCTTTCCAGCTCTGAACTGAGTTATTCTAAGTTCACTTAATTATTTGCAAGTGCTATTTAGTCTTTTATTATTTCTGATTGCAGACTAATTTAGTAGCCTCTGGTGCTAATGAATCTGAAATCTACATTTGGGATCTAAACAATTTTGCAACTCCAATGACACCAGGAGCCAAAACACAGGTATTACATTAATTTCATGTAATTAAAAGAACCCAAATCAGTTCTACACTTGTTATTTCAGTTGTTTTTCACAAAAAGTATATTTGATTAAAATCAGCATTTAGATATTGTTGTCTTCCCTTCAGCATCTCAAAGTATTAATAAACTTGTTTCTTCAAAGTATCAGTGAGTCCTTCAACAGCGAATACTTATTCATTGAGTACCCTCTAACAGATAGTAGTCAGTGTTTACGCAGTAGTGAATAAAATGGACAAAAGTCCTTACTAATTTTTCCAGATATTTGATATAGTACTAGATATAGGAAAGTAGTGCAATAATACCTAACCTGCAATAAAAATCAGAATGGAATAGAAATTTATTTAAAAAACAAAAACCTCCTTTCTTATATATTTCTAATAAGCTGAGAAAGAACATTTTTCCCCCTGCCTTTTTGCATAGACTACTAGATTTGAGTAGCTGTTATAACTGACACTAACGTTTTGGCAATCTGAGAGATAACATAATGATAGCACATAGCATACCATTTATAAAGTTATTTTTCTAATAGCTTAGCCTGTCATTTTTGCCTTCCTAGTTTTCCAGTGTATTGATCAGCATCTACTCTGTGGTCTATTATCTATCTTGTGACAGTTACAAAATCAGCAAGGTTTGATTTTTAATAGGAGCCTAATAAATGACTGTTGAATGAGACAGTATTAAACAAGATAAAATATTTTTGTTAAAAAGACTTATTTATTTATGCATAGAAGAACTGGGGTGTAGGCCAGAGGTGCGAGGAATGAGAAGATTCACCAGAGACTGAGTGAGGAGCAGAACAGGCAGATTGACTGAAATACATTGCTGAGGGGAGCAGCGGGCGAGACAGGAGAGGTCTGCTGTGCCATATGTGGCTTAGATCCCTGTCTGGAGATCAAATGCAGGCCATAGCAGTGATAGCTTGATAGCTCTGAGACTTAACCCTTTGGGCCACCAGGGAGGCCCCAAGAGAAAATCTTGAATTGGCATATATCTGAGCTTTAACCTATTGTGTACATTTTGAAAACTTTGGAATATATAAAGCACATTTGTGGAATGAATAGATAGATTTCTAAGTAATCCATTTTGTTTCATGAAGAATCAGATTTGAAGTTAAATTTAATTATAATTGAGAAGTTTTTTTTAAGAGTTTATTCCTTATAGCCTGCAGAAGATATCAGCTGCATTGCATGGAACAGACAAGTTCAGCATATTTTAGCATCGGCCAGTCCCAGTGGCCGGGCCACTGTATGGGATCTTAGAAAAAATGAACCTATCATCAAAGTCAGTGATCATAGTAATAGGGTAAGTATATGATTGATGTGTGATGAATACATATTTTTGCTATAGGTATTATGAATATAGGTATTCTTACATTGTCATAATTGGCAACAAATCAGATTTCTATGAAGCTAAGTTCTATTTTCATTGCCCAGTATGTTAGAGTGAAAGGTTTTATTCCTTGAGGAAAATAATACAAAAATAACAATAAGTCATGTTGGATAATACTGGTGAAGAGAGAATTTGGTAAATTATGGGGCTTATACTGGTGGTGGTTTTTTTTTTTTTTTTTTTGCTAACTATTTCAAATAATTACAGCAACTCTCTAATTAATCTTTAACTTTCTTTAGAATGTACAGTTTTCCTGCTGCTAATTTTGTGATGTGTGAACTTGTAGTTTCCAAACTCCTGACTTCATATTTTCTGATTGGTACTGTGAAAGTGAGCTAATATCTTTCTCCCACTTGCCCATTTAATTTTCAGCCTTACAAATTTTATAGCTATAAAGTAATTTAGATGCAATTTAGGGGACCTTGTTTTGTTAGATTATTTTTAAATACTTTGTTTAGTTTGACATTTCAAAAATGAATTTGCCTGGATTAGAGAACACATGCAAAATTTTAAAACGACGACAAAAAGAACAAAAACCTATTTAAAAGACTTTTTTCAGGGTATTGTTTTTCAATGAATGAGGAATTTTAAAACAAGCTTCAGTGGAGTAAGGCCTACGATAGGCATTTCAGTCATTTTCTAAAATACTCAGTAAGATCAGAAATTCCAGGAAATTTTCAATAATAATGTTAATTTGATGTAAAAATTTAAATGATGGTGATGTTGCTTTTGATATTTTATCATTATCGAAGAGTTCTTGGTTGTTGAAATCTTTTATCTTTATTTTTCTGAATCTGCTAAATTTTAAATGTATATAAAACTTTTTCCTAGTTGTGATTTTGACTGGAAAACTCATTCTTGTCATAGAATTAGTCTGACGTAGATTGACTTTTTATAGCACATAGCTAGGTGAATTGAAAACATTTAAACTTTTTACTTTTAGGACTAATAAAATTTAGTAGCTTTAGGTTTTGTTTTTAATAATATACTAATCTGAGCTAGTGTTTTCTATTGTTTAAACAAAGAAATATTCCTCAAGTTCATTTTGGCTTATAATATGATTGATAAAACATGAGTCTTAATTTTCTGCAGATGCATTGCTCTGGCTTGGCATGGCATCCTGATATTGCTACGCAGATGGTCCTTGCCTCTGAGGATGATAGGTCACCAGTGGTCCAGATGTGGGATCTTCGCTTTGCTTCCTCTCCTCTTCGTGTCCTTGAAAACCATGCCAGGTATCATTTCTGCTCTTTGAACAAACTTGATTTGTTAATTTTTAAAAACATGCCAGGTATCATTCTGAAAAACATGCCAGGTATCATTCTGCTCTTTCAACAAACTTGATTTGTTAATTTTTAAAAACACATCTACTTACCAGAGACACTTTTTGGGGGGTGGGGGGTGGGAGGGGAGGGATTGGGGTCAGAATGGGCGGGTTGCAATTGTATGGGGAATATAAAAATAAAATTTATTATTTAAAAATAAAATAAAATAAAATTACAACTTAAAAAAAAAAAAACACATCTACTTAGTACTTTGAATTGTTAGATTTTTATTAACTTCGGAATCTACTTTATCTTGACAAGTTACTAGAAGGTCACATAATCAAGTGATGACTTCTAACCCAAAAGTCCTGTTCCCAGAGTACACACTCTTAACACAACATTCTGCTTCCAATTTTAGGACGATCATAATTCAGCAAGACAGATCATAGTGGGTGTAGGAGCAATCAACCTCTCTTAATTTTCCATTTTACTACTCTTTAATAAATGCAACTATTGGCTTATATGACCTTGAGGTCCCTTCCAGCTCTACAATTTGTGACTTTTTTGTTTTAAAGATTTATTTATGCATACAAGAACTGGAATACAGGCCAGAGGTGTGGGGGGTGGAGTGTGTGTGTAAGAGGATTCACCAGAGACAGAGTGGGGAACAGAACAGGGAGATTGACTGAAATACACTGTTGAGGTGAGCAGTGGGTGAGTCAGGAGAGGTCTGCTGCGCCATGTATGTTAGTTCCTGGCCGGAGATCAGACTCATGCAGCAGTGGTTATGGATAGCTTCATAGTGCTGCATTTTAACCTCTTGTGCCACCCAGTTGTGTGACTTTTTAAAATACTTAATAAGAACCTAAATGTTCTAGATTTCTTTCTTTTTTTTTTTTTTTAATAGAGACATGTTTATTTATTTGTTTGTTTTTGTTTTGTTTGTTTGTTTGTTTATACATGCACTGGGTACAGTCAGAAGCACGGGAGGGTGAGAGAATTCACCAGAGCCAGAGCAGGGAGCAGAGCAGGCAGAAGGACCGCAGTACACTGCTGAGGGGAGCAGCGGGCGGCAGGAGAGGTCTGCGCGCCATGTGGGACCCTCCTCCGGTTTGGCCAGGGAGCAGCTGGGGATCGAACCGGCACCGCAGAGGCTGCGGGCAGCTTCACAACCCAGCGCTCAACCGCTGCGCCACTGGGGAGGCCCTGTTCTAGATTTCTTTAAAAGAAATTTTGACATGCCTTGACATGCATGATTGGAGTCTAACAGGGAAAGGCAATGATAAATTTTTTTTTCTGCGTATAAGTACTGGATTGTAGGCCAGAGGTGCAGGGGGTGAGAAGATTCACCATAGACAGAATGGGAAGCAGAATGGGTGGATTCATTAAAATACACTACAAAGAGGGCACAGTGGGCGAGATAGGAGCGATCTGCTGTAACCATATGTGGGTTAGCTCCCTGGCCCAGGGAAGGCAATTGTAAAGAACATTATTGATGCAGTTGGGGAAATTTTAATATAGACTATATATTAAAAATTATTATATGTTATTTATTGCATGTGAATAAATATTTTCAGTATGTAATTGAAATATTGTATAGATGAATTTTCTTATCCACAGAGATGAATCTTAAGGATGACCTGTATGATAACTACAATTAACCCTGAAATGGTCAAATATATATATGTGTATATATGTCTATGTATGTATGAAAAAGGGAGGGACATAGTTCAGTGTGGCCAAATTGGTAAATCTAAGTGAATAGTGAGGAATATGAGGGTGGACATAATACTGTCCTCTAAAAAATACTTTTTTAAAAAAGATTTGAACTTTTTTTTTTTTTAAAGATTTATTTATTTATTTGTTTGTTTATACAAGCACTGGGTACAGTCAGAAGTGCAGGAGGGTGAGAGAATTCACCAGAGCCAGAGCGGGGAGCAGAGCAGGCAGAAGGACCGAAGTACACTGCTGAGGGGAGCAGCAGGAGAGGTCTGCGCCCCATGTGGGACCCTCCTCCGGTGGCCGGGGGCAGCCAGGGATCGAACCTGTGCTGCAGAGGCTGCGGGCAGCTTCGCAACCCTGCGCTCAACCGCTGCGCCACCGGGAAGGCCCAAAGATTTGAACTTTTTAAGAAAAAGAATATTTGGACAAACCAGATACTCTTAAACAATATGGCTCCTTCTCTTATACTATCTTTCCTTGAATTCTGAGAGGAACTTAGTTGAAGAAACATTATCAAATTAAAAACAACTTTTAGAGAAAAAAAACACCATTAACTCAAACAAATTAAAAATGAGATTTAACTATATTTGGGAAATTTTAAGTTAAGAAACCATGCATCTTAGAAATGTTTCCAGCAGAGTTAAGGGATCTGAATTTGTATGCTTTTATTTTAAGAAACATGCTAACATAATTATAGTTTCTAGTAACTAGACTTTTATTCTGGTTTCTAGTTTTTTTTTTCATTGCATGGTAGTATTACTAACTTCTTCCATCTCTAAACAACAAAGGAATGAATATAGAAAAGACAAAATATTAATAGTGTTTTTCCCTGGCGTGGAACTTTTCTTTATGGTAACCTGAATTTTCAAAATAGCTACAATAATTACTTTTGTTATAGTTAGGATTAAAGTACTTAATCCTAACTTATAGTTAGGATTAAAGTACTTATAACACCAAAAGAACTATAAAATCAGATCTTTGTTATTTAGATTTGTAGTACTTTGTGAGACAAATTTTAAATTTTTTCTTTAAATTAAAAAAACTGGGGCCTCCCTGGTGGCGTAAGGGATTAAGCACCGCACTATGAGGCAATCTGCAGCCTCTGCAGCATGAGTTCGATCCCTGGCTGGCCAGGGGGCAACCCACATGGCGAAGTAGACTGCTCCCATCTCGCCCACTGCTTCCCTCAGCAGTGTATTTGGTTGGTCTGCCTGTTCTGTTCCCCATTCTGTCTCTGGTGAATCCTCTCATCCCCCTACATCTCTGGCCCGTGCCTCCGCTCTTGTATGCATAAATAAATGGCCCGTGCCTCCTCTCTTGTATGCATAAATAAATGAATCTTTGAAAAAAAAAAGAACAGGGAGAAAAAATTTAAAAAGCTGCATTTGGTAGAAGAATTCTGCAAATTATAAAAACTAGAAAATGTAAACATAACATAGAAAATGTAAAATAGTTGCATTTCCTACCCATGCAAAGGCAGAACATTTATTGTGCATTTATTAATTTGTAGTTACATAATTCCAATTAAATATTTAATGTAATTATGTATTTTTATACAAATTTACATACACGGTTACCTTTTTTCATTAATTGTAAGAAATAATTTTCTATAATGTAATTTTTCAACTAATTTTTTCATCACAAGATGATCTATAATTTATTATTATATAGTTCATGTCATTGGACATTTGTTTTCATTTTTGCTATCATATACTTTGCACTATTTTGAATGCAATGTAATAATCAAATGAGTATACATATTACCAAATCACTTTTGAAATGGTTTATGAAATGAAACTTCTATTAGTGTATATTCTCAAGAAACATATTTAGAAATAATTTGGGTATTTGATTTTTCTGAAGATTAAAAATTGCTTCATTTCCTTTTTTTTTAATAGGGGGATTTTGGCAATTGCTTGGAGCATGGCTGATCCTGAACTGTTGCTAAGCTGTGGAAAAGATGCTAAGATTCTTTGCTCTAACCCAAATACAGGAGAGGTATGGGGAGGAAATGTTTCTCAAGCTTATAGCTATTATAATATTTTATTTCTAGCTGAAAAAAGTATTTTCCATATGGATTTTTTAGTGCATTATTACAGCTTAGTACATGGGAAAATAGATGGAGTTATGTGAAGCAGTCATTGAGCAGAGATTTTGCCAGCAACGTTATCTAAGCTCAGTTGTTTCAAACATGAAAAATCTGTCATTGAAATAGTATATTTGAAAGTAAAAATTATCTCCTAGCCCCCATATCCAATATAAGATGTTTATTTAGACACGAAATACTTGATTTATTTTACATGTGGTGTCTGTACAAACCCATGTCTTCAAAGTAGGAGTACTCAATGTTGATGTCTTTTTCCTGCTTTACCATTCCTCATAATTCCCTTTTACTTGAAAAATCAGTACATGTAGGTTTTTAATCTCTCTTCTGGACAATATAACAAGAATCTAATACTTTTTATAATTAATATTTGTCATATGCTCTTCCCATGGTAATAATTTAAATGTAGGAAATTTTACCCTATTGAATGTAATTGCTATATAACAATTTTATTTGCTTTGGGTTAAAAATTGGATTAAAATAATTTAAAATTATTTTATTCTTAGTAGTTGGATGGTTTCCCTTTCTTACAGTATTGGACAAGAGTTCATACATTTTAACTATGGCTTTACACGTTCATCTTTTTTTAAATTTAGATTACTGTAAGTGTTTTCCTAGTTACTTTTATGGGATGCTAGTAAAAATAAGAGTATCTTCGATAGGTTTTAATCTATAATATTAAATTTGTTTTGCATTAAATCTATAATACAATATTAAATCTATAATAAGCACTTTTGTTATTTGATTTGTAGCTTAAAGTTGCCACATTTATTAATATCTGTAAAATATAGAAATGTTAAAGTGATAGAGACAAAATTAAAATAATAATTTTTACGCCATATGATTTGTATACCAAGGAATAAAAATCTGGGATTTTACACTGTGCCTTCAAAAATGGGTTCAGAATTTATGGAAATTGTTCTTATTTTCTCAGCTATGCAGTTTGGTTAAATGAATTTTTTTCTAAAGATATATTTTTATTTATGCATACAAGAACTGGGGTGTAGGCCAGAGCTGCGGGGTGAGAGTTTCACTATAGACAGAGTGGGAAACAGAACACAGGCAGATCTACTGAAGTACACTGCTGAGGGGAGCAGCAGGCGAGACAGGAGAGGCCTGCTACACCATGTAGGTTAGCTCCCTGGCCGGGTATTGAACTCATGTTGCAGTGGGATAGCTTGATAGCGTGAGACCTTAACCCCTGCGCCTCCAGGAGGACCCTGATTAAATGAATTTTTACTTAAGATTACTTGTGTGTGCTTAAACTTGGAAGGAATAAACCTGTAGAACAGGCTGCAACTTTTAAAATTTAGTAGATGTTAATGCAGATTGGAACAGAAAAGTGATTCAGCTGCGTGTCTCATCAACCAATTTAAGCATCAAGAATGAGCAGATTATCTTTTCACTTAATTCTGTTTTTGCATAAAAATTATTTTAAATATCACCAGATGCCAAAGTTAAGCTAATTTAACTTAATTCATAAAACCATGAAAGCTGTGCTCATATTAGCATTAGTTACCATCACACTAACTTTGAATTAGCAAGAGTTATTACAATGTAAAGGTTTTGTGTCATTTTTATAGTTTTTCTATATTTTTCCCACCTAAAGGAAACTGTCTATGCCAAAACTGTAATAAGGGTGATATAAACATGTTTTTTTCAATTGACTAAAAGAGAAATTTCTGCTTGAATTCTTTCTTTTTAAGATTAAAGTTTGTCTTTAAATTGAAATTGGTTGTTTGGCCTTTACACAGGCAGAGACAAACAGGATACCAGTGATCTTTTATTTTAACAAGTTGAGTCTAGTAGAATATTCTTGTTTTTCAATAAAAAAGGAAAAAAACCCTCCATTTTTAAAATGAACTTGTGCCAAATCTGATTGAAATTTTGAGTGGCATTTCTTTTTATCATAATAAACCAGCATAATATACTTTTGTTGTATGTTAAGGAACTTTTTATAATTACTTTCCTGGCTAAAAAAAACTTTCTAAAAAGAAAATGCTTCATCAAGTGGCACTTGTTGATCATATTGATTCAGGTGTTTGGCTATAAAGTGACTGTACCACTTTCTGACTGTCTTTTGTTTGTTTGACCTAGGTATTATATGAACTTCCCACCAACACACAGTGGTGCTTTGATATTCAGTGGTGTCCAAGAAATCCTGCTGTCTTATCAGCTGCTTCCTTTGATGGGCGTATCAGTGTTTATTCTATCATGGGTGGAAGTGCAGATGGTTTAAGGCAGAAACAAGTTGACAAGGTAAACTTGTTAAAATTAAGGTTTTGGGTTATAACACCTGAAAAAAAGCATAAATCAAAATCATATAATGATTTTGAAAATGACTTCACTGATCAACAGTTCTGATTAATTTGAATAATTATGTTTTAAAAATGTTCTTAGCTATGACTTGAAAACATATAATCTTTTTAAGTTACAAATTCTCCCATCTTTATTTTTTTCAGCTTTCATCATCTTTTGGGAATTTGGATCCCTTTGGCACAGGACAGCCCCTTCCTCCGTTACAAATTCCACAGCCAACTACTCAACATAGCGTAGTGTTGCCTCTAAAGAAGCCACCCAGGTGGATCCGAAGGCCTGTTGGTGCTTCCTTTTCAGTAGGTGGATTTGTTTTTATGGTCCATAAGCAAGAAGGATCTTTAGTAAAGGGTTATTATAGGATTGATCACACGGGATGGGTTTCTGGTTTGTTTTTGTTTTTTAAGATTTATTTTTTTTTTATACAAGGACTGGGGTACAGGCCAGAGGCAGGGGAGGGTGAGAGGATTCACCAGAGACAGAGTGGGGAGCAGAACAGGCAGACAGACCAAAGACACTGCTGAGGGGAGCACAGGGCGAGGCAGGAGAGGTCTGCTGCACCATGTGGGTACCTTCCTGACCAGCGGGGAATTGAACCCTGCACAGCAGAGGCTGCGGACAGCCTCATAGCACTGCGCTCAACCCACTGCACCACTGGGGAGGCCTGGTTTCTGGTTTTTAGTCAATCAGAAGGATTTCTCAGAAGAGGTGGGAACTACACCCTTTTTAAAAAATTGTGGTAAAGTATATACAACATAAAATTTTACTCCTTTTAAAATACAAAGTTTAGTGGCATTAAGTATGTTTACATTGTTGTGCAAACTTCCCACCATCCTGTGCCCCTCATTCTCTTATTAAATGTGATGTCCTTGTTTCTGCTTTGTCTGTTTTTGGGGTAGGGAGGTGGAGGAGGTATCCTCCTTTTTGTACAACCTTTCCACTAGATTTTTTAAAATCTTATTCATTGTTAAATGTACTGTAAAGCATATAACTATATGCAACAGATCTTTAGATCTGTTACATCTTGCAGAACCCAAACTCTATACCTATTGAACAAAAACTGCCCATTGCACAGCTTCTTAACCCTTGATAATCATGTTCTATTTTATGCTTCTCTGAGGTTGACTATAGATCTCTCATATAATGAAATCATGCAGTATTTGTCTTTTTGTGATTAACTTATTTCACTTAGCATATTGTTCTCAAGGTTCTTTTAAAAGGCCGAGTAGTATTCCGTTTGTGAGTGTGTGTGTGTACACCACATTTTCTTTGCCCATTAACCTATTAATGGATAATTATGTTGCTTCTACCTTATGTCTATTGTAAATAATGTTGCAATGAACATTTTTTCCAAATATTACTTTGAGATCCTATTTTTCAGTTCTTTTGGATATATATCAAAAGTGGTATTATGGGATCTTAAGGTAATTTTATTTTTAATTTTCTGAAAAACCTCCATCTTGGTTCCCATACCACCTTTACTATTTTTATTTCTATCAGCAAATGCACAAGGATTCCATTTTTTTTTTCACATTTTCACTAACAAGTAATTACTTTCTAATTTTTAGATAGCAGGCATCCTAATGGACTTGAGATGATGGTTTTGATTGGCATTTCCCTAATGATTAGTTAGGTGAGGCATTTTGTCATGCATCTGTAAGCTATTTGTGTGTCATCTTTGAAGAAATGTCTATTCAACTCCCATACCCATTTTTTAAAATATTTATTTTATTTATTTATGAATGCAAGAACTGGGGTCTATGCTAGAGGTACCGGGAGGTGAGAGGATTTACCAGAGGCAGAGTGGGGAACAGAACAGGCGGATCTACTGAAATACATTGCAGCAGGCAAGACAGGAGAGGTCTGCTGTGCCATGTGAGTTAGTTCCTTGGCCAGGGATTGATCTTTTGCCATGATGGGTGGCTAGCTGGTGAGGACTTGATAGCGCTGAAACTTTAACCCCTGCACTACCAGGGACAAACCTCCTGTGTCCATTTTTTAATGAGGTTGTTTGGGGTTTTTTGTTGTTGAATTTTAAGAATTCTTTTTTTTTAATATTTATTTTTATTTATACAAGAGTTGGGGTACAGGCCAGAGTTGCGGGAGGGTGGGAGGATTCACCAGAGACAGAGCGGGGAGCAGAACAGGCAGACGGACAGAAGGCATTGCTGGGGGAGCAGGGGCGAGACAGGAGAAGTCTGCCTCGCCATGTGGGATTCTCCCTGGCTGAATGGGAATCAAACCGGTGCTGTGGAGGCTGAGGACAGCTTCACAGTGCAGCACTCAACCTGCTTCCCCACAGGGGAGGCCCCTAAGAATTATTTATATGCTCTGGATATTAACTCCTTATCAGATAAAGCATTTGTAAATATATTCTCACATTCTTCAGTTTTCCTTTAAACTCCACTCTTTCCTTTGCTGCTTAGAAGCCTCCTTTGTCTATTACTGCTTTTGTTATCTCTTCTTTTTGGTTATTGTATCTAAGAAATTGTTTCCAAATTAATGTCCTCAAACCGAAACTTATAAAACTTTCACCATTTCTGTAGACCAGAAAAAAGAAATACTATAGGCTTATCCTTAATATTCTCAGTTTACATCTGTTTTTAAAAATCTTGCATAGAATAGTCCATTTGTCCATTATTGGGTTACTGTCTCCCTTGAACCTACAGGTATGATACTATCTTTTTAATAGTAATATTAAAAGTTAAAAAATATTTCTTATATACTTTGTGCCAGGTAATATTTTAACATTTTCAATAACATTTTATATTAAGTTATATAGTTTTTATAACCACTTTTAAAATAACCACAATTACCTCCATTTTGCAAATAAAGAGAAGTACAAAGAAATAAATTGTCTGATCTTGCATATATAAATCTAGCTATTATGTCAGTTTAATCAAATGCCTTCTGTATATAATGTTAAAAATTGGTCTCTTGGTAATAATGTCTAAAATTAAGACTTTAAACTTAAACCATTTTATTCAGCATCCCCACAACTTTTTATATTATCAGAACAGAATTGTACACGTCATAGAATTCTGTATATACATTGTCCCTAAAACTGGATGAATCCTTCCTCTGTAAGTCACTGTTGAGTTCTTGGTGTCATTCCTCTATTGACACAGCTCATAACTTTTCCTTTGGCCTCTCCTATTCATCCTTCAGTTCTTTATAAATAACATGGATTTATTTCACCTTTTATAGTGTTAATTCTCTTCATTTTTTCCACTTAAACATGATTACATGTTACATAATTGCATATCTATTGCTTGTCTTTACCCCTTTCAGTCTATACTACGTATACAGGAGTAATCTTTCTGAAATAGACTTTTAATTATGTCACTCATAAATTCATTCTATAGATTTAATTAACCTTCACCATCCCTCTTACTTGGTCTTCTTCATTATCTGCACTCTGCCTTTGAATCTTTGCTTGTTTAAGGAATTTAGGAATTTTCACTTTTTTTTGTTTTCACTTTTTATTTATTTATTTATTTACACAAGCACTGGGTACAGTTAGGCTGTCTACTTCATAGGTATGTTTCCAGTGCCTAAAATGGAGCCCAATTAATATTTATTTATTTGGGGACTGAAAAGTGAGCATCTTTATAAGATAAGTAACACTCCTTTCTTTCACATATGAGTTTGGAACCAAATTAGATGGAAAATCAAAATGTCAGTTTTAGTAGGTAGATTTATTTAGTAGGTAGATTTATAAGGTAGATTGGAGATTGTAATTTAGATGTGCAACCATTAGTGGACCTTGTAACAAATTAGAATATAGGCTCTAACAGCTAGATTTTCATCTGTTTTGTTTGCCTATACTATATTCCCAATGTCTGATTCAGTAAATATTTTGTTAGCTTTGTCCCTGTTAAACAGCCTTAGCAACCTTATCACAGGTAGACCTAGGCTCTGTAGGGCTTTCCTTGAAGGTACAGACAACTTACCTGTGTGGACTAGAGCTCTGTGTAGGATGATAGACACAAAAAGAATCCCTAAAGAGTTGATGCAAATATTCTTTATTTCTTCACTGAAAATAATGTCAGTGTAGTCAGCCCTTTCCCAGGAGAGTATGAGGGAGAGAGCGGCTAGAAGTGTTCTGTTTTTCCCTTATAGATTACCATGAAAATTCCTTCTCTCTGTGGATAGGAGGTGTGGGATGTTAAGTGTCCCCCTCAAATATCTTTTGGTTACCATTATTGAAGTTTTAGAATTTTTAGTTATTTTTGTGATTATCTTGTAAATAATTTACCTAAATATCTATGTTTTGATATTGATATATTAATTCTACGTAATATTAATTGAAACTTTTTTTTTGATTGTAGAAAGTTGATAATTTTTTTTATTTTTTTTTATAATAAATTTTATTTTTATATTCCCCATACAATTTCAATCCCCCCATTTTGACCCCAATCCCTCCCCTCCCTCCACCCCCCCCCCCCAAAGTGTCTCTGGTTCATAGATTTTTTGTTGATTTTGATTTTCACTTTCTTATAGTTATTCATTTTCCTGGTCCCTTATTTAAGTTTTCTAGATTCCTGCTATGAGTGAGACCATCCGGTATTTTTCTTTTTCTTTCTGGCTTATTTCGCTGAGCATGATCCCTTCCAGCGCGAAACTTTTTGTTTTTAATGAACTGGGGTGAAGGCCAGAGGTGCAAGGAGATGAGAGATTGACTAGAGACAGAGTGGGAGCAGAACAGGCAGGTTTACACTGCTAAGGGGACCAGTGGTTGAAACAGGAGAGGCCTGTTGTGCCATATATGGGTTAGCAACCTGGCTGGGAATTGAACTCAGGCTATAGAAGTGATAGCTCTGAGAATTAACCCCTAGGCCACCTAATCTAAACTTTTCTAAGCAACATTAAATTGCTGCATTTGTAATTCCTTCCAAGTTTTTCAATTATTTTCTTGCTAAATTTTTAGAAATTTTTGTAAGTTGCATTATTTTTACTTTACTAAGATTTTAGATATATTTTTATTGTCTTAAGTTGCAATATTTGTTTTCTATTTTTGCTTAGGTCAGTTTTAAAACTGATAACTAATACATCATTCATATTATTGTAATTCTGTAATGTAATATTAATATTACATAGCACCCAGTATTGAATAAATTTAATCATCTTGTAAAACTGGTTAAAAACTGGTTTCACTTGTATACTTTTCTCCAACTTTCCTAGAACCCAGAAAACTCAGCAGTTTTGTCATTTTGTGAACTTACATGAGTGGTGTCATCTGTATCTCCGTTAATATTTTATGTGTCTGTTGTATTCAGTTTTATTTTCATGTTCAAGTTTCTTAAGGATAGTTGTATTTACTTTTATATCTTGGTATTTTCTACAATGCCTGACATAACAAACACTGAACATATTATACATTTAATAAGTTCGTGGGAAGACCATAGTTGTATACAGATCCAAATTTGGTCCTGTTTCCTTCTTTTCCTGTGTTCATTTTTTATAAATATATTAGATATTAGCTGTCTGCCTGTTATGTTTAAGATAGATATTATATACTGTGAAAAATACAAGAATAAAGGAGACAAAGATTAAAGTCAGGGAGGAAGAACTTTACCCTCTTAGGATTTTTGGCTGAGTGGGAGAAATAAATTGACATAAGAAGATTAAAAACATACAGGAAAAAAACGTACAGGTTGGTTTTTTTGTTTTGTTTTTAAATATCAGTCTTTGAGTTATTTAGGAAGCTAGTTCAGCTAAGTGTATAGAAATCTAGGAGAAAAAAGATTCTATGATTAATGAAGTTTGAGGAATCCTAAGCTAAAACCATCTGGGCACATTTCTTGATTGCAGTGATTTTTGGAGCTTTTACTAGAGCATACAGGCTTTTACATGTGTGTATGAACCTCCAAAGGAAAATGAACAACCAAACAAGTGGCAAAACCTGAGTTGTTTATATAAGAGATTGGACAAAGAATGCCAGTTGTACAAAGTAACTAAAATATATAGACTAAAGGGAGATAATTATTTTAACAAGTTTATTTGTACAGAATTCTCTTGGCCTTGACTCCCATCTGTGATAATGAAGATGTTCGTTTCCACCAAGAGTAGAGAGAACAGATAGAAATGGGGGATTTCATCTCCTGTTTTCAGGAACAAAAGAGATCAGAGGGCCTTCCCTGGTGGCGCAGGCTGTTGAGCTTAGTGCTGTGAAGCTCTCAGCGGCCTCTGCAGCACAGGTTCGATCCCGATAGGCTGGCGAGGGTCCCACATGGTACGCAGACCTCTCCTGCCGCCCGCTGCTCCCCTCAGCAGTGTACTTTGTCAGTCTGCCTGTTCTGCTCCCTGCTGTGGCTCTGAGGAATTCTCTCACCCTCCCACGCTTCTGACTGTACCCAGTGCTTATATAAATAAATAAATAAATCTTAAAAAAATAAAATAAAATTTAGAGCCTAGTACAGAAATATGTGCAGTTAAAAGTTGAAACAAGGGCCTCCCCGGTGGCGCAGCAGTTGAGCACTGGGTTGCGAAGCTGCCCGCGGCCTCTGAGGCGCCGGTTCTATCCCCGGCTGCTCCTTGGCCACCAGAGGAGGGTCCCACATGGCGTGCAGACCTCTCCTGCCACTCGCTGATCCCCTCAGCAGTGTACTTCGGTCTTTCTGCCTGCTCTGCTCCCTGCTCTGGCTCTGGTGAATTCTCTCACCCTCCCGCCCGTGCTTCTGACTGTACCCAGTGCTTGCATAAATAAACAAACAAACAAATAAATAAATAAATAAATCTTAAAAAAAAAAAGTTGAAACAAAAAAAAATAGGTGATAAACTGAGGCTATCAGGATGGAAGAGATGACATTTGCTTGGGGCCTTAAAGGGAAGTAGCATTGCATATGTGGAAGGCAGTGAAAACAAATAGGTGAGAAATTGTGGAGTACAATAAATAGTACATTTTATCTGGAAGGTGGCTATTATGTAGCAGTATAATTGAAGTCCGGAGTCAGATTGTGGAGCATGGGCAAGGATATCAGCTAATTTTATTTAAATTGGTGTCTATTTAGGCCACAGTTTTTTCCATAAGCAGGTTTAAAATTAGCACATTTTTTGGCTACATCTTTGTTGTTCAGACTGATTTTGTTCATTTCTTCTTTTATAGTTTGGAGGCAAACTAGTTACCTTTGAGAATGTCAAAATGCCCTCCCAGCAAGGAGCTGAGCAGCAGCAGCAGCAACGCCACGTATTCATCAGTCAGGTTGTGACAGAAAAGGAATTCCTCAGCCGATCCGACCAACTTCAGCAGGTCGTGCAGTCACAAGGATTTGTCAACTACTGTCAGAAAAAAATTGATGCTTCCCAGACTGAGTTTGAAAAAAATGTGTGGTCCTTTTTGAAGGTAAAGTTGATATTAAGACAATTTTATTATCATTATCTGCATAGTTCATCTATTCCCATTATTTGCTAAGTGTGTTTATTAAAAAACAGCATATTAAAAAAACAATTGGAAGACTGTGATGTTGGGAACCTCATGATGAAATTAAAGAAAACTTAAAAAGAACACACTACTAACTTCATATCAAGAATTTTTCTTTCTGGACAATGAAAAGCCTAATGTGAAGCACTTTTTTAATAAGTATGTAAGACAATATCATAAATGTATTTGACAGAGACAACATTCAACAAGTCTATTTTAAAACTAGAATTTAGAGTGTCTTACAATGAAATGATAGGGAAATGAAATTATAATTTCATTTGTATAGAAGCTCTAGTTAAGGAGAATGGGAAAAGAAGGATGAGCTGTAGCGGAAAGAATATGTAAACCTTTCTCCTCTCTTACTGAGTTGCACTTAAAGTCAGTATGTATACTGAATTGACCAGCAGATAGAATTTTCTGGTTGGTCATTGTGCCTCCACTGGAATGTCTGTTTCTTGATACTGAATTTTCCAAAGAAAACAGATCTTGAATACAAATGATACCAAGTTCTAAAATGAGAGAATTTCTTTTTATATAGTGTAATTAAGTATAAATTTTGCAAAAGAGCTTTAAGGAGTTGAATGTTCAACTTAGTGTGCATTTTTTATTCATATGACTTTTGGACATGAATTAGTATGTATTTACCAAAATTATAGTTTGAAAGTAAACTTTAGTCAACCAGGATGATCAATTACCAGCATAATTATTATTAAAAATAATTTATTTTAAAAAAACTATTTGGAATCTTTCTCATCGTGAACCTTCTGGTTGATACTTTAGACTTCAGATACCTTTAATAATTCTGTTTGGAATTTGATCAATTAATTAAAATGTGGGCTTTTAATACAGGTCATTGTTTTAACATAATCTTTTTTTAAAGGTAAACTTTGAAGATGATTCTCGTGGCAAATACCTTGAACTTCTAGGGTACAGAAAAGAAGACCTAGGAAAGAAGGTAAACTTTTGGGAAAGTTAAGAGAAAAGTTAATAACTTGTATAACATGTAGCTCTTTAAAATAAAGTTCTAAATAGATTATCTCAAATAATTTTCAATAAACATATAACAGGAATCTGTATTTACCAAGGTTCCCCCACCCCAGTTTCATAAGTGCCTTTATTTATTTTTTTTAAAGATTTATTTATTTATTTATTTATGCATACAAGCGCTGGGGTGCAGGCCAAAAGTGCAGGGGGTGAGCGGATTCACCAGAGACAGAGTGGGGAGCAGAACAGGCAGACTGACTGAAATACATTGCTAAGGGGAGCAGCAGGACAGGCAAGAGAGGTCTGCTACACCATACACCATGATGGTGGCTGGTGATAGCTTGATAGCTCTGAGACTTTAACCCCTGGGCCACCAGGGAGGCCCGTGAATACATATTTTTAAATGTGAAGCTTTACCTTGTACCTAGATTTGTAAGCTGCCAGAATCCCCTTTATTTCAAACTTGATTTGAAGAGCTGGGTCAGGGACAGTTGAGCCTTAAAAGATATTGTAAGCCTCAAATACTGGAAGTAACAGTTAAATTTTAAGAGTGTATATAACCAAGGGCTCTGTGGGTGGAAAAAAAGAGAGAAACTGTTGGAGATTACTGAGTTTACTGCAACTTAAGTGATGAAAACTAGGGTGCTAGTTCAATTTTTCATGCCAACTGTTGATGCCATTAACTCACAATTCCTAATTGAGTTGTTCCACCTGCCAAGTAACTTGTAAATAATTTGAAACAAGGGTAATTTAATTGAACCTGAATAAACAAGTCCAGGTGATTTGTTTAATATTTTAACCTAGATTCCCTTTTATTTTTTTTTTTTAAAGATTTATTTATTTATACATACATACATACATACAAGCACTGGGTAGAGTCAGAAGCTCAGGAGGGTGAAAGAATTCACCAGAGCCAGAGGGGGCAGCAGAGCAGGCAGAAAGACTGAAGTACACTGCTAAGGGAAGCAGCAGGCAGCAGAGAGGTCTCCACGCCATGAGGGACCTTCCTCCCGTGGCCGGGGAGCAGCCGGGGAACAAACCGGCACTGCAGAGGCTCCGGGCAGCTTCGCAACCCAGCGCTCAACCGCTGCGCCACCGGGGAGGCCCTTAGAATCCCTTTTAAAAGGAGGAAATCAGGGCCTCCCTGGTGGCGCAGCGTTGAGCGCTGGGTTGCGAAGCTGCCCGAAGCCTCCGCGGCACCAGTTTGATCTCCAGCTGCTCCACAGTCACCGGAGGAGGGTCCCAGGTCCCGCATGGCGCACAGACCTCTCCAGCCATGAGGCACCTTCCTCCGGTGGCCGGGGAGCAGCTGGGGAATGGCACCCGCTTCTCCCCCCAGCAGTGTACCTCGGTCCCTCTGCCTGCTTTGCTCCTGCTCCCACTCTGGCTCTGGTGAATTCTCTCACCCTCCTGCACTTCTGACTGTCCCCAGTGCTTGTATAAATAAATAAATAAATCTTTAAAAAAAAAATAAAAAGAGGAAATCATAAATGTAAATCTAGTTTTAGAGTTTTCTCCTTAAAGAAAATGTTGATGTGAACAGCATTAAAAAGACTTCTTGACTTTGGAAATCTTGAAAGAAATGTTAGATTCTTTGACATTGTAATTAACCCCTTGTAGTTCTCTAAAAGGAACTAAACTTTTCTATAGCACTACAAGGTTCTTGCATTCATGGTGCCTTTTAGAAACAGAATTAGTGCTCTTTGATGTCAGATGGACCTAGGATCCTATCGCAGCCCCATTGCTTCCTGTTTATGTCTTTTCTCACTCCTTTATATTTTTATTTTATATTTAACTTTCATTATTAGTGTAAACTTATCAGTGCTTTAACTTTTTAGGTTTGTAAAGAATTAATTATGAAAATTTTACTGCATATCTTACAGCAAAAATGAGGAAATTTAATTGTCAAAATACTTGAAATAGCAGTTATTCCCATAGTGAGTAACTGAAGAAATATTTTTAAAATCTATTACAGTATTTTCCTGAAATCACGGTAGGTTAGTTTTGTGATTGAATAGCAAGTGAAATGATGTGATCAATAGAACTCCATGTAGTGGAAATGAGAAGTATTGAGAAACCAGTTCTGTCCAGGTCTCATTCTTTTCTTAAATGTACTACTCTTAAATTTATTTTCTTAAATATACTATCTCTATTCTGAATTTTTGTGGATTTTTATGAGCAGTGAACATTTAATGTATGTCTTCAAATAGAATTTTGAAGCTCAGCAGGTGGGTTATTCTTTTTATTTCAGATTGCTTTGACTTTGAACAAAGTGGATGGACCTGATGTGGTAAGAAGACCTTAAAAACAGCTGCTTTTTAAAATTTAGGTCATAACAAAGGAAATGTAATTCAGAAGTCTGTTTTATTACTTCTCAGTATTTAAAAAAAAGTGAATATCCTAAATACTGTAAATGGATAAATCTCTTTTTAAAATAGCCTAAGTTTTGTTAGAGCATTTATTTGTCTTACAGTATTTGAATTTTGCTAAAGGAAAAAAAAAATTAAATCAGTGACTGCTCAGATACCTTAAGGTAAAGATCTGTGTTGCCTAGGGACATTTGGTAGGAAAGAAAGGGAAGGTCTTAGCAGTAATGCCTCTGTTTTTCTTCCAATGGTGTTTCTAAATTTACTTAATGTTGCTTCTTATGATAAAACTAGCTCTAAATGTTGTTGGTTGGGTCTTTTGTCTTCTTTGTTCACTAATAACTTTTAAACACTACATCATATTCTTCAACTTCTGTGATTGTTTTGTGTACCAAAGGCTCTTAAAGACTCTGACCAAGTAGCACAGAGTGATGGGGAAGAGAGCCCTGCTGCTGAAGAGCAGCTCTTGGGAGAGGTACTTATTTTTTTCATTTTTAATTATATTAGAAAAAAATAATTTGTTTAACTCACCTTGAAATATGGAAAATTCTCTTGATTTCTTGTGAAAAATAAAGTTGGAACATACTGTTTTCTTAGAGATGTTTAGGATAGTAATTGATTTACCTAAATGACAGAATATCATCTCAGAAATCTTTAGTTCTTTGACTTAGCTTCTGGACTGTATGGTTTAAAATTAACAGTTGATGTTTGATTGATTTAATCTGGTAAGATGGATATCAGAATGACAAACTGAGAATAGATTTACTCAGAAATCCACATTTCATTCATTGTATGTAAAGTTAATTTGGGGGGGTACATTAATATTTAATATTTAGAGCCCACTATCTGTAGCATAAATTTCTGATTAGTCTTGAACTTTGAATCCAAGTAAGGAATTTTTCACTAATAAAATGATTGTCATGGTTTTCTGTAAACATGTCATGAGTTGCAGTTGAAAAATTTTTATAACTAATTGAAAAGAGTCCTTGAACACAGAGTTGTATCATTAATTTTTTCCTTTTAATTTTGTGGGTCTTTTTAAACCACTAATAGTTCTATAATTTACTTTTCTTCCTTTTTAATTATATTTACTCGTGGAAAATTAATCAACAAACTCTTGCTTCTCATTTCACTTTTGACTTTTTCATTGTTCTTTGTGTTATGGGTATATCCTGACTAAAATATTTCTTACAATCTTTTATTAAGTTATAAAATAATTAGTAAATTTAAGATTATAACAAGATGATTATAATAAATATTTTCTTCAGAAGTGAATCTTCTAGCATTTGTTTATACTGAGCATAAAGGATATGGATAAAATTTTACTAAAAGTTTATACTAATCTTGGGAATATTTAGACAGAATTGTGGGATACATTATGGATATGTACTCTCATTTATATTAAGTAGATGAACTATATAATCAAAGAAATATTTGGAAATATACTCATGAATTAATAGTAAGAATAATATCTATTTAACAAAACTGTAGTCATCAATGTGTACTTTTGAATATTTGGAAAATCTTAAGGAGGTAAAATGTTCCCCTTTATCTTGATAATATTTGTCAAACAGTAACACGTTGAAGATACTTAACACATTATGAATTCTGCATACTTTGCCCTTATGTATATTTCAGAAGTACATAAACAGATTTATTAATTGTTTTTAGAAAGTAAATTTGAAAAATTGAGTTACAAGAAAAGTGTTTTGGGCAAGTTTTTTGTTAGTGAATATAACTGGATCAATATCTTGATTAAGCATTAATATGAATAACAGTTAATTTTTTTTGGTTTTTGATGTCTTAAACTCTCTTAGTTGAGAAAATTAAGGTTATACTTATTCTCCTGTAGTAGTCGGTATTAACTAATTAAGAATATTTACAGATGATGTACTGTGCTCTAGTAAAATTACCCAACCAAAACGCTTCTGACTTTGAATGCTAGGCAGCTGTAGTCACATGTAGATAGCATAATAACAAAAGACAAAAGACAGATATTTTTATCTCATGTAATACAACTATGTTTTTCTTTAAAAATTTCTCTGTAATTTCTTAGATATATTTTTTGTCTTCTTTTGAACTTTGTATGCAGAAAAAATACTTGAAATATTCACCAGTATATGCCTCCATTATGTTTATTTTCTTCTAAACACAGAAATTTTTTTTGAATTTATTTTTACTCAGTATTGCACAGTCTCAGAAATTTATAGCAGAATTGCTCTAAACAGAATCTGAATGTTTAAAAAAATTCAGAATCTGATTCTTTACCCAACCAATCTGCTGTCCCAGGTACGACTAATTTAAGAGAATACAACATATATAATTGAATATATTCATAAGCAGTGTAATACTGTGTTCACATTGCATTTATATAAGGACACCAAGCAATTTTTTCCCATGTCTGATTAAATTAAAATAAAAAGACCTAAAAAACTGAACCTAGTTAAAACTAATGGAGAGAAATTTTCAGATGTGTAGGAAGCAAGCTTGTTTTAAAATGCAAATATGTTATAAAATAAGTAATGGGAATGTAATGTATAGCATGGTGACTGTAGTTAGTAACACTATACTGTATTTTTGAAAGTTGAATTAAATAAATCTTTTTTTTATTAGGTTATCTATTTTTTTATTTTATTTTTTTGCATAATTTTTCATTTTTGTACCATAGTTGACCATAAATCCTTGTAAAATTCCCACTTCCCATTCACCCATAAACTGTCACCATAGTCCCTTGTGCTCTTCCCTCCCTTGTTTTGATCCTATTCCTTTCTCCCCCACTGTAGTATGTCTCTGGTTTATAGTTGCCTGTTGATTTTGATTTTTACTTTATGAATCAAATAAATCTTAAAAGTTCTCACTACAAGAAAAATTTTGGTAATTATGTGTGGATTACTTGATTTATTGTGGTGACCATTTTGTATTATATGCAAATATCAAATCTTTGTATACCTGAAACTAATATACTTCAATTGTATTTCAATAAAAAGTCAACTAAAAAATCTCAATATAGTATCATTTAAAACTTGTTTATTTTGGGTATTTCAAGCTGAGTTATTTAAGAAAACGCTTCTTTAGCTTCAATAACTTCTGAGCTACCAATAATGGATATGTATACTTAAGTTAGGCTATTATTAGTTCTGGTGACCTTGCATTTTATTTTTGATTATATAAAGGAAAGTCATAAATTTTAAGTATAAACTTGGATCTGAGAACTTTTCTGGAGTAATTTGGTATGCCATTTAAGGAGTGGATGAATAATCATACATAAATTTTGTTTTACTACTATTGCATGGTTTCATTCTGGTTTCGTTTCTCTAGCACATTAAAGATGAAAAACAAGAACCTGATTTTCTACCATCAGCTAGAGGAACATTTAACATCTCCATCAGTGGGGGTAAGTACATATTGGGTTTTTTCCCCCCAAGTTTATTGAAGAAAGGAGAACAAGGAAAGACTGATGCCCACTAGACAGACAGAGATGAGCAGTCTTAATGAACAAGAGCTGCCCATATTGGTTTTGATTTCTAATTTATTTTAACCATTTGAAAGCATATAGTCCCTAAGTTCCACTTAGAGACCTTTGTCATAGATGGTAGAGGGTTGAAAAGAAAGACTCAGTATCACTTATACATGTAATCAGTGCCTTGGAAATGATGGTATGTTCTTAGAACCTGTGTGATAGAAACTGTATAATGATCTTTATTAATCCAGTTTAAACAATCCGGAATGTCTATTACATACACCTCAGGAGTTTTCCGTAGATCTCAATAGCTTATGTTAGAAATTAATCCACCATTTTTATTCAGAAATTAGTATTGTGTTCTCTAATATGTGTGCATGTAAAAATTGATATGTGTATTTTTCCTTCTAACACTAACTTCATTTAAGTTGTGTATTGTTTTCTTATTGCAGATATTGATGGTTTAATTACTCAGGCTTTGCTGACTGGTAATTTTGAAAGTGCAGTTGACCTTTGTTTACATGATAACCGCATGGCTGATGCCATTATATTGGCCATAGCAGGTGGACAAGAACTCTTGGCTCGAACTCAGAAAAAATATTTTGCAAAGTCTAAAAGCAAAATTACCAGGGTATGTTATTTTAAAAATACATAAATAATAGTATCTGGTTATAAAAGCAATGTATTCTTATTATAGATAATTAAAATGCAAGAAGCAATAAAAAGCAAAAAATCCACCCATAATTCCTTGACCTGGAAATAGATATTTGTGGGCAGTTTGGCATGATTATTCCAATTTTTGTTTTTTGCATGTATAATGTTTTTATTCTCATGTTTTTTATTGAGGTGACATTGTCTTACATCATTGTTTATATTTTAGAAGTATAGGATCCCCCTCTTCAGGTGTTATTACCATAGTCTACCTGCCACCAAAACACCCATAATCTAATACCATATTCCTTTGTGTTCTTTCCTAACTCTGGTTGCCTCAGTTCTTTAGTGAGCTTTCAAGGGTTAATTTTTTAGTTTGACTTTTCCTAACCCTTTGGTTTCTCTATATTCCACAGATAAGTGACACCATCCACTATTTGTTTTTCTTTTTCTAACTTCTCTTAGCATAATTCCTTCTAACTCCATCCATATTGCATAGGTTATTTTTATTTTTATTTATTATTATTATTGTTTTTAAAGATATATTTATTTATACAAGCATGGGGTACAGTCAGAAGCTCGGGAGGGTGAGAGATTTCACCAGAGCCAGAGCAGGGAGCAGAGCAGGCAGAAGGACCGAAGTACACTGCTGAGGGGAGCAGCGGGCAGCAGGAGAGGTCTGCGTGCCAAGCAGGACCCACCTCCAGTGGCCGGGGAGCAGCCAGGGATTGAACTGGCGCTACAGAGGCTGTGGGCAGCTTTGCAACCCAGCGCTCAACTGCTGTGCCACCGGGGAGGCCCTGCATAGGTTATTTTTAAATGAAAAATGTTTTTCATATTTTTTTGTAGAAAACTTAGAAAAATTTAAAAATAAACATTTGAACACCTCCCGATTCTTCCATCAGATCAGTACATATCCTTTCATCCCTCTTTCTGTGTGTTTGTAGAATTTTTACAACAGAATCAGGATTATATATATTATATATTCATTAGGGATTCTTAACTAATTTTATCTTTTTTTATTTAATAAAGATTTTCTGATTGCTCTGTATTAAGGATGTTATTTCCCTTATTTTAATATTTAGTCCATTTCTCCTATTTTCCTAATATAGACAAAAGTGATAAGCATCCTGTGTCTAAAGATTTGTGTGAATTTCTAATTGTTTAATAGGACTGTAGTTCTTGGAAAAGAATTTCTGGTGCAGAGGCTCTGAACATTTTTAAGTCCCTGCTTGATGTCTAATTCCTTTCCATAAAAGCTGTCCCATTGTTCCGTCCCACCACATTGGTTGCTGTCTTTCTCCCAGCCTTGTTTCATGTCTCTGCCCTATTAATCTTTTAGCCACACTGGTAACCTTGCAGTTCTTCACATATGCCATGTTCCCTTTTCCCTCTGCACTTTGCACATAGTGTTCCTTTGGCCTGGTTGTTTTTTATATTTTTTTCTTCTCGAGAAAGTTAATTTTGACTTCATATGTCAAATGTCTGTTGTTCAGGGAATTTTTATTGATTCATCAAACCTAATCATATCTTCCTGTTAAATGTTTTGATAGCACCCTATACATTTCTTTCTCAGCATTTTATGAAGTGTGTTTTGTGTGGTTTTTTTTTTTTTTTTTTTAGGAAAAATAATACTACCTTTTAGGTCAGTTGGTTCAGGGATATTTATTTGCTGCTGCCCTATTCGGCATGAAGTGTTATGTGTAGTTTTTTTGAGAGACATAATTGAATAGTGAGAACTAATTTTCATTAATAAAGGATTTTAACTTTCCCTTTGTTTCCTTTTTTCCCAAGCTAATTACTGCAGTGGTGATGAAGAACTGGAAAGAGATTGTTGAGTCATGTGACCTTAAAAATTGGAGAGAGGCTTTAGCTGCAGTTTTGACTTACGCTAAACCAGATGAGTTTTCAGCCCTTTGTGGTAAGAAAATGAGCTTCATATTTCTATTACATATTTATATGGCATGGTATATTATAGATAAGATTAATGACAATTTTTAATAGAAATTGATGTAAACTTAGAAATCGCAAATAAGAAGTTCTCAACTACTTTTCTCAGAATTATTAACTATATTACTTCTCTATACCTAGTCATTATTTTTAATTATACTACTCAGTGATTTTGGTTTCAGATAGATCAGACATGGAAGTCTTACCTCTACCACTTACTAGGTGTATGCGCTAAGAAAAACTGCTTTCTAAAGCCTCAGTCTATTTATATGTAAAATGGCACATAATTAGCAGTCACTTTTTAATGTTAACTTGATAAAGTTAGTAATTATAGCATCTGAGTAGAAAGCACCATTAAAGACCTTAACTGGTAACTAAGGAGTAAGTATCATTATTTGAACAATAAAGGCCACCGTCTGCTATTGTAAGAATTAACAACCTTTAAAGTATTTAAGATATCCCTAAAAGAATACCTTGAAAGTAGTAATAGAACACAAAAATTGTAAGATATTTTATCATAAATTTTATTAGACCTAATTACTATGTGCCATAGTTTAGTCTGCTACTACAAAAGCATTTGATGTGATGAAATGGGGTCAAATATTCATTAAGATTTTTCTGTTCACATGTTTTTTCCATTTATTATTTTTTCTAATATAAATGATAGAAATCTATTCTATAGCTAGCTATTTCGAACCTTGTCACATTGTGTTATATACAACTTGTCACACACTTCCATTCCTATAATAGTTACTGAGCATGGACATGACAGAATGATTTTGTTTCTACCTGCTGCTCATTAGTTGTTAAGTTTAATCTCTACCTCCAAAAATATTATTGGACTTCTCAAACCTCATATACAGATTGCCTTGAGTATAATCTTATTTTCCTTTTTATATTTAGATCTCTTGGGAACCAGGCTTGAAAGTGAAGGTGATAGCCTCCTACAGACCCAGGCTTGTCTCTGCTACATATGTGCAGGGAATGTGGAGAAGCTCGTTGCATGTTGGAATAAAGCTCAAGATGGAAGCAATCCTTTGTCTCTTCAGGTTGGTATCTTTGACAAAAAGTACTTAATTTTTAGTGCTGTCTTTCACCTTTCTCACCTTTCGTTTGTTATAGAAGTTTTGTTGCTTTCTTTTTTTTTTTTTTTTTTAATAGGGGCATGTTTTATTTATTTATTTTATTTGTTTGTTTGTTTATGTTTATACATGCACTGGGTACAGTCAGAAGCGCGGGAGGGTGAGAGAATTCACCAGAGCCAGAGCGGGGAGCAGAGCAGGCAGAAGGACCTAAGTACACTGCTGAGGGGAGCAGCGGGCGGCAGGAGAGGTCTGCGCGCCATGTGGGACCCTCCTCTGGTGGCCGGGGAGCAGCCGGGGATCGAACCGGCGCCGCAGAGGCTGCGGGCAGCTTCGCAACCCAGCGCTCAACCGCTGCACCACCGGGGAGGCCCCAGTTTTGTTGCTTTCCACCCCACTGTTTTACACTTTAAAATTCTTTTGCTGAGGGGCCAAGTAGTAAAATGGATCTCAACCTTTAATGAGAACAAGGTTGTTATTTGGTAGTTTATTGGGGGAAGTAGCTGGCAAGAACATGGAAACAGCCTATGGCTTATTTCCTTTATTCTCCCTCTCCCCTTTCTGCCTCCATTAACTCTGCTTGGTGAAAGAAGGAAGCACTATTGAAGGCATTCCCAAATACTTACAGTGAATCTTGTTTAGGGAAAGTGAAAGTAAAAGGTTAGTGGAATCCCATGTAGTATCAATATATACAAGAGAGGAAGTGAAAAATGTGAAGACTGTTGTCAGGCACTAAGTAACTGTATATTTAGATTTTTCTCCCTAAGCATTTAGTCAGCAGAATCTCATGATTCATTCTGAATTTTTTTTCCTCTCTGGAAAGAGATTTTTCTGTATATGCTTGATGCTTGAAAGATCAAGGTATTGAAACAGAAAATCTAGTAGGAAATCAAGGATTTTTTTCTAAGTGCTTATGAAAACAAATATTTGTACATTTCTGAATTTCTACATTTATGAAGGATAGGTAAATAGATAGTCTTGTGCGTTTTACTTAAAGCTAAACTCCCCATTGTTGAAAAAATTGGTATTGAAGAGCAACACAAGAACCTATTTGGAGATCAGTCTTATAGTAATACTTTTTTTATAGAACAGGTGATGTTTTCATGCATGGTTCCTCGTTTATCTGCTAGAACCTATTTTTCGCCTTTGAACATCTGCTTACCTTCACTTTTGATATTTGCCTATTTTTTGCACACTAGGCACGTACCTGGCAGTTTAAGGGTATTTTGCCATGAATGAGAGATTTTTTTTTTAAAGATTTATTTATTTATGCATCCAAGAACTGGGGTATAGGCCAGAGGTGTGGGTGGTGGGGGGGTGAGATGATTCACCAGAGACAGAGTGGGGAACGAAACAGGCAGACTGACTAAAATACACTGCTGAGGAGAGCAGCAGGTGAGATAGGAGAGGTCTGCTGTGCCATGTGGGTAACTCCCTGGCCAGGCATGGAACTCATGCTGCAGAGGCTGCATACAGCTTCATAGTGCTGAGACTTAACCCCTTGCGCCATTAGGGAAGCCCATGAAAAAGAAATTTTTTTTTTCCTCCTTACTTATTTACCTACAAGTTAGTCAGCTAGTTCAGGTATTTGTAAGAGCAGTAATAATAGATTCTGGTTTTTTATAAGTTTTAGACATCTTAACTGTTTTATCTTCTCCTGCTTCCTTTCGTGCACACCTTGGAATCTTTGTTGCTCCTTCACTCCCTTTCCTTTTTCTCACTTAGGATCTGATTGAGAAAGTTGTCATCATGCGAAAAGCTGTACAACTCACCCAAGCCATAGAAACTAATACCATAGGAGTTCTTTTGGCTGAGAAGATGGGTCAGTATGCCAATTTGTTGGCAGCCCAGGGCAGTATTGCTGCAGCCTTGGCTTTTCTTCCTGAAAACTCCAACCAGGTAATTAGAATGATGATTTTTCTTTCAATGTATGACAGAAGTGAGTCCAGTAGATAGCACTCAGTGTTAAACATAACTATATTAGTGAGTGGAATGTTTTCAAGCAGTTGTCTGCCACCTGACTATATATGTATGTAACTGACATTACTTAAAGGATTATTTTTGGTGAACTCATGCTGGGTCAGAGATAAGATGCTCTTGCAGTATAATAGATCTCTTTGTACTGAGAGAAACATTTGAGGAAAATAAATGGGAAAAGGGCCAACTATCTTATTCTTAAGTCAAGTGCTGACTGTGTACAAGGTTCTTTGTAGAGATTGTCTGTTGTAAAGCTGTAAACGTTAATATTTAATAAATCAAGTGGAGTTGTGATTTTTTTTTTTAAAGATTTATTTATTTATACAAACACTGGGTACAGTCAGAAGCGCGGGAGGGTGAAAGAATTCACCAGAGCCAGAGCGGGGAACAGAACAGGCAGACTGACAAAACACACTGCTAAGGGGAGCAGTGGGCGCAGCAGGAGAGGTCTGCCATGCCATGTGGGACCCTCACCAGCCAGCCGGCCGGGATTGAACCAGCGCTGCAGAGGCTGCAGGCAGCTTTGCAGCCCAGCACTCAACCGCTGTGCCACCAGGGGAGGCCCTGGAGTTGTGAATTACCACAGTGCCATTCCACATAGTAGCAAACAAGTTCATTCTATATATCATTTCAGTCTGATGCCATCTGTGGGCAAGTATATTTTTAAAGTGTTCAAGGCAGAGGGAATGACATCATGTTCCTAATTTAGTGTCCTTAGCTGGTATGCAATAAAACGCAGACTTTTTCTTGATATTTGTTTCAATTCAACTCAATAAATTACTGAGTATATATCCTTTCCCTAAGGAGGTTTCCAAACTCAAAATGATTATAGATGAGTAAACATGGGGTTTCTAAAGTGATAAGTACTGTGATAGAACTAGCAGTGCCAACAGAGCAGAGAGGGGAACCTAAAACCAAAGATGAAGCATGGGTGGAAGTCAGGATTGGGTTTGAGGAATGTTTTTTACAAGTAAGATGTTTATATCTGCATTTTGTGTGTGATAAGAGCCTAATTTTAAGCCTTGCAGATAAGTTGTTATTTCTGTACTTTTTATTGTAAACATTTTATCTATCATAGATCTTTTTTGATTCGTTGTTCAGTATTTTGTGTATTCTAGGGAATTACCAATAAGTTTCATTTAGTAATTTCAGTGAGTTAAAATACTTATATCTATGTAGGACTGTGGAAGTATGATTCTCTAGTTGGTTTTGTATACACTTACTTGTAGGATTCAGTACATATCTTTCTAAAATGTGAGTGAGAGTGTTAGGTAGAATGGAAATAATCTTTTTTTTGGCTTGGTATAATAGTTCTGTGAGACTTTCGACTTACTAAGGTCTTGTTATTATAATGAGATGAAAGACTCTTTAAGACTAACTTAATCTGAGACCTATAGATCTAGTTTTAGAATTAAGCCTTTTATTTTCACTACTATTTATAACTACTTAGATATTTCATATATTTTTCTATAACTTTTAAGGAACATTCTTTATATAAGAATAATTTTGATGTTACTTACTCCTGTGTTTCTCAGAACACCTTTAATATTTTGGGGGGAATATATCCTGACACTTTGTGATATCATATAGTATATAATTCTTCTCCATAAAAGGCAATGAAGTATACCTAAAAAGTTTAAATGACATCTTTAAATCTCTAATGAATTTGTAGGAATTATATAAAGATACTATTTTTTTTTAAGATTTATTTATTTATTTATTATTTATTTACACAAGCACTGGGCACAGTCAGAAGCGCGGGAGGGTGAGAGAATTCACCAGAGCCAGAGGTGGGAGCAGAGCAGGCAGAAGGACTGAAGTACACTGCTGAGGGGAGCAGCGGGCAGCAGGAGAGGTCTGCGCGCCATGTGGGACCCTCCTCTGGTGGCCGGGGAGCAGCCGGGGCTCAGAGCAGATCGAACCGGCACTGCAGAGGCTGCGGGCAGCTTCGCAACCCAGCGCTCAACCACTGCACCACCGGGGAGGCCCTAAAGATACTATTTAAAGATACTAAAATGAACTCTTGCTGAAACAGTTTAATGCAGTCCTTTTTTTTTTTTTTAAATTTATTTTTTTTAAGAGTTATTTATTTGTTTGTTTGTTTATTTATACATGCACTGGGTACAGTCAGAAGCGCGGGAGGGTGAGAGAATTCACCAGAGACAGAGCGGGGAGCAGAGCAGGCAGAAGGACCGAAGTACACTGCTGAGAGGAGCAGCGGGCGGCAGGAGAGGTCTTCATGCCATGTGGGACCCTCCTCTGGTGGCCGGGGAGCAGCCAGGGATTGAACCAGCGCTGCAGAGGCCGCGGGCAGCTTCGCAACCCAGCGCAACCCAGCGCTCAACCGCTGCGCCACCGGGGAGACCCAGTCCTTTTTTTTTTTTAAAAAGATTTATTTATACAAGAACTGGGGTACAGGCAAGAGGTGCAGGAAGGTGAGATTATTCACCAGAGACAGAGCACGGAGCAGAACAGGTAGACAGACCGAAAACAGTGCTGAGGGGAGCAGTGGGCGAGGCAGGAGAGGTCTGCCGCTCCATGTGGGTATCTCACTGGCCGGCCTAGAATCAAAGCCATGTTGCAGAGGCTACAGATAGCTTCACAGAGCTGCGCTCAACCTGCTACGCCACTGGGGAGGCCCTTAATGCAGTGTTTTTTTTTGTTTTTTTTTTAACATTTTTTTTTTTTAATAGAGGCATGTTTTTATTTATTTATTTTTTGTTTTGTTTATTTGTTTATACATGCACTGGGTACAGTCAGAAGCGCGGGAGGGTGAGAGAATTCACCAGAGCCAGAGCGGGGAGCAGAGCAGGCAGAAGGACCGAAGTACACTGCTGAGGGGAGCAGCGGGAGGCAGGAGAGGTCTGCGCGCCATGTGGGACCCTCCTCTGGTGGCCGGGGAGCAGCCGGGGATCAAACCGGCGCCACAAAGGCCACGGGCAGCTTCGCAACCCAGCGCTCAACTGCTGCGCCACCAGGGAGGCCCCAATGCAGTGTTTTTTGTTGTTGTTGTTAACACCCAAAATATATACTCATAGATCTATGTAATTGTGTATGTCTGTAAGCTACCCTGAATTTGTCTTACTTATTTCAAATGTCTGTGAGATTTTTTTAATTAGTTTTCATCTTTTTTAGCTCACCATTTTCTCCATCATCTTTAGCACTTGTTTCTCTTTTGGAGACTTTTTCCCTGCAAAGAAACAAAATTGTGTGTTTTTACCTATTTTTGTGATTTGTGAGCATTATTCAACTACAAAGTAACAGCAAAGAGCAATGGTGATGAGCGACATGGATCTTGCACACTTCCATGCAGTGGGCATAATACAAATTCCTGCATTAGTTAAATTACAAGTTATACTATATATCAGGTACCTTTGGTGTCAGTCTCGACTATGAGGAACAATAATATCATATCATTGAGTTCGGGGCTACTGTACAATATAGAGCATATGAGCAAAAGGGGATCTCTAAAATGATCAAGGTTACTTTAAGAAAATCAGCTGTCATGTAGTTGGGTGAACTCTAACTACTTGCTTTGTTTTCTTCTGTTGCTTATTACAGCCAAATATTGTGCAGCTTCGTGACAGACTTTGTAGAGCACAAGGAGAACCTGTAATAGGACAGGAATTACCCAAAATTCCTTACGAGAGGCAGCAGCTGCCCAAGGGCAGACCGGGACCAATTACAGGCCACCCACAGATGCCAAGAGCTTCAACTCAACAATATTATCCCCATGTGAGTGATACGGTCCAGATTAAATTAATGTATTTCTGTTCAAATTGGTGGTTTTAATTTGTTGGGTCCAAGAGATCTTATCTGTGGTAGACAACATAGTATTTTAATAGTTATCTCTTCAGATTCTTGAAAGTATATTTATGTCTTTTGAAATGATTGCTTTTTTCTGATCAAGGATTAGCTTGTAGATATAAAATAATTTAAACTTTCTAGAGAGATTTCTTTTTATTTCTCCATCGCTCAAATTCCCCTTACATATATACATCTGTTCTTGAAACTTTTTCTATGTGATTCACCTGAGTAACTTCAGGAAACTTTAGAAAAAGTAGTCATTTTGTGAGTGATTTAGTTAATTTGACAAAATATTTTTGTAAAATAATTTTGTTTGTTTTTTTCCCTAGTATTTTCAGAATTATTAGTATAGGTTTATTGTGGCTTCTCTATCCGTACAATAGAGTATTCAGAAAATAAACTTTTGGGACAACTTGCATATTAGAGAAAAGTGAATACCTAAGGTTTATGGGGAATGTGAAGGGGATTAAATAAATGTATTATTTACTTATTAAATTAAAATTACCAATTAAAATATGTGACCTTTTATTGTCTTTTACTATTTTGTATAGAAACATATTTCCAGGCTAACAAGTAACATCTCTTTTCTTCAATGAAAAGTATATGTTCATAAATAGTAAATGATCTAATAAATATAATGAAGTAATAAATCACTTATAAGTGACTGATAACAAAATTAGCAGGGACTTTGCCCATTTTATTTTATTTTATTTTTAAAGATTTATTTATTTATTTATTTATACAAGCACTGGGTACAGTCAGAAGCTCGGGAAGGTGAGAGAATTCACCAGAGCCAGAGTGGGGACCAGAACAGGCAGACTGACGAAGTACACTGCTGAAGGGAGCAGGGGGAATGGCAAGAGAGGTTTGTGCACCATGTGGGACCCTCGCCAGCACTGCAGCTTTGCAGCCCAGCCAGCGCGCAACCGCTTCTCCACCGGGGAGGCCCACTTTGCCCATTTTAAAATGGGCAAACAGGGCCTCCCTGGTGGCTCAAGGGGTTAAGTCTCAGCACTATGAAGCTATCCCCAGCTACTGCAGCACAAATTTGATCCCTGGCCAAGCAGGTGACCCACATGGTGCAACAGATCTCTCCTGTCTCGCCCTCTGCTCTCAGCCGTGTATTTCAGTCAGTCCTCCCGTTCTGCTTCCCACTCTGTCTCTGGTAAAAATTCTCACCCCTTCTCTCCTGTGTCTCTCCTGTGCCTGTACCCCAGTTCTTGTATGCATAAATAAATAAATAAAAATAGAATAAAATGGGCAAACAAGCTGCTAATATGATTAACAGGTTTGTTCTTTTTTTAATGGTCTTTTTTTTTTTTTAACATTTTGCTATAGTGGAAGTAAGTATAAAATCATGGATAACTAACAAACCAATTCATGCTCCTTTGTCTATTTCACTTTTTATTAGCCCCTAATCAGGATAGATTACATTTGAATATAACTGTTAACTCTCAAGAGTATTCTTTCTTTTTCTTTCATTTCACAAATATTTATTGAGAGCCTGCTCTGACTGCCTGGCTGTATTCTACTTGTTAAGGGTATATTGGTAAACCAAAACAGATTAAATTTCTTATTCTTGTGGAAATTGCACTAGACGTAGAATATCTATGACATAAATAAGGCAAATCAGATGATGGCTGAGAAAACTGAGAGATGAAGGGGAAGAAGTCAAGTGATCAGCCGGAGTTTTTAAGACATGCAGTTTAAATTTCTCAGCATTGTGGGGCTAGTTAATAACCAGCAAGGCATTAGAACTCCCAGGCACCTGGAGTTCAGTCACACTGTCTCAGGGTACTGAAGTAAGGTATTTTCTACTTTGGGAAAGATTGTTTACTTTTCACCTCCCTGTACTTATCTTTCTTCATGGAAAAAGATAAAAGCATTGAAAGACTTTTGTTACACTTTGATTTATCAATCTCATAAGAAAAACAAATTCAACTATGAATTAAGCAGTGATTTTCTTGATTAAAGCTTATGATATGTTGCATGAAGGCAGTGGCTTGTGGTTTTAAAGCAGTGTTTACAGGCGAAGCTAAAGGGGGAAAGGGTAGGCCATGTTAATAGATCACTCCCACTTTGACCAGCATGTCTTCGATTTTAACTGAATATATCTTGGAGTCCTTACAAAAATTTACTTGACAAAAAGATTTTGATGGCTTTAAAATAAAGTTGAAAATTACTGGACTCCAGAGCAGGAAGAATGGTATAATGTAGCAAACACTGGCCAAAGAGTTAGGCGACCTGCCGTCAGTCATAGCTCCATTACCATGTTGTATGGACTTGCGCAAATCCCTTCCCTTCCCAGGGTCGTGGGTTTCTCAATGGTAAAGGGTGAGAATTACACTGGACAGTCTTTGATATTCAGCTTTAGTATTCTCAGAATGTATTATTTTAAGCCTCATACGGGACTAATATGATTTTTGTGGCTCTAATAAAATCTAATGAAATTTTTATGGCTATAATGAGAGCTTATAGCTCTGTGTTTACAGATCTGATAGTAGCATGACTACTACTAATGCTTCAAAAATCACTTTTTTACTCCTTTACCTTTTTTCTGGAATGTCTTCTTTCCTTCGTTGCTTATAGGACTTAGCTTTTTTCCTTGTTCTTGAAACTTGGGCAGCATTGTTCTTTGTGCTTTGATTTAGGTTTTCATATTGATTTTTCTCATCTCATTTTGTGAATTTTGAAATCCCAGCTACCTTGAAAGCAATTGCCAGACCTATGTATGCTCTTTTGCTGCTCTTATTTTTTCTTTGCATGGCTATTAATGCCTTTTGGGCCTTTTTTTTTCTTTTTTAACGTTTTCATTTTTTATTTTCTGTGATTGGTATTTCTTTGTTCAATTCAGGTTAGAATTGCCCCTACTGTCACTACCTGGAGTAACAAAACTCCTACTGCCCTTCCCAGCCATCCACCTGCAGCCTCTCCCTCTGACACACAGGTATATCCTTCATTATTCCTCTTTGAGCAGGATTCTGCTCACCTAAATATAAGATATATATATATATAATTATATCTTATCTCCCCCTTTCTTCAGGTTTACCTTCCCTTGTCTGCTTGCCTGCATTTTGCATTTTAATTCTTTTAGGATGCAGGAAGCAGTTTTTAGCACAATGAATTTATTTCCTCATCCTTCTCTTCTTCTACCCTTCTAAACTGACTTGAGCTAGAAAAACATCAGCCAAGGTTCTAACAATGATCTAATTCTGATTTCATTTAAGACCTTCTTTTTGTTTTCTTTTCTTTTTTTTTCTTTTTTTTAGCGTTGCAGAAATTGAAGCGAGGCAAAAGTCCCCTGAGACATTTATACTTATATTTCCAAAGTGTGGAGTAGTGAATGGAATTTAGTAGAGATGGAGAAACCTGGTGAATTATAAATATCATTGACACTATTATGAGGCTACTGGCATCTATTGCCATTCTTTGCAATTATTACTTTGGACCTATCTGATCTTTAAATCATTCAGAATGTGTTGCTCAGAAAATGTGTTCTAAACAAGATAGATTGTGCAAGATGCAGTGTTTCCTATGACTTTTTTTCTTTTTTGAAGTAAACATAGAATTCCATCTTAGAGCTTATAAATCCACAGGGTAAGGTTCTTGGTTCCAAATGTAATCTCCTTTTTACCATATTCTCATTTCTTAGGGAGAAAATCCTCCACCTCCAGGTTTTATAATGCATGGAAAAGTTAACCCAAATGCTGTCTCAACTCAGCTTCCCACATCTCCAGGTCATATGCACACCCAGGTATCACCTTATCCGCAGCCACAACGTAAGTAGTATGACCCTAAAGTTCTTTCACAGCTGCATGTCTTACCTCATGTATTTAACATTTACTTTGAAGTTCCAAAAACCATGATCAAATCAATTTAAGCAAGTAAATAAAGAACTATTCTGTTTAGGACTCAAATTCTTGCTATAGAGAACTGTGGTTTCTTAGTGGGCATCGTGAATCACCATGCTAGGAAATAGCTCCTCTCAGTCCATTGAGAACATTTAGCTACTGTTCCTGAGCCTATACTAAGACCTGTTAAAAAAAGGCAAATATCCCACTTTTGGTATTTTAAAAATAGAATTTTAGAAATAGTTTGACATAGTCTTTTCTTTTAGGCAAGATAATTTTCAAGGCATTAAAAAAAAAGTTCCAAGAGATATTTGTTGCTGTTTTTCATTTTATTTTCAGAAACATTTTATTTTTAGTGCACTTTTGGATTCACAGCAAAATTGAGTAGAAAGTACAGCATTCCAATATACTCCCTACCTCAAAGCTCAACTTCTCCCACTATTAACATCCTCTTCTGCAGTGGTACATTGGTTATCATCCGTGACCTTAAATTGACACATCATCACCCAAAGTCCATAGTTTACTTTCAGGTTCACTCTTAGTGTTGTACAGTTTATGACTTTGGACAAATGTGTAATAATGACATGTATCCACCGTTAACTCTTATTATTTTGTGCTTGGAAAGTAAAAAAAAAAAAAAAAAGCACAAATTGTAAGCAAAGAGTAAAAATGTCAAAGGGGGAAAATTCTGTGACTGTACAACTGTTACACAAACAAGACTGTTTATCTACTCCCTAATCTTAATTGAGGATGTTCTGTGTTAAAATGGGTGTTTTTCCTTAACATTAATACAAATTTGATACAGCTTTCCTCTCTAGTTCTCAATGTATAAGTACTGTCTTCAGAATAGAATGAATACAGTTCTGGTACAGTATCTCTAGAGGTTCATACCTACCCCTTGACAGGCAGAATGCTATAGTATTAAAGTCTCTCATGTAGGTTAAGGTCTTTGCATTAAAACATACTGATCTCTTACTAACCTACTCTGTACTATATGTGAAATATTATATAATGATCATTTTGTCAGGGATCGGAGAGAGTTTACTAATCTGGAACTGTGCTCAAACTTAGAATTTGAGTGGTTGGTGATTTTTACAGGATGCTGGAGAGAGATTTAGTTCATAACAAGGGTGTTCACCCTATGACCATCAAACTCCCTGTAATTTTTACTACGAAGTGGGATGCTTTTTCTGTATGATTCCTCCATGATTCCATCTGGTGGCTAGCAGGTGTCACTGCAGTCATGTCACAGGAACAGGACGTCTCAGAAAAGGATCAGTCTTGAAATTCTTGGGTCTGATGATTCAAAGAGTTTCATAGCCAGCAACAATCTGGAGATGGCAAGTTTCCAGTACTTGTTCTAATGACTATTAGTATATTTAAGGCAGCATTTGAACTATCAAAAGCATACTGTAGTGTTAATGCTTGGTTGTGACTTACTGGTGTAAGGAGAATGATGAAAATAAGCTCCATAAAATGAGATTACTTTGATTTTCTTTTGTTGAATAAACTTGTAACTAATTAAAATTTCTGTTTCTTCTCCTTGGTGTAGCTTATCAACAAGCCCAGCAGTATTCCTTCGGAACAGGGGGGTCAGCAATGTATCAACCTCAGCAGCCTGTTGCACCTTCTGCCTCAAATACTTATCCTAACACCCCTTACATATCTTCTGCTTCTCCCTATTCTGGGCAGTCTCAGCTGTATACAGCTCAGCACCAGGCATCTCCAACTACCTCCAGCTCTGCTGCTTCTTTCCCTCCTCCCCCATCCTCTGGAGCATCCTTCCAGCATGGCGGACCAGGAGCTCCTCCATCATCTTCAGCTTTTGCACTACCTTCTGGAACAACAGGTACACTGCCTGCTGCCAGTGAGCTGCCTGCGTCCCAAAGAACAGGTCTGCGCTTGAAAGGGATTTGGTTTGGCTCCTTCATTTATTTTTTCATGAACGTGTGGATGGGTTTTGGGAAATTACTTCTGTTTGTAAACTGAGTAATATGAGTTTTAATTGGATTATTATAACAAATTTTAAAACTATATCTAAAAATGTGATTTTTCCCACAATGAACTTTAGTTGCTAAATGAGGAAAACTTTAGGACTTCAGAAGGATAAGAATAATCTACCATTGAGCTTAAAATAAGTGGTTAGAAATTAATTGACAAGGTAGTTAGTGGAAGGAACCAGAATTAATTGACACTGATTTTTTAATAAAGCAAAACTATGCTCTATGCTCATAGTAAGACATTTTCAAATTTAAAAATTATTTGTACCGTAAACTCATACAGGGAAACTAAGTAGTATAGGGTCTTAATGAGATTGTACTAATTTTATAATTTTGTTTATTTGTAAAGGTGAGGAAGGATCTTAATATATTTACCTAAAGGAAAATAAGAGAACACATCTCTGACTGAGAGACATCAGTATGTACTAGTCCAGTCATTATCCATTAGGGCAATACCACCCTCTTGGATATTTTGGAAATTTCTAGGAATTTTTTTTTTAAAAGATTTATTTATTTTTATACAAGAACCGGGGTACAGGCCAGATGCACAGGAGGGTGAGAAGATTCACCAGAGACAAGGCGGGGAACAGAACAGGCAGACTGATGAAATACACTGCTGAGGGGAGCAGCGGGCAAGACAGGAAAGGTCTGCTGCTCTGTGTAGGTTTCTCTCCGGCTGGCTGGGATCAAACCCGCGCTACAGAGGCTAAGGATAGCTTCGCAGTGCGGCGCTCAACCGCCTGCGCCATTAGGGAGGCCCTAGGAATTTTTTTTTTTTTTTTAATCTAGTAGTGTAGTGCCTGAAAATTTTTAGTTAAAAATTATTTTTAAAACAATGTTTTATAAATTAATTTTATCACGCTTAATCACAGTGAAAACTCTTAATTTTTTATTGGTCAGTTATATTATTTGATTTTCATTTCAGGATAGTAAAAGAGTCCTCAAAAGCATGTATTTTAAAAAGGGATCAATGAGTTAGGGTGAAGAACCACTAACATTGGTTAAGAATGCAGGGTTTGGAATTAGGTTTCTTGGGTTTGTATCTTAGCCTCACTACTTTCTCATTATATGACCTTGAGTAATTTACTTTACTTCTTTAAGCCTCAGTTTCTGCAGGATAGTGATAGCACCCACTCAATAAGCTTATGAAGAAGATTGAAAGCGTTAATAGATTGAAAGCATTTAGGGACAAGGCTGGCATATTGTAAACACCTTTTTAAAATGTTAACTGTGCTTTTACAAAACCAAAGTCAAAATTAAATGATTTTAAGGTAGAGGTGCAAAAAGATCATGTGCATTTTTATTTGCTCCTAATAATGAATTTGTTCTTGGAGAGTTCAGTGTAAAAATGTGTTTCTCCTTTTATGTGCTCAGTAGTAGCTTTAATTGCTAAAAAAAATCAGAAAATAGGATCTACTGAGGAAATACTCTTTTCTCATAGTCTTACAAGTTCACAATCACACATACATCTCCTCCCCTCTTTGATATATAATATTAAAGTCCGAAGTACCCAAATGACATGCAGTATGTTATCACCCTTTACTGCACAAATGAAATTTTAATAGTTTTCAATACAGGTACTTTAGTAGTTTGATATTTTATAGAGGAGTGCTAATTCAGTGCTAAGGGTTTTAAAATTACATTTTTTAAAATCAAATGAGTGAAGATAATATCTGTTCTGCATAGTTATGTAATAGAGTTCTTGAGTAAAACGTACATCCAAGCAAGTCCCCACTTTAAAAGTGGTACAGGCAAGTAGAGAAATGAATTAGCATTTATTGGACATATATTGGATCTATACCAGCACTTGCTATATATGTTCTTGTTTCTCACAACCATGAGAGTCAGGCATCAGTATTTTATTTTTAATTGACGTGAGAAATTTACTTGAATGTCCTAAGAGTTATAATGTTCTGAGGATGGCACAGTTATAGTTTCCAAGCTGAGATACGAACCCACTTCTCTCAATCATCAAAGTTTAGTTTCATTTTCTTTGCCAGATATGCTAGTCCTGATTTTAGTGGTAGAAATAACAATCAGTGTTGAAATTAAGAAAATCATATAGCAGAGCTGTTTTAGGGATCTGTTACTTTATCATCAAGTTAAGTATTTGCATGGGGTTTTTTTCCTACTTAAGTAGAAGTGCATTTGGCGGTGAGATAAAAATCTTTGCTTATATACAAAATAACAGAATGTTCTAACCTGGCTGAGAAATAGTGACTAATAGGAAGAAGAAGCCAAACATTTTTGTGTTCAGCATGCATTTAGCTTAGCTGGTTTGTTACCTCTTGCATGTTATAGTACCCTGTATTTTAAATAACAATAACAACTTTAGCATGATTTATTTTTTGATGTCCTAAAATTTTTGCTTAGGTTACATAAATAATTGTGACTGGAAAATTTATCTTTGTTCTAATGTGTCTTATATTGTATCATGGTTCTCCATAGGACTTAGAGATTCCACTTGTCCAATAGATAATTCTTGACAAGCGCTAGGATTTTCAAGCCCTCTGCTCTTTGTGAACCATAAAATTATGTAGTCAGGGCTCAGAGAAATGAATGTTGCAATCTTCAAAACATTCCTTCCCTAAATTTTATTGAGTGTCTATTTAGTATATAATCACAGTTATTCCAGGGAGAGGTAGGAAAGAACAAAAGGTTAGTGAATCCTACTGAAGAACTCAAAGCTTTGTTATAAATTGGAACATAAGGTTTGTATTTGGGTCATATTTTGGAAAACCTGAAAAGCCAGAAGTTTATGTTCATAAAGTAAGAAGGAAAGCTCCAGTGAAGAAGTTTGAACTGCAGAGAGGTATGATTAAAGTGTTAATTGATGGAAACTAATCTGACCATGGGACAATAAAATAGATTGTGGCAGGCAGCAAGGTCTAATCACAGGGAAGGAAGACAGGCTCTTCCTCAGTTCTAGGTATAAAGAGAGTTAGGAGAGTGCAACCTTGTGGTGGCAGCAACAGGAATGCTGGAAATTTTCAATTTTACTCTCTAGGATGAGTTGAATACTTCCTGTCCTACCCCCCCCCCAATCCCGGTTTAATGTGTGCTTGCTACAAAGGGCAATCTCTTTTAAATATGAAGGCCTTAAGAAATTGTCTCTAAAAATTGTTTTCTGATAGTGACCTTCAAACTATAGAGGAATTGTCTTTTGAGTGAACATTATTAACTTTGTTAAACAATAGAAAATTTGATTCAAGTATATAATCTAGTGCTTCTTCACATAGAATAGTGTCGAAGGTGTATAATGTATATTTTCATGAAACAATGTTCTGAAAAAAATTTTTAATTTTCATTATTATTCCTTAGTCAAATTTTAAGTACCTGTTTTAACTTTTTAAATAAAGGGAAGAACATGATAGCCTTCCTTATTTTTCTTTGGATAATTCTTTTATCTTGAGTCACTGGAAAATGACCTCAAGGATTCATGTCTTTGTAAATTTTAATTTTCAGTTTTGTGATCTTTTTTTAATGGGGCATGTGAGATGTTTATGGTTAACAAAGATGCTCTGTTCTCTCCATCTCAAGTTACCCGCTAGTCAAAACATTCCATACCAATTTTACTAATATTTTTCTGTGAATACACTGAAAAGTGTCTTAGCCAGTGCACAAATCCTGCCATTATGCTCCTACAAGAATACCCAAGAAGGTTCCCAGTGAGAAGTGAATTCATAGAAGGATTCCATGCAACTCCATTCTTGCATGTGAGACCAACCAATGCTGCCTTCTTCCTCCAAAGACTGGGAGTACTGATCCCTATAATAAGGTTCATAGGGGTCTACAGTGTCCGGTCAAACGTCATATTGTTTCTAAATTAATTTTCCCTTTATATTTACTAATTTCTCACTGTAGGAAGTATTGTGAAAGACCCCAAATACTATATAAAATAAAATTGTAACTGTCACCCAAATATATAATCACTGATAATTTAGGTTTATTGACTCCCTTCATACACACATACATACAGATGCATTCTATAGATGTATCTCAGATATATATGCACATACTAATTTTTTAATGTGGTAAAATATAATAATTTAACATTTTCACCATTTGTGGATATATAATTCAGTGACATTAAGTACATTTATAGTGTACAACCATCACCATCTCCAGAATTTTTTTGTCATGCATATTGAAATTATGTACCTATTAAATAATTTCTTTCTTTCCCCAACGACTGGTAATCCCTATTCTGTGTTTCTGTGTATTTGACTATTCATGGTGCCTCATAAGTAGAATCATAGAATATTTATCCTTTTGTGACTTATTTCACTGTCTTCAATATTCATCCTCATTGTAGAATATATCAGAATTTCTTCTCTTTTTAAGACTGTGAATAATATTCCACTGTGTATAAGTGTCACATTGTATAATATCCATTCACTGAAGATGAAATGGATATTTGGGATATTTTGAATAATGCTTCTATGAACATGAATATACAAATACCTGTTTGAGTCCTATTTTCAATTCTTTGGGGTATATACCAAAAGTGATACTCCTTTATCAAATAGTAATTCAATGTTTAGATTTTTTTAGGAACCCCTATACCATTTTCCACATTAACTGACCATTTTTCATTTCCTCCAGCAATGTATAAACGTCCCAATTTCTCCACACCCACACCAACAACATTTGTTTTTTTGGTGTTTGTTTTTTTGATACTAGCTATCCTAGTGGTGTGATGAAGTGACTCTTTCTGTGTATACTTTTTATATACACACACTTGAGATCTCACTCACACACTATTTTACACCTTCCATAATGTTTTCTTCATTTGCTTTTTTCATCCAGTGTTGCTATCAAAGTATGCCACTAAAAAGTAGAGGACAACTTCTGTTTTTTTTTTTTAAGTCATATTTAAATAGTATTTAAAGAAATAAAACAAAGATTAAAAGGGCTTAGAATTATAGCTGAAATGAGACTGCATTAAATTGATAATAGATAAACATAAAAGAGATGGCTAAATATATTGCATGGTTTGCAGTTAGGTGGAGTCAGTTAGGCATATATTTTGGGGTTCTTTGGTCATTGTACAGCTAGCTATTACCTTCTGTTCAATAGACAACTCATGTTACGTGGGCTAGCCAGCTGCTTATATATTCCTGTGAGAATCTTTTTGTTTTGATTTGATTGTTCCACTCTTAATTTTGAATTTAATTTGATTTCTTTATAACTTTGGTGTCATTTTACCAAAGGGTCATATCAAATTGTCCACAAATTGCTGCTAATAGTTTATGAAATCAGGATTTCATTCAGGCTTTAATACCCAGGTCTTAAGTCACTTCCATGAGAGATTAGAAAAAAAAAACTGCTGTCATCTTCTGCTCCTGCCTCTGCAGTAGGGTCAAGGCTAAGGTATTTCCAGTACTTTGAGGTTAAGCCCAGAAACTGAAGTCTGGTGCTAAAGCATTAATCAGTAGTTGGAAATCAGGTTAGTCCTCTGCCATAATGCACATACATTGGCTTACAGAGGTTTACTAACTGTGGTGCTATGAGGTCCTGCCCTGGATGGGATGTTAGGTTGTAAAGTCAATGCATTTGAGGTAAAAATAGAATATCACTTATAGTTATTTATCCTTGATCACTCCTTTCTTTAGTTAAGTCTTCAGTGAAAAGTTGGCTTATGTTTAGGGCCCGTAATATATGAAAAACATCTATCTGCAAACTGCCCAGTGAAATTTCAAGCTATGGGATTACTGTCCCTCCCTCACTGTTTCTCTGAGGCATGTGCTTCTTAAGCAGATCTCAAACTGAATTGAACTCACTAATTGAAATAATGATCTTAAATCCTCTCTTCCCAAGTGAGGATAGTTGAACTTCCACAAGTTATATTGATGTATATACCTCCTCTACATGCTTTTGGTTTGAGGCTGGCCCTGGCCTGACTCTGAATATCTGAAAATTTTGGAATTAGGTTACTTTTCAGTTTTTGTTTCCCTGTCTGGTATGCTAGAAACTTGTTTCTTAAGAGAAGTAATGATTTTTGAAAGATTTGTGCCAGTCTGCAATGCATGTCTTTACAGAAAAGGCTGTATGAGATGATTTACTGGACCTGTTTTCATTTACGATCATATTCATAGTGTTACCCCAGGAATTATAGTTTCTCTAGAATGCAGATCTGAGGGCCTTCCAAAACCAGCAAAAAAGTGGTGCTACTTTAAGATTGCCTGTTGTGCTTATCTTTAACAAGAACAGTGCTGAAGTTTGCAGGACAGGTTAAAATCCTCCCATTCTTCTTTAAGTCCCTACTACAGAAAGAGGGTTTTTTGGCTAGCAGCATTGGCATTACTTGGGAGCTAATAGGAACAATAGAATCTCAGGTCATACACTATTTAGTGAATTAGAAGCTGCATCTTAACAGTACCCTCAACTCATTTGGCTTTACTGCTTTAAGTAATACTAAAATGAGCACATAGTTAAGTTAGGAAGTGCTCTCCTCCTCATTGATGTTACTGAACTTCATTGACATAATAGTAGAGAAATAATTTTTTTTTTAAGATTATTTATGTAAGAACCGGGGTACAGGCCAGATGTGCGGAGGGTAAGAGGATTCACCAGAGACAGAGCAGGGAACAGAACAGGCAGACTGACTGAAATACACTGCTGAGGGGAGCAGCCGGTGAGACAGGAGAGGTCTGCTTCACCATGTGGTTTCTCCTGGCTGGCCGGGGATGGAACTCATGCTGCAGAGGCTGCAGATCGCTTCATAGTGTGGTGCTTAACCCCTTGCACCACCACGGAGGCCCAGTAGAGAAATAATTTAGGCAAACAGAGAAATGCTGTTTTTGTTGTTTTTTTTTTAAAGATTTATTTATACAAGCACTGGGTACAGTCAGAAGCATGGGAGGGTGAGAAAATTCACCAGAGCCAGAGCAGGGAGCAGAACAGGCAGACTGATGAAGTACACTGCTGAGGGGAGCAGCAGGCGCAGCAGGAGAGGTCTGTGCACCATGTGGGACCCTCACCGGTGTCCAGGGATGGAACCGGTGCTGCAGAGGCTGCGGGCAGCTTTGCAGCCCAGCGCTCAACTGTTGTGCCACCAGGGAGGCCAGGAAATGCTGTTATTTTAAATGAAGAAGAGCAAAATTTTCTTTTGAAAGAGATGACACAATAATCGAAAAAGTGATACTCAAAAGTTAATTGGATCTGACACAACTTGAATTCACTACCCCAAAACTGTTTACTTTCTTAATTAGAAGATATTTGATGTGACTTGATTAAAAAGGAAGTTTTTTATGCCCTTATAAAATTAGTTCATTCTTTCTGTGGGGGGCAGGTTGATGGAGGGAAAAGAACAATTAAAAAATGAGAAAGTTTAACAAATGTCTTTGATAATGGTACTGTTTAAGTGACTTTTACATTTTGTCTACAGAAAGTCAGTCTATGCAAGACCAGGCCCCTATGTTGGAAGGTGAATTGGTTACAAAAATAATATAACTTCAGAAATCTTTGAATCATTGAATACAATTATTGAATGGACATTCCCAATAATGCATGTGAACTTCAAAGCTGATGATAGCTTAAATCTGATCACTCTGATCTTTTTAATTTGGCTTTTTGATTGAATCAAATTTAGACCTGATTGAAATAACATGGAAGCAAAAATGACTTTAAATCTTAAAAGTCAGATATTTCCTATAAATACAACCATTACATCAAGATTGTCTTAGATTCAAGTAAGATTAGAAGATGATAGAAGAGATTTGAATAGTTAATCTGTGTCAGACTAGAACTTTTAAGAATTTCTGAGGCATATAATAGCATGTGGTTTAATATTTTGTGATTGATTCAAATGATTTCAGGCTCTTTTGGCATCCTATTTCCTAGTAAACTTGTGAGAAATTTTATTTTAAAAGTCAAGGTAAATGAGTACTGGTTAGGAGAAGATCCTGTGACATGAATCATAGGTTCTTTGATTTGCTAAACAACTTTGTTGTCATTTAATATTGTGGATATTAATAAAACAAGTGAAAGGTAAAATACTGAAAGAATGTTTATTGAAAGTGGAGAGTGATTTTTTTGTCTTTACTTATAAAATTAAGAAAACTCAGTGAAGTGTAAAATGACCATATTGCAATTTAGAAATTATTCTCTTATTTTTGGCATGTTTTATTCCTATTTTCTTTAAAAAAAAATAAAAAGGCATTAAGTTACTTAATGAGTGCCGCTATTGATGTGTAATCTCACTTTGAGATGACAGCATTTTTTGTTGTTTTTCATTTTTTGTTGTTTTGGTGGTTTCCCCCCTCATATCCCCTCCACCCCTCCATGGGCAGGGCATGGCTTATTGCCAAACAAGCACAGCGGATGTCAAATGCATCAAATTCAAAGAGAAAACACTTTCCATGGGGTAGGCTGGGCAGACAGTATTTTTGGTGGTTTTTTTTCCTTAGGAAATATACTGAAGTAGACAGTTGTTGTGTTTTTTTGTTTTTTTTTTTTTAATTTCACCTTTTTTTTTTTTTTTTTTTTTTTTTGGCCAGTCTGAAGTTTGTGACATTTGAAAAAAAGGTAGTAAAAACTGCTGATACATAATTGGACTGGGTTTTTTTTTCAGTGCTTCTACTTTGAAGATTTGCTATGTTGAATTGCCCTTGGGAAATATGATAATGCTTTTATTTTTGTATATTGAATATATCAGAAACTTCTTTTTTTTTAAAAAACAGACTCAAACGATTTATTTTCTCATTAGGAGAGATTTGTTAACTGATATTTGAAGGTTGTACACAGATGTAAATATAAAGACTTCATTATTCTTAAATTTAACATAACCCTTTCATTTTAAATGGAAATAAGGTCAAGGTATCTTGACTACTAAGCTCAGAACTTGTAACTATTAGAAGTAGTGAACTTGAGAATTCAGGGTTACATAATGATAACCTTACCTTACCTGGTATAACTTTTGTGATAGTTATTTCAGATTTGAAGCAGAATTTAAAGGTATTATATTATGATAGATACAATTTAGTTTTCTTCTTTTCAAGATTCTAAAGGAAAATGCCTTCTATTATTTGTTATAGGTCCTCAGAATGGTTGGAATGATCCTCCAGCTTTGAACAGAGTGCCCAAAAAGAAGAAGGTAATAGAAAGAGATGTCCAATTGTCTATAAATGTTCTGTTAATCATGTGGCCTTCCAAGTGTCCAGCATACTTGACAGATCCTTTTAAAAGCAAACTTACTGACCAATACTTCCCTCTTCTATCCATGAAAGGAAAGAAAGTAGAAAACAATAGCAGCAAAATCTTGCACTGATTACAATGGTATGAATTAAGTCTCTTTTAGAAGGCAAGATATAAAATTCCTACCAGATCCTTTTCAAGGAGAGGAGAGCAAGATTTCAGGCTTCTCAAATGATATTTTTAGGAGTTACTTTTTTGGGAGTAAACATGAATTTGGTAATTTTATTTTTAACTAATGTTGCCCATGTCTCATAACATGAATAAAGAAATAAATAGCTGTGTAACTGAGCATTGTTTAGATGTCAGTAACTATTGACAGCTGATTAGAGCATAGGATGAATCTTTTCTCCTTTCTCCCTAAGACATTTTCTACTTTTTTTTTTTTTGCTACTAATGATCCTCTTCCCCCAAATATAGTAATGAGAAACATAAGATTTGGGGACACTAAATGGGCAAGAAAATCCAAAATTTAGGATAGTAATGGTCAGAAACTTTGCCTGCTATATTTAGTATGATTATTGACAGGTACTACTTCGTGATCTAGGAAAAGGTCATTACATCCAGATCACATAACAAATACTTTTTGAGTATGTGATTCCAGTATCGCTACATATAATTCTTCAGACTTGGATATCTACTTTTAAACACACCATGTTTTGGCTCTAGTAAGTATGGAAGATAAAAATGAAAGAGAAGTTCAGGTTTGAGCTTCCCACCTCTCTTAGCCAGCTTAGCTTTGCTTTTATATGGTAACTCTAGAAATAAGAAGCAAATTTCATTTGAAAACAGTATTCTATTTTTAAAAATTACTTTTTAAAGTGGAATGAATACTATGGAATGAATACTCCAACTCCCTTATTTCAAACTGATGAAATGTTGGTACTGTTTTTTTTCTTACTTTCAGTGTCTTTTTATTTCTTTCTTTTAAAAGATGCCTGAAAACTATATGCCTCCTGTTCCCATCACATCACCAATCATGAACCCATTGGGTGACCCTCAGTCACAGATGCTGCAGCAACAACCTTCGGCTCCGGCATCACTGTCAAGCCAACCTTCATTCCCACAGCCCCATCTTCCAGGTGGTCAGCCCTTCCATGGCATACAACAACCGCTTGGTCAACCAGGCATGCCACCATCTTTCTCAAAGCCCAATATCGAAGGTGCCCCAGGGGCTCCTATTGGAAATACCATCCAGGTAACAACAAATTTGTGGAAGTGGAATGGGGAGATGGCTGCATTACAGTACATTTTTTTAATTTGTATTAACTTTATGATCACACCCTTAGTAATAAACAGAAACTTTGGCTTTAATTTAAACAACCTAGATAAAAAATGGTAACCCCTTTCTAGGAATTAATCATGTATATATGTTATTTTTTCAATTGCATAGCCATATGCAAACTCTCTAAAAGAGGATTATGTATTTGCTAGTGTATGTTTACTATAACACAACAATTGCAGTGTTTCACTTTACCTAATTGTTGTCCCTAATTTAAGGTTGGTTGAATTCACTTTTGCATCCAAGGTTAATAAGCAGAAAACTGTTTCCAAAGGTTTTTGTCTTTAAAATATAAAATTAAGGGCCTCCCCGGTGGCGCAGCAGTTGAGCGCTGGGTTGCGAAGCTGCCCGCGGCCTCTGCAGTGCCGGTTCAATCCCCAGCTGCTCCCCGGCCACCAGAGGAGGGTCCCACATGGCGCGCAGACCTCTCCTGCCTCCCGCTGCTCCCCTCAGCAGTGTACTTCGGTCCTTCTGCCTGCTCTGCTCCCCGCTCTGGCTCTGGTGAATTCTCTCACCCTCCTGCGCTTCTGACTGTACCCAGTGCATGCATAAACAAAACAAACAAATAAATAAAACATGCCTCTATTAAAAAAAACCTATTAAAAATATATATATATAAAATTAAAATATAGTGACATCTTTTCTTGTGTGTATATTAGAGCTAATGATACAGCCTTATTTTCAAATGGAGATAAAGATTTATATTTCCTTTTCACATACAAATAGCTAGTTGGCAAGTGGTTAAAAAAATCTGTCAATCACATTTCTCTGTAATTGATTTAGACATATGAAAATGAATATTTTGATCTATTCTTTGAAAACAGAAGTGCTTGGGTCAAAGTTCAAAATAAGAAAATGAAACAAACTCCTGCCAAGTAAAAACTAATTCTTTGTTTGTTTTTGTCTTTCACTCATTGAAGTCCTAATTCATAAAGATTATATCTTTATTACAAGAATATGCTCTGCTATTCAGAGATAGTTCTACATAAGGAACTTACAGATATTAAAAGCTGCATTATAAAAAGCCAGTGTTTTGATAGAGGTGGGAAAACTTGCTTCTTTCCACTAGAATACAAATTACAAAGATACATTTTTAATTTTTTTTTATTACAAGTCTATGATCATTTGGGAAGCTGCTCAGCCATTCACTTTGGTTTAGATCTACATGCTTATGTTATAATGATGTAGACCAGAACCTCAGTTACCATCAAGAGAGAGAGCTGCACAGGTCTATATTTTCGGGTAGGCCTTCATATCTATTTGGATTGTCTCCAAGACATTTCACACTCAGCATGTCCAAAACCTAATTCATAGTCTTTCTCCCAAATCTAGCCTTTTTTTGGTGTCTCCTATTTCAGGGAGTGGCACTTTAATCTTCTATTTAATCCAACTTAGAATGTGAGGATCATTTTTATATTCTTTTTCCTTTAACCTCTATTTCAAATCTATTCTCAAGTCTTGTTGACATTTAAAATCTCTCTCAAATTCCTTATCTATATTTCTCTGCATCTCAGTTGGTCCATGCTACCTTCATCTTAAATATTCAGCAATGTAGGGGCCTCTAATTGATCTGCCAGCATCTACTCTTATCCATCTCTAATCTAGTTTTGTCTCCTTCTTGCTTAAAACATGACAGCTTCTCAGTGTTCTTAGGATTAAGACCAAGGTATTTCATATAGCCTGGAAGGCCTCAGCTCATCTTCTTGCTCTCTGTTCGAGCCAGACTGGCCTACTTTCAGTCCCCTGGTATCATCATCTTTCCTGTGTTAGGAATGCTTTTCCTTTCCCATTTAACTAGTTAACTCTTACTTACTCTTCTGATAAAATTTCCTGAAGAGAGCATTTCTCTTCAATTAAATCTCAGTTATATTACCTGTTGGTCCCACTAATGTTAACTTGCCACAATTGGTATTATATGTAAAATTACAACATTCAATTTTCTTACATTAGAAGAGAAACTCCCTGTGGGCTGAGCTCATTTCTGTGTTGAATCACCAATACATAGCTGTGTGCTGGCACATGCTTACCTAATATGTCTTTTTAGTGAATAAACTAATAAAACTTTAAAAATGTAAACATTCCTTCTTTTCTATCTATATACTCAGTAACATCTTTGACTCTTCTATCCCAGCCTTTGCTTTGATCTTGCCATTTAATAATAGGCCAGTTAATAAACTCCAAGAGTAAATCAATAGAAGAAAACCAGGATAAGAAAAATGAGCCAATACACAGCAAGCAGCCAACTTTGTAAATGCCTGTTCTTTTTATTTACCACTGACACAGGTCAACTTCCCTACAGCTACATACAATGTGATCAATATATGTTCCCTAATTAGTCAAATACTTTATGTCCAGTTCTATTTATGAAAATTACAGCTGTAGGAAGAGTACCTATACCTTCTACTGATTATCACTTTTTGTTTTTGCATGTGATTTTACATGGGAACTTTTTTTTTACTTTTGAGTAGTCTATGTAAAATGTGGTTAGTTTCTCTTTATCACAGATTTAGGGCTTTGTATGTAGATTACTTCTTGTCATTACATGGTATTGTTTCTTGCAGCATGTACAGTCTCTGCCAACAGAAAAAATTACCAAGAAACCTATTCCAGATGAGCATCTCATCCTAAAGACCACATTTGAGGATCTTATTCAGCGCTGCCTCTCTTCAGCTACAGATCCTGTATGTATTTTTTCTCATATTTTGTGGATTGCAGTAATCTTTTATGGAATTCTCTAATTATTTCTTAAAGTTTGACGAAGTATATTTCTAAAAAGTTTGTACAAAAGTATACAACCAACATTTATATAGTTTCTTTGCATATAAAAATGTATGAAATTGCTTTTTATGTATATTTATATAATCCCCACAACCACCCTGTGGTCGGTAGACTTGCCATCTTTATTTGCAGATGAGAAAATGAAGGCAAAATGTAGTAACAGTCAAAGTAGAGCCAGCATTCCAACCGAGTCTGGCTCCAGCACTCACTCTCAGCCACTGTTCTACATATCCTCTCATCAGCAGCCTTGTACTTGGCCCGTGTATAGAACAAGAGTAGTGACATGCAAGATTTAGGGTTTAGGACTTAGGGTTTCTTTCTGGGTATTTGTTAAAGTTTTTAAAAGTAGATAGATAATCTTATATATAACTTTGCAAAGGTCTTAAAAATAGTTAAATGTTTTAGATATTGGAGTCATAGTCATAATTATAGCAACTGACTTTACTAAGTTTACTTACAGGATGCCTGTGTATTAGCAACAACAAAAATTCCACAAAGCCTGTCTTGTTTTAGATGAAGTTTCAAATTCAGCCAACAAACATTGAATATATTTATTTAGCCACTGCCACTTCTCTGCTTGAAAAAACAACTTCTGGAATTTGTTGTCCATCAAACATTGAATATAAATATATGAAGCCTTCTGCTGGTCTTTTGGAAAACAGTTGTACCTAAAGTGTCAGGAAAGCAGAGGCAGGGAAGGGTTACCATAAACCTTAATGCCTGGCATTCTGGGAGTGGTGGGAAGACCAGACTGGGAGCGAGAGAGCAGATTCTGCTGATCACCAGCTATCACTACCCCCTGTGCACTCTTCTGAACAGACAGGTTATGGTCATTCAGACATACAAGAGTCCTATTAAAAATGTGCAGAACTCCAGTCCTTCAGATAGAGAGGTGGGAAGGATGCCTTTCTAGTACATGGCCTAGCTCAATAAATTTTTGTTGAGTTAACCTCCTCTGGGTCAGCATACCATCTTTCTGGGTCCACAAGAGCGAAGTAGAATTTACTTGAGACAGGGACTAAAAGAGTTCCCCTTTACCTAAGTCCATTTTAATAATTGGAATCATTTTTATAGTATGGCTTTGTTCTTATTTTCACTTAAGTTATACCTGAACAACACAAAGTTATTTTGTATTACTTTGCTTATAATGTTATCCTTGAAGGCCTGACCTCTTCCTCTACTCTTGGAACACAGTGACATTCCCTTCCTCAAACATACCAAGAGCACATCAGCAACAGAAATTTAATTCATGCTGCTCCTTCTGCTGCTCCCACATAGCTGCATTTCTCACTCCTCTCTTTCGCTTCTGCTCAGGTGCCCCATTAGCCATCAGACCTTTCTTTTACCACCTGCCACACCCAATGCTTCTGACTTCCTTTCCTTGTTAACTTTTCTTCATGGCACTAATTACCATCTGACATACAATATAGTGTTTATTTAGTGCTTTTTTCCACCATCCATTAGAATATGAGCTCAATGAGACAAGACAGTATTCCAGCATGGCACATAGTAGGCACTCAGTAAATACTGAAAAACGGTATTACTTCTATACTTGTGTTTAATACAGATCATTATGTTAATCATGTTCTAATTTTCATCCTTTATTTGTAGTATTAGGGGGGAGCACTCTTTAAGGACTTATTTTACTACGTTACTCTTACTCTTAAGTAATTTTCTTTTTTCTTCGGTGTTTTAAAGGCTCAGAAAGAGTCAGGATTAGGCAAAATATATCTAAGTGTTTAACTAGTATTTATACTTACGCAGATAAAATCTAACAGATAAAATCCAACCAGTGTTCCATTACATGTACCAGGAGGAGGAGCCTCATATCCACTCAGCCTCTCCCATTAATAGTTTGCACTCTGTTCTAATAACTTTTTAAAATTTGGGTGTCATAGTTGTTTCTCTCTTTGTAAAATGAAGCTGGTCAAAATCATAAGGTTTAGTGAAATGAGATATAGGGCACATTTTTTGGATAGAAATTAGTGTTGAAATATATGTTTTTCCTGTCCTGCAGCAAACCAAGAGGAAGCTAGATGATGCCAACAAACGTTTGGAATTTCTATATGATAAACTTAGAGAACAGACAGTAAGTTTTGGAGGGGAAGGGGAAGGATTTATGATAATTATTATTTCTGGTTGCTAGTAAATAAAGCACTCACATGTAGTATGCTTGAGGGCAAAGTTGGGACAGCCCTGGAATGGGCTTCACTCTAACTCTCCAAATCTTAAATTTTCTCCATTGGGGATAAGGGGAAGGGCTGTGTGTGAGTGAGAATATGAGTGTGAATGTGAGAGAGTGTGTGTGAGAGAGAGAGAGAGAGAGAGAGAGAGAGAGAGAGGAGGAAGGGAGTGGGGGATAGAGGTTTTTAATCCTTCTTAAAACAGGAGTAGAAATACAAACTGACCTGTACTGGCCCTAAGGTAACTGACCTGTTCATTTTTTGTGTCCCTTGAGTCAAGAAATCTGAGGGGAAAAAAAGAAAGAAGTCAGAGAACGGTGAAGATACTTTGTTTTCCAGAGACCAAATCTCTAATCTTTCTCTTAGTCTTAAGACTCCGGATCCTTTTCTTTTAGAACAGTTATTACATAAAGCAAAGCCAAATGTAGCCACAAGACAAACACATTAATGCACTGAAGGTAGTCAGCAGGGAGTACCAGATGCACTGTCTGATCTCTCATCCCCACTCTCCATTCTTTTCTAGAATTGCTTTGTTTTATGAAAGCAGTAGGATAGGAGAGGAAAAAAAGGAACTGGGACTTTTTTATATTCTCGAATTTCAGCATTCCTCTTCCCCTGAACCAGTCCTATCAGATAAAAATAACCATTTATCTCATGAGAACCAAACCAAAGAAAGTTGATCTAACAGTGTGTGTTCTGCAGACTGTTCCAAAATAAATTCTCACAAAAGTGTGGATATGTCAGCTAAATAATGGCATGGAAAAAAACTAAAGGTCTTACGGTTTTTAAGAGATGATTATCAAGGATTATTTAAAAAAAAAATTTAAGAATTGGCAAATTGAATACATGGTAAAGATTATTGTCCTACTAATGGAAGTAAACCAGAAGTTCAAGGTCTCTGTTATAGACAAGATTTTAGAATAAATTGACCCCTTTCTCCCTCATATTATGATTAAGAATCTTTGATCACCTTCATCCGCATAGGAAAAACTTTGAAAGATGTGAGGCTACATCTAAAATAATAATCATAAACTCAGAGATATTAGCATTTCAGCTTGGGGGCGGAACTCTACCTTCTTTCTATAAAGAAAATACCTTGTTCATAAACAAGTATATTTCATAAAATCCTTACATAGATCATTTTGTCATGGCTCTGTTTTACAACTTAAGTGTAGCTTGGTCCAAAAAAACTTTCTAGAAATGATAAATAGTTTATACATGTAATTTTATTATACATATTTATGTTTATTGTAAGCTCTTTTTAAATCCAGATTTAATGTTTGTAAAGGGTCTCATAGGAAAGTCTCTTTAATTTAATTCTTTCTCTTGATTCCACCTTTATTTCAGCTTTCACCAACAATCATCAACGGTTTACACAACATTGCAAGGAGCATTGAAATTCGAAACTACTCAGAAGGATTGACCATCCACACCCACATAGTTAGCACCAGTAACTTCAGTGAAATCTCTGCTTTCATGCCAGTTCTCAAAGTTGTTCTCACCCAGGCCAATAAGCTGGGTGTCTAAAAGCACAGCTTCACTCCCAGCCAACATTGCAATTTCTCCAAAGAAACATATTTTTAAGAATAAAATATGGACCAATCCTCATTAGCATGTTCCCATAGCAGCCAATCAAGAGCATTTACACTATTTCTGCAGATATACTTACTTAAAACTGCTCAGAACCCTGGTGCTTTCTTTTGTTTTGATCTTTTATTGTCTGTGATGATTTTCCTATTCTGCAAATAGTGTATTTCTTGGATTACACAGTGTGGCTTCCTGAAGTATTCTGATAAAATACCATTTTTAAGACCTCAATATACTTTCTAGAAATGGAGTATCTGGTTATATGTAAAGCAGAGCTAAAATTACATTTCTTTCATGTCCTCCCCACTTCCTCCATGTCAATCAGATTAAAATGTGTAATCCTGTGTTATGTGTATGTACTCTTTTTTTAAAAACAGCTGCTCATAGTTTAGTTTAATCCCTGTTTTGTGTGTCTTAGGCTTCACTCTTGTCCTGAACAAATAACTAAATATAGAGGCTGCTACATGGATTTTAGCAAATATTAATGAAAAGTGGGATCACTGGCTTTAAGTATCTATAAGAAAAGACCACATTTACATTCTGTAGAATGCATTGAACTTTTTCTATTAATAAATGTTTTCAATACTCTGAATTTTAAGATTGAATTGTCTCCATTTTATAGTTTTGAGAGTCATTCATCCATTTTTCAGTAGTTACCTATTAGCTCGAGGATTTAAGTTCAGAAAGAAAACTAATTTCTGTCAGCTTCCTGAATCAAAGCAAGACATTTTTCGGTAAGTGACTTTATTATATAATTTGTCTTAAGGGTGATGTGGAAAAAAAAAGACAATGGTTCTTATAACTGAGGAGAATTAAATACTAATAATTTTTCACTGTTCATTCAATTTTACCTAAGAGGGTTGGAAGATTAGAAGATAAAAACTGTTTCTACTATGGAGATAGAGGTTCTGTTTCAAGGAATGAGTTTCACCAAGCTTCCAGTATAAGTAAATAATTTGGAAGAACTTTTCAGTTCCTTTTACTGGAATTCTCTACTCACAATCCTTCTTTTAGAAATCAGCCAACTTAATTTTTAACTCAGAATAGTTACATAAGTAAAAAATAAAAAAAAAAAAGGAGGACCTTAATCAGTGTTGGTGCCTCCAAAGTGAGGTGCTATAGCTAAGCTTTGGAAACAACCCAAATGCCCAAAAATAGATGACTGGATCAAGAAGATGTGGTACATATACACCATGGAATATTACTCAGCATTCAAAAAAGATAAGCACATGCAATTTGCAGCAACATGGATGGCGCTGGAAGGGATCATGCTCAGCGAAATAAGCCAGAAAGAAAAAGAAAAATACCGGATGGTCTCACTCATAGCAGGGATCTAGAGAACTTAAATAAGGGACCAGGAAAATGAATAACTATAAGAAAGTGAAAATCAAAATCAACAAAAAACTATGAGCCAGAGACACTTTTTGGGGGGTGGGGGGTGGGAGGGGAGGGATTGGGGTCAGAATGGGGGGGTTGCAATTGTATGGGGAATATAAAAATAAAATCTATTATTTAAAAAAAAATGAAGCTGATTTTAGGACAGATTTGGGATCATATAAGTGAGGGGAGAAATGGTAAATAAATCTAATAAATCAGATATTTATTAGGGAATAAAAAATAAAAAAAAAAAACAAAGTGAGGTGCTAATATTGTAGCTGTTCTTCAGTCTTCTGGAACTTGCAAGTCTCAGTTAGTCTGTGACTCACTGAAGTGGCAACTTGACTATCTGAACCTGACTCTCACCTACGGTGTCAGCCCAAGACCCCCATCTGAACAACAGGCTGACCGCTAATTTTTCATTTGTTGTCTTTATAGAGTCTTTGCGTTATGACTGCATATTTACCCTGATATGACAGTGACATGATTGGCAGCACTTAACAGTTGTTCCCAAAAAGATGGGACACAATCTTAGGTGGCAGTCGAGTCCTGGCCAACCCAAAAGATTTTGAGCATGAGTGTAAAATATTTCACCACTGACATCTGAGCTTTTCTCTCTCTTTTTTTTTTTTAAAGATTTATTTATTTATGCATACAAGAGTCAGGGTGTAGGCCAGAGGTGTAGGGAGTGAGAGGATTCACCAGAGACAGAGTAGGCAGAACCCTCAGATCTACTGATATACACTGATGAGGGGCGCAGCAGGCGAGACAGGAGAGGTCTGCTGCGCCTTGTTCAACAACCTGGCTGGGGATTGAACTTGTGCTGCAGTGGCTGTGGATTGCTTCATAGTGCTGAGACTTAACCCCTTGCACCACCAGAAAGGCCCTGTTCTCTCCTTAAATACAATATTATGGAGACATTTCTCCACAAAGCTTATAACCTTGGAGAAGACTCATGTAAACGGATGGACATTTACATGAGCTGTACCCAAAATATTGTTCACTCACTAAAGCATGAAGATAATAGGAGCTCATGGAAAGAGAAGTTTGTCTTTCTGAAGGATAAAACTTTCAAAAGGTGGAAAATTTCAGTGTGAAACTTTGAAAATGAATCTGTTTTTAATGTTTTCAACTCAGAAGACGTTATAGTTTATGACTGCATAATTCAGGGGCCACTGTATTAGACTATATATAAACACCCGGTCGATGATATCAACTCATTTGTTCTTTAGTTTTAAAAAGTTAACCAATGTGGGCCTCCCCATGGCGCAGCAGTTGAGCACTAGGCTGCGAAGCTGCCCGCAGCCTCTGCAGCGCCGGTTCCATCCCCGGCTGCCAGCGAGGATCCCACATGGTGTCCTGCGCCCACTGCTCCCCTCAGCAGTGTACTTTCTCAGTCTGCCTGTTCTGCTCCCCGCTCTGGCCTGGTGAATTCTCTCACCCACGCTTCTGACTGTACCCAGTGCTTATATAAATAAATAAATCTTTAAAAAAAAAAAAAAGTCACCAATGTCCCTTTGCCATTATTTCATGAATATTGACCAGTCATTCTTTCTGAATCCCAAGTCTGTTAAATTTTGCTGCTTCTGTTTTGTGTTTTTATTTTTTAAAACTACTTGATTTTAAAATAAAGAAGAGTGTGAGGGAAACTGTTGGAGGTATTGGGAGGAATTGTATCAGAATCTCAAAGGGAGGTGTGCTTTTTTATACTGCACTTGTTCCTCCCCTTCTTCATACTAACCTTGGCCCATGGGATGGATACAGCCATAGGCCCCATTTGTGAATATGTGCAATGGGAAAGATCGCTGCTGGAGGAGGTAACTCATTTGAATAGTGTGACAGAGGGAAAAAGTTGAGAACAACTACACTACATCTGCCTGTTCAGAATACAGTGACCCTTTCTGTTCCTTTGGATTCAGATAGTTCCCATGAATCTCAAAGGACAACCAGATTCCAGCATGCCTGCTTGATCCTGCCTGAAAGATAAAGGGAGAGATAGCAACATTTGATGGGGGCTTACCTAAGAATGACTAAGAGACCATCTGTGGTCTCCTTTGCCACAGTGGAAACTTCATTTGGAATTGTCATGAAGACTCAGCAAACAGTGCACATCTGTGTCCACACTCACCAACACACACACAGTCCCCTCTATTTTGTCCACGGCTATGGTGGCAGCATTCCCATATAACAACTGAGAAATCTGTTGGGGTATTCATTAAATGATGGTGTCACAAGTGGCCTCTCAAATTATTCTGCGAATACAAAGAGGAGTAACTGCACAGAAAGTCTTAACTAGTTGATCTTACGGATAAGTGCCCCAAATCTTTCAACCAAACTAAATTACAAAGGAAAAACAGTGGAAAATTACAAAGGAAAAAGATTTTCTTACACTATTTGCTTTATATTTCTGTAGCATCTGTTCTGCTCAGGGCTGTGGTAACCATGCTAGTCACTTAAGTTCAGGTTGCACAGCATGCATTTAAGGCTAGGGTCAAAATGTATAGTTCTTTAATTTTCAGTTGTTTGCCTTTTCCCCCCTCTGAGAGGTATGGGATGCATGGGTTTAAAGTGGTTGGAGTAGCTCTTGAAAAAACTAATAAAATCGAAACAGACTTTAACTGGGTACATGTTTTTGCATTCTGGATTAATGTTTCCAGAGATCTGCTAAAGTATTTATTTAGCAAACAATGTTAATGTTGTTAGGTCTGAGACATCTAGAGTGACTTTGTACAAACATCATTACTCAGTAATGTCTGAGATCTTTATTTTAGTGGAGCTGCACTCCCTATTGAATTTGAATTCAATTTTTGACTGATACTCTATTCATGTAAAAGCTTATTGCTCATCAGGTAGGGCAGTCTCTGCCTTTTTTCCTGTGCCTTATAATTTCCCAAACCCATCATCTTTCTAAAACCACCTTTTGCATATTGGGCTTATATGGCGCCAAAGAGGGTGGGAAGGGAGCTTTAGAAGCCTGGTGAAATGGAGGAAATCTTATTTCAAGAGGATACAAGAGCTTAGTTCTTGTACATGATGTTAAAACTAATGAAACTGTCTAAAACATCTACCATTATTTTCTTTTCTACCTTTAAGGCTATTGTATTTCCCAACTCTGGAGTATTATCTTAGCATCATTAACTTGGTATCTTTACTTCAGTAAATGTTTAAAGTGTTTTATACAGTTCGGTAGAGATTTCATGGCCAGACAGATGCGATTCCAGGTAGACAGTATAAAATAAATCGGTAGGGAGCCTCTCCTAGGCACAGACTTTATTCAAATTTGATTCGAAAAGTTCCAGACCTTTTTTTAAATAGTAAAAGGGTAGTAAGTGTAATTGAAGGGAGCCTTTCAGGGTGACTGGTAGGTCTGATTTAGTTAATGATGAAAATTTATTTCGTCTTATACTTTGTTCAGTAAAAGAACTACCCACTCTAGCAAGACTAGAATGTGTATGGAATTAAATTTAAAAGAGTTCAGTAATAAAACAGTAAACATCTAAAAAAAAAATTTTCTTTCCCTCTGGATATATCTCCAAACAAAATGTGACTTTTTCTGACCACCTTTTTTGCCTTGAGTCTTTCAAAGGGCACAAGTTGGTTTTTTTGTTTTGTTTTTTTCTTAAATGCAGTTGTTTGGGTTTTTTTTTTTTTTAAGATATATTTATTTATTTATACAAGCACTGGGTACAGTCAGAAGTGCGGGAGGGTGAGAGAATTCACCAGAGACAGAGCGGAGAGCAGAACAGGCAGACTGATGAAGTACACTGCTGAGGGGAGCAGTGGGCACAGCAGGAGAGGTCTGCGCGCCATGTGGGACCCTCGCCGGCAGCCGGGGATTGAACCAGCGCTGCAGAGGCTGCAGGCAGCTTCGCAGCCCAGCGCTCAACCGCTGCGCCACCAGGGGAGGCCCGTTTTGTTTTTTTTTTTTAAGATTTATTTATGCATACAAGAACTGGGGTGTAGGTCAAAGGTGTGGTGAGGGGGGTGAGAGGATTTGCCAGAGAGTGGGGAACAGAACAGGCAGATGGACTGAAATACACTGCTGAGGGGAGCAGCAGGCGAGACAGGAGAGGTCTGCTGTGCCATATGGGCAGCTCCCTGGCCAGGGATTGAACTGGTGCTGCAGTGGCTGTGGATCGCTTCATAGTGCTGAGACTAACCCCTTGTGCCACTGGGGAGGCCCAAGAACAAATGAGTTTTAACAGGCCTAAGGTCACAGAGTCCCCTCCTGGAGGTGATGCTTTGACACCCTGGTTAAAGACACCAAAGGTTTATTTGAGTGGGCACTGAGCTGACAAAACTCTCACTCAGTCTTCACTTCAGCCGAAGGGGTTATTTATTCATTCTAGTTACCTGGAACAGCTGGTAAGCAGAGGAATCTGGATTCAAATCCAGGTCTCAGCCTAGGTGAGCATGTCCTTTTTCCAAAAAGCCATAAATCTCCCAAAGAATAACAGCTATACAACAAAAATCTGAGTTTTGGTTCTGATTTTGGTTTTGTTTTTTGCCTCTTCGATTAGCCTGCAGAAGCAGTATTTCCCACAAAGAAAGGACTGTGGTTATAAGTGAGTCAATCTATTGAGCACGTGTGTTGGCTTCTTTTCAGGCAGATTTTCTTTACATGGTGGAAAGATAGACCCTGGCAGCTCAAGGCCTGTGTCTCCACTGCTTGTGATACACAAAAGGAAAAGAAAACATTTCACAATATCTAGAAAAGACAAAAATATCTTGAGTTCACAAAGACAACTCTGATTGCCTGTATGTGGGTCTCATGCCCCCTACTTGATCCACTTCTCTGCCCAGAGAGGTGCCAGGATTGGCAGGGCCAGCTAATGCATCTACCCTCTGCGGTGAGCACAGCAGTTTAAGGCCCACCAGAACCCAGAAAATCATGAAGTGGTTCCCCAAAGGAAGGGATACAGTTTAGATTAGAGGGGAGAAGAGGGTATCCCTGGTGGTGCAGGGGTTGAGACGCAACCTATGAAGCAATCTGCAGCCTCTGCAGCATGAGTTGGATCTCTGGCCAGGGAGCTGCAAACATGGCTCAGCAGACCTCTCCTGCCTTGCCTGCTGCTCCCCTCAGCAGTGTATTTCAGTCAGTCTGCCTGTTCTGTTCCCCACTCTGTCTCTGGTGAATTCTCTCACATACACCCCCACTATGGCCTGTACCCCAGTTCTTGTATGCATGAATAAATAAATCTTTAAAAAAAAAAATAAGAGGGGAGAATAGAGAAGGAAAAGGCCAGAACACCCAAATGCCTCCTGTGGGTCACAAAAGAGAGGCTGTGGTAATACCAGGCCTCTGCCCCAGAGGGAATCCTGGGATGGCCACAGTAAAAAGTTAGAAAGGAGCCCATTTTATACCTTTCCCAGAGCATATTACATGTTATCCGCAAGTCTTCAGAAGAAATAAAAAAAAAAATTTTGGATAAGCACCAAAATTTTACAGATGACAGAAACAACTCAGGCCTATTCATGTTCGGATACTTAGTTCCTCTTGTAGAGTTAATTTCATTTCTAATCCAGAGAAAAAGCAATGCGGCATTTTCCTGGGTTGAAAATGAGTAGGCAGACATTAAATGGTTTGTAATTTGAAAACTTGGTACAAATACACTTGAATGGCCTGGAGGACTTTAGGTAATGTGTCCCCCTTAGTAATGACATATATTTCCATCAATTGACCACCCTACACGCTTGGTCCCCATATCAAGAATAGGCTACGTGTGGTTATATAGAATATAATGCATACTTTTTCCTCTGGTGCTGCAAATCTGGGTCACCCTTGTGACATTCCTGAACTCTACTTACAAATGTCCCCTCCCTGGCAGAGAACAACCGGGCCCTTGGCCTTTTAAGAGCAGCCAGTGATAATTGACACAGCAGGAAGAGAAAGAGGTCATAGAAACAAACAGAGATAGCAGCTAATGTGGAGAAATAAAGAAGAGCTTCTCTACCCTTATCTGTCCTTGGAAAATTAAGATTTTCTATACCAAAAGAAAAGAGGTAGGTGTTTGTGGGGGGAGCAGAGTGGGAACGCTGGCAGATGTGGGTGAAAACCTTGTCAGTGCTATCTTCTGCCACAATAATAGGCATTGTTCATTTATTTCAGAGAGTTGGTATTTGACAGCAGGGGGAGAGAGCAAGGAAGGTTTTGGTTTTGTTTCTGGACTTTGCATCTGGTCTGATGTTGGTCAAAGGGGGATGTGGTGTAGGTATTAGCAAATGTTAATATGGGGCCTCTCTGGTGGCACAAAGGGTTAAGACGCAGCCCTATGAAGCTGTCCACAGCCACTGCAGCACAAGTTCGATCCCAGCCAGGAAGGTGATCCACATGGTGCATCAGACCTCTCCTGTCTCACCCACTGCGCCCCTCAGCAGTGTATTTCAGTCAATCTGCCTGTTTTATTCCCCACTCTGTCTCTGGTGAATCCTCTCACCCCCCGCACCTCTGGCCTGTACCCGAGTTTTTGAATGCATAAATAAATCTTTAAAAAAAAAACAAAAAACAAATGTTAATATGCACCACTGGGTCTTAAAAAGAATGAGGGGTGATTCCCCATAGTGTAATAGAGACATCTTCATAAAAGGGGGAGATACCGTGTCCCCTGTCCCACTAAACTGTGGGCAGGACTGAGCAGCCATTAAAGCTATAAAACATGGAAGGCAGGTGGGCTGGGTAGGGACACACAGAAGAAAGATGTGGAGAAGAAGGGCTTGCTGGCCTCTGAGCTTTGGCCTTGCCCCAGGGACTTGGAGGATCTGGAAGGAGATATGTGGAAGAAACACGTGGGTGAGAGACTGGGGAGACCAACAATGGCAGATGTTACTTTGATTTATACCTTGATTTTGCTGCTTACATCCCAGACTTGTCCGGCCCTTCGTGCTCCTTTCCTATAGTTCCTGCCAGCCAGAAGGTGCTTTAGATTTGTCATAACCTGTCAGGCCTCAGTGGCCCCATTTTGGGCTAAACTTGTTTGGGCATTTACCCACAAGGGGATGAGTAACTGGATATTTTATTGGAAAATTATTATCCTTTTCCCTCCTCTATCATACTAATAAATTTCTTCCACAGTAAGCCTACTTTGTCTTTCTGCACATGGATGGCTGGACTCCTGTAGAGCATGCAAATTTGGGGTCCCAGAGTCGTTCAACATGGAGCATGAGTTCCACTAACACAGATCTATACTCTACTGTCCATGGAGATGAGCTCTTGCCTGGCTTCTGGAAGAGCTCAATAAATTGATGTTGAATAAAAGAAAGTTGATTCAAATCAAAAATAACTTGGAAAGCTGCAAAGGGCAGTATATCACTGACAGAAGAGACAAGTTGAACTTAGTTTCAATACTTCAGTTGGTTTTTGACACTTTATCTCTGAAGGAGGAAGCAAGTACTTGGAAGCAAAACCTTATGTCTGGTCATCTCCAAGGCCAGTTTCTTGCTGCCAAACACAGCAGTCTGCTAAGAGTGATCAGGAAAGGTGGGAAGGGACCTAGGCAATAAGACCAGGGTCCTTGTTAAAAGAAAACCTCTCATTCCCCTTGTATCCAAAGCAATAGATGCCTTCGTTTTTGCGGAACAGATCTTCCCCTGTCCACTGCTGTAAACTCTCAGTGGGAAATTATTACATCTATTTAGTTAGAAAAAAGAGGAAGTCAACAGTCCTGTGCCCGGAGGAAGCTGAAAAGACTGATTTTCTACCAGGCCATGGCATTTGCTTTCTCTCAAAGCAACTCTTCCCATCATTTTGGAGCCTAATGTCCCAACTTTATGTTCCCCTGAAATCATTCTAATCTAAAGCTATCAGTGCTTTTCTAACCCTGGGAGGACAGACGATTGCTGACATTTGAAATTGTCACCCATGCACTTCATTCAAGAGGCACCACCACCCGTCAGCTCCACAGTTGCAGAGCTCGTGCCTGCCTGTGCCTTAAATGATTATCTCTGATAAGGCAGGGCTGGTGAGTTCAGAGTTCCCTCCAGACAGAGCATTTGAATCCTAGTGCTGTTAGAATTCATTCTTCCGGGCCTCCCCGGTGGCGCAGCGGTTGAGCGCTGGGTTGCGAAGCTGCCCGCGGCCTCTGCGGCGCCGGTTCGATCCCCGGCTGCTCCCCGGCCACCGGAGGAGGATCCCACATGGTGCGCAGACCTCTCCTGCCACCCGCTGCTCCCCTCAGCAGTGTACTTCAGTCCTTCTGCCTGCTCTGCTCCCCACTCTGGCTCTGGTGAATTCTCTCACCCTCCCACGCTTCTGACTGTACCCAGTGCATGTATAAACAAAACAAACAAATATAATAAATAAATAAAAAAAAAGCATGCCTCTATAAAAAAAAAAAAACACAACTTTGAGAATTCATTCTTCCCAGGTCTAAATCCTTCTAGCCCGCTCAGTTATGCTTCTCTTCCCACTCTGGGACCCCACAAGCACCCTGGCTTCTTGGTCAGGCAGTTTTCATGACTATCTCAAGTCCACCTCTCTAGGATGACAAAAATAATAAAACGTGCACTGTCAGCACACACTAGGTATCAGACTCTTCATTCACATGGGGGGAGAAATAGAATGAGATTATTAGGTAAATTGCATAGAGGATACTCAGCATAGGTCTATCTTAATTCTTAGATTATAAAGGATAAAACTGAAGATCTCAGAAACTGTCACTGTCCCCAATTCACAGCTTGTTAATTCTGACAGGCAGGTCACACTCAAACCCAGCTTTATGAATGCCAAACCTGGGGCAATTTTTTTTTTAAGATTTATTTTTATTTATGCATAGAAGACCTGGGTTGTGGGCCAGAGGTACAGGGGATGAGAGTATTCACCAGAGACAGAGTGGGGAGCAGAACAGGCAGATTGACTAAAATACACTGCTGAATGGAGCAGCGGGAGAGACAGGAGAGGTCTGCCTGGGTCAGTTCCTTGGCCGGGGATCGAACTTGTGCTACAGAGGCTGCAGATAGCTTCATAGTGCTGAGACTTAACCCCTTGCGCCAAGGAGGCTACAACCGGGGGCAATTTTGAGGTACACAGGAATTTAACACAGAAGTTGCAGTTCTCCTCCTGCCTCTCCCCCCTCCCCTCCACTCTACCCCACTCAGTATCTTTGGGGGAAAAACATTCTATGCACAATCCAGAGCAAAGTGATCCAGAGCCTACTGGTTTAGACCCTTTATCTCATGCTGGAAGACTTAATTACAAAACTTCTATCCTGGGGCCTCCCTGGTGGCGCAAGCGGTTAAGATGCAACCTATGAAGCTGTCCACGGCCACTGCAGCTCAAGTTCAATCCCCGGCCAGGGAGCTACCCACATGGCGCAGCAGACCTCTCCTGACTGGCCCGCTGCTCCCCTCAGCAGTGTATTTCAGTCACTCTGCCTGTTCTGCTCCCTACTCTCTCTCTGGTGAATCTGCCCACACCTCTGACCTGTACCCCAGTTCTTGTATGCATAAATAAGTAAATCTTTAAAATAAATAAATAAATAAATAAAACTTCTATCCTGCTTAACCAACAGAGATGTTGTGGGCCAGTATCTTGGTAAACAAAACTAGTCAGAATCGGTTCAGGATCCCATCGTGAACCCCTGCCCCTCAAAACAAGCAAATATTTATATCAGCAGCCTTACGACCCAAGGTGGGGTTCTCCCCTGAATCTGCCCACACTCACTCTAGTGTGCACTCTCACCTGCAATAAAGCTTCCCTTCTTACCTACTCTGACTCCACATAAATTATTTCCTGCACCCAAGAACCTCCGGGTCCCTGGGCACCCCTGGACCCCATCGGTTTCACCAACACTAGTTCCTATAGCCCAAATCTTAATTTCCTTCAGAAGAACATAGAGGTGAGAACTGTAAATATCTAACCTCATGAGTGAGTTTTTCTTTCTCATTACTTTCTCCTTAGACCCTGCATTTTATCCACAAATATTCTTTTTAAAAAAAGATTTATTTATTTTATATATACAAGAACCAGGGCACAGGCCAGTTGCATGGGAGGGTGGGTGAGAGGATTCACCAGAGACAGAGCAAGGAACAGAACAGGCAGACTGACGAAATACACTGCTGAGGGGAGCAGTGGCGAGACAGGAGAGGTCTGCTGCGCCACATGGGACCCTCACTGGCCTGCTGGGATCAAACTGGCACTGCAGAGGCTGCAGACAGCTTCACAGCTCGGTGCTCAACCTCCTGCGCCACCAGCGGAGGCCCTCCACAAATATTATTGACATAATTTTAAAAAATCTTGACATCCTTTGAAAGAGCACAGTTTTAGATAACCTGCCAAGTTCACTCCCATCTCTGCCTTCTTTTACACACTTCTTCAAATGGGAGTCTCTGCCAAGTCATTCTCTCTTTCCGGGCCTTGTTTGATGCCACCTCCTCTGGGAAGCCTTCCTGACTATGCCAGAACACACCTTACCAAGCATCTCTCACAGTGTTAGTAATGTTACCATTTAACACTCCTGTGTCTTCTGTCTTCTTCCTATCTTCTGTACCTGAAGCAACTTCCACACCAAGGCACAGAGTGCTGGTCAGAATCTAGCATTCAGGGTATGATGGTTTTCTCTTAGTACATCTCAAAACTGTTCTTTTAGTTTATATTGATAATCTCGTACTTCATTGACAATGACAACTCTTACTTGTCCTTCCTTAGGAAGCCTTCCTTAACCCTGACGTACCTGGCTCAGTCTTTTCCAGCTAAATCTAGACACCACCTTTGGTTTCAAATTCTGGTGAACATTCCTGTCCAATATAGCTAGTATAGCTTAGCCTCATCAGAACAGAATCAGTCAGTCCAGAAATAAACCTTTGTATATATGGTTAAATGATCTTCAGGGAGAGCTCACAATTGGTTTTTGTTTTTGTTTTTATTTTTTAGAAACAGGGAGAACAAAGCCTCACCTCCCTATGGGGTAAAAGGATTCACCAGAGACAGAGTGGGGAACAGAACAGGCAGACTGACTGAAATACACTGCTGTGGGGAGCAGCAGGTGAGACTGGAGAGGTCTGCTGTGCCATGTGGGTAGCTCCCTGGCCAGCTGGGGATTGAACTTTTACTGCAGAGGCTGCAGACTGCTTCATAGTGCTGTGCTTAACCCCTTGCGCCATCAGGGAGGCCAGCCAACAGCCTATTTTAGGTGGGAAGAAGTCTTTTCCACAAATGAGGTTTGCAAAAGTGGAAATCCATATGCGAAAGAATGAAGTTGGACCCTTAGTTGACACCATATACAAAAAGTCACTCAAAAATTAACTTTAGAAGAGCTAAAACTAGAAAACTCTTACAAGAAAATGGTGAAAGCCTCAGGACATTGGACTTGGCAATTATTTCTGGGATATAACACCAAAAGCATAGTGACCAAAAGTAAAAATGGATAAATTAGACCACAACAAAATTAATTTTGTGCACCAAAGGACACAACCAACAGTGATAAGTGATAAAAAATGGTAGAAATATCCATAAATCATTTATCTAACAAGTTGTTAATATCCAAAGAATACACAGAATTTCCACAACTCAACAACAAAAAAACCAAACACCCTGATTCCAAAATGGCAAAGGACAGGAATAGACGTTCCTAGACTTGACATACAAACAGCCATCAAACAAATAAAAAGGGGGGGGCGGAGCAACATGGCGGAGAGGAGACGCTGCGAGTAAGATCTCCCATTAAAAAAAAGTTAATAGGGAGGAAAAGCGGCAGGTCCCAGTGAGAACTGGGACACGGAAGATAAACGGGTGACGCCAGCAAACTGCCCAAAGAAGAAAGTGGCCATAAAAGAGGACCAGAATGGAGGAAAGCGCAGAACCCTGCTCCCCTCCCCCACCCACAAAGTCGGCACTCTCCGACCAGCAGAGAGGAGGGAAACAACAAACCAAAACGGCCAACAAGAACAAAGGACGCAGCAAGCGGGACTGTGAGTGGAAAGGAACTATTGCAGCCACCACACCCCGTGAACGGGAGCTGTGGAGAACCCTGCAGGATCCGCCGCGGAGGTGAGCTCCAGGCGCCATTAAAGAGATCCCCGCCCCCCAGGAGGAGACCAGCACCAGCACACAGCCCCGGGCAGCCCGGTAAGCTTGCACGGAAAGCAGCGCGCTGGAAAAGCAGACGCGGATCCGGATTGCGCGGAAAAGCGGAGCGGATCGCGCTGAAAAGCAGTGCGGTTGAAAAGCAAACGCAGATCCGGATCGGATCGCAGCTGCCCAGGTCCCCGCGCCTGCGACCTAGGCTTGCGGGGAGACGCGCGGAGGCCCTCCCTGAGTGAGCAGGAACCAGGCGCCCAGGCACGGGAGCGGGATTCAAAAGGCGCCATTCCCGCGCCACTGAACTGGGCTACAGCCCGTGACCTGGAACTGAGGGCTTTGAACTGAGACCCGGGGCACGAAAATTCGGGGCGTGGGTTCTCCACGACGGTGGGGCACAAGGCAGACACAGCACCCCAAAGCTGTTGAGGTGTACCCTACCATTCCCGCTCTGTTCCCTGTCCCACGGGGTGGGGGGAGGTGAAAAACAGCCCCCCAAGGACAATAGGAGAGATCTCTGGCGCCACCTAGCGACCATGGAAAAAAAGGTCACTAACACCCCATAGAACAGGAAATTTCTTAAGACTGCTTGAAAAGGGCAGAAGGCTTCTAGAGGACCCAGTGGCCAGCCGGGAAGTTAGCCCACGCCAGGCCCATCCGACCAGCAGTCTGAGCCCACAGAGGAAGCAGGCACCCACGTCCGGGGCAGACCGGGTGCGCAGAAGAGTGTGCCTGAAACCGGAGGCGCAGGGACTGCATCCCGCTTCGCCATTTTAGAACAGGGACATTTCTTCAGTAAAAACTGCCTAAAACCAGCAGAAAGCTCCCCCAGAAGACAGAGATGGCTCCTGGAAGAGCCAGAGGGGAGCGGAGAAGTTCACCCAAGATGCCAGTCAGTCCGAGCAACACAGTGTCCCAACACATACGACAAATTAGAAAACAGACAGTAGGGAGTAGAAGAACCACACGCAACCTAACAACTCCTCAGGAAAGAAGCACACCACAAAAAGAAAACCACTCCCCAGATTGCAACGACAGCAACTTGGAAGAACTTCTGAGCCTTCCAGAAAGAGAATTTAAAATTGCCATGATTGAAAAAGTGATAGATCAGAAGAAGGAAATTGAGTCCCTAAAGAGGGAAGTAAAAGAAATGCAGGAGATCAAAGAATTAATGGAGGAACTAAAGAACTCTGGGAAAAGCAATGAAAGCAGAATAGGTGAAATGGAAGAGTGAATAAGTACTCTTGAAGACACAGAAATAAAAAGAACCAAAACAGAAAAGGAAAGAGAAGTACGAAGGAAAAAGAATGAAGAAAGACTTCGGGAACTATCTGACTCCATGAGGAAAGGAAATATAAGAGTTATAGGAATTCCAGAAGGAGAGGAGAGAGATGTAGGAACAGAGAAAATATTCATGGATATAATTGAAGAGAACTTCCCAAATGCGAAGAAGGAGCTGAAAATTGATATACAAGAAGCAAGAAGAACACCAAACTTCCACGACGAAAGGAAAAACACAGCAAGACACATAATAGTAAAGTTCCCAAGAATCCAGGACAAGGAAAAAATAATGAAGCTGACAAGAGGGAAGAAACAGATAACATTCAAAGGAAAACCAATCAGGCTGACATCAGACTTCTCTGAAGAAACACTACGGGCAAGGAGAGAGTGGAGGGACATAGTCAACAGACTCCAAGAAAACAGATGCCAACCAAGAATACTCTATCCCGCAAAGCTCTCTTTCCTCCATGAAGAAAGAATATGGTCCTTCCCAGACAAAGAGAAACTCCGGAATTTCATTACGACTAAACCCCCACTCCAAAAAATACTACAAGGAATCCTAAAGCCAGAACCTCAGAGGGACGAATAACAACGAAAGAAGACCAAAAAAAAAAAAAAAGTTATTAAAAGAATAAATAAATAAAATCAAAGGAAAGACAAACATAATGGCAAATACAGATGCTAACATATCAATATTAACTCTAAATGTAAATGGACTAAACTCTTCAATAAAAAGACACAGAGTTGCAGCCTGGATTAAGAAACAAAACCCAACCTTTTGCTGTCTCCAGGAAACACATTTAGCTACAAAAGATAAAAATAGGCTCAAAGTCAAAGGATGGAAAACAATCCTACAAGCAAATGGGCCAAAAAAGAAAGCAGGAACAGCTATACTTATATCAGATAAAACAGACTTCAAACTCAAAAAAATAAAAAGAGACCCCAATGGTCACTACATTATGATTAAGGGGACAATACTGCAAGAAGAAATAACACTCATTAACATATACTCACCAAACGAAAGAGCACCAAAATATATCAGACAACTGTTGTCCTCTCTGAAAACAGACATCAGAGAAAACACATACGTAGTGGGAGACTTCAACACACCACTATCAACAATGGATAGATCAACAAGACAAAAAATAAGTAAAGAAACTAAAGCTCTAAATAAGGACCTAGAGCATTTGGGCTTAACAGACATCTATAGAACACTAAACCCAAAAAAAGGAGTACACATTTTTCTCAAGCGCACACGGATCATTCTCCAGGATCGATCACATACTGGGGCACAAGACAAACATCAACAGATACACCAAGATTGAAATCATACCAACCATCTTTTCTGACCACGAAGGCATCAAACTAGAAATAAATCATAAAAAGAAGGCAAGGAACTATCCTACCTCATGGAGATTAAAAGCCACACTACTGGAAGACCACTGGACTAACGAGGAGATCAAAGAAGAAATTAAAAAATTCTTTGAATTGAATGACAAGGAGGACACCAATATCCTAAATGTATGGGATGCAGCAAAAGCAGTAATAAGAGGAAAATATATAGCAATAGAAGCTCACATCAAAAAACAAGAAAGAACTCAAAGAAACAACCTAATCTCGAAGCTCAAAGATCTAGAAAAAGAACAACAAAAAACCCCAAAACCAGTAGAAGAAAAGAAATAATAAAAACCAAAGCAGAAATAAATGAAATTGAAACTAAAAAAACAATCCAAAAGATCAATGAAACCAAGAGCTGGTTCTTTGAAAAAATAAATAAAATAGACAAACCCCTAGCCAGGCTCACAAAGGAAAAAAGGGAGAAAGCACAAATACACAGGATCATAAATGAAAGAGGAGAAATCACAACGGACACAGCAGAAATCAAAAGAATAATCAGTAACTACTATGAACAGTTATATGGAAACAAGTTCAACAATCTAGAGGAGATGGACAAATTCCTACAACTCTACAATCACCCAAAGCTAGATAAAGAAGAAATAGAACACCTAAACAGACCAATTACAAGCAGCGAAATTGAAATGGTAATCAAAAACCTCCCCAAAAACAAAAGCCCAGGACCTGATGGATTTACAAATGAATTCTACCAAACATTCAGAGACAAATTAGTGCCTATCCTTCACAAACTCTTCCAAAAAATTGAGAAGGAAGGGACAATACCAAACACGTTCTATGAAGCCAATATTACACTAATACCAAAACCGAATAAGGACAACACAAAAAAGGAAAACTATAGGCCAATCTCCCTAATGAACACTGATGCAAAAATCCTCAATAAAATTTTAGCTATCAGAATCCAACAATGTATCCATAAGATAATTCACCACGACCAAGTTGGATTCATTCCAGGGGCACAAGGATGGTTTAACATCCGAAAATCAATCAACGTTATCCAACACATCAACAAAAAGAAATATAAAAACCATATGATAATATCAATAGATGCTGAGAAAGCTTTCGACAAAGTGCAACACCCATTCATGATAAAAGCCCTTGAAATTCTTGGGATACAAGGAACATACCTCAACATCATAAAGGCCATCTATGACAAGCCAACAGCCAGTATCATTCTCAATGGTGAAAAGCTGAAAGCAATTCCATTAAGATCTGGAACAAGACAAGGATGTCCACTCTCACCACTGCTTTTCAATATAATACTGGAAGTCCTAGCCAGAGCAATAAGACAAGAGAAAGACATCCAAGGAATCCAAATAGGAAAAGAAGAAGTCAAACTATCACTATTTGCAGATGATATGATAATATACATAGAGAACCCCAAAATCTCCACAGAAAAACTAATTCAACTCATCAATCAATTCAGTAAAGTGGCAGGATACAAAATCAACACGCAAAAGTCAGTAGCCTTCCTATACACAAACAATAAATCTGAAGAAGAAGAAATAAAAAAAAACCATCCCTTTTATTATCGAAACAAAAAAAATCAAATATTTGGGAATAAATCTAACAAAAGAGGTAAAGGACCTATACAAAGAAAACTATAAAACACTGTTAAAAGAAATAGAAGAAGACGCAAAGAAATGGAAAGACATCCCCTGCTCATGGATTGGAAGAATAAACATTATTAAAATGGCCATCCTTCCAAAAGCAATATACAGATTCAATGCTGTTCCAATCAAAATCTCAATGGCATTCTTCAAAGAAATAGAACAATTATTGATGAAATTCATATGGAATCACCAAAAACCCCGAATAGCCAAAGCTCTACTGAAAAAAAAAGAAGGAAATGGAGGCATCACACTCCCAGACTTCAAACTATACTACAAAGCCATAATCATCAAAACTGCATGGTATTGGAATAAGAACAGACATACAGACCAATGGAATCGAATAGAAAATCCAGAAATAAACCCACAGATTTATGGTCAACTAATCTTTGACAAAGGAGCAAAGAACATGCCCTGGAGCAAAGAAAGTTTGTTCAATAAATGGTGCTGGGAAAATTGGGTCGCTACATGCAAAAGAATGAAGCTTGACCACTACCTCACACCATACACAAAAATCAACTCAAAATGGATTAAAGAACTAGACATAAGACCTGAAACCATAAAATACATAGAAGGAAATATAGGCGAAACACTACGGGATTTGCACATCAAAGACATCTTTACAGACACATCACCCAAAGCAGTGATAGCGAAGACAAAGATAAACAGCTGGGACTACATCAAATTAAAGAGCTTCTGCACAGCAAAAGAGACAATAACAAAAACAAAGAGAAACCCCACCAACTGGGAGAACATTTTTGCACCCAACACTAATGATAAAGGACTGATCACAAAAATCTGCAAAGAGCTGATGAGACTCAGCAACAACAAAGAAAATAATCCAGTCAAAAAATGGGCAGAAGAGCTAAAAAGAAACTTCTCTGAAGAGGAAATGCAAATGGCCAACAGACACATGAAAAAATGTTCAACATCACTTGTAATCAGGGAAATGCAAATCAAAACTACCATGAGATACCATCTCACACCAGTGAGAATGGCACATATTAAAAAAACTAGCAACAACAAATGTTGGCGAGGGTGTGGAGAAAAAGGAACTCTTCTGCACTGTTGGTGGGAGTGCAAACTGGTCCAACCACTATGGAGAGCTGTGTGGAGATTTCTGGACCTACTAAACATAGAGCTTCCATATGATCCAGCAATTCCACTCCTAGGTATTTACCCAAAGGACACAGAAACATCAATTCCAAAGAGCACCGCACCCCTATGTTTATAGCAGCACTGTTTACAATAGCTAAGCTTTGGAAACAACCCAAATGCCCAAAAATAGATGACTGGATCAAGAAGATGTGGTACATATATACCATGGAATATTACTCAGCATTCAAAAAAGATAAACACATGCAATTTGCAGCAACATGGATGGCGCTGGAAGGGATCATGCTCAGCGAAATAAGCCAAAAAGAAAAAGAAAAATACCGGATGGTCTCACTCATAGCAGGAATCTAGAAAACTTAAATAAGGGACCAGGAAAATGAATATAAGAAAGTGAAAATCAAAATCAACAAAAAACTATGAACCAGAGACACTTTTTGGGGGGTGGGGGGCGGGAGGGGAAGGATTGGGGTCAGAATGGGGCGTTTGCAATTGTATGGGGGAATATAAAAATAAAATTTATTATTAAAAAAAACAAATAAAAAGGTGCTTAATATCACTAAGGAAATGCAAATAAAAACTGCAATGAGATATCACTTCACACCCATCAGGATGGCTGAAATCTAAAAAAACCGAAAAACAAAAGTGTTAGTGAGGATTCACTGTTGGTGGGAATGTGAAATGGTGCCACTGCTATGGAAAACCACTATTCCTCAAAAATTAAAAATAGAATTCCCATAAAATCCAGCAATATAACTTCTAGGCATAATATCCAAAATAATTGGGTCTCACTGGTGGCAAAAGGGGTTAAGTTGCGGCACTATGAAGCTATCCGCAGCCACCGCAGCACGAGTTCGATTCCTGGCCAGGGAGGTGACCCACATGGCGCAGCAGACCCCTCCTGACTCACCTGCTGCTCCCCTCAGCAGTGTATTTCAGTAGATCTGCCTGTTCTGCTTCCCACTCTGTCTCTGGTGAATCCTCTTACCCATCGCACCTCTGACCTGTACCCCAGTTCTTGTATGCATAAATAAATAAATTTTTAAAAAATCCAAAATAATTGAAGCAGGGTCTTAAAGAGCTGGCTGTACACATATGTTCACAGACATTATTCACAGTTGCCAAAAGATGGAAGCATCCCAGTGTCCAGAGGCAGATGAAAAAGCAAAGTGTGGCCTATTCATAAAATGGAAAAGCGTTCAGCCTTAAAAATGAAGGAAATATTGGCACAGCACATACAGCAAGAATGTTCTTATAACAGAGAACCTGGAAAACTTATTCTGGGTGAAATAAGTCAGTCTCAAAAAGACAAATACTGCCCTTACATGAGGGATTTGGAGCAGTCAAACTCACAGAAGCAGAAAGTGAGTAGTGTTACCAGGGGGAGAAATGAGCAGTTGTTTAATGGGTCTAGAGTTTCCAGATGGAAAGTTCTGGAGATTGGATGCATAATAATGTGAACTGCACACTTAAATTGGTTAGGATGGTAAGTACTTTACCCAGACATCGGCCCTCTCCTCCCTCTCTAGTGTGAATTAATTGCTTCCTCCCTTGTGCCTCCACTTTTTCTCACATATAACATGATTAGGACTTTTACCACATTTTGGTATTATTTGACAGGATAAGGGTTAAAGGCCTTTGACACCCATTCTGAGGTGAAACAAATACTCCTCTACTTCTCTGGTCTTCACCAGATGTTAAGAAAAGGTGCCTATACTGAGGGTCTTGTGGAGTAGAGACAGTAGCCCTGAAGGCACAATATGCTCCCGGGGATGGTCATTAGCAAGGTGTGTCTACCTTGTACCTTGGAGAGGTTTCCCTCTGAAGCAGCACCTGGAGCGCCACTGCCCTTTGGCCATCCTTTCTTAGGCAGGATCTGGAAGACCTAAAGGGCTCTCTCTCCATTACCCTCACCACTTTCAAATGGCCCTTCCCCATCCTGAGGCCAACACTCAGAAATGATTGGCCCCACCTCATCTGGTCCTTTGGAGTGAAGAGAAGATGTTTATTCAAGATAGACTCAAGTTACAGTAGTTTAACAAATAGATGAGGTACTCCTGAGCAAGAAAGGAACTATTTTGCTGCCTCCCCCAGACTCTCTCTATATACTTGATATCTAGCAAGAATTTTTTTGATAATGCCCTGGAGCTTGCTGTTCTTCCAAGGGGCTAGCTGAGAGGTTACATCTATTTGATCTGTCGTTCCTCCCTTTTGGGGAGTTCCTTTCAGGAATTACCTTTTACATGCTCGTATCCCCCGTGTCCACTATTCCTGGCACAGAGCTGGGGCCAAACAAATGACTGAATGATTAGACGGTGGAATGAATCATTACAACAACCCAGAGAGTTTTATAGCAGAGCAACAAGAGGAACTAGAGAGCCACAGGGAATATGTGCTCTGTGAGAGTGGGGAGCAGAGGTAGCAGGAAAAGAAAGTGGTTTCTCACATATTGAACAGGCTGATAAAAATCATCCCCCTGCCCCGCCAAGTTTCATGTCCTTGGTCTCACTGTCTTAAAGTATGAAAGTTATCTGGTCTCCAGGCAAATTTCCGTTCAATCCATAATTTCAGCTCTATCTGAAGCAGTATCATAACACGTCCTGATTCCACAAGCCACATAACTTGATTCACTTTTAAACTGGACATTGATTTATCTGCCTGATTGGATCTGATAAGGTCTGCTAACAAGAAGATGCTTATGTATGGCTGTTTTATGAAGTCAGTTCTTTATACATTTTTTCCTTCTCTGGAATCCTCCAAAGGACTCCTCACAATGAGTAGTCTAAAAGTGAGCTTTATTTGACAACATAATGTCAATGCAATGATTCGCCTTCAGGCTCACCTTCAGAGAATTTGCAAGCTGGAAGGAAGAATAAAGATCCCCTATGTTTCCTGGGTAAGGATATCTGTGATGGAGAGTTGCTTGGGTCACAGTGAGTTAGAACAAGAACTCAGAGCCCCTGGCCTCCAGTCCTCCTTCCTTTTCCTCCTGCTAAGTCTGCAAGGGAAGTCACATGTGCTGGGAGGCATCCAGCTCACCCTTGTCTGCACGTCTGTACAATTAAGGCTCCCTGTGGACAGCTCCATATTATCTGCATTAGGAGGAGAGTAATGAGCAGGCACGAAATTTCCATAGGTTAATTTTCCTTGGAATATTCTGGGGGATTCCCCCCTTAAAGCCCCATTCTCCATGGTGCTGACTTGAAGATATTGTTCCACAAACTGAGGATAAGGGGACAGTCCAGCAGAAGCAAGATTTTGCCATAAACAGAGCAGTGTTGCTGATGTGCTGCGTGTGGGGCAAAGAGCCACTGCCTGCTCACCGGCCTCGGAATCATTTATGCATCACCTAATAGGCAATCACCTAACTGAACACCTACTGTGTGCCTGACTGAGGGCTGCCCTCCCTCCTCCCTCATCAGGCCCAAGGAGGCTTACGGACCAGCAGGCGCAGACACTTAGGATTCTCATCCCGGATCTGGCCTTAACTTGTGCTGCGACTCAGGGCCAAGTATTTTACGTTCTTCAACACGGTGGCCTGTGGCTTTAAAGGAAGGGGGTAAAGAAGATGTTTCAAAGGATAAAGGTATTTTTGGGAACTGGAGGCGCACACAAAACAAGCACAGCAACAGCAGGAGTGCTGTGCCGCTCTGCGGGCTTCGGGTCCCGGGAGCACATCCGCCCCACCCCGGGGAGCAGGCTGCCCGCCGCGGGTCCAAGCGACTCCCCCAGCCGGCCTCGGGGACCCCGGGCAGCCGAGGCCAGGGGGGCGCCTTTCGCTTTAAGAGCCCCACGGGCGATCCTGATTGGCTGTAGCTATGCAGGTCTTTCTTCCCCGCTCCCTGCGAGTGCTCCCTCCTCCGCCGCTCGTCTCCGCTCTTTCCACACCCTCCTCCCCCGACTCCCCTGCACCCCCTCCCGCCCCTCACACTCGCCTCCTCTTCCCTGCCGCGGAGTTGCGCCCCGGCAGCGGCATGGGTGGCGCGCCAGCAACAGATGCGGGGCGCCGAGATCTGCATCCCTAGGCCAGCCTGAACGCCGGGGGCAGAGCGGAGGCACCAGCGAAGGCGGGGACGCGAGGTGCGGGTTTCCCCCCTAAAAGGCAGAAGCCCCCGCCCCCACCGGAGAGCTCCGCGCCGGCAGAGCTCCTGCTCGCACCGCTGCCGCCGGCGCCCACCGCTCCCCAGCCATGCCAGGCCCGGCGGCCGACGGGGCCAAGGTCCCCTTCCACCGCGCCAAGGAGGAGATCCGTGCGGGGGTCGAAGGCTCGGAGGCTGACGGCGGCCCGGAGAGGCCGGACGCGCGCGGGCAGCTGCAGAACATCGTCTGGAGGAACGTCGTCCTGATGAGCCTGCTCCACTTGGGGGCCGTGTACTCCTTGGTGCTCATCCCCAAAGCCAAGCCGCTCACTCTGCTCTGGGGTAAGTCCCACCCGGGCACCGCCGCGGCGCCGGGCCAGGGCGCGCGGGGTCGCGGGGCGCCGCGGGGCTGCGGGCGGTGCGGAGTCCCCAAGCGCGCCCCCCGGCTCCGCCCGCGCGCCCTGGACCCGCTGGCCCACAGTTGCCGGTCCTTCGCGACGGACAGATATTTCTGTCCAGGTATTTCCAACTTCTGCCTCCCCCGCTGTCTGCCCGAGTAGGCGCCTTGGCCGGCTCCCGGATGGAGAGCGGGAGGGACCCGGAGTCCTGCGGCGCCGCCGCTGTGCGCAGAGGCGCGCGAAGGGAGACGCCAGGCGCTGGCTGATCCCCACTTCCAGCGGGGAAGACCGGCGCGGCGATCGCGGCGCCAGTGCGGCTCCCCGGGGCTGTTTGATCCGCCGCCTGCAGCTTCTCAGCGTGCTCCGCGGCCACGGACCTTGGGGCCGAGTTAAGGACAAGAAAGGGAGTGGAGAGGTGGGGTGACCGCGCAGGAAGGTCTTGATTTTCGCTCACCAGATGGAAGAAAACTGTTCCCTTCTTGCCCCTGCAAGGCCCCTACCCTTGACCCCTGCGTGATTTTCTACGTGATTTGCAGCTGCATTTCTGTGATCCCAGAAGTTTCTCGGCAAACAAACGGAGCCCAAGGAGAATGCTCTGCGCCCCCCCTCCCCAGCCCCCGACAAAGCTTGGACTGTGGCGGTGCAGAGTCCCCTGCAGGCCCTGTCCCCCTTCTGACCAATACAGGTCTATCGCCTGTACCTGTAGCTTCCCGCCACCCTTTTTCCTAGCACCCATAAACCTGCAGACAGGGGAGGGAATCCTGGAGACAACCCGACCCCACCCCCGCACCCCTGCAGGACTCCCCTGGACCTCTGGACCACCTCGATGACCCCCTCACTGGTTTTGTCTTTAGTCACCCTAGAGACAGTAGATAGGACAAAAGGGGCACCCTCTAATATCCTGGGCTAAGAATTTCTTCTAGGTAACCCAAGAAGCCCATTCAGCGCTGTCTCCAAGATCTCTAAGGAATGGGGCCAGGAGAAACACAACCCACTTTTATTTCCAGAGGGGAAGAAGAGAAGACTTCTTGCCATGAAGCTTCTTATTTGGCACAGGGCCAGCTTCAGATGCCTAGGTGGAGAATGGGGCCACTCAGGTTCCACACTTTCCCTTGAAACTGTGCAATCCCTGTTCTTGGAAGCAAACCCTTTCAGAGCTAGAGTAAATCTAAGGAGGGGTGTGTCTGAGGGAGGGAACACAGAATTGAGGCTTGGTGAGAGGGGGAGGGTCTTTGGAAATCTACGAAACCTTTTAAAGGTTTCAACCTAAATCTCTTTTTGACTTCCTGCTCCTCCTACCCCCAGGCAATGCACTTCCTCAATTCTGTGTCCTTTTCATCAAGGTTTTTGTTTTGTGTTGGTTTAATTCTCAGTTTGCATTCCTTCTGTAATTTTTAAATGTTAGACTGTAAGATGTTCAGCCATTGCTTTGCAGACACCCCCACACTGCCAGCAAAAACCCTTATAGCCCTAGAGCCTCCATGGAGCTCCTCCTCACCCTCTCAGGCCCATGATGTGCCCTTGGATTTCAGAGCCCACCTGCTTCCAATGCTCTTAATATCTGCAGAGAGTTCAGGGAGACATGAGTACTTAAAATATTATTTTACATGCCGGGTACTCCACAGAGCCCACAGGCTCCACTCCCTACAGCCACCAAACCCTGTTGCCCCTGGCACCACCAGGAGCCAGATTTGCCAGTTCACTCCTGCCTTTTCCAATACTGCTCTCCGTGGTGAACATAGAATCTTTATTTTGAAAGCCCTTGGCCGGAAGAAGCCTCCTAGCCCCAGACTCCTCCAACATCTTTGGAAAAATTAACTCAGTGCAAGAACTGGGTTCTCCTTTGTGAGGGATTTTGCCAAACCCCATTCTTGTACCTCCCTGCAGAGTCTTCTGCCTTACTTACTTTTCATCAACTCCATTCTCTGAATATAAGTTGTCTCCTGACCTGTGCCACATTACCTCCATTAAAACAAAACAAAACAAAACCAGACAGTTGTGGCTATGGTAGTTTCAAGGCCCAAAATTGTGGCTTAGAAATATTCCAAACAAACGAATCATTCAAACAAATGAATGAATAATATATTTTTAAAAAAACATTTATTTATTTATTTATACAAGCACTGAGTACACTCAGAAGCACGGGAGGGTAAGAGAATTCACCAGAGTCAGACTGACGAAATACACTGCTGAGGGGAGCAGCGGGCGGCAGGAGAGATCTGCTCGCCAATGTGGGACCCTCAGCGGTGGCGGGGAATCGAACCGGCCTTGCAGATGCTGCGGGCAGCTTCGCAGCCCAACACTCAACCACTGCGCCACCAGGGGAGGCCCACCTGAATAATATATTGTGAGAAGAAAACATGAGGGGCAGAGATCAGCCAAGGGGGTTATGCTGATGGCTAAGCTACACAGGGCAGAGGGCCGGGGCTCAGGGTTAATTTCAGTGAAAGTTCAGTGCCTTGACCCACAAATGTCCCCCAGCTGAATGCCTTTTTCACTACCCCCTCCACCAGCCCTGTCTAGCTTTAGGGCTGAGTTCATGCCCCAGTGGTTGCTCATCCTCTTCAGGGACCTGGGTTGTCAAGGAAATAGTCTTCGCCCATCTATTTCATTCCACCCCTCACCCCAGGTGAGGTTGCCCTAGAAACAAGAAGCATCCATGCAGTACACCCAGCAGAGGGGGTGTGAGGTGTGCAGTGTGCGGGAGTCATTTGTGTGGTGATAAAATGTCATCCACGAAAGATCCATCAACCTCCACCAGTGCCTGTCCCCCAGCTTTTTATCACTCTCCTTCGGACGAGATCCAGTTGTTTTCCTTTCTTATCCTTCCTGTTTTCTGAGTGGGCAGACTGTCAGAACGGAATGCTCCTTGTGTCCCCAGGTCCAGAGGGATGAGTTTATGAGTTTCAAGGACACAAAGTTAATTCCAGTTGGAGTTAAAAATCTTTGCCTGAAGGCCTGAGCTCACAAAAGTGCCTATATTGAAGATTTGGGGTCAAAGAGCTTGTTAGTCCAGGCCCTCAATTTAGATGAGTATTAATAGAACAGGGGAGTATGGAATGAGGGTCACAGTATTGTGGTAGAAGACCTGGGGCTCCTTCCCAGTGGGGCTTTTCCCTGATTTCTTCCAGGCGTTCTGTGTATTGCTTTCCAGAAACATCAGGGACTTTTCTGGTTTCTCTGGAAATGTCAAGTCCCCTAAATGTTCCCCATGGTGACATCACAGGTTCTTTCCTCACTGGACAGTACCTTGTAGGCAAGCAGTAATTTGCCCTGCTGACACTTTCCATCCTGCACACAGGCAAACATGACAATTATCAAGGTAGATACAGACTTCTCTGATGCCCTTCGGGTGCTGGAGCATCTGGACCATTCTGAGTGGGATTCAACAACCTGTAGTAAGGAAGCTGAGAAGTATTAGGAACTACTAACAAGGCAGTCTAGGGGGTAGGAAGGCAGGAGAGGCTGGGGTTTGGGAGGTGCTGGTCCACCTTATGTCTTGCTTATGTCGTTGTGAGGAGTAAATTAGATCATATATGTGAAGTACTTAGCACTGTGCCTGGCCCTTGGCTGGTGTTCAGTAGTTACTAGTTGTCATTATTATTGTTGGTCCTGAAACTGGCTCTTTTTCTTTAGTAGGAGGGAAAAAAAGCTCTCTTGCAGCACAATAAATACTGTACTCTGAAGCTGTCACAGAACTTGGCTTCGTTACCTCTCTTGCATGGAAAAGATGGCTTTCACTTTGAAAACAAGGATTCTTTTTCAAAATCCCCCAAAGTGAAATGAACACAAATCCCTCTTGTAATTCCTCCCTCCCTCATATCCTTCTCGTTTATTCTATCTTCTTCCTCTATTCCCCCCAAAGACGACTCTTTCGTGAATAAGAATCTTTTTTTATTCAGTTGACAACTCACCTGGTCTTTCGTGTTTTTCTTTTGGGTTTTTTGAACACAGTCCATTGCAAATGCTGTAATAACAGGGTCAAATCCCTTCTCTCAATGTCTCAGGGTCTCAGATTTGCCTTGTTATTTCTCACTCCCCATCTCCTTGAGTCATAAAAAATCTTTAATGCTCAATTAAATCACTAAAAAGCTAAAAAACATAAATGAGTCTTCCTTTTAAACCCTGTAATTCTCAGTCTATTGTTATTGCAACTCTTGCATTTTTAATAAACGGGCAGCACTATGGGCCTTCCCCAAGGGTGGAGTGCGGCGGAACCGGAGAATGGAGTGTGCTTTTGCTGGCTTAATAGTTCCAACAAATATAAATAGAGGTTGAGGTTAACATTATTAACTCATTTTTTCCCCTAAAACTGGTCAAGGTCACTGCAGACTGCATTGTGATGTGAAATAAGAATAGTGCTGCAGAGTGGAAACCAGACCGCAATCTGGGCCTTGTCACTTAGCTCAACTTCAGACATGACGGTGTCCACTTGGTGAGCCTGGTCTCCTGGCCTGTGATTTGGGACAGTGATACTGAGCTGAAGGTTGTTTTAAGAAGTGGGACACATGTTGGAGGGCCTGGCAGAGAGTGGACACTCTACTTCGTACTCTCATTGCCTCCCACGGTGGGGGCCTGAGTGATGAAACCCTCGCCGGCTTCCTCAGCTTTGAGTGCTTGTGGCTCGATTTTAAGGCACACCCCCCCCTTTTTTTAAGGATTTATTTATTTATGCATACAAGAACTGGGGTACAGACCAGAGGTGTGGGGGGGTGAGAGGATTCACCAGAGACAGAGTGGGGAACAGAACAGGCAGACTGAGTGAAATACACTGCTGAGGGGAGCAGTGGGTGAGTCAGGAGAGGTCTGCTGCATCATGTGGGTCAGCTCCTTGGTCAGGGATCGAACTCATGCTGCAGAGGCTGTGGACAGCTTCATAGGTTACGTTTTAACCCCTTGTACCACCAGGGAGGCCCAAGATACACCCTTTTAATTCAAATGTTTGATCATGATCTTGTAGTAACATTTTGGTTCTCGCCTTACCTAGTTTTATGTATTGTATACATTACAATAATTTTGTGTATTCTAATTGTAAAATCAAACATTTCTTGAAAAGCCATTGATAGATTGATAAGCAGATGACAGCCGTGATGATTTAAGGTTTTCCCAAAGACAGCCTCGCCTTTGGGTGACATTGTGCTCTTGAGCTTTGATTTTGATACTGTGTCTTTGGCTGTGCAGTCTCCCTGTCTCTCTGCTCTCAGATGCCATGTTGCTGGGGACATGCCACACCCTTGGGGCTCAGGGAATGGGCTTTGGAGTCAGAGGGCCTCGGTTCAAAGTCAAAGCCCCCCCTGTTCAGCTTTGGGCAGATCACTTGCCCTCCCTAACCACAGTGTCCCCAACCGCACAACTAGGGTTACAGCAGCACAACCACATCAGATCCTGCTGGAATGAGATGAAACCATACAGCAAAGACCTTGGCCTGGAAGTTGACAAATGTTAGCCTTTGTGCCCGGCCACACGTTCCCATGGTGCTTCACTTCCCTTTTCCTTTGGTTTGGCTCAACCCTTGGGGGCTGAGACTTGTCCCAGCCAACCCCTTGGTCAGAAGGCCCTGGTCATAAGTGAAGACAGTTTGTCTCTGATTTCATCTCCCTGGCAGGGCAAGGGCGGCCACACGGCAGGTCCCAGCTGTCCACACAAGAGTTCGTTGTCTATTTGCTTTATGTGTGAGTGTCCTGGAGAGGGATCCTCGCAGTGAAACGTGCATGTTCAGTCACACAGTCCTTCCTTCACTAATTCATTCCTTTTTTCCATTCCAATGTTTAATCAAAAGTGGCTGCAATCTCAGTCCGTTGGAGATCCTTTAAAATTTTGGACCCTTTAAAAATTTCAGAATCCTGGACCTCCAATGACACCTACTGTAGGAGAATCTCTAGGAGTGATGTCCTGGCCTTATTTTTTTTTTTTTAAGTCATTCAGATGTTTCTGATACATAGCTGAACTGAGAACCGTGCTTTAATTCCCTTGTTCAATAATATTTATTTATTATTTTTTAAAGATTTATTTTATTTATGCATCGTAGAACTGCTGGGGTATAGGCCAGAGATGTGGGGGCAGTGAGAGGATTCACCAGAGACAGTGGGGAGCAGAACGGGCTGATCTACTGAAACACGTGGCTGAGGGGAGCAGAGGCAGCAGAGACAGGAGAGGTCTGCCGTGCCATGTGGGTCAGCCCCCCCGGCTGGGCATGGAACTCATGCTGCAGTTGCTGATAATAGCTTTATAATGCTGAGACTTACCCCCTTGTGCCACCATGGAGGCCCTCAATTATATATTTTTTAAAAGATTTTATTTATTTATACAAGAACTGGGGTACAGGGCCTCCCTGGTGGCGCAGGTGGTTGAGTGCCATACTGTTAAGCCGTCTGCAGCCTCTGCAGTGCGGTTCGATCCCGGCCGGCCGGCGAGAATCCCACATGGCGAAGCAGACCTCTCCTGTCTCGCTCGCTGCTCCCCTCAGCAGTGTATTTCCTCAGTCTGCCTGTTCTGTTCCCCACTCTCTCTCTGGTGAATCCTCTTACCCTCCCACGCATCTAGCCTGTACTGCAGTTCTTGTATAAATAAATAAATCTTTGAAAAAAAAAAGAACTGGGGTACAGGTCAGAGGCGCAGGAGGGTGAGAGAATTCATCAGAGACAGAGTGGGGGGAAGAACAGGCAGACAGATGGAAGGCACTGCAGAGGGGAGCAGCGGGTGAGGTAGGAGAGGTCAGCCGCGCCATGTGGGCCTCTCCCCAGCCGGCCAGGAATCGAACCTGTGCTGCAAAGGTTGTGGACAGCCCCACAGCGCGGTGCTCAACTTGCTGCGTCACCAGGGAGGACCGGCCCTCAATAATATTAATAACTCACCTGTTACCTGCCAGGTACTGGCACTATCTCTGGCCTCATAGCACTTACACCCCAGTTGGAGAGACAGGCGAGGTTCATAGGTGATAAGCGGCAAGGCAGGATTAGTTACAGGACACCAGCTTGGGGGAGACCGGGAGCCTCCCCAGGCGCTGGTAGCAGGAACGAGTCTGGCAGAGGCTGCTTGCAGAGGGATTTGGGTGATGTGGCTTTGCAGCCACAATAAAGGCTCAAGCAGAGCTCGCAATGAGAGTGGGCAGGTTGTTCCAGGACCTGATGGTTCTGCTGAGGTGCAGAGTGAGTGCGGAGAGAGGGCCTGGGGGTGACCAGGGGCCAGATCTTAGGGAGGAAGACTCAGGAGGACTGGGAGAATGGGCTTGTGGAGAGGCTGCCCTCCAGCCCATCTGACTCTTGCCGTCTTGTCTCTGCCCATCACACACACCCATGGCTTTTACTCTGATGGAATGATCTGGAGCCCAATTTCCAGACCAGACACCTGAAGTTCTTTAGCAAAGATTCAGTTTGGAACAGGAGCAGCCCTTGCTGGGAGCAGGTGCGCGATGGAGGCTCCTCTGTCAGCTTGGGATTAATGTCACCGTTGACATTACATTTTTATTTTACAGACTCAGAACTACTGTTCTAGAACTAGGTCACTAAATTGACCCAACGATACAACCATCCACTTATACCAGACCTGAGTGCCATCCTTTCCCCCTTTCTTCCTCTGTTCTCTGCTCTTTCCTATGTCTCTAAAAGGTACATATGTGTAGAGGGGCTTGTTCTTACCTCACATCCTCCCTCGAACCCTAATTTAACAGCTGGTTCTCAGTAACCCACATTTCAGGTCTGCTCCCCATCTCCTCAGATGTTGGGAAAACTGGTCCAGCTGTCTGCAATGGCCCAGCTGTGTCAACATCACCTGGGAGCTTGTTAGAGATAAAGAATCTCAGGCCCCTTCCCCGACCTAATGAAACAGTATCTGTATTTATTTATTTTTTATTTTTTTAAAAGATTTATTTATTTATGCATACAAGAGCTGGGATGCAGGCCAGAGGTGTGGGGGTGTGTGTGAGAGGATTCGCCAGAGACAGAGTGGGGAACAGAACAGGCAGATTTGGGATTTCTGAAAGGCACTGCTGAGGGGAACAGCGGGCAAGTCAGGAGAGGTCTGTTCCATGTGCATAGCTCCCTGGCCAGGGATCGAACTTGGTGCTACAGTGGCTGCGGATAGCTTCATAGGTTGTGTCTTAACCCCTTGTGCCACCACGGAGGCCCAGCATCTGTATTTTAATAAGATATCCAGGTGACTCGTCTACACATAACGTTAGAGACACACCCCCCAGCCTCAAGTCTAGCCGCTGGTTGAAAATTCATTCAAGTTGAACCTGAGTGGTGGGACTTTCGCCTTTTAATGGCCTCCCCTCCTCCCCTTCTGCCTCCTTGTAGCTTATTTTAGAACATGTCAGGATCCTGCCTCTCTTGCCAACAAAAGGCTGTTGCTAAAATCTTTCAGCCGACAGCAGCAATGTTTAATTCATGGGCTAGAAAATTAATTTTATTTTCATGAATAGAGCTGGGGAAAAATAACAGGGAGGTTCTGTGCATGGCCTTTGGGAATTCAGCTTGTCTATTTAACAGATGAACTGGTAAAGGTGAGGAAGCCTCAGGGGAGGGCTGCTTTCCACAAAATTAAGAAGCACATTGTAACAGGATGCTTTTAGCTGCAAATAGGACAAAGCTCATCTTCACATGACTTCAATGATAAAAATTTCTAATTTTGCTGATAAACTCTTGAGGTAGGGCACTTCTGGGATGACTGAAAGGTGTCATCAAAGAGGTTTCGTTTCTGCCATGGTCACCCTGTCAAATTTAATTATCCTCATTGCTACAACATGGCTGCCAGAGTTCCAGGCAACACACGGAATTACACCTGTGTCCTACAGGTCAAGAGAGAGAGGCTGCCCTTATCTGAAGTCTCATTTTATGAGAGAAATCCTTTCTTGGTTGCGTCATACCTAATGCTCCCTCAGATCTCTGCAAGATTGTACCTCAAACCCTATGTTAAATCAGTCATTGGCAAGGGATTCAACCTTGTCAGGGCTGCCCACTGAGCAGCAAGGGAGTAAGGGGATTAAGAGCCAAACAAATCCACACTCTGCTTGAAGATAGAAGAGGACATGGGATAGCCCTCAGTTCTGCCTCAGAAGCTTCCATTTCTCCCTCTTGACCTTCCCTCTTTGGTGTCTTCTCTATTCCCTGGAAAGGCTCTACTTTCTTTTCTTTTCCTTTTTCTTTTTTTTTTCTCCAAAGATTTATTTATTTATACAAGCACTGGGGTACAGGCCAGAGGCACAGGAGGGTGAGAGAATTCACCAGAGACAGAGCAGGGAGCAGAACAGGCAGAAGGACTGAAACACACTGCTGAGGGGAGCAGGGGGCAGGAGAGGAGAGGTCTGCCGCACCATGTGGGTATCTCCCTGGCTGGCTGGGAATCGAACCAGCACTTTAGAAGTATAGCATCCCCACTCCGATGTTGTCCCCACACTGCTTCCACCGCCAGAGTACCCGAGGCTGACTACCACAGTCCTTTTGAGCACCCCACTTTGTTCCCCCTTCCACTCTCCACCCCGCCAAGGGCTCTGTTTTCTGTATTTTATGTCTTAGTGTGTTCTTCCCCTCTGTTTCCTCCCTGGTAGGCTTGTCTAAATCCTGCTGTGTTGTCCTTACACCCAGTATCTTTTCCTTGAGGCTCTGAGCTGGTCAGTGGCACTTCTGCCTCCCCCAGACCCAGCACTCAGCTTCTTCCCGACAGTGCTGGGTGCTGGGTGAAGGAATGAAGGTATAAGTGAATATAGGAGTTTAATCACTGTGTGATCAAAGGAAGTTGCCTTTTGTCCCTTCATTTTAGGAATGTTTTCTCTTGGCTCGAGAACTCTCTGTGTGATTTGGAGGAAGGACTGAGAAGAGGTTCTCCTTTCTCAAAGCCCCAGACATTGCATGCCCTTTGGTAGCAGTGTCTGACCTCGCGAGGGCTTACAGATCTCTCTTTTGCTCTTCTGGGCTTTTCTATGCTGTTAGGCTGGGGAAGATTGCTCTGGGCACAACGAACTGCCAGTCCCCTGAGGGAGAAATGAATTAAACAGAAAAAGATGGAAACAAGTGACGTGGAATGTGTTCTCTCACAAGGTTTTCCCTGGTGAGAATCTCCCCGCAGTGATAGTTTTCTGGGTTGGTCATTTTCTTCATGTTGCTGGTGACACAGCCCTTCAATGATGAAGTCAAGACCAACTTTCTGTTCTCTTGCCTCAAATTTAACTTAAAAGGGCATTTAAAAGTCCACTTATCCTCAGAGTTTCTTTTTATTTATACAAGCAACCTAGATTTGAAGTATCTTACTTAAGGAGGAAGGTGCTAACAATGTGATAAGGGAAACAAAGCAATAGCTTTTGTCTTGAGTATTTGTCATTATTATTACTATTATTATTTTTTTTACATCCTTGTTAATTTTTTGACAGTATAGGATTTCTCCCCAAAGTCCTCTACCATAGTCCATTGTTCTCTGTCCCTCCCCGCCCCTCCCCCATCACCCTCCCTGGCTTGAGTATTTGAAAGTGCAGACAGGGGGAAATATGCAGACTGTGGAAAACTCTAGTGTGGCCATTGTGTAAAACCTTTGAGTCAAAATCTGCATGTAAAGTGCCTGTTTAAGGTAAGTGCTTAATCAGAGGCACCGTGGGTGATTGTTGAGTGGCTGTATTAGGAGCTGGTCGTTACTGTACATCCCACTTAGGTGACACTGATGTGGTAATCAAGATTTCTGGGGCTGTGAAAATTCCCTGAGATTCCCCTTGAAATGGAGGGTGGAGGAGGAGGATTAAATTCCAGTGAGCTTGGAAGTGTCCAGAACATTTCCAAGGCAAAAAAACAAGCTTAGAGAAGTCGGTTTAACTAACATTTTTCCTGTAGCTCTGTCATGTGGATATCATCATATACTTGCAATTTGCCTGTGTTTGCGTAGCTTTGTTCCCTGAAGGGATAATAACTTATAAATAAAATCTGTGGCCTAAATGGGCAAGGCCTCCTCCCATAGCACCCTTCACCTCATCATTGAAAAGCATTTATCAAGCAAACAATTAATTATTGATGACCTGAGCCAGGCATTGTGTTAAAAACAACAACCACCCTCCTGGCTTTTGTAACTCAGAGGGACGGCTCTGACTTGCCTCCAGTAATGTCAGCAATATTGGCGTGGATAGAAAATGGAAAATACTCTTCTTTAAAAGTTGCACACGTGAAATTAGAAATGTTTCTAAAATTTAACTGTTTCGTGGAATGATTGGTTATCCACCCCTCAAATAAATATGCTCACAAACTTTGCAGGTGGTGACAATGAAGCTCATCTCTATTCTCAGCCTATGACTCACTTGAATGTCCCTGAAAGCATTTGTTTTGCCCTGGAGTCTCTATAAGCAAAAAGGAGATATTTATTAGCAAGAGTGAATAATGCCCAAATATCTCCTTCCTTCTATTTCCCACTCCAAAGCCATTGTGCTTGGCTCCATGGCTCCTGGAAAGTGGGTGAGTCATTAACATTTTTGAATTATGCTCAAATTACTCCAGGATCTTGACTCCATCTGGAGCTCTGGAGGGAGTTAAGTCACTACCTTCTGCGTATAGACTGGATATGAACCTAAACTTGGCATTGCCCTCATGAGGGTTAGAATAAGCCACAGTTATTAGAGCTAATATTCCCTCATGCACAGAGCTGAAATTCAATCAGTCTCTACCACTGTGGCTCTCCCAGTTGAAACAGTAGGAACCAGTTGGCTTCTGAGTTACTCCTGCTATTCCTACCAATCTAGAAACTAAAAGATAAATGTCTGACCCAGTCATAGGGCTTAAATCTGTATCTGTTCTGATTGGTTTTGATTGATTGGTGAGTGTCTTTTGGTTGTCAGATATTTTAACTATCATCTCTGCCTATGAGTCCTCTTGTTACCAGATCATTATATGACCTCCAGCCTGTACTCCTTCACTACTCTATTCTAATTGAATGAGAACTTAAATAAAAAACAATCTATCATTCTGGCTTGTGTTTATATCCCCAAACCATGTAAGGAAAGGCATTACAGCTCAATCTTAATTCTGGGATAGTAATTCACCTGTCCTAATAAAAAATCCTTTTGTGATAGAGGCAATGTGTCTCAAAAAGGCAATTTTTATGTTCTAGTTTATAACTGCCTTTAAGTAAGATTTCTGCCAGAAAGATCTGATGTTAATTTTGTCATCACAGGGTAACCTTGTACCAATAAGACAGTAAAGCCATATCTTTAGGTGTTGGGAGTTGAAGGACATGTCGGAGGACAGCACCACAACTTAGGCCGCCCTCCTGGCCTCCTTACCATAATCTCAGCGGTGCCTAGGCTCTGGCTAGCCCAGGGTTGGGGCCATTCCACCCACCCAAAACTTGGTACAGAAAATTGTTTTCGTGAGAGAATATTTCAAACATATACACAACTAAAGAGAATGGATTCTGGGGATTTTTTCTTTGTAATTTTTAACTATTATTATTTTCCTATATTGTTTCAGACACAAAACAATTGTGAGGTCAGGGAATTTGCACTCCCATATGCTCTACCCAGATGCAAACATTTTCTTTTTTTTTTTTTTAAGATTTATTTATTTATTTATACAAGCACTGGGTACAGTCAGAAGTGTGGGAGGGTGAGAGAATTCACCAGAGACAGAGCGGGGAGCAGAACAGGCAGACTGATGAAGCACACTGCTGAGGGGAGCAGTGGGCGCGGCAGGAGAGGTCCGTCACACCATGTGGGACCCTCGCCAGCTAACCAGCACTGCAGAGGCTGCAGGCAGCTTCACAGCCCAGCGCTCAACCGCTGCGCCACCAGGGGAGGCCCAAACATTTACATCTTATCCGATTTGCTGTGTGGTATTCTCCATGTATGTGCTTTGTATGTGTGTGTATATTTCTGAACCATTTGAGATTAAGTCAGAGACACCTTCCCCTTTTATCTCCAAATGTTTCAGTATGTATTCCCTAAGAATAAGAATATAATTACAGTTCAGTTATCACAATCAGGAAATTTAACCATGGTGTTTTCTCATCTACAGTGGAGAGTAAAATGTCATTAGGTATCCTAGTAATGTCCTTTATAGCTTTTTTTTCCCCTCTTGGATTAGGTTGAAGCAAATTCCAGACAATTGCATCTGTGAGTACCTAATTATTGAGTATTTGTTGGGGTAATTCTGGCTACATCATCCACATGGTAAACCTCAGTTGGGGAGCCATCTTTCCCCTACTAACTTCCCCAGCTGTGTGGCACAAACAGCTTTGAGAAGCAATTTTCTAAAGTGAAACTGGGTAAGAATGAGAAGCAGATTAGGTAATGAGCAAGTCAGGGCTCTCAGTGTGGTGTGCGGACTGTCTGCATCGGGGTCTTCTGAGCTGCTTGTTGAATGCACAGATTTGGGGGCTCCTCCCAGATCTGCAGAGTGGGAGCTGGACCCAGGACTTGCCACAGGTGACTCTTACACCTTGTGAGTTGGAGCGCATGGTCCCAGGAGCACGTGGCCTGGGAATGGTGCTGTGTCCTCAGCGTTACACACGGCAACCCCCTGCCCCTTAAGACTCTATGTCGCATCACCTGAAATCCCAGCAGCCTGAAATTCCTTAGGCTTGTTCCAAAGCAGCATCTTAGGAGTGTGGCTAGCAGGTGCTCACACATGTGTGACATTTTATACATTTTCTCCTAACCCCGGGCTGTGACTGGGAGGGAGGGGCAACTTCACTGGTGGGACAGGAGTAAAATGGAAAGAGGACCAGTGATTCTCTTTTCATTGGTGGTCCCATACCTCCAGTGATAGGACTTGGAGGATGCTTTGTGGGGGTGGGATTAGCTTGTTTTTTGGGGGGTGGAGTGGGGAGAGGTGCTTGGATCGTCCCTTAGGTGCCAGTAGGAAAACTATTCAGAAGAGTAGGGGGAATAAGAAAAACCCTGCAGAAAGCCTCAAATAGCCCTAGGCGGAAACCTTGTGGGGTCTAATTCAATGCAGTAGCATCTCCCCAGCGTCACCCCCCCCCCGCCCTCCCCCCCACACAAAAGGACCAACCCAGCATTGGAGTCATGTCAGCTCATCAGTTCCCTCCCAGAAGTAGACTAGGGTGCTGGTGCTGTAAATCCACTCTATGGAGAAATGTCTGGGTCTAGTCAATTCATTCATTTTTAGTGTGAAGATGAAAAGAAGCCGACTCTGAGATCTCTTTCATTTCTGGAGTCAGTGGCTTTACAGTCATCTTCATTTGCCAAAGAGCAGACCCTTCAGTCATGTTCCTCCTTTTCAGGTAGGCAGAGCCACACTGCAGCTTTGCTGTGAGACACATTTTAGGGGGCATTCTGGACCCAGGCTCCTCTATACCCTGAGATACAAGGCCCTTTGTAGATGTTCTGAGCCAGCAACAATGACAATGGATGGGATGACAACTGGTTGGAGATGGTAGCTGTGCAGCCTGAGGCTGGCAGAGGAGGTTAGTTCATCCTAACCTGCCTCCTGTCGACGTGACCGTGTGACATGGGTGCTGGCACTGGCCCGAAGCTCCTCCCCTGCAGACATCCAAGTGGGAATTTCAGTTCCTCCTGCTTTGAACTTCCCTGTTCTCTTAAAATGGAGGTTCTCTTTACCAGTCCCTTTTTCTCCAGCCACAGCTGGTGCTTGATCTCCTGGGCCTGGCCAGCCTTCTTCAGGGCAGCCCCCGCTCAATTTCTGCCATTCAGTGATAAGAGTGCAAAGAGAAAGAAGTGGCAGGGAGCCTTGCAAACCCATTGATGCCTGGAGTCTTCGTGGGGAAGAAGAAATGCAAGCTCTAAAAGCAAAGTGGCCCTTTGGCCCTGCTCCCGAACTGCCCCTGCTGTGAGGGGGGCCTACTGTGAGGGGGGCCTGCTGTGAGAGGGCCCACCCCTGGAGAAGCAGTTGCCAACCTCTGGCCTCCTGGGGCTGCCAGGTGCTTCTCCAGCCTAAGGGCCGGAGGCAAGATTTTGGACTCAACATTTTGCTGATTAGCTGAAGTGCTAATCTTCTGGGTCGCCCCCTGGTCAGAGCCATTGCTAGTGGGTATTAATTGGGTTTATGACAAAAACATATTTTAAAGCATGAAAGAGGTTTTCTCCAGGCACCGTTGTGGTGATGCTGAGTAGGCAAACGGGTTCAGTTTCAGGAGCAGCAGGAGCACTTCTGGGATGTGCTCTCCCACCTGCTCGCAGGCAAGCAGGACCAGAGATTTCCTTGTCTTATTAACTTCCGTTTCCCACATATTTGTGCACATGGGCCTAGCGCGGGCCAGGTGCTGGAAGTCACAGGGAAACAAGCTGTCCTGCCAGCCCATGAATTGCCCACAACCTATAGGGGCGGCGACCCCAGCCAGTTATAATTTATTCTGAGTGCCAGGACAGGGGTGCAGGGAGGGTCTGAAGAGGGGACCTTGGAACGCTCATCCACACAGCACTAACCCTATACAGTAGTAACAGGGCCACAATACCTGCAATTCTGAAGAACATCTACAAAACTGTGGAAGCAAATCTCTTTCATAACCAGTTTAGAGGGAAAACAATCCAGGGAGTTCACTTGGTGGCAAGTCTGACCTGAACTATCCCGCTTAGTCTGCATCTTCACATGCATGTGTGTGACGACGGGCCTCCTAGGACATTACCATGGGGCACAGGCCCTCCGTCACCTTTCTAAAATCTCGGACATTCTGAATTTTGAAGCTCATTTGGCCCTCAGGTTTTTTTTTTTTTTTAAGATTTATTTATTTATACATGCAAGAACTGGGGTGCAGGCCAGAGGTGACGGGAGTGAGAGGATTCACTAGAGACAGAGTGGGGAGCAGAACAGGCAGACTGACTGAAATATACTGCTGAGGGGAGCGGCGGACGAGACAGGAGAGGTCTGCTGTGCCATGTGGGTCACCCCCCCTGGCTGGGGATTGAACTCTTGCTGCGGTGGCTGCTGACAGCTTGATAGTGCTGAGACTTAACCCCTTGCGCCACCAGTGAGGCCCTGGCCCTCAGGTTTTGATCTGGAGCTGTGGACTTGTTTTGGTATCACCCACACTTAGCAGCTGAGGAATTGGAGCCCAGGGAGGGCTCATTTTCCCATGATGACAGAGCTGATAAGAGAGCCTGAAGAGCCCCTGAAGTAGGTTTTGTGGGGGGTGGCATTTTTATTCCATTGCAGGCAGGCTGGCACAAAGGTCTTTCTTCTGAGCTCTGCAGGGGGACCCTACTTTGAAAGGCACCGACTTCTCTACAGCAGTGACTTGGGTATCAGGTGGAGTGTAGCTCTGGAGTGGGCACGGATTGGAGAGCAGTATCCACGGTGAGTCCCTGGGGCAGAGAACCACCCTCTTGGTGGGCAGTGGCAGGGATGCGGGTCCATACCTCTTAGCCAGGCGCAGTCACTTCACTCTGGTGGCCATCAGGTCCTTCTTAATGAGAATAATTTTGGGTCTCTCTGCCTGTAAGATCTACCTTGTCTAAAGTCTACTGGGTCATTTCTCAGCATTCCTTTCCCTAAGTCTTCATTATTCCCACATCATATCTCCATATCACAGGCTTCTGGTTTGTAACCCCCAGGGTCTCTAGGCCTTAAAAAACTCTGGAGTTTTGTAGGTCAGAGCCAGGGTGAGCCTTATGTGTATGCAGGAAATAAGTAACCAATTGTGGGAAGTGATTGCAAGAACACAGATTTAAAAGGCCCACAAATTACCTTTCTCAGTGGTGTTAGAAAGGGCAGCGGGGGTTCTGGGCCAGAAATGGACGCTTCAGGGGTTTCATGAGCCCCTGAAGTAGGGTTTGTGCGTGTGGCATTTTTATTCCATTGGATTCTCAGCAGAGCCTGTGACTTTAAAGAGATTAAGTGCTGCAGGTCTAGAATGAACCAAGTTAAACACAGCAGCATTTCCTAAACGGATCAACAGTAAATGGGAATTCATTTATATGTTATCATCCATTATTCCTTAGTGTCTATAGTTAATAGAATCACTTTCATGCTTTCATAGATAGGATAATTAAAGTTTGATAGGATGAAGGGTAAATGTGGAAGCTTCTGGACTCAGTACATCTTTATGGGGCAGTTTTTCATGGAATCCCCCCAAGTGAGGGCTCCTTAGATAGTGAGGTAATGTACAGGCAAAAAACAAATGGTGTTTTTCATCTTTTCACTTAATTCACAATGTGATCATGCTCTCCTCATCAGGAGGGAGCAGTGTGGTGCCTCTGGGAGTCTTTTCGTGCCTCTGCTTAGCTCTGCTCATTCAAAACACTCCATTGATGAGTCCCAAGGACCCAGTGTGTTAGTTTTCTATTGCTTCTGTAACAAATGATCCCAAAGTTGGGAATTACAGCAATGCCACAAATTCTTTAGATTAGAAATACAACACAGGTCTCACTGGGCCAAAATCAAGGTGTCTCAGGGCTACTGTCTTTTGAGGAGTCTCCAGACGAGACTCTTTTTCCTCGCCTTTTCATTTTCGAGAAGCCGCTGCATTCCTTGGCTTTGTAGGCACCTCCTGCATCTTTAAGACCAGCAATGGCTGGTCAAGTTCTCATACAGCATCACCCTGACCCCTTCTGCTTCTCTTTCGCTTTTAAGAACATTCTTAATTACATTGGGCCTACTTGGATAATTCCAGATAATTTCATCATTTTTTTTTAATTTATTTTTATTTGTTTGTTTTGTTTATACAAGCACTGGGTACAGTCAGAAGCGTGGGAGGGTGAGAGAATTCGCCAGAGCCAGAGCGGGGAGCAGAACAGGCAGAAGGACCGAAGCACACTGCTGAGGGGAGCAGCGGGCGGCAGGAGAGGTCTGCGTGCCATGTGGGACCCTCCTCCGGTGGCCGGGGAGCAGCCGGGGATCGAACCGGCGCCGCAGAGGCCACAGGCAGCTTCGCAACCCAGCACTCAACTGCTGCGCCACCGGGGAGGCCCTAATTTCATCATTTTTAAGGGCAGCTGATTTGCAACCTTAATTCCATCTGCAACTCAACTTCCCCTCTGCCATGTAAGGTAACATTTTCACAGGTAACAGGGACTATGATGTGCACGCCTTTGGGAGGTCATTATTCTTCCACCCAGACATCAAAGAGAACCAATCTGCATTCATTCCTTTCTATTATAGGTGCCATCTGGACAGAAACACGCAGTTATTTTTAAACTCTCTTTGAGAGGAACCAGTGCTTGTAACGGGCATGTCAGAGTATCAAAGTCAAAAGTTCTTTGACCTCACCCCTCCCTAAGGGAGGCCGCCCACTTGCCAGGAATAACCCCTGAAGCTTGTTACCCTCCTCAGTATTGAACCAGCTGTCTCTAGCCAGTCCTTCGGTTGACATGTGTTAGCACAAATTGGCTGAAGGTATCTTAGCTTAGCTTGGAAAAGTATTTCACTTGGGATCAGGGTGAGGAGAGATTCCTAGTCTACCAAGAACATCCCTTATGATTGTGTGTATACAGCAAGTCATCAGGGATGAGGGGACAGAGATGGAAAAACAGAATACCCAACAATAAAAGCAATGGAAACAAGTACAAACTTATGCAAGAGAATGCAGAGGGGAAAAGAGCCTCTTATTATCTGACTTATAAGTCCCATAAAAATGACCCAAGACCTCACTGGTGGTGCAAGGGGTTAAGCACCACACTATGAAGCAATCTGCAGCCTCTGCAGCATGACTTTGATCCCCGGCCAGCCAGGGAGCAACCCACATGGTGCAGCAGACCTCTCCTGACTCGCCAGCTACTCCCCTCAGCAGTGTACTTTGGTCAATCTGCCTGTTCTGTTCCCCACTCTGTCTCTGGTGAATCCTCTCACCCCCCGCATATCTGGCCTGTACCCTAGCTCTTGTGTGCATAAATAAATAAATCTTTAAAAAAAAAGGACCCAAAGACCTTGGGATGGAGTGGTAGGACCTTGATGGGGAAAAATGGGCTTCAGATGTTGGGTGTCCTTCGTGAGACTTTATTGGCTAATTGCATGGATTTGATTGGTTTTGTGTTGGTGTCTTTCACTGGTTGGGAAGGTGTCCCTTGCTGAGACTTTGGAGTTGGTGACCTAGCACCAAGTGCTGTGACTGGGGATAGGAAAGATAGGGAGAAGGTGATCAGGAAACTTTCCAGAAGCAGGACCAGCTATAAAATTTACAGGACTCAGTCAAAATGAAAATACAGAGGCCTTGTTAAACAATTATTAAGACTTTCAAGATGGTGATAGCAGATTTTTTAAGCAAGCATGGTGCTCTTCTAATGCTTTGCATTCTTGCACTGATCACACACTCCAGAAGCTTTGTCTGCCCAGAAATAATGTGCCTGTTTGTGACCTGGGCTCTCTCTGGTGTCATAACTGATAAATTCGAGGCTTGTTTCCCAGGGAATTGCCAAGACTGAGGGCCTTGGCCCTGAGGATTTACTTTCTTATCACAGAACTTATCTTAACTGCACTGGATACTTGATGCTGTTTGAAAGGTACTTTGCTGCTTTTTTGAGGGGGAGGGGAAGAGGAACCCGTATTCCCTGGGTGGAAAGGGAGAGAGGGCTAAGGAGGAGAAAGTGGGATCTCAGAGCCTTCCCTTCCTGGCAGTGTGACCTTGAACAAGCACCTTAGATTCTCTTCATGGAGTTTTTTTTTTTTTCCTTAAAAATTTTTTTTTTATTTTGCTTTTCATCTCAGTTCTTCATCTGTGCAGTGGAGAGCATGTTACTGACTCCAAAGGGACTTCATGTACTTATTGGTTCAGTGGTCTGAGAGCAAGCCTAGCATGTCATTGTTAATAAGCAGACCCTCCGCCCCTTTCCCACCAATCCAGTAGGTTTCTGACCAGAATTAATGATCACGAAAGTCCACAGAGACATGTGGGCATAACTGCGTAGGACTAATGCAGCTCAGTATGAACTTGTTCCTCTGCTTTCTTTTATCTGCCCAACACTTGCCTGCCCACACCTAGGCGGTGCTTTCCTCTGCAGGCCCCAAGGCCCACTGAATTGGAGACTGAGCTTCCATGCACCAACCTCCCAGAGGCCATCCCATCAGGCAGCCCCCCAGCCTGCACTGAAGGAGACAAGGGGTGGGCAGGGGAGGGAAGCCACATAGGAGGAAAAATAAACAATCGGGGCCCAGTGACTTGGGGAGAAGGCCTCAGACTTATTCCCACCAGCTCTTGCTGCAGCTTTTCAGGCAGTCGGTTCCAGTCAGTCTGGTGAGAGGCAGCAGCCCAGGCTTTACGGCTCTCCTCTGCTCACCCTGACTGAGCTGAGAGGTGCTAATTGGCAGTAAAGTGGAAGTCTGTAGGAGGGAGGGAGGGAGCCAAGGGTCCCAAAGCCTTGGCCTAGAGGATTTGGAATGTACCAGAGGACATATTGGCTGCTGCAGAGAGCCAAAAGAGAGGGTAGGTGGGCGGGCCAGGGGATTTCGGTCCTCCCACCCCTGTTACACTTCTAAAGCTTTGCTTCTGTTTGAATAGCAAATTTCCCTTTCTCAAAGCTGACCTCCCTTGCTTTTTATTGGACTCCTGAGAGGCCACAGTGGGTAGAGAAGCAGGCAGAGTGGGAGAGAAGCAGAATAAATACACTGTTCATCTTTTAGGAAGACCTATTGTTAACATTTTGGATTTTCTTTTCCAAGCATAACTACAGTCTCACTCTCTGCAATCCTGTTTTGTTATCAGCTTTTTCCACTTGTTGACACACCATAACTATCTTATCATGTCTGTAGAAGGGGGTCATAGATTGTTTTCAGGGCTGTATAATATCCCACATTTTGCACATACTGACCCCTATTGTTGAAAATTCTTTTGTCATTATTTGGGAAATTTTTTTTCTTTTGTTGTACTTGGTGCTCTTATAAACAATACTATATACTATATACTATATACTAATGGCTTCATTTTCATGCATGTCTTAATTATTTACTTGAAATAAATTTCTAGATTCATTTTTGTAGGATACATTTCTTTTTTTTTCCATAGGATTCATTTCTAAGTGCATTTTTAAAGTTTTACAGTAGTATTCTCAACCAGGGATGACCCCTCCCCAGCAAGGGGCACTGGGCAGTGCCTGGAAACATTCTGGGTGCTCCAGCTCATGTATAGCTAGCACGCTAGCATCTAGTGGGCGTGTAAAAGCGCAGTGGGCTTGTTGCCCAGAGTCCATGAGCCAATTGTGGTGTCAGATTTTGAGAAAAGGAAAAAGTTTATTGCAAGCTGATGAGCAAGGAGGAGGAGCAAAAACTCAAATCTGCCCCTACCCAGGTAGGGGAAAGGATTTATATTAGTTTGGGGAGTAGGGTTAAGAATAAAAGAGTTAAATTTTATTTTATTTTTTTTAAAGATGTATTTATTTTTGTATACAAGAACTGGGGTATAGGCCAGCAGTGTGGGGAGTTGGAGGATTCACCAGAGACAGAGTGGGGAACAGAACAGGCAGATTGACTGAAATACACTGCTGAGGGGAGCAGCGGGCGAGGCAGTAGCTCCCTGGCCAGGGATTGAACTCGAGCTGCAGTGGCTGCGGATAGCTTCATAGGTTGCGTCTTCACCCCTTGCGCCACCAGGGAGGCCCAGGAGTTAAATTTTATTAAGGAGAAGGTTAGGGACAAGAAAATGTGGACTTGGCTGAAGTTCATTGACTACTTACAGGGCAGTCCCTACTCAGAAATATGAAAAGGCTTTATCCACATAACTGGGGTTTTAAATTTCAGGTACCTGTGTGGGCCTGTCTCCTCTTGGTAGCACCCTTCTCTTTGTCAGGAGGTCAGGACTCAGTTCAAGGCTAGTCTCTTCTGCACATACTCTGGCTGGGTCATTTGCTGATGTGTTTTCAGGCTCTGCTGTTTGTGAAAGCAAATCTCAAAAAAAAAAATAAGTTTTTTTTTCTTTTGTGCTTAATTTAACCCTTTACTCTTGATTCTGCTAGAAAGCAGGGTACTGCAAAGCATCCTTCAATTATAGGACAGATTGCCATGTCAGAGAATTACCAAGATCGAAGAATTCTGCTTTAGACACATGGATTACCAACACTCAACTCCCACCCCCCTGTTTTATTGAGATATGATTGATACATAACAGTGTATAAATTTAAGGCGTACATGTATTGATTTGATGCACTTAATGTATTGCAAAATGATTACCACCACAGCTCAGCTAATGCTTCCTTCACATCATATGGTTACCATTTCTTTTTTTTTGTGGTGAGAACACTTAAAATCTACTCTCTTAAGAACTTTTGAGTATACTGTTATGGTATTGTTAGCTATAATCACCATTAAGTTACCTTACATTACCCAGAATTAATCTTTAAACTGGAAATTTGTACCCTTTGACCACTCTCCCCCTATTCCTAGCCACTCCTCTCCCAGTCCCAAGCCCTCATAAGCACCCACTCTACTCTGCTTCTCTGTGTTTGAATTTTCTAGATTCTATTTAAAGTGATACCATTCAGACTTCATCTTTCCCTGTCTATCTTAATTTCACTCTTTGTGTTGCCCTCAAAATTAATCCAATCTGTCACAAATGGTAGGAATTCCTTTCTCATGGCTGGGTAATATTCCATCACACACACACACACACACAGAGAGAGAGAGAGAGAGACAGAGATATTTTTATTTATGTGGTGCTGGAACTTTTAAACTTCTGAGGAAAATGAAGTCGAGATACTCAGTTTAATTGGCACTCACCCAAAATCAATCCAGTGCCATCCTGTCTTGTACTTGCAGAAAGACCTGTGTGCCCAAGCTGTTTTGTAATAGAGAGACCACTTGGAATTTGTCCTTGCATCCAGAAAAGAAAGAAGGACTGGATGCCCTGGGGAGAGGTGCAGAAGAGAGAGATACAGAAGAGAAGGAATGGGCAGGTGGCAGTTCCATGCTGGATAATGCAATCCTTATAGCCATGAAAAGAGGATTGTGTGGGGCCTCCCTGGTGGCGCAGCAGTTGAGCGCTGGGTTGTGAAGTTGCCCGCAGCCTCTGCAGCACCAGTTCGATCCCTGGCCACCGGGTGAGGGTCCCACATGGCGCGCAGACCTCTCCTGCTGCCCGCTGCTCCCCTCAGCAGTGTACTTCGTCAGTCTGCCTGTTCTGGTCTCCGCTCTGACCCTGGCGAATTCTCTCGCCCTCCCGCGCTTCTGACTGTACCCAGTGCTTGTATCAATAAATAAATCTTAAAAAAAAAAAAGAGGATTGTGTGTATTTGTTAGGGACCTCAAGGCCATTTCTAGACAGTGAAGATCCAGGCAGGGAGAACACATGGCTTGCAGAGTGCAGGAGGAGGGAGCAGATCAGAAAGCTTCTTTTGTCTCCCATGAAGCTGGCATAGGGAGCAATAGTCCTCGGTCTTGGATGCTGACCCAGGGCCCACCCCATCAGGAATGAAAACATAAGTGCTCCCTCCATCATATAGCACAATGATGCTCTGTGTTACCCTGTGCATAAAGTCTCCTTCTCAAGTAAACCTATACCACTTATTGAAAATGGCCACTTCACTTATTCATCTTTGGAATCTGTTACACTTACTCATAACACAAATATTTACCAAACAACTACCAGATGCCAGTCACCATAAGAGGAAGTGAATAAAATAGACCCAGTTCCTCTATACTCGTGGCACAAACTCTCCAACAATGCAACAAGCAGTTCCAGTGCTGTGAAGAGGGACATTCAGGGTGCTGTGGAGCACAGAGTGGGAGCACCGCACCTAACGGGGTGGGGACGAGGTGCCAGTGTCAGGGAAACTTCTCTGACCTTTAGAAGTAATGTCTAAATGAAGAACTGAAGGACCAACTGGAGTTCACTAAAAGCAGAGGCATATAGATTTTTCTTTGGAAGTCTTTGAAGATTCTGGTCTTCCCAAGGTCACGTAAGTAGGGTCCACCATGAAGTTGGACTAAATATACTTTCAAAAATGGGGCCCTTTGAATTAATCTTTTTAGTGAATACTTTTATTATATAGAAGAGTGACTGGAATAATAAATGCAGTGAACACGTCTACTGCTACCACCCTGGTCCTGGACGCCCCAGACATTCCTACTATCTCCCAGCTGCTGTTTTTATATGCATTCTCAGCACAGCTTCCAGAGTGGTCCTATTAAAATGTAGCTACGGGGCCTCCCCGGTGGCGCAGCGGTTGAGCGCTGGGTTGCAAAGCTGCCCGCGGCCTCTGTGGCACCGGTTCGATCCCTGGCTGCTCCCCGGCCACCAGAGGAGGGTCCTCTTTTTTAATAGAGGCATGTTTTATTTATTTATTTATTTATTTGTTTGTTTTGTTTATACATGCACTGGGTACAGTCAGAAGCGTGGGAGGGTGAGAAAATTCACCAGAGCCAGAGCGGGGAGCAGAGCAGGCAGAAGGACCGAAGTACACTGCTGAGGGGAGCAGCGGGCGGCAGGAGAGGTCTGCGCGCCATGTGGGACCCTCACCCGGCGGCCAGGGATCAAACCAGTGCTGCAGAGGCTGCGGGCAGCTTCGCAACCCAGCACTCAAACGCTGCATCACCGGGAAGGCCCTCAATTGACTCTTAAGAGATAAGCTGGCTGCAATTCACTAGATGATCCTGGCTAGGAGCCCTTCCTGACAACTCTATGACTCAGAGAAAATAAGACATAATAAATAGCTGGTAAGTAAGATCACTCCTTGTTGTTGCCTGAAGGTGATGGAAACCTCTGGATAAAATTAAAAATATATATATACGCTCTTATAAAGGCAAGGATTCTTGTCTTTTTAGTTCACTGTTGAGTTCTAGAACAGTGCCTACCTCACAGTAACTGTTCATAATTATTTGCTGAAAGAATAATGACCCAATGCCCAGCCTGACATCCATTAATTTCTTCATTTAACAAAACTTGTTCATGGGTAGGACCTGAGAACTTAGAGGCAATCAAGATAGGCCCTTCCCCTTGAGGAGATTACTATCTGGGAGAGAGACAGACACACAGAAATCTATAATAAAAGGAAGATAGTGTTTTAGTTGTGTGACCTGTGAAGTGTTGTAGAAAACCTAAGGAGGGAATTAATGACACATTGATGGATGGTGTTGTCCAAAAACATATTCAACAGATACTTTTTGAGGATCGAATCTGGGCCAGACACTGTGCAAGTCCTGAGGGTAATAAACAAGAGAGGTGTGCGCAGTCTCTGGAAGGACATTCAATAAATCATTAGCAAGGTGGCTGAAGGAGCACAGGGGGCCCCGAAGGATGAGCTCAGGGAAGGACCAGCAATCCAGGTTGGGGGAGAGAAGTAAGCAGAGGCTTGCAGATGTGGATGCTTTGCGTGATTAAGCAGGAGCTAGTGGCTTGGTCTGGCTCCAGGGAGAGGGTCTGGTGTGAAACCAGAAAGATAGGAGGGACCATCTCAGGAAGAACATATCCTGCTAAATAGAGTTTGGATCTGATCTTGAGTTTGGATCTGATCTTTTAATCACTGAAGCGATTAAAAGAAGTTTTAGCTGTGGAATCATATGATTAGCTGTTTGAAGAGAGATAAAGCAGTAATGTGGAAGACGGGTTACAGGGGATTGAAAGTGGAAGAAAGAAGACTATCTAGGAGTCATGCTGAAAATCTTCAGTTTATGTCTCTAGAGCCATCCTCTGTCTCCCCAACCCCAACCTACTTTATTTTTTATTTTTATTTTTTAAAAGATTTATTTATTTATTTATACAAGCACTGGGTACAGCGCAGGAGGGTGAGAGAATTCACCAGAGCCAGAGCAGGGAGCAGAACAGGCAGAAGGACGGAGGTACACTGCTGAGGGGAGCAGCGGGCGGCAGGAGAGGTCTGCGCGCCATGTGGGACCCTCCTCCGGTGGCCGGGGAGCAGCAAGGGATGGAACCGGCGCTGCAGAGGCTGCGGGCAGCTTCGCAGTCCAGTGCTCAACCACTGCACCACTGGGGAGGCCCAACCCCAACCTACTTTAAACTTGCGAGACTGACTTGGATGGGCTAAAGCGAATGTGCCCTTGCCCTGAGGCTTCTGGTAAGGTTCCTGCAATTACAGAGTCCCAGAGGAAAGAGAGGGGGCAGGGTACTTATCCCCAGGGCTCTTCTGCTGTCCTGCAGTATAAGGAGGCTGCATCACTCCAGGTAAGGCCGCAGCCCTATCAGGCAACTCCCCTCCTCAGCTGGAGTTGGCTGCACCCCTTGAGAAGCTGCCTGGCTGCCCACCTTCCCAGCTCCTTGGTTAGTTCTCTTGGCCCTGCCCTCACCTTTGTCTTTTTAGTAACCCCTTTTTATGGGGTCCTGACTGATATATAAATATCATTCAATAAGCCAAGTAGGAGACTAATAGGGACAGAAGAAATAAAATGGTGATGAGAGTGGAGAAGAGGAAGAAGACTTGAAAATGATTTTACAACTGCTTCCTTTTATTGGATACTTATTACATGCAGGCTGTTATTTTAAGTACTTTACATATTAACTTGTTCACCTGCTCAAAATGCCTTTGATGTGGTTATCTCCATTTTACAAAGAAACTGAGGCCCCAAGAAGTTGAAAAATTTCTTTGGGTTGAACTTGGCAGATTGGCTGCAGATCCTTCACCTCTACCGACTACTACTTAGTCTTGTTTGTTCTACCTGTGCAGGAGTAATGGGAGCAAAGAGGATGAGTATGAGGTTCTGCATTCAGGAAGTTAGAGCGTCGTTATGCTGTGAATTGAGAAAGAAATACAGAAGGAAGAGCTTTGGACTTGAGTTCTGTAGTGTGAAGATGTTGAGATTTTCAATCTAAGCAGAAAGTGCCTTTGAGATAAACTGTGTTGAGGGATGGTTTTGATTCTGCTGACACAGTTGAGAATATTGCAAAGGAGGTTCAGCAAATTCCTTTGAGATCAGAGAGTTTGGGAGTAGTGGGCCATTGGGTGCCTGCCATCTCCCATCTCTGCCTGCGCCTTAGGCCATGGGCTCCAGGACAAGGCCGGGCTGCCTTCAGGGCAGAACATGTCTTGTGTTATCACTTTTTTTAAAAAATGATTTATTTTTTCATGCATACAAGAACTGGGGTATAGGCCAGAAGTGCGGGGGATGAGAGGATTCACCAGTGAAAGAATGGGGAACAGAACAGGCAGATTGAGTGAAATACATTGCTGAGGGGAGCAGTGGGCGAGTCAGGAAAGGTCTGCTGCGCCATGTGGGTAGCTCCCTGGGTGGCCCGGGATAGAACTTGTGCTGCAGAGGCTAAGGATAGCTTCACAGTGCTGTGTTTAACCCCTTGCACCACCAGGGAGGCTCCTGTTATCACTTTCGTTGATATCATAATCCCAGAGTTGGGTTTGCCTTAATATAATGGGGTTCACCTTCAAGAGGAGAGATTAACCATCTGGCCTCCCACATGCCCTGCTCTGCCTAAGAACTGTGGGAATATTCAACTTTACTGTCTGAAGTAAAGATTTGTAGGGTCATTTATTTTATAACAAGGCTGTGTCTAGTCCTCCTGTTCACTTTCTCTGGCCCTCATTTGACAGTTGCTCCAAAAGGAATACCAGGAGCCCAAAGATGGTGTCATGAAGAACTTGCCTCTGGGAAATGGAGAAAAGGTTTGGGGAAGGCACCAGCTGTCATCAGAAGGAGATGAAGGATAGTTCAATTAGTCTCCTTCCATGTTGAAAAACAGGAACTGAAATGAATTAGTTTTAGCAAAAGGGCATTTATTAATAGCTCAACTAGCTGAGATTCTAGAGGATTTCCCAGGAAAGAAAGATAGTCCCTGGAACAAGATTTTTGACCCCAGAATGCAGCACTGGGCCACCAGGGCTTCCTCTCATTTCTCAGCTTTCCTTGTTTCTGCTTAATTGCATCCTGAAGACAGGCACCCTGTGTGATAGAGAAGATGGTAGCCCAGATCCACATCTTCCCAGCTTAGCAGGCCAAGCAGAAAGGGAAACCATTCTCTTGGAATTTATGTTTCAGCCCCAGGGAAGGGCTCTCTGATTGCCTCTAACAGTCATGTGGTGGAATGAAAACGTTGGCCACAACATGTTGAATTCATCCCACTGGGTATTTCTCTTGAATCTGAGCACAGTTATGTGACTTGCTCTGGCCAATTCAGGGATATGACACAAGTAATATGACAGAAAGTTTTAAAGGTGCTTATGTGTTGGAGTCATGTTGTCATTGCTGCCTCCTTGTGAGGAAGCCCAAGCTGGCCTACTGGAGGATGAGAGCGCCTGGGGGCAGGGGGGTGGGGTGAGGGAGGGGAAAGGCCCAGCTATCCTGACTGAGACCTCAGACATGAGTGACACCATCCTAGACCATCTCAGAACAGAAGACTCATCTAAACAACCCACACAATTGTAAGAAATGATAAATTGTTTTTGCTTTAATCCATTGAGTTTTGGGGAGGATGGGGTTAAGCAGTCGGAATTAACTAATACACCTCAGCCTCTCAAGCATTACTGATATGGTGTGGGATGCTACGGTTGGTCGGGCCTGGGTCTAGCACCCACTCATAAACCATGAGACTCTGCTCTGTAACTGAAGGAGTGTTAGAAATCTTGCCAGACAGTCTCAAAGGATACTTGCCCTATCCACTCTGGAGATACATGAACAGAAATGACGTCAGCATCTGCCAATCTGTGCTTTCTCTTATGTTCTTTTTTTTTTAAGATTGATTGATTGATTGATTGATTGATTGTGCAGAAGAACTGGCATATAGGCCAGAGGTGTGGGGGGCTGAAAGGATACAGCAGAGACAGAGTGGGGAGCAGAACAGGCAGATCTACTGAAATACACTGCTGAGGGGAGCAGTGGGCGAAACAGGAGAAGTCTGTCCTGCTGCGCCACAAGAGTTAGCTCCCTGACTGGCGATCAAACTCAGGTCATAGCAGTGATAGTGGTGATAATGCTGAAACTTAATCCCTAGGCCACCAAGGAGGCCACTTCTCTTATGTTCTTGACCTTGATTAATGGTGCCTCATCCATCCAGAATCTGAAGCCAAAAACCTAGCCATCATCCGAGACTCCCCGCTCCCTGAACTCCCACATTTAGGCACTATGTTCTGCTCATTTTGCGATCAAAATACCTTTTGTTATATTCCTGATACCCTTGCCTCCTTCAAGTCTCAGCCTAGCTTTTGCCTTTCCAGTGGAGTTTTCTCAGATTGGGCTAAATAACCCTCTGAGTACATATCTCTGCCTTATATCTTAACATATGGTTGTTCTTGGGAATGGGTGTGTCCTCCTTGGCCTGGAAGTTCCTATGGGCAGACTGTCCTGCTCACAGGGTGTGATGGTGACCATGCAACAGATGTGTGTGGAACTCAACCATACTCCTCTGATGCCTATTTTTTCTTATTTATTGACTGAGATTCCAGGAAGAATGAACTAAAAACATTTTATTTCCGAGGGGTTTGACGAGAAGCTGGCCCGCAGTGGCCTGCCAAGATTAATGAAGAGATTTGAGAAGCATGATTTAGCAGCATGGAGCCTGGCAGTCTGATGGGCTCACGCCTTTCCAGCCTCCCCAACTTCTATGATCTTGAGCAAAATATATACTTCCATGAGCTACCAGTCCCCATCTTCAAAAGCAGCATAATTCTATCTTTCTTGTAGGGCGGTTGTCAAAGTCAAACAAGGTAACATATAGTATCCAACACACAGTTGGTAGGTTCCAAATGAAGCTTAATTTCTTTCCTTTCCTTCTTAAAAATGCTGCCTGTCTTGCAGTGGGTTCCCCCAGAAGCACAGCCTGGGAGAATTTGAGTGTAAATAGTTTCTCTGGGAAGTGATCCCAGGCAAGAGAGAGACGTGAGAGAGGGATGAGTGAACCCAGTACTACTGTGGGCTATGGGGATTCTTAGTCTTTCTGGGGACATCGAGTAGATTGTGTAGATGAGAACATACCTCAGGGGCAAGAAAATAGGGGTTATTAGTCACCAAACTCTGTCCATCATTGGTTGAGGGTTGCTCTCGGGGACACTGACATTAATTTCTGTTCTGCTTCATGCACTGGGAAAAGCTCTCAAGCAGGGAATTGGAGGAGCTTAGAGTAAGGAGCTGCTGGCACAGATGTGAAATGTGACAGCTGGGGGATGTGTGTGGAGCACCAGCAGGCAGCCATACTGCCTTTTCACTGAAAGAATGTTCTTATGATCCCCATATTTTTTGTCATCATTGCTTATACTTAGCAGATATTTTACAGAATCAGCATGATTGTAGATAAAAATGCAAGAAGACTGCTTCCTATGACCATCATGGGTGGCGAGAAGTCTAAATACAGCTAGAAATAGCTTTCTTAACATCCTTTGAAGTGAAGTGAGGCAGCTGGAGAACTGTGAACAGTATCCTTTCAGCTGCTTCAGCTCTTAGGATTCTCAAACACTGTTGCTCCTACAGAGTTAGTGATGACAAAAGAAATGGGAAGAGAAAATGAAGTGGAGGCATGCAAGAAAATGAAACTACACCACTACCTCTCACCATGCACAAAAATCAACTCAAAATGGATAAAAGAACTGGACATAAGACCTGAAACCATAAAATATATAGAAGAGAATACAGGGAAAACACTACAAGACATACATCTCAGAAACATCTTTAAAGACTCATCACCCAAAACAGTGATAGTGAAGGCAAAGATAAATACCTGGGATTACAGCAAACTGAAAAGCTTCTGTACAGCCAAAGAGACATGAACCAAAACAGAGAGATTGGGAAAAAAATCTTTGCACTCCATCCAACTGATAAGGGACTGATCACAAAGAACTCACATGGCTTAACAAAAACAAAATAAATAATCCAGTCAACAAATGGGCAGAAGAACTTAAAAGATATTTCTCCAAAGAGGAAAAGCAAATGGCCAACAGGCATATGAAAAAATGTTCAACGTCCCTGATAATCAGGGAAATGAAAATCAAAACTGCACTGATTAATCAAAACCATTCTCACACCAGTGAGAATAGCACATATCAAAAAAACAAGCAACAACAAATGTTGGCGAGGATGTGGTAAAAAAGGAACTCTCCTACATTGCTGGTGGGAGTGCAAACTGGTCCAACCACTATGGAGAGCTGTCTGGAGATTCCTCAGTCTACTAAAAATGGAGCTACCAAATGACCCAGCAATTCCACGACTAGGGATCTACCCAAAGGACACAAAAACATTGACTCAAAATAACACCTGTACCCCTATATTTATTGCAGCACTATTTACAATAGGTAAAACCTGGAAACAACCTAAATGCCCAAAAACAGATGACTGGATCAAGAAGATGTGGTATATAGACACAATGGAATATTATTCAGCAATCTAAAAAGATAAACTCGTGTCATTTGCAGCAACATGGATGAAGCTAGAAGGAATTATGCTCAGTGAAATAAGCCAGAAGGAAAAAGAAAAACATCGGATGGTTTCAATTATAGCAGGAATATAGGGGAACCAAATAAGACATCAGTGTAAAAAAAGTAATAACAGTGCAAAACACAACAAAGCAAAAACAGACAATTACAAATGAGAGACATACTGCAGGGGAGGAGGAGGGAGAGGGATCAGAGGGAGGAAGAGAGGAGAACAGGAGACTGTGGTGATGGTGCACAGGAAGGAAATTCTATGGGGACTCAACCTGAGGGGGTGGGGGGAAGAAAATATTGTTTAAAAAAATTAAAAAATTTAAAAAAAGAAAATGAAGTGGAGGAAAACAACCCAAATATGTTCTTTTATATTTCAGTATGATAGGAAGTTCACAGTAAAAGTATTGGAGGGAAATAAACAAATAAGAGGTGCCTTTCTGAGCATTTTGTTTGGTTACTTTTGATGAACTTTAAAATTTATAGAAAAATCGCGAGAATGGAAGTATGAGAAACTCCCGTATACCCTTTACCCAGATTAAGGTCATGTTTTCATTTAGCCTCCTCCCATCTCTCCCCATCCCCAGTAGTACGTAAGTATACATACATCTTTTTAAAAATTATTCAAGAATAAGATGGGGAGTAAGTGGATCCCTTTATTATTACTTCATGTGTACTTCCTAAGTACAAGGATGTGCTTCAGTATAACCATCATCAGTTATTTCCTCGAGTTCTGTACACATTCATGGTACTTCCAAGTGCTTTCCTAGCACAGGAAACCCTTTACCAAAAAAGCAAACACCAAAATGGATTGAATTGGTATGTTTGTCAAGTTTTGTGCAATGGGATTCTGAAACACAGATTAAGGCTCACAGATCTTCCAAATTCTACTGATTTTATTTTAATCTAAAAATACGTATCTAACCCTCTGTAAAGTGGTGATACATTTTTTGGGCTTTGGACACTAATTGACCAGTATCTTGCTACAGTGCAACGACATTTTATTAATTTATTACCAGATTCCTATTAAGAGATAGTGTTAGAGCTAAAAGGGATTGTAGAGGTTCTTCTAACCCTACTTTACAATTAAGCAAACTGGGGATCAAAAAGTCATTGCTCTGACAATCTTAGGACAGTGGTTGGAACTGGAGCTCAAAGATGTTAATTCTAGAGTTGGAAAGCCTCCGAGAGAGAAACAATCTAGGGTGTGTGAATGGAGCCCATGAAACTCTTTGGGACTAACCAGAATCCAAAGGGCAAACAGTGAGTGGCGGGAACAGGACCTCAACCTCCAACCTCCAGCCCCCATTAGATAGTCCTATTTTCTCCTCTAAGTTTATGCAGCTTCAGCATAGAATTTTCTGTTGGGAAAAAAAAAAGGAATTAAAAAATGTTTTTTAATTAGATGTAGACAGGTTTATTGATGGACTCTATTACCCAGAAGTCCCTCTCAGAGCTGGGGTCAGGACTATAAAGCTTCCCCCTCTGCCCACTCTATGTCCTGCTCCCACCTCTGAGCATTTGTCTCAGGAGCATTTGCCCAAAGGAGCAAGGAGCAAACCTCTTTTAGAAAAAAGTTTTCAGGGCCCCCCTGGTGGCTCAGGTGGTTAAACGCCGCACTGTGAAGCTGTCCGCAGCCTTTGCAGCACAGGTTTGATCCCGGCCGGCTGGCGAGAATCCCACATGGCACGGCAGACCTCTCCTGTCTCGTCTGCTGCTCCCCTCAGCAGTGTATTTCGTTAGCCTGCCTGTTCTGTTCCCCGCTCTATCTCTGGTGAATCCTCTCACCCTCCAGCGCATCTGGCCTGTACCCCGGTTCTTGTATAAATAAATAAATAAATAAACAAATAAATAAATAAATCTTTAAAAAAAACAAAAAAGAAAAAAGTTTTCACCTTTTCAAAAGGTGACTTCATTTTCCCAAAGCCCTCTTTCTACCATTGATTCTTCTTTACTTGTATCTTACCCTTACCAAGACTTCCATGGCATCCTTCCAAGAGACAAGAGATTATCACAGTGTTTTCATGATTTTAATTGCAAAATTATAATTTCACCACAAACAGTTCTCATAACTATTGCTCTGATTTATAAGTCGAAACTGTCTTTGCAAGTATTGTCTTTACTTTTTTTTTTTTTAAAGAATAGCAGCATTTTTTTTAAAGGATTTATTTATTCATTTACACAAGAACTGGGGTACAGGCCAGAGATGCGGGGGGTGAGAGGATTCACCAGAGACAGAGCAAGGAACAGAACAGGCAGACTGACTGAAATATACTGCTGAGGGGAGCAGTGGGTGAAACAGGACAGGTCTGCTGGTCCATGTGGGTATCTCCCTGGTTGGGGATCAAACTCATGCTGCAGTAGCTGTGGATTGCCTCACAGTGCTATGCTTAACCCCTTATGCCACCAGAGAGGCCCCTGTTGTTTTTACTTTTCATCAGCTAATTTTATAAAAGATGACATCTTATTTTTCATTACTTTATTGTTCCTAATTATTGGTCACTCTTTTTTTTTTTTTTTTACCTAATAGAGACTATTTTTACTTATTTGTATTTTAAGACAATTATGTTTTTTGCTCAGCCAGGCACTATCATTTCCAAATTGCCAGACTGCTCCCATATATAAGGGCTTCTGTGTCAAACAGACTTAAGTTCCCAGCACTAATATAAATTAGCACATGTTCCTTAGCAAATTTTAAGTCTCAGTTTTCTCACTTGTAAATGGGATGATAATTATACTATTACCTTTTCGGAATTGCTATATTAAATTATAATCCATAGAAGGTACTTAGAAGCATATCTGGCATATAATGAGTATTTATTAATTATTATTTTTATATAAGAGCAAGATTTATTTATTCATTTATTTATGCATACAAGAACTGGGGTACAAGAACTGGCCTGCATACAGGCCAGAGGTGTTGGGGGCCGGTGAGAGGATTCACGAGAGACAGAGTGGGGAACAAAACAGGCAGACTGACCAAAGCACACTGCCGAGGGGAGCAGAGGGCGAGACAGGAGAGGTCTGCTGCGCCATGTGGGCAGCTCCCTGGCCGGGGATCGAACCGGTGCTGCAGCAGCTGCGGTTTGCTTCATAGGTTGTGTCTCAACCCCTTGTGACAACCAGGGAGGCCCAGGAGCAAGTTTTATTTAATCTTAGTTAACTAAATAAGTGAGAGGGGGTTAATCTTTAAATTCTAAGACTTTTTCCTTGTAAGATTGACACGAATCATCTAATATACTAAGAATTATCTTTCCCTTTACATAGTGGCTGTAGGGAGTATGCTTATGCAGCATGCTGTGTGAAACCTGGGTAACCTGGGGTCTTCTGTAACCAGGCATGTGGACTTGACAGCCTAATTATTGCTACTGATAGTCTTTTCTGGTAGCTTTTATCACTATATCATGATAAAGATTTTCAGAGTGCTATTCCCTTCCATGTGTTGTAATTTTTAGTACCTATCAAAGAATGAAGAGGAAAAGATAATGAAAGACAATTTTGTAAAAAACAAGGGAGGGTCTCCCTGGTGGCCTAGGGGTTAAATCTGAGCTCTTTCACCTCTGAGACCTGAGTTCCATCCCCAGCCAGGAAGACAACCCACATATGGCACAGCAGACCTCTCCTCTCTCACCTGCTGCTCCCCTCAGCAGTGTATTTCAGTGAATCCACCTGCTCTGCTCCTCATTCTGTCTCTGGTGAATCCTCCACCCCCACACCACTGGACTTCTATGCAAAAACTTAAAAAAAGGCTTAAAGAAAAAAAAGAACAAGGGAGAGGTAAGCTAAAGAAAGAAGAGAGAAAACGAGATACTCGACAGAAAGATAAAGAACAGTTTATTTAGAAATTCTTTTGGAGGGAATGTAGCAAGACTTCTTTTTGCCAGGATGGGCAATAGGAACTGGATTTATTGTTCTGTTTGAAACAACTGAAAAACCAGACAGGATAGGTGAAAGGGCAGTTTTCAGAGACTGGACATCAGACAGCATAGGACAGAGATTTCCAAAAAAAGATATACAAAAGAGATGAGCCCGACCGTTGCAGTGACTTACTGATTAGGGAGAATTTTCAGCTGCAGTGCAGAATGGGACCCTGGGCAGAGCCTAGCCATCTCCTTAAGTTGAGGTTTTGGAACTAGGAGTTTGGGGAGGCTGATGCAGCTAATGTTTACGGAGAAAGCACCAGAGAGGAGAGAATGACACACACACAGAAAATGTTAGATGTGCAATAGGTCCTCCTTGAGTTTCCAGCTGAGTACTGGGCTGTGTATGCATGTGAAGAAAGTTCCTAAAATCAGAGACAGAACCACCCAAAAGGAGCAGAAAGAATATTGCTTAGTGCCCATACAGGGTGGGAGTTATTTATGCTCCCACCAGCCACAGTGGGAAACCACACAATTCATGGGTGATCAGGTAGGAGGATACTGCTTCATTAGTAGGATAAAATTAGCCCTCAACTAAAGGCTACTGTAGTTCCACCTAATAGCTTAAAAGGAGAGCACTGAGGTATAGAATTTCAGTTTCAAAAGATAAAAAGAATTCTGGAGTTTGGTTATTGTGCATTATTGAACTGTACACTTATAAATATGGTAAATTTTATGTTATTTATAGTTCATCAATGATGAAAAATGAAATTCAATAGTCTGCAAAAAGGAAGCTTCAAAAGGACTGTTTCCAAGTAACATAACTGCATTCCAGAAAAAAGCTCAAGAATATGTATAGAAACACAAAATATTAACACCAAACAAGGCAATATTCACAATGTCTGAATTCCAGTCAAAGTTACAAGGCATGCCAAAAGCAGGAAAATGCAGCCCATATAATGGGGGAAAAATCATAAGAAATAAGCCTCAGAATGAAACTTATGATAGAATTAGTAGATAAAAACACTAAAATTTTAGCTCATGTATTCAAGAAATTATAGATAAGATTAATCATGAAAAGTAGAAAAATGGGAGATATAAAAAGACCCATATAGAACCTTCAAAATGGGAAATACAATATCTGAGATAAAAATACATTACATGGAATTTGTGACATATTAGACACTGCAGAAGAAAATATTAGTGAATTTGAAGGAAGCAATAGAAATTATTCAAAATAAAGCACACAGAGGAAAAAAAAAAAACCTGAAGGAAAAAAAGAATAGCATCAGCAAGAAGTGAAATAACACTTTAAGTGACCTAATATAAGTGTAATTGGAATCTACAAAGTGGGACTGGGAAAAGATATTTGAAGAAATACTGATCCAAAATTTTCAAATTTGATAAAAATTAAACATCCATTGATTCAAGTAGCTCAACACAGTCCAAGCTCAAGAAATATGAAAAAAAGACAAAAAGATCAAAATAGAATTTCATAGAATCAGTAATAATGAGAAGTCTTAAAAGTATCCAGAGGGGAGCGGCAAATATCACTTATAGTGAAACAAACACAAAAATGATGCAAACTTCTTGTTGGAAACAAGAGAGAAGGCAGTGGAGCATTATCTTTAAAGTACCGACAACAGAAACAAATGTCAATTTAGATTTCTATATTCAGCAAAAATAGCTTTCAAAAATGAGACTAAAATAAAACTATTTCAGACACCCCTTCCCTTCCAAAAAATGCATTGCCAGCAAGCTTCTGTTACAAAAAATGTTAGAGCAAATTCTTTTTTTTTTTTTAAAGCTTTATTTATTTTATTATTTTATTTATTTATTTTTACATACAAGCACTGGGTACAGTCAGAAGCGTGGGAGGGTGAGAGAATTCACCGGAGCCAGAGCGGGGAGCAGAGCAGGCAGAAGGACCGAAGTACACTGTTGAGGGGAGCAACGGGCGGCAGGAGAGGTCTGCGCAACATGCGGGACCCTCCTCTTGTGGCCGGGGAGCAGCCGGGGATCAAAACGGCGCTGCAGAGGCTGCAGGCAGCTTCGCAACCCAGCGCTCAGCCGCTGCGCCACCAGGGGAGGCCCTAGAGCAAATTCTTAAGTTCCATGGAAAACCTACTGTGTTGGAAGTCTTGACCAATATACAGGAATAAACAGCATAGAAATAATAAGTGTATGGATAAACAGAAAAGTCTTTCTTGTTACTTTAAAAATATCTTTAAAAGATGATAATTGCTGAAAGCAAAAATAGTAACATCCTATTCTGGGGTTTAAAACATACAGATATGAAATATATGAAAGCAATTGCATGAAGGCCAAGAAAAGGGAATAAAATAGATTGCTGTAAGATTCTTATATGATATGTGAAGTGGTATAATATCACTGGGTGGTAGTTGATGCTAAGTTTTAAGTTATATACTGTGAACCCCAACAACAACCACTAAAAGAAAAGTTACCAATAAGTCAACAAAGGAGATGAAGTAGAATCAGAAAAAAATTATTCAATTAATTCAAAACAGGCAGGAAAAAAAGCTAAAAAAGAGGACAAAAATAGTTGGACAAATAGAAAATACATAGTACATTTAGCTAGCCTTATTAATAGCCAGCCAAATGCAAATGTTCTAAAGCAAACTGCCCAGTAAAACTTTCTGTGATGGAAATGGTCTTTATCTGTGTTCTCAATACCTAGTAACATGGCTATTAAGCCCTTAGGATGTGGCTTAATAGAGGAATTTTATTAAATTTAATTAATTTAAATTAAAATAGCTACATGTGTTTAGTGGCCTATTAGACCACACAGTTCTAAGTGCCCAAGGTAAAAGGCAGAAACTGTGAGATTGACAACAAAGTCAAGCCCAATTATGTGCTCAACTATGTGTTGAAGGCAGGGAGCTCTTAGAGATGTTGGGCATGAAGCTAACAGCAAACAGCTTTTAGAGATATCTAGCACAGGGCCAATGTTGTCAATTAGTAAAGGATGTCAGAGGTAGAGTGGGAGGGGCAGATCTGGGAAAGCATGATACCAGAGGTTAGGGATCAATGTTAGAACTCCAGAAAGATCTTCCCAAGAGACAGTCCAGAGGAATCAAACTTCCTCCCCCTAAGCTGGTTGGAGCCTGGCTTATATACTCTGCAGGGTGCCTACCTTTCAAACTTGATTTGTCCTTTTTAGTTGATTGGCATCAATGGAAGCTCCAATGAGATCGACCCATTGCCATTCCAGATATTTGATTGATGCTGGGCAAACTGCACTAGTGTGCCCAACCTGACCTATACTGAAGATGGGCTTCTTATATACTATTCAGGGTACCTACCTTTCAAACTTCATTGGTACATTTTAGTTGATTGGCACCCATGGAGCTACAATCACAAACTGCCAGCATGCCCAACCTGACCTATACTGAGGTTGGACATCATAACAGAACACTAGGCACCAAGAGGGTGGGTAGGGTTCCAATCTCAGCTGTTTCATTGGTGCTGGTCAAGCTCCATACAAATTGATCCATTTTCAAGCCCATGCTGGTCCTTTTTTTTTTTTTTTTTTAAGATTTATTTATTTATTTATACAAGCACTGGGTACAGTCAGAAGCGCGGGAGGGTGAGAGAATTCACCAGAGCCAGAGCGGGGAGCAGAGCAGGCAGAAGGACCGAAGCACATGCTGAGGGGAGCAGTGGGCGGCAGGAGAGGTCTGCGCTCCATGTGGGACCCTCTTCTGGTGGCCGGGGAGCAGCCGGGGATCGAACTGGCGCTGCAGAGGCTGTGGGCAGCTTCGCAACCCAGCGCTCAACCGCTGCGCCACCAGGGAGGCCCATGCTGGTCCATTTTAACTGGGGTTAGGCTTCAAAACTGAATACCAGGAGCCCCTTTGGCACTGGGACAAGCTCAAACCGAATTGATCCATTTCACTGAAAGCTGCACATCTGATTAGTCCATTTAGGATCCTGGAACCAGCTGTAAAAGGGAAAGCCCAATCCTGCCCAGACCATGCCTGCACTGAGGTCAGGGCAGGTCCCTGGACTGGAGGACTCTGAGGACCCATGGCCAGAGCTGGCCTTAGTGGGGCTGGACACAAACTGCACCTACCTGGTGCCTTTCAGCAGGGCAGGTTTAACAATTTAGGGGGCCCTGCTTAAATTTTTTTTCAACATTTTAACTACTTTCAAAGGCTCTCTATCCAAATACAGTCATATTTTGAGGTATGGGGGCTAGGACTTCAACATATGAGTTTGGAGGTGATACAGTCCAGCCCGCAACAGTCAGGGACTGTTACCACAAATGTCTTCACAAGAACAGCATCTCTGGGCATCCATGATGCACATAATTTTCTGGAAGCAGAGATGACTGAGGTAAGAGCCAACTCAAGAAAGAAGACGTTGAAGTTGTGGGGTGATAATTCACCTCTCAAAAGAGTTATGGAGGAAGACAGAGGGGGCAGAAGGGACATCTGTGTCCACTTAAATCTTGTGTTGCAGCTCTTGTTTCTAGTGAACCTTCTGACAGAAAATGGTGCCTCTCAGATATATTCTGTTAATTGAAGTATCACTGTATATTTTTTCCTTGTGTATTGAGGAAAGAACTTCAGATAGTCTATGTTGTTTCATTATTGACTAGGAGAAAAACCAATTGAAAATGCTGACCCTTGCATAAGCCCCCCAAGTCTCCTCATCCACAAGAGGCCTCTTGTTGTTATGGCAACATTCATTTCAGTTAATGTGAAGGTGCTAATAGTTCTAGCTTCTCTTTGTTAAGTATTAGGAGACTGGAGCTAGTTTATCAATTTAGGCCCTAAGGTGCAAGATTTCTAGGTAAGGCCTGAAATTCGCAAGAGAGAAGATAGTAGGAGAGAGACTATGCGAAGTCCCATGGGAGGGAAGATGTCAGGAGTCCTGAGCTCCATGATCCATAAAGAAGTTAAAGCAAGTCTATAGAACAATTTAAAAACAGATGGATTTCCTGAAAGCACCCCTGTGTTTCCATGGCAACATCTCAACTGACTCTGTCTGTTGCTATAAAGTGTTCTATCCCCTCTGTATGGACAGAATCCTAGTGTCAACTAGAACGAGGGAGGGCTCGCCCCAGGACAGATAAATTGGACTAACCTTAGAAGAGAGAAAATGAAATTTGAGTTAGCTGTTAGGACCTCAGGAAGATTCTCCTGAGAATCAGGCCTCGCCTCTGTCACCAGGGAGAGGTCAGAAGTCACCCACTCTAATTATTTTTATGGGAATGTTGGCAGCAGTTCTTTGGTTGAAAGGAACCTTCCTTCCTACTTCTAGGCTTTGATAACTGGAGGACACTTTCCATCCTGTAATTCATTCATTTGATAAAATATTTATAGAGTAGCTAGCTGAATTCTGCCGAAGTCTTCCATCATGTTCATAAAATTCATGCCTCACGATGAATGTCGACTGCCTACATTTCTTATGAGAGATCTGGAGTGAATAAGAGCTAATATTCCAAATTCTCTAGATTGCCAGTTGCTTCTTTTTACCACACTTTTGTGTGAATGCTCTGCTTAAGGCACTGTATTTGGTGTTGAAGGTAGAAAAAGTAATAAAACCAGGCACAGGTTCTGCCCTCAGGAGGTTTACAATCTAGCTGGGGTGATGACAAGGATAAATGATAATGCAAGGTGGCATGTGCTCTGGATTAATGGTGCAGACAACAAAATACTTAGGAATTCAAAGAGCAGGAAGGGGTAATTGGAAAGGAGTTCATGAAAGAGGGTGGGACTTGAATAAAGAACAGGTCTTGGGAGAACCTTGAAAACAAAACGGCAAGGAGAGTGGCAGGAGAAGAGTACTGAAGACTGGAGTGAGTGTGGTGGTTGCTCAGGGGAGAGGAACAGACTTATTTGTAAAGAAGAGTTCAAGGTGTGGAGAAAGAAAGATAAAATTGGCAAGAGAGAGTTAGGAGCTTACGTTAGAATTCCAAACGACATGGCAAGGAGTTCAGATTTTATCTTTAGGCAGTGAAGGACTGTCAAAGGTTTTAGAGCCCTGTGTAGCATGGGTTGAAGGAAGCAGCCCCTGGAGGAGAAAGATTGAATGAGAAACTGCTTTATGGGTTAGGGTGGACTTTGAGGAAATGGAAAGAAAAGGATGAAAGGATACATGAGTAGAATGGAGGGGTTGTTGAATGGATGGATAAATGGATGAATAGGATGGATGGCCAGATGGACAGATGGATGGACAGACAGATGCATGGATGGATGGATGGAAGGAAAAGATGAATGGGTGAGCCCCAGAGATACTGAAAAAGGAGCAGACTGTATCTGATTGGCTCTAGCAGAGGAGGAGAGGGAGAGTATACGGTTTGAGCTTGGGTCAATAGGAAAGGAGATTTTGCAGTATCTTTGCAAAAAGTGATGTTCGTTAAACCCTATGTTAATAGCAATTTTTTTTAAAGGTAAGAGGAAAATTCATGCCCTAAAATAGTTCATACAGTCTAGGCGAAGACAAGTATGACTCGAGAGGTAGGGTAGAAACATGAACAGTACCATGAGAGTGCAAAGGAAGGAGTGGTCCCTTCTAGGGAGAAGGAGGAGGTTGCCTGTCTAGAGATGATCTTGAGCTGAGTTTTGAGGGGGAGCTTGTTTAAGGAAGAAATATAAGTTAAGGACTATATTTGACGTTGGAGTCTAATTTGAGGTGAAACAGGACATCAAAATTGGAAGCACTTGTTCATTTGATTCATTGTTATGGAGTGGCTGGCCTGGGACCGGAATAAATAAATGAGTCCGGCTACATTTGTTCCAGCACTCAAAGGCAGACTTGACAGTGTTGAGGTCCTACTACTCAACCAGGTGCTGTTGCGGGTGCTGGGAAAGCAAGAGTGAACTGAACGGACAAAATTTTCTACTCTGATGGAGGTCACATTCTAGTTCAGTACCTACTCAAATAAAAGGCAGAACTAGGCTAAACAGTAAAAGGAAAAGGTCAAGGGAAGTACCAGGGTGTAGAGAAAAGGAGCAGTGAGATCTGAGTGGACCACAACTGGGAGGCCTGTGCTCCCGGGAAGCCAGGGGTGACTGACTGGCTGTGTCACCCAGCAGTAGTAGGAGATGTTGGTAGCGAGCAGAGGTGAAGGGCAGGATCAGATGCGGAATGCACCTGGAAGTCCGTGTGTGCCTCATGACTGTAGGTTGAGGTATTGGTGGTTCTACCAGGGAGGCATCTCTCAAGCCAGTAAGGTACAGCCCTGGGTGTTTTGTGTCTGTTAGGACTGTCTCTGCAGAACCAAGCTGACAGCTTTTCTTTACTGAGCTCTGCAAGCATGATTTCTCACAGTGTTTCCCTGCATGCTGAGGGGCCCAGCAAAGGTGACCCACTGTGATCCCACAAGCGGTGTGTGTTCCACAGAGTCTATGTCGACGGTACCAACCCCAAACTCCTGTCACACCGATCCACGGCTTATTTACTGGTATTATAGAGTGACCTCTGGAGCGACAGATTAATTATGTCCTCATTCTCCAATTCGTATGCTGAAGTCCTATCTCCCCCTGTACTTCAGAACTGTATTAGACATGGGATCTTTGTGAGGTTATCAAATTAAGATGGGGGTCACTAGGAGGACCCTAATCAAGGACAACTGGTGTCCTTATTAAAATTTGGATACCGGCTGATCTGAAGGTAGTGCATTATCTCAATTAAAGTTACAGATCAGGCTCTTTGTTCTACTCTCTTCCCCCTTCCCACTGCTGCACTTGACTAGTCTTTAAAAACAACTGGACATGTACATGCACATGGAAGAACACCATGTGACGATGAAGGGTGATGCGTCCATAAGCTGATGAACAACAGAGATGGCTGGCAAAGCCCCCAAAGCTGGGGGAGCTGCATAGGGCAGATTCCCTGTCAGACTGCTCAGCAGGCACCCACCCTGCTGACACCCTGATTTCAAGTTTCTTTTTTTCTTTTCTTTTCTTTTATATATATATATATTTTTTAAGATTTATTTATTTATGCATACAAGAACCGGGGTACAGGCCAGAGATGTGGGGAATGAGAAGATTCACCAGAGACAGAGTGGGGAGCAGAACAGGTGGATCTACCGAAATATACTGCTAAGGGGACCAGTAGGGAGACAGGAGAGGTCTGCCTCGCCGTGTGGGTAGCTCCCTGGCCAGGGATCAAACTCGTGCTGCAGTGGCTGCGGATAGCTTCACAGTGCTGCGACTTAACCCCTTGCGCCACCAGGGAAGCCCCCTCTTTTTTTTTTATATTTAAAAGACCAGATTTATTAGAAAAAAGAACAGAAGAGTAAAGGACACTTGCATAGACACAAGCGGGCAGAAAACTGCCGATTTCGAGTTTCTAACCTCTGCAAAACAATAGATTTCTGCTGTTTAAGCCCCCCAGTGTGTGGCCTTGTGTGACAGCAGCCCCGGCCCAGACAGTGGGTCAGTAACTTGGAAATATTTCAATCAGGAGCCGGTGGCACCAGCCCACGGCTGACTTGTGCCACACTATCACAGTTGAGAGTCCCTTCCCACTGCTGTTGGAACTGGTGTTCTGTTATGCACTCTGAGTCTCAGTCACAGGTAATTACGATGACTAGCCTTTAGCTCCTTCAGTGAAGTGTTCTTCTTCCCAGCTCATTTCTTTTTCTGAGAATTCTCATAATGCAAAGTGGTGGCGCCTCTGGGTATGCTCTATTGGATAAGTGGGAGATTTGTGAGGAGGTCAGTTAAAGAAAAATTCAAGGTGTGTTTACCGTGGTGTTTGGCAGGGTTTACAGGTTATACAGCATTCTAATGAGCTGGTTTTCACTCAAATTTATGGCAGGAAGGGCAGAGAATCATTTCTGATTGCCATCAGCAGAGCTGATTCTGCTGGGACTGAAGAGTACGGGTGTCATGGAAACAGAAATTAGTTAAGTAGGTCCTCCGGGCAAAGTGCGGATCAATAACCTGTTAGGGAGAGTTTTGACCAAGCTTAGCTCTGGGGAGTTGATCTTTGTGGAGACTGGCAGGAGGGTTCAGGGTTCTGAGGACACCCCTCCTTTCCCTCCACTCACTAGCTTTTCCTGCAGGGGGTGAGCATTTTGCTCAGGATTCATTATCATCCTCTAAAATCCTCCAAATGTTTTCATTCCCTTCTTACCTGGGCCGTTCTCACTAACCCAGTCTCTCAATAATGGGGAAAAATTACCTGCTGATTCAACTGTTTCTCTTGTTTACTTCTTTTTTTTTTTTTTTTTTAGTTTTAGAACATGTAAAGATTCATCCTTTAATTAATTAATTAATACAAGAACTGGGGTACAGGCCAGATGCGTGGGAGGGCGAGAGGACCCACCAGAGACAGAGCAGGGAACAGAACAGGCAGACTGACAAAACACACTGCTGAAGGGAGCAGCGGGCGAGACAGGAGAGATCTGCCGCGCCATCCGGGATTCTCACCGGTCATCCGGGATCAAACCCGTGCTGCAGAGGCTGCGGACAGCCCCACAGTGCCGTGCTCAACTGACTGTACCACTGGGGAAGCCCAATTTCTTGTTTACTTCTTTTGAAGTTTCGGAAGCAGCCAAATGGACATCCTGTCCAAAATTACTGCGATTATCTTGGCACAACCATTAATGAATTCTGTCTACAAAAGTGTTTGAAATGGATGGACAAGTCTCTTAAAAATTTGTATTGGTATTTTTCATTTGTCAGGACTTTCTTTCCCCCAACTTTATATAGTTATGTAGTTTAGTACTAAGTACCAAACTAAGGATGACTTAGTGAATTTTGCCCATTCTTCACAATACCTCTGTGAAAGGAGCTACTACAGTCACTCCACTTTATAGGTGAGGTTGTGCTTCTAGTAGCCAGTAAATGCTAGAAGCAGACTCTTTGCCCAGCACTCTGTCTCCTGTGTGAGTCTGCGCTCTGAGCCACTTTTCACAAAGTAATTGAACTGGATTTGAAGTGCTGGGGTATGAAGGGGCTGGCTGTGAGACCCTCACTCAAGCGCCAGACAGTTTCAGTATGACTCGGTGCGAGTAGGGCAGGGGAAATGCACAGGGCTTTGGGAACCTGGAATGAGGAGATGCCCCGTGTCAGGGTTCTGGCAAGGCTGTCTGCAGGAAATGATGATGAATTTGAGATTTGTAGGACTTTTCCACAGGGAAGTCACACGGGCAAATGCATGAAGCCTTGAGACAGCAAGATGGTGGAACAGGATGAACAGCAGCTCAGTGCAACTGGGGTGAGCGGAAAAGAAATGGGGAAGGAGTGGCTGAAAGTAAAGAGGTACAGGATGGGGGCAGTGCCTGATGCACTAAGTTGGAGTTTTCCCCAAGCCTAGAAGTTTAGTAGAAGACAAGGTACATGAAGGTTTTGTGACTGAGAGTGAAATGTTTGGTCTCATGTTTTAGATAAATAAGTCTGGAGAGTCTGTAGTGGATGGATTTGGGCGGGGGAGAGGGCAGAGAGGAGACCAGGGGGAAGATGCTCTAGGTGAGAAATGGTGAGGGCAACAAGTAGGAGAATATTGGAATGGGTAAGATTTTGAATTTGAAAGGTCTCGATGGTTGAGTGCAAGTGGGTTAAGGAACAGGAAGTCTTAGCCAACAAAGAACGCTTAAAATATGCAGGTGAGGGCCTCCCCGGTGGCGCAGTGGTTGAGTGCTGGGTTGCGAAGCCGCCCGCAGCCTCTGCAGCGCCGGGTTCGATCCCCGGCTGCTCCCCGGCCACCAGGCGAGGGTCCCACATGGAGCGCAGACCTCTCGTGCGGCCCGCTGCTCCCCTCAGCAGTGTACTTCCGTCCTTCTGCCTGCTCTGCTCCCCACTCTGGCTCTGGTGAATTCTCTCACCCTCCTCCGCTTCTGACTGTACCCAGTGCTTGCATAAATAAATAAATAAATCTTTAAAAAAAATATGCAGGTGAGGTTCTAAATATTTGACGTAGTTGAACTCATTTTTTTCCCACAACAGCCTAAGAAGTTTTACAGATGAGGTGGTGGAGGTCCAGAGAGGCTAAGTATCATAGCCCAGGGGTCCATGACTAGCAAGTGACACACTGGGACTCACATCAGTTCCTCTGGCTGCATGACCTGCTCTTTTCATCCCGTTCTGCACCTCTCATGTGTGAGCCCGGGAGGGCAGGCACAGTGTCTAGATGCCTCACCCCAGCCAGCCTCACTGTCTGACAATCAAGTGGATCGTGATGCCACTGACCAAAGATTCCAGAAGAGAGTAGAGAAAAATACCGGGCTTCATGTTATATGTGTTTAGTGAAAGGTGCTTGTGGAACAGCCTTGGAGGAGTCCAGCCCAGGTCTTCCTCCTTCCACTCACCACTGAGCCACGGGGCTTCTCCATCTCTGCTCCTTCATTATCCCGCTTTCCATTCAAATGACAGATTGAAAAAAAAAATTGGTGGTGCAGGGTTTTAAGCTCTTCTAATCTGAAGTGATTCCTCTTTGTTTCCAGTCTGCTGATGGCCGATTAAAGTGTGAAGGTTTGACAAAAAAATAACACAGCTGTGCCAATCTTCGGTGTTTCAGGCATAAAATTAAATTTAACATTGTGTTGTGCACTTGAAGACTTGTCATCATAAGGCTGGCCAGACAAATATGATTTAGAGGGCTAGGCTTTGAGAAATGAGTAGGAAAATAAAATGTGGAATAAAATAATAGTAGAGATGACACATTAAAAAAAGCATATCTGATGGTGTTAACTTGTCTGTTTTGATATTTTTTTAATATTGTCTCCTCTTTTGCCTACTTGACCAAGGGATTTTGAGGCGTTGGATGGGGTTCTTTAATGAAATCTTGAAATTCAGCATCCTTTCCCTTTATTCTAACCACCCATTTTCATCTCTTTCACCTCTGACTCCTGCTAATTCTCTCCTTTCATAGGCCTTTAAGTTGCCCTCTGCCCTTCATTTTTCTTTTTTGCAGCATGGTTCAGTTTGGCTTTGAACGCTTTTCTGAGCTCTGAAAGTAAAGCTAAGGTCAGGTCTCTCCCTCCTGTCTACCTGGATATGCCCATTACCTGCACACCCCCAAATCCTCTTTCAGTCCCAGTCTCTGTCCATGGTGGGGTTTAGTGTCTTCCTGCCACTGCTCCTTTGTGCAAAGCCTCCAAAATGCATCTGCTTCGCCTGTGTCCTGGCCTTGGAGGCTTGTCATTTCTGTCCAGAAGAGAAGAGAAATATGGGTCAGTCTCACAGATGCAGCTTAAAAATAAAAGCGACATCCCGACTGCAGGTTTGTAGATGGGCATGGGTTCCCCCACTCCCGTCAACCCCACTTCCAAATTGTTTCTTGGAACTTAGTTGACGCCACCCTCCTTAGACAAGGAACCTGAAATTATCTCCCTGGGCAGCCTCTATTCTAAAGTGTGAAGAATGCCTGAGTGGGAATTGTAAATAGAAGCACTGAGCTGATTTCCTCCGGTCGTGGGTGAAGAGGCCCGGTGCTGGAAGGAGGATGTAGGGAAGGGAGCTTTGGTCTCATTTTCTATAAAAGTGGTTCCCTCCCAGGGATGGTGCCTCGGAGGAGTCTCCTCTGCCCATGGACCACCCAGCATGGTGGTGAAACCGAAAGTTTCAATTCCTTGAAACTTTGATAAAGGACTACCAGTCCTACCTGTCTCATTGCTAGTCCTCGGCCCTGGGCTGTCTCAGAAGAGTCAGCTCTTTTTCTGTGATGTTAACATTCCGGAGGTGAAAAGCAGAGCCTTTAAATTTATGTTTAGTAGCCACACGTTCTCTCCTGTATTCTCCTTTGTTCTTTCCTTCTGTTCTGGTTCCTCCCTGTATGGCCTTACAACTTCATTTTATTTTGCCCTTCTTACTTTTGCAAAGCTAGTAGAAGCTTTTGCTCAACATGAAAAGCCCTGGATGGCTGAGAATTGGAGTCTTTGGACAGATTCCTCACCCTGCCCTGCCCTTAGGTCTCATCGTTTAGACCAGTCCGTGCTTGACTAGGAATTGCATTGTCTGTGAGAGGACCCCGAGGAGCCAGGATACTTTGATATTGGGGCTTTTCATAAACAGCAGTGTCCTGGCAAATCTTGAAACCAGCTTATCTTCCCTTCAAGCTGGCAGGCCCAGGTCAGCCTCGACGCAAGCCTTTCTCCCAGGCTGCACAGACATGACATGTCTCATCCTGTCTTCTAATCCCTCTGAGTTGGATTTTCTCAGAGACTTCTGCCAGGGCGTTGTGTTCCTGGTGCTTTTTCTATAAATAGGAGTCGTGGGCAGCGGGGAAGGGGAAGACTCCTGACAGGGCAAATATGAAAGTGTTTAACAAAACACATTGGATGGGTCAGACAGAAATGTGCTTACAGAGTTTTCTAGAGCTTTCCTCTGGGCCAAATTAAATGTCTTCTTTTTAACCACTTTCTAGTGAAGATACTTCCCAATCTACAGAGAAGATATTTTTTTCTCTTCATGCTTTTGTTTTAACCCCTATCCCTCCGTAAAGGGTTTCTCATAATCTCCATTTACTCCCATGTATAAAAGGAGTACAAATTCTGCTCCTCCCGCTGTGAAGGTTGGCTGAGGAGGGCTCAGAAGGAGCACAGTGAGTAACCTCCTATGATCACGGCCTTCTCCACATGTCACCCTACCCACGAAGAGCCAGATTCCTGAGGACAGACGCCCTGACTGTGGCATTATGTCCTTTTGAAGCACCCCATAGTACATAGTTTTGTGGGCTTGAATTCAGACCTACCACTGGCTTCCTTTGTGACCTTGGGCGATTCCCTTGACCTCTCTGCAGTTCAATTTCTTCATCTGTGAGTTGGGAGATTTGACAGGAACAGGACTACTCAACTCTACGCAGAATTGCTGGGCTTTGACCACAGCAGCACCCAGAGGAGATGCTGGTTTGGGTAACTGAAAGCTCCCTGTGTGTTATATGCCACTAGGGCTGAGACGCACTGCCTGAACAGTGGCTCTCAAATAGGAGTGTGCGCATGAGTCATGCAGGAGCTTGTTAAAATGCAGACTGTAATTCTGCGGTGCTGGCTGGGCTGGAGTTCTGGCCTTCTAGCAGCTTCCTGGAGAGGGTGGTAATGCTAGTCCTCAGAGCATGTCCTGAGAGGCAAAGACAGTGTCGGCCTTTAGGGTCCCTGCACTTCTGATATTATAGGACTTCTTTTTTTTTTTTTTTTTTTGCATAGAAGAACTGGGGTGTAGGCCAGAGGTGCAGAGGATGATAGGATTCACCAGAGACAGAGACAGAGTGGGGAGCAAAATAGGAGGATTTACTGAAATCCACTGCTGAGGGGAGCAGCAGGTGAGACAGGAGAGGTCTGTTGCAACAGGTGGGTAGCTCCCTGGCCAGCCAGGATTTGAACTCAGGCCATCACAGTGAAAGTGCTGAGACTTAACCCCTAGGCCACCAGGGACTTCTTAATTATTAATAATACTTGGTGAGGAAAAGGCAGGGAATAAGTGACAGTGGCATATTTTGATGACTGTGGAAATGGCTCAGTGTCATCTTGGGGAAAATATGATTCAGTATTTGGTGGGTAGTGTTCAATTTATATCTGCTTTCAGCACTGAAAGAGATTTATTTAGGGAGGACAAGGGAAGCAGACGTAGCTGTGTGTGAGAGAGTATGAAGGCGAGAGGATGAATGAGTGAATGCATGTCTGAGTGATCAAAGGGTGAATGTTCTGTGTTAAATGAATCTGAAGCTTGGGAAAATCAGAGGCAAGTGTGTAAACTTCTCCAGAAGGGGTGGCAGCTTTTATTCACCTGGGATTTAAGGTGAAGATCTTGCTTCCCAGAGCAAGGCAAAGGCCGCAAGATTCCACTTCCTCAGCCCTATCTTTTTCCTGTGTGAAGCAGCTATTTGCTCCAATTATTCTTGAATTATAGTGACAGCTTTTGGCTTATACAGGACATCCAACATCCGAACCTAAGAGCGGAAGTAAAATGATGCCTTCCTTGGTCGGTACATTTTAGCTCATTGCTTTTAAAAGGTTCTCTCCTTCTGACCTCCCCAACCTTCCAACCTTGCTGTGAGTCACAAACACATCTTGGAGGGTCAAGATCCTGCCTGGCTTCTGCACAATTAAATATATATGTAAAAGCCACGGTCATCCTCCAACAGATAATGCCTGTATTTTGCCTTCCTCTTTTTCTCACTTTTATAGAATTACAAGTCCCATACATGACCTTAGTTTTTTGCTTTAAAAGTATATTTAATTAAGATTAAATAGTCAGACTTAGTGGTAGTGATTCTTTTGCCCACATAATTGTAGGGATTTCTTTTGCTTTGGAACAGGTCTCTACAGAACAATATTTCTTGCTAAAATCCATAATCCAGGATTTTGTCACTGTTTTATTTACAGGAATTCCTCTAATTTGTCGTTTAGAGGAGAAGAAAATTTTCCAATCTACAGAGATATTTTTCTCTCTCCATGATTTTTTTTATAGATTTATTCATTTATGCATACAAGAACTGGGGTATAGGCCAGAGGTGTGGGGGGACGAGGTGAGAGGATTCTCCAGAGACAGAGTGGGGAGCAGAACAGATGGATTGATTGAAATACACTTCTGAGGGGAGCAGTGGGAGAGTCAGGAGAGGTCTGCTGTGCCATGTGGATAGCTCCATGGCCGGGGATCAAACTCATGCCGCAGTGGCTGTCGATAGCTTCATAGTGCTGTGTCTTTTACCCCTGTGCCACCAGGGAGGCCCTATCCATAAAGCATTTCTCATACTCTCCATTGACTTCTGGCAATAATGGAAGCACTAATTCTGCCCTTCCTGCTGTGGTGGGCAGGTGAGGTAAGAGTTCTGAAACCAAAACTAAGGCATCAAGTTTTATTATTATTGGGCCTCCCAATAATAATTTCAGTGTATTTCAGTCAATCTGCCTGTTCTGTTCCCCACTCTGTCTCTCCCCGCCCCCACACCTCTGGCCTATACCCCAGTTCTTGTATGCATAAATAAATAAATCTTTAAAAAATTTTATTATGATGCTGTCTCCTCCTCCATCTACTTCCCATCCTCTAATTTTGGCTTCTTTCTTTCCCTCAAATGCATGGACTCCTGCTCTCCTTGGAACTTGGTCATTCAAGAAACATTTTTGGAGTATGAGGCCAGCATTGTACTAGGCACTGAGAATGGAGTTGAAAGACCATCTTTATCCACAACAGGACATATGGGAGAGTGGTTAGGAAATGAAAGAGAGTATAGCAAGTAGGAAAATGGAAATTTGTGCCAAGGAGTGTTGCCCAAATCAGCCTGAGCAAGCATGGGAGAGGTGGGTGGGTGGGTAGTCAAGGAAGACTTATAGAGATGAATGATAAATGGGAATTATCCAGACAGGGACTGCAGGAATAAGAGAACAGGTGATCCTGCGAGCTGAAAATAGTTCAGATGGTTCTTAGGAGAACTTAGCAATCAACAATGAGATTCTTTGCAGGTGATATCGAGTTTGTCTTTCGTGAGTGATTTTCTGATCTGTTGTGGCAGAATTACTCTGAATTATTCTTTCCACAAGAATAAAGGATTTGCCTCCTCACCTGTTGTGCTCATGGCCAAGAACGTGCCCTGGTGAGAGAGTTATCTGGAGTTAGCCATCCCTTCCTCATTCAGAATTTCAAGGCAACTAGGCCTTGGTGATGGTGGCTCATTAGCCCGGTGCTCTATCCATTTGAGAAAACTAACACAGGCTCTTCCTGTGGTTTGCCACAACCTTGGGATTTTGAATTTGGAATGCATTCCTTTTTTTTTTAAAGATTTATTTGTTTATTTATACAAGAACCAGGGTACAGGCCAGATGCGTGGGAGGGTGAGAGGATTCACCAGACACAGTGTGGGGAACAGGACAAACTGACGAAATACACTGCTGAGGGGAGCAGTGGGCGCGACAGGAGAGGTCTGCCGTGCCATGTGGGACCCTCGCTGGCCGGCCGGGATCGAACCGGTGCTGCAGAGGCTGCAGACAGCTTCACAGCGCGGCGCTCAAGCGCCTGCGCCGCCCTGGGAGGCCCTGGAATATATTCCTTTTTTTGAACTTCAGGTTGTAACCCATATTTTACATAGGTTATTAGAAAATCAAGTTGCAAACAGCATTTTAAAAAATGACATAGAAGAGAATAGGAAGTCAGAATACATGGCAAAAAAGGATTAGTGTTATTTTATGATACTTGTATGTGTACTTGATGCAAATGCCTTTTTTTACTATGGGTCATAGAAAAGAGTGTAATACTCCTAGGCCAAGAAGGCAAAGATATTTCATCTTATTTTCCAACTTTAATTTATTGGGGATGGCTGGTTAGGATACTACTGAAAACAATTTAAAATTATTGAGAGATGGTGTCTAGATTTAGAAAGTGCCTTCCTCGTTTAGCTTGTCTAACAAGGACTTTCAGCAGGACCACAGGGCCACATGGGAGATGTATGTGCCCTTCCCGTGGAAAGCAGTATGCCCATAATAAAAGTGACTGCCAGCAGGTGAATTGTGGTACCTGGTTATAACTGCATGGGCCAACAGGCAAGGGTTTCCCGTGTGTGACTAATCCCAGGAGATGGGAGATAAACATGTGTCTGTGTGTGTATATGTACATGTACACAAACACACATTGATTGATACACACAATGCTTTATTATGGTTTTTCCACTAACAATAACCATCATTATAATGAAAAGCACAAATAATTATTATTATTTGCTAATGAGAACATTTAAAACATTTTAACCCATTAGATGGCTTTGAGAGACCCTTTTTAGTCTAACCTGTTTTTCCTTTAGAAAGTAATAGATTCTGAAGATTTGCTTGGTTAATGCTTGTGCTCTGAGACAGGCATTTGTGATTTAAAAATTGCATATATAGGGCCTCCCTGGTGGTGCAAGGGGTTAAGATGCAACCTATGAAGCTATCCATAGCCGCGGCAGCACGAGTTCTATCCCTGGCCAGGGAGCAACCCACATAGCACAGCAGACCTCTCCTGACTCGCCTGCTGCTCCCCTCAGCAGTGTATTTCAGTCACTGTGCCTGGTCTGCTCCCCACTCTGTCTCTGGTGAATCCTCTCACCACCACCCCTGCACCTCTGGTCTGTACCCCAGTTTTTGTATACATAAATAAATAAATCTTTAAAAAAATAAAAACTCATATATAGGAAAGTTGCATCCCTAACATTGGGAATGTATAGGGTCTGGTTTTTCTCAATCCTATGATTGAAACTTTTATAGTTCCAAAGTGAATTATAAAAAAAATTTAAATCCTAACCATTAGCGAGATCCAATGTAAACATCCCCACGCAATGTAGAATGCAAGTAATTGGCCTCAAGTTCTTGTGTCCCTGCACACACTTGCTCATCTGCTCATTTACTCCACAGGTATTTATTGTATGTTTACTATAAGCTTTTTTTTTAAAAAAAATAAAAAGATTTATTTATTTATTAATACAAGAGCAGGGGTACAGGCCAGAGGTGTGATGGGCGGGGTGAGAGAATTCACCAGAGACAGAGTTGGGAACAGAATAGGAAGATTGACCAAAGTACACTGCTGAGGGGAGCAGCAGGCAAGTCAGGAGAGGTCTGCTGCGCCATGTGGGTTGCTCCCTGGCCAGGGATAGAACTCGTGCTGCAGCAACTACGGTGAGCTTCATAGGTTGCGTCTTAACCCCTTGTGCCACCAGGGAGGCCCTACTAAAAGCTTTGTGCTATACTTACAGAGATCTTTGCTGGGCATTTGAGATACAAGGGAAAGCAAAATAGACCTGACCCCTGTTCTCATAAAGTTTGAAGACTGCCTAGGGAGACAAGTAGCGATGAAGATGACTCTACAAGATGAATATGTGAGCGCTATGGAGGAAGGAACACGGATCTGAGAGCAGAGAACAGAGCACTGGCCTGGACCAGGATCTGCGCTTCAGTAAATGTTTTACTTCAGTTAGGAACCTCTGGGGAAAACATGGTCTTTGGTATTTGCCAGAGAGCATTAGAGGAACTTCCTATCACAGAGTGCTTGGAATATGAGACACTATGTGGAATTTGGGCTTCTGACCCCTCCCTGCCTGCCCACCCCTACTCTGCAATACATTCTCTGAAAACAGATATAATTAACTGCCCTTTGATCCCATTACTTTTTTGCTACGAGCAGCTCTCTGGCAATGGCAGAAATAAAACAGTAGTCCCTGACACTCAAGGCTCTTCCCTGAATCTTCCAGAATATTTTTGGAAGTAATATTATTAGCCTGAATGACCACTCTCACCCATTGTCCCCATCATATTCTAATCTTCGCAAGGTGTGTTTGTTTGCTTCGAATTTCTTTTGAGCACCTCTCATGCAATAACCAGTAATGTTTAAGCAGACTCTGGGCATGCAGTTTCCTCATGTGCTGCTCCCTCAAACTATGCAGGGCCATCTCGCACTAACAGACTCTCAGCCACCTTAGTTGATGGTATTGATGGAATTAAACATCTTTGTGGCCTATGTGCCATCCATTGAGCTGCAAATAGGTCGAGTATTTTATGTAATTGCAGGATTATATGAGACAAATCCTATTATTATTCCCACTTACAGATAGGAAACCCAGACTTAGAGAAGTTACGTGCCATAGTTACACAGCTAAGTGTACAACTGGGCTTTGAAATCAGGAGGCCTGATTTCAGAGTTCTTGCTCTTAGCCACTACACTTATATGGCCTTCCTAAACAGGTTTAAGTATGCATAAGGATATAAACCCCAAAGTCATTTCAGAGGAATGATTCCCTAGGCTGCACGAGGCTAAAACTGACCATCATAAGCAGCAGTTAAGGCAGTTCTTTAGTGACTTTTAGGGCTGAGATTCCTAATAGCTTCATATCGCAATTCTGCTTTAATCACTGGGTGATTTAAAGTGAAATTGCATGGTGTTTGCCTTCAGGGCTGTTTCCCTGAGTCTAGCTTCATGCGTGGTGTCTGCTCGGCAAGGTGGATGTATGTTTTTGTGATATCAATATACTCAGCAATTTCTGAGAATAAAACATTGCCCATTTGGCCCAACTTGCATTATTTTTTGTCTGTTATGTACATGTTTTGTTTCCTTAAATACCCTGTAAGCTTCTTGAGAACAATGACCTCAAATGACTCACAGATTTAGTGAATCATACTTATTGATGATGTTGGTGATAATGGCAGAAGCCACTGTTCTCTCTTCCTTCTGGCCTTTTCCACTGAAGAGCGTTGTTCACTGAGTACGTGACCCATTAACTCAGCCCAGTTCTGCAGTCTAGTGATGAATTTAGCACATTGAATCCTCTTTGTTTCTTTCCATCTTGTTTTCTCCTTACATTAACCTCTAAGAAACTCATTTGTACTGTTTATTCAGCTTCAGTATTGTGTGGGACTCTCTAGAACAGATTTAATAATACAATTTAAATTCCACTTTGGAATAACAAAGATGCTTTGCATTTTTTTTCTTTTTTGCCCATATACTTCAGGGTTTTCAGCAGATGTGTTAACTCTCAGCCAGGGCGATGTTAAAAATAAATGTCATTGCCTATTGATTATTTAAGCTTAAATTTAAAATCCTGGCATCCTCAACTTGGCAAAGCAAACGTAATCATGGCTGAAGTTGATGTCCTCATCTAGCACATCAAAGAAAGGGAGCATACAGAAACTGCAAATTTTTTTTGTCCCTGCAACCCAACTCCCATCATGCCCTGCGCTTGCTGAGTCAAATTAGCTGTTCAACCTGAGTCTTGTCAAAGCTTCATGGTCGAGTGTTTTATTTCAGGTTTCTGGACAGTGGAGAGGACTTCTCATCTTTCCTCTTTCCCTGGTTTGATTGTGTCTAAATTCTGGTTCCTCTGTAAGACTCCGGAAATTAAATCTTTCTCTTTTAGGTTAAAATGGGCTCCCGAAACTGATTAAAATTTTCCTGACTCTAAATCCTTTGCTCTGCTGAGGGACTACTTCTTCATATGGCAATGCGAGAAAAACCTTCCACTCAAATCCCCAAGTAATTCATTTTCTCCCTGGCGGTAATCTTGCTGCCTTTTGCAATTTATTGAATTCATCCTTTTGAGACTAGCTTGACTGTGGCCTAAACATCAGCTTTTCCTTTCTCTCTTCCTGATTTCACAGGCCTGAACTGAAACCTTTTAGATGGGTGTGGTTTCCTTGTTTTATGCGGCTGTTCCACAGTTTTGCCCTCAGTGGCTTCTTTTTCTCCTTGTACCATGGCAGGAATGACCTGTCACCGTGGCCAGTGCTTTATAGAGAGAAGGGTCAGAAGACAGCTGGCCGACTGGCATGTTGCGGGCTGGCTGCTCCTCTGATTGTCCTTATGTAATGTTTGCAATTACAGGCAGTCTTGTTAGGGTTGTCATAACAATAATGATTCTTGCCCTCTATTTGAACATTTATTATATGCCAGCCACAATGTTAAATACTTGAATAAACACCTCATTTAATTTTCGCAAACTCCTGTGAGGAAGCTACATCACCCCCATGTACTAACTCTGAAAGTTCAATGTTTAGTTGAGACTTACTTGACTGCTACTTTTCTTAAAGTAAATAAAATATACAGAAATCTCACTTGTGTGTTTTAACATTCTCTTGTTATGAGAAAAAACACTTGTTCTCCAGATGCCTCAAAGAGTGCTCTTGGGTGAAAATGGTGTTTCTCTAAGAAAACATGTTCTAACAGAAATTTCAATGTTTAGTTGAAAGAGTTACTTATATGATACTTTTCTCAAGAAAGTAAGTAAAATACACAGATATCTTACTTCTGTGGTTTAACATTCTCTTGGTAATAATGAAAATTCATGGGCCTCTCTGGTGGCTCAAGGGGTTAAATACAGCACTGTGAAGCTATCCACAGCCTCTGTAGCACGTGTTCGATCCCTAGTTGGCCAGGGAGCTACCCACATGGTACGGCAGACCTCTCCTGTCTTGCCTGCTGTTCCCCTCAGCAGTGTATTTCAGTCAGTCTGCCTGTGCTGTTCCCCACTCTGTCTCTGGTGAATTCTCTCACCCCTAGCACCTCTGGCCTGTACCTTAGTTCTTGTATGCATAAATAAATAAATAAATCTTTAAAAAATAATGAAAATTCATATATCTCTTACTATGAGTCAGGCATTTTTCTATACCCTTTATAGGTCCTAAGTCATTTAATTTTCACAACCACCTTGGGAGGTAGGAATTAGTATCATGCTCATTTTGCAAACCAGCTGAAGCATAGATTTGCCCAGGGTTATATGGCTATTTGGCCAGGCCAACATTTGATCCCACATATCCTGCATTTACAGTCTGTTCTCTCTCTTTCTCTTTATTTTTTTTTTTTTTTTGCGGTCTTCACTTTCTTATTTTATATATTTTACATCATTATTCATTTTGTACAATGTATGCTTTCTCCTCTCAGGCATAGTACTCATATAATTCCCACTACCAGTTCACCCGTGCACCATCACCACAGTCCCCTGTGTAGAATCTGTTCTCTTTTATTTATTTATTTAGTGTAGAAGAACTGGGGCGTAGGCCAGAGGTGTGGGGGGTGAGAGGATTCACCAGAGACAGAGTAGGGAACAGAACAGGCAGATTTATTGAAATACAATACTAAGGAGAGCAGCAGGCTAGACTGGAGAGGTCTGCAGAATCATAAGTGGCTTCGCTGAATCTTAACCCCTGCACCACCAGGGAGGATCCCTAGAGTCTGTTCTCTTAACACCACTTGTACCTGCCTCAGTTACATGTAATACTCTCTGTTATTTTATTTTTAAATGGTGTCCATGTGACACCATTACAAAATGATTTGACAACTCTAAACGGTACAGGCATAAAGACTGAAAACCACTGACTAGCCACTGTCTATTGTGAGTGGACACCTCAGGCTGCCTTACCTAAAACATTCCATGTGCACACCTCTCCCTTTTCTGATGCCATATCCACCCAGCTCCCAGTGCTTATGATTTGGCTTTCACAGAGGTCTGCCTGTTAGGAAAGAATGCATTGGCAATGTGGACTTTGAGAATGCTGTGCATTTGTAAACTCTCTGGTGTTATCTGTGAGGTTGGGTAATACAAATTAACCCCAAAGAAATGATCTGTGGGAAATGGAGTCGCAAGATCAGACTTTAGTGCCAATGAGATTGAGGGCCATGGCCTGGACCTTGAAAAATCTTTAAGGTTCATCCTACAATGTTTTTTGTAAGACAGCCTACAAGATTTCTTCCTGGGGTGGCGATTACTAAGGAGTAACTGTCAGAGCACCCATTAAACTCCCGTGGCATCATTTGTTTATAGTCAAAAACAGGTCTCTGCACCTTGTTCTTCAGCTAATGTATGTCCTCATTGACTCACATACCTTCCCACAGAAAAGAAATTGATGTTACTTTCCCGTCTCAGCTTTATTGCTCTCCATGAATAAATGCACCACATCACCTGCAAATAATTGATTGAAATGCGATGCCTTTCCGTCTCCTAAGATGGTGTTCATCGGGGCCATGTCTTTATGCATTATACATCTCTATGATTATGCATTAAATTTTTGAGAACTAGCAAGTGATACCTAGATTCTTCAAGCATGTTTGGTTATGCTAAATAATTGATCACATCTTTTATTTATAAAAATTTACTTGCTGAAAGTTCAAAAGTAGGCTATGCCAACTCATCTTCTCTATTGTATTTCAGCTTCCCAGCATGAAGTCCAAAAACTCACATACAGATCTCAGTCTTTGAAAGCTCTTAGGCAGGTAGCCATGAGAAATCTTGCCTTCCAGACAAGTGAGACTGGCCTGAAGCCAACAGACACCTGTACTGACCTCTTCTCATGGTCATGGGGATAAAGCTTTCCAACGCCTTAAGCGCCTGGGGAAATCTATTTCCAAGTTTATAGACTCAGTGGCTGCTGAGTCCTAAATGATGAGCAGCTGGAGCCTTTCTGGACCTGGATAAATGTAATCATGTGATAAGTTATAAACCCACCTAGTTTGTATTAGTGGGAGGATACTGTAAACCAAGAGAAATATGGGTAACTGGGGAAAAAACTGCTCCAAGAGAATTTTTTAATGTCTCTTGAAGAGTATTCTGGAGAAATGGTGAATAGACAAAATAAATGTAACTGTGTTCAACACACACAATTAGCGATGTAATGAAAATATTACCTTTCTCCCACGTTTTTCTTTATTAACTTTATTAATAAATTTTATTGACAGAGGAAGGTTAATGTGAAAACTGAGTAAGGTTTTCAACTCATTCTTAGGAGGCAGACAGTCCTCATGTCATTCTAAGTTGCGTTGTCTCAGTCACAAACTGGAACATCTAGCCCAAGTTGATAATCAAACCTTTGAACCTGACTTAATGTTGGCACAACTTCTCATTTCAATGTCAAGCCCGTCTCAAACAGGGGTCTCCCAAGGGAAGGGTTGGTGGGTAAGATGGCAGCCTCTTTGTGATCTCTGCCTTAAGCTTTTTTCTTTCTTGCAATTCTCAGTTTGCTGGCTAGTTCCCAAACCCTCCAGAATTGGGGGGCAGGTAAGGAGTTAGGGATAATGGAGTTAGAAAGATGTCTGGGCAGTGTTTGATGTGGACTCTTCTTTGCTGGGCTTTGTGGTGGGGTCTCCAGAACCTCATTGTTAAGCATCTTCCTCTTACGATTCTCTGGACACAGTAAAGTTTCTTTATTCCAGGAGATCCCATAGGATTTCTTTCTAAGCCCCTTGCAATCTAGTGTCCACCTCCAACTTCTTGCCACTGGGGTCTCTCTCCTCCTCTAGGTGGTTTTATGAGACCCTATACCAGCTCTCTCTTCTGAGTTATCACATTTGGCCCATAGAACACTCTTTACCCAAGAAACCTCACAAGAGCAGACCAGTCACCAAATGCCCCTTCATCCTAACATCACAGCCCATTTTAGGGTGAGAGTCATGAATCTGGAAGCTGCATATATGCTGTCCCCCAGATTTTTCCAAAACCCTCAAAGTGCTTCATTTAAGTCCATGTCAACTCTCTTCTCTTTCCTTGGATGACAAGGTGAACACTCATAGCACATTAACAGCTATTTCCCCCAAAATCTCTTTACCTCCTCCTTCAACTCCTCTTCAGATCCTTGATCTGTATGAGACATCTAAGAAAGATGGAGCCAGGTCTTGATAATTTTCCCTTGTGGATTCTGTAGAAGGGATTTAGTTTCACATTCATGGTAAGTATCTGATATCTATCATACTGGTTCCCCAGTCAAAATGGAGTCAGAAAGAATTCTGCTACCTTATTATGTAAACAATAGAGAGAAAAATAAAACTGTCCATTTCAGTTACCTGTTGCTGCCTAGCATCCTGAAACTGAGTGACTTAAGACAAGATTGCTATATCATGTCTCATGCTCTGTGGCTTCACATGGGCCCCCTGCAGCTGCATTCAGCTGGAGGCTCGGCCTCACTCATGGCTGATAGTGGCACTGACTCTTGGCTGGTGCTTCCATTCTTTTTCTTAGGGCTTCTCATTCTCTGTTAGGCTACACCAACTACTTTTCATGGTGACGCATGCAGCATTTCAAAGACCAAGGCAGAAGTTATAAGTCCTCTTGAGTTCTAGGCCTGAGAATCACACATCATCACTTTACTCCAATCTGTTGGCCAAAGTGAAAACGAAATACCAGCCTAGATTTGTTAGCAGGTGAATTGAGGGGCACCCAGGATGCTCAAACCCCGTATACTCTAAATAGGTTCTGCCACCATCTGCAGCACAAAGACAAAACATTCTCTCAGTGAAAAGAACTTGAATAGAATTAGTGTGCATAGCATAGAGAGAGAAGAAAGAAAGGATAATAGTTTCCTAATGAAACACCTGAAGTTACCCATCCCCTCATGGGTAAATGCCCACCCAAACAGGTTTGGCTCAAAGCAGGACCACTGAGGCCCAAAAGCCTGCCACGAGTCTAAGGCACCATCTGGTGGGGAACCATAGGAAAAGGGTAGAAGGGCCAGGGAAGTCTGGAAGGAAAGGAGCAAAATCAAAGTATAAGTCAAGATAAAGGCGGCCATTGTCAGCCTCCCCATGGGTCTCTCATCCAAGTCTTTTCCGAATGTTTCCTTCTATGTCCCCCAAGTCCCTGGTGTAAGTCCAAGGCTGAGAAGCAAGTGTGGCTTCTTCACACATCTCTCTGCTCCATGTGCCTCCTCTAAGTCTTCTTTCCCAGGTCCTTTTTGGCTTCCCCTCACAGCTCAGTTCCACCCTTCATTAGGTGGGGCAGGTAACACAGAACCTCCCATTTTTTGTTATAGATTCCAGAGGTGGGAACAGAGGCTCCGCCTGCAGCACTTAGAGTCTGTGGCTCTGCCCAGTCTACTGCAAAGAATTCGGTTTCCACCAGCTCTGATTCTAGACTTCTGAGCAGAGCTGGAGTGAAAGACTAGGGAAAGAATTAAAATCAGTCAGTGTTGTTTTGATTGGATTACATTTGGAGGCATTTAGAAAGGGAAGAGAAAAGAAAGAGGTGAGAGGAGAGTAGAGGCAATCAGAGTCAACTGTGGTTGACTTTGGAAAACTATTCCAAGGGCCTGAACCACTGGAAACTGGAAGCCCTTGATTTAGAGAACAGGCCAAGCTGGTTCTCCCATTCATGCAGGCATGAGAGGGCCAGATACCTCTGAATGGGGAGAATGAGATCTCCTGGAGCTTATTGGGAAAAGGAACTTCACCCTAGATTGGATTTCTGCTGGGGCTTGGAGTAAGTGGACACTGTGGGATGTTACTCTGATACTGGCTCCTTAATGCCCAGACCAGCTCTGATGGCCTCTTCTTTCACTGCCCTCCTGCTCCTGCCCCACCCCACCCTACCCCCCAAAATAGCCCACTCCCATCCTTTCTCTCTTCTTTGGGCTTATAGGGAAGGTGAGTGACAACAAGGTGAGATGCTGGCAGAACACCCCCATCTTCAGGTGTGAGGTTTCAGGAAGAAGTAGGGGACAATAAGGGAGCAGGAGATTATTAGCTCCATTTCTTTGCTGAGGGCTTCAGATTCAGGATTTAGGATTTTTCATTTTCATTTTTTAAGCCATTTCTAAAGCCTTTAGAAATGAGTTAAAAATATTTTTTTAAATGTGTGATGCCTTATGTGTTTTTCTAGAGTCTAAGTAGAAAGGATCCGTGTTCTCCATCAGATGCCCCAGGGGAGGAAGGGAGAGGAGGCTGTAACCTTCAAAATGGCAGGTCACGTTGCTGAGAAAGAAGTACCTGGGGTTTGTTTTAAGCCCCAAAGGTGAGCCGATTGAAGCTGACAGGCACACTTGGGGGAAGATTGGAAGCTCTTCTTGCCTTACATTTTAAACACACAAAATCTATAGAAGAATTTATTTTTCACTTTCAGAGAATAAATATACGCTTTGCTTTGAGAGAATATTCCATACTTAAATTTAAAATTGTAGGTTTTCATTGTCGGTGAGGCTAAGCACAAGCCATTCCAGCTGCCCCCGACCCCCACCTGTCACTCCCTCCAAAAGTATTCTGTAAGCCTTTGTCCTCTTTCAGAGAGCTGCCCATCTAAATCCTAGGCATATTTCTTTCAGCAACACCTGGTATTGTACACTTTTGAGCAGAGTTGGAGTTTGGACCCTGCTTGACTCTCTCCTCCCTGGCTGCCCTTTCCACATCCCCAGGTGGGGCCGCCCTACAGCAGGACCAGCAGGGGGCGCGCGGAGCCGGTGACAGAAATGTCACAGCAAAGAGGCTGCCAGTAGGGGGCGCTGCATCTACACCTCTGGGCACAGTGAGATGACACCACCAGCTTCATCAATTGTTAGAAATTTAAAGCTGGAGGGGATGTTAGAAACCATATAATTTGCTGGTTTCCTTGTGCCGGTGAGGAACCCGTGGTCCAGAAAGGTGAGTTAGTGGTGGAATTGGGGCTAACATACAAGCTTCTTGAATTGCAGGCTGGGTCCCCATCTTTCCACCCTCCACCTCCACAACCTCACATGGCTTGCACCAACACCCTGACACCCTTCCACACCCCCCCCCCCAACTCTGTGATCTCTAATATCTTACGGCTGTGGAGAGGAAAATTGCTTGCTTGTTTGTTTGGAAAGAACAAAAGATAGTAAGACGTTTACTGCACTTTGCTTGGGAAATCATTTCGGGGCTTTTTGTTTTCAGTCACCCAGGAACTTAACTAGTAGGGAGGATATTAAACCCTGTGTGTGCTTTTTAAAGTTATTATAATTAAAAACCATACATTTGCGGGAAACATTATGATGCGTTACAAATCATCAAGTCATTTTCCCACACTTTGAGGGCCAGCTATGTTATAATGTGACCCCTCAGTTCTCTTATTACTTGGGTGTTCTTGGCCAAGTATCTAAACTTCGCTTTGCCTGATGTGTAAGATGGGGTAATAGTGTTGGTGAAGATGAAGTGATTATATGACATGAAAGCGCTGAACTTGGGTCATGACGTAGTCCAAGTGCTTAGCAAGTGCCAGCAACTCAACAGCAAGAGCAGCTCTTTGGCATGGAGAACCTGGAACTTCAACGTAGTGGTGTTGACTGCCCTGGAAAATGCCCTTTCTCCTCACCAATCGGACATGTTGGTCTTTGGAATAGCTTCTCTACCACCTACCGGCAACCTCTCTAGAGACCCAAGATGTAGCCAGGAGTTAGCTGGGGTGGGAAAGTAGGGATGGGTGGATGGGGGGTGACTATAAAGTCTAAACTTGTGAGTAAGAAAAAACTGAGCCAGGGAGGAAATATACTGGGATACACTCTCCCACCTGGGGAAATCCTTCCTACAGGGGCAAAAAACCCAAAACACCAAGAGATGGACAGTAACTTTAAGATGGACTTTTTTTTTTTTTTTGCCATTTTTTTAAAAAGTGAGCTTTACACCACTCTGTAAGTGTTAGGTACACAGATTCTCACCACAACAAAAGTATATACCACAGCAAGCCTAGTTTCCACCCACTGCCGTCCAGCTGACCTCCTCACTTGTGAATCCACCCCCCAACCCCTCTGGTAATCACCATTCTATTGCCAGGGTCTAAGGGTTAGTTTTTGTTTTGTTTGTTCATTTGCTTTGTTTCTTTATATTCCACACATATGTGATATTTTTTCTTTTTTTACTATTTGGGGTAATGCTTGCAAAAGATAATCTTAGTTCTAAATAGTGGATATTCTCTGAGCTAATTAGATTGACCTATTCCACTTCTGTAACATGCTTCAAATACTTAAGTTTTGTATTTCTTTACAGTTTTGAGATATAATGACTTATAACCTTGTATTAGTTTTGGGTGGACGCCATAAAATTTGATATGTGAATATATTGTGAAATGGTCACTACCCTAAGTCTAGTTAATGTCCATTACACACAATTATCATTTTTTTCTTGTTGTGAGAACTTTTAAGGTCTACTCTCTTAGCAACTTTCAGACCCAGCATACAATATTGTTAACTGTAGCTAACTGAACACTCAAGTATTTTAGTTTTGTTTCAATTTATCTAATTTAATTTTGTCTTTCCCCTGAAGTTGGTCCCCCCCACCCACCCTACTCTCCTACCCCATTTGCCCATTGATAACATCTTGGCTTGGATTCCTTCTCTTACCAGAGTCTGGTTACAACGCGTCTTGAGACCTCAGTGTGCATGTATGGTCTTACCAGAATGACTTAATGTAAATCAGACATGACCAAGGAGGCAATCATGAAAATAGTGCCCCTGATTTTTTCCCCAGGAGCACACGGTAGCATTGAATAATTGCTGGGTATATTTGACAAATGAGGAATACAGCTCATTAGGGAGCTGGGGAACTTGAAAACCAGGCTGCCTTCAGGAAAATTTATGAGGGGATTACCGTGTGCAGTCACCAGTAAATAGGGCACTGGGAACCTGGGGTGAATTGATGATCCACCTGAGTGAGACCTCTGTTGGCGTTGGCTGAGCAAAACTTCTTTAAGTCGAAGTGACTTAGGGGGAAAATTCTGTGATAAATGGAATGGATGAAAAAAATTAGCATCCAGAATCTCTAGGGGATGGAATCAGATCCACAAGGGCAATATTATTTCTACTGAATCTGTGGCCAAAAAAAATCTGACCATGTTGTTCATACAAGAGGCAATACAAATAGAAAACAAACCCTTGGAAACAGAGGCACCCTCCCTAGTAATTATCGAAACTTAAAGTACAAAATCACACAATGGTGGTAATAATAAATTATAATTACAAAATAAAAATTTGGCAAGGTTTTTGAGAAAATTTTGTTCACATACTGATGTAAATTAGAACAATATTTCTGGAAAGCACCAATGTAGAGTATGATGAACCATGAAGGTCACATCCTTTGGGCTGGTAAACATATGCTTGAGACCATATCCTGGAGAAATACCCTAAAAGAAGAAAAATAGAGGGGAATGCTGAAAAAAGAAGGAAAAAAACTCTGAAAATTATTAAATAAAAACAATGGTAGAAAATGAAATATACTACTACTATTAGGTATAATGAATTTGTGTATTATGAAAACAGACAGAAAAGTTCATATAAAATAATGCTAAGTGAAAAATAATCCAACTTAAATTTTGTGAATATTGACTATAGCTTTATAGCAAAAGAAGGAAAAATCCCAAGTCACTATAAAGCTAAGAACAGATTCTTCCATTTTGACACATGGCAGGGTAAGAAGTAAATTTGATTTTTCTGTTGTTTGGAAGTTTGTGTTTATTTCCCATTACAACATTGGTTAAAAACACAATTTAATTAATAAATTTTAATAATGAATGTTCAATAGCTTTATTTAAGATTGTATTTATTTATTTTTGCGTAGAAGAGCTGAAGTATTGGCCAGAGGTACGGGGGGTGAGAAGAATCACCAGATACAGAGTGGGGAGCAGAACAGCCAATTCACTGAAATACACTGCTGAGGGGAGCAGCAGGTGAGACAAGAGAGGTCTGCTGTACCTTGTAAGTTAGCTCCCTGGCTGGGGACCGAACTCAGGCCGTAGCAGTGATAGTGCTGAGACTTAAACCCCTATACCACCAGGGAGGCCCATGTTCAGTAGCTTTATATAGAAAAAGTACAAAACCTTACTGAGAAATGATAAAACTGACTTAAATGAATAACAGGAACATATTCTTGTAAAAACCTAGATTAGTACAGAGCTGTCAATTATCCCCTAATCAATTTGTAGACTGTATACTTTTTCAAAATCCTCTAAAAATCTTCACTGGAGTTTTTATAAAAGTAAAATTTTAAAGGCTATCCTATCTATTATAACTTACTAAGACAGAATAGAGAAAAACCCTTGCACCTTTGTAGACTGGTTTCAGCAGCAGCACAGGTCTTAACCATGAGCCGGCGTGGCACACAAATGGCTTCTCAGGCCACACAAATGGCTTCTCAGGCCGCACAAGTGCCCTGCAGATTAGGCAGAGAGAATGCATGTGATTACCGAGAACCTCAAGTGGCTTTAGGAGAAATTGCATCAGTTAGCTTTCTGGTGGGCTCATCAGATGCCAGAATTTCACCTGCTGGTGCTTGGATTGATTTAGTTTGGAGTGGGAGGCTAGTCTGGGAGCGAGGAGGAGGCTTGAGGTGTTGGCTGCTTTCTCCACTTGTAAGAATGTTCCCCTTCGTGAAGCCATGTCACATTTCACAGTCTTAGGCCTCCTTCTCCTGCTGTCAGATCCTTCTTGTCCCACCATCATGAAATCCTCTGATGGCTATTTTTGCCCTTACCCACCTCTAACAACATCAGTATTTCTAATAAGACACAGCCACACATTTCTTAGAAGTAGCTTGGTGTTCTTAAGGGTTTAGCCACAGACTGCATTCCATCTCACAGTGGTTGTTTTTTTATTTGTCCTGGCCCCTGCACAGGCAGGCACTAACGTGCATAGTTTCCACTTGAATTTGCATCTTTGCAGCAACAAAGATTCCTGAGTCTTTGTACTTTGACACAGAAATCTGCACACATCAGCTATTTCTCAAAGTGAGAGGTGGCGTGCCTGGGTCAACATACCATCTGCTTTAACGGGGATCTTAAATATGGGCCCGAGATCCAGGATGGAGACATGCACACGTCTCTTAGGTGTGCAAGGAATGCTGTGTTAGCATATGTTTCCCAAGCGGAGGAGAAAGTGGGCAGCGACCTTCATGAGTTTTCACCTGAGAAGTTGGTACAGAATTCTTAGGCTGGTGTCTGCAAATTCTTTTCTCCATGTCAGCTCTTCCCATATTGTTCTTATTTTTTTCCCTTCACAAATTAGAGGCCTTCAAGATAATAAGGAAACACTGAGCATGTGCCACGCACCAGCCTCTGTGACATACATTAACCTGTTTCCCCACCTTGTGGGGTACATGGTTACAGTTCTTACCCCTATTTTATAGCTGAGGAGACTGGCAAGAAAGCCTCCATTATCTGTCCAAGTTGATTACATGGTAGAATCGAGCTCTAAACCCAAGTAGTTGGCCCAAAGAGCAGTCTCTTGGCCACTGGGCTATACTGTTTCATGACAGTCAACTGGACCTACTGACCCATGCTCTGGGGTGAGGAGACCAAAGCCAGGCTGAGATGTGGGGGAAAGTAGTATGTGTGTGTGTGTGTGGGGGGGGGTATTGTGGAACCAGACCTGTTTTGTCATTTGCTTTGTGATTACACTAAGTTGCTTAGCCTCTCTGTTTCTCAGTTTCCTCATTTGTAAAACTGTGGAAATAATAGTACTTAACTCTGCAGAAGGTTGTGGTGATGGTTTAATGCGTTAATAAAGTTTTTAAAACAGTGATTGGTGCATAGTTACTATGCTTAATAAACGTTAGCCATTATCAACACTGTCATTATTCATTTTGATTTCGGGAACTACGGCTCTACCTCCTCCTGGACTGGTGATGAAGATGGCGTTGCTGACAAGTTAACCCTGTGACCGAAGCCTGCAGTAGGAACCACCAAGGAAGAGAACCTCCCCCCACTTTCTGCAGTCTGAGTTCCATTTCTTTCCCTAGCTCTGTCTCTGGAGTATTTCCCTGCCTTCTTACAGTGCGGGGACCTAAGAACTGGGCCCCAGCTTTCAAGGTAATCCATGTCCATTGGAAAATGTGGCCTCAGAACCTAGCAAGGGGCCTTGCAAACTGAGGAGTAGTGAGGCTTTAACCCGAGGAAGACTAGAGCTGCTAGAAGACCAGGATGCAGAAGTCGAACAGGCCCAGATGCCCACCTGCATGGGTATCCCTGTGAATAGAAACAGCAGATGACTCTGAAACCAAAAGAAGATTCTTTTTAAGAAGAAAATGTTCTTGTACTATTAGTAAATTATCCTTTCTTTCATAATGCTAATTTTTTCCCACAGCCTGCAAACTGTTTTCATATAGATGTGAATGGTAGCATCTCTCACTTTTAAAGTCAAAATGAGGGCAGGGTTGGGGTCAGGAGACATTGGAGTTTTGATGGTGGTAACATACATCTGAAAAGATGAGAACCTATACCCCCAAGTTATGTACAGTGTCGAAAATGAATATTACCTCAATAAAAAAATGTTAAACAAGGATATGAATTGTGAAAAAAAGGAACAGAAAATGTCCTTTGAACAAAGATGGAGGTGATGAAGGAAAATGAGAACAGGGAGAGGTACCCTAGTTACTACATTAGTGTTGAAATTGTGGGGTTTTGCGTTTGAGAGAAGCAAAAGTTAGAGGCACCTTGGTGTGATCCAGGCATGTGATGACTTGGTTTTTCCAGAGTTTATACTGTATATGTGAGAAAAAGTGGGAACTACATTCCTTTTACTCCCTCTTTGGGCTGCTTACGTTTGTGTGGCTGCCAGTTTCAGAGATATGAATGTTCTTCAGCACACTCTGTCTTCGTGGGTGGCATGTGATAGGGTTCCCTATCCTGGGCTCCAAACCCTAGACCCACCTCAGAGACATGGGCTGCCTCCTAGGACCTGGAAGGGTTCTGTGTGGGATACAGATAATCCTTGAAAATAAGGGTACCCCTTTCGGTTGTAACACCAGACCTGGTGTGAAACTCTTCAGCCCTGGGCCTGGCTGCGGTCTACATTCTTAGCTGCTGCAACTGTGATAGTGGCTGCTTCAGGGGTCTCCCAGACCCAAGCCCTGTCCTGGAGTGACTCACAGAAGTCTTATTGTCACCCTAGGGCTGTGTCAGGAAGAAGGAGGGAGCTGGTGCTTTCTGCAGGTGGCCTGCTCTGTGCTCAGGCCCTGCAGGTCTTCAACTGTCCTAGCCAGGCTGAACCTGTGCCAGCCCTGGGCCAGCAGCTGCCTACAGCACCCTGGGTTCCTGACAAAGGCAAAATATTTGCTGCCTCCAGCTATAACCAGCTGGCCACTGGGAGGTGTCACCAGGGAGAATTCTGCTATCTCCTCCGCACCAGCTTTCTGCTCTTGGGAATGGCAGACTCCGCTGATCCTCTGAACACTGGTCAGAATTGAAAATGGAAGTGAGAGCAAAAGAATTGAAAAGCCCTCCTCTCTATCAGGAGTGGGGGTGGGTGGTACCCAGTCTGGTAGTTGAGGGGTCTGAGGGCTTCATGTGCACCCCACACAGGAAGGTTAGACTAAGCTTGAGTCAAACCCTGTCAGCTCTTGACTAGAAAAGCTTTAAGAAGCGGTTTTTCAGGAGAAGACTCTATATTGAAGAAGATGATGGTATATTTAAAATGCTTTCTCTTAAACACATCCTTTCACCCCTTCCATTAATTCCCAGAATGTTTTCTATTCCATTGACAAATGCTGCTTTTCTCAGGCCTAAGGGAGGCAGGGCTGTGTCCTGCGTTCTTGGAGATGGGAAGCATTGCTCCTCTCGGGAGTTTATAGTTGAGCTTATCAGGCAAAGTATAAAAAGAAAGGGTAACTGACTAGGACTCTTTCTTCATCATCCTAAGCCAAGGCTCAGCAGCCATGTCTTCTCTGCTTTCACCTTACCCTTCGATCCTGGTTGCATCCTTCTGTCTTCTGAACAACAACCCACCCGTCTTCACAGACCTGGCAATTTATCACAGACCTTTGGGATGGGTACCTTTTGGTGGCTTGGAGTCTTTAATTTTGATCTTGAAGTTTCAGCTTTTGGAGGGTCCAAGTTGTTTTTCTCACTTACAAGTGGTTTGGTGGGTTTGCATGAAGAATCGTGGCTACCTGGGCCACACAGAACTTCTGGTGCCTCCAAACACTTTATGCCTTTCTTGCTCCTCTCTACCTAGGAAATTCCTGCTCCTTTAAAATAAACAAGGCCAGAGGCCACCTCCTCTTTGCAGCCCTCCTGGCTCCTACAGAGAGATGCTCCTACACACAGTCACCACTGCCCACAGCTCTTTATCTCCCTTTTTCTTTATGTCTTAATTCTGGACCCCTGAGGTGTTATCATCAGAGAGGTTCCACTCTGATGATGTGTTTCTTCTAGGGCTGGTGCACAGTTAAGTCCCCAGACTGTGTTATGCCGTGGAGCGACTGGCTTTCCTTTGATTTAAAAGACTGCTTCTTAGACATGCAAGCCTTGGTTTGAGATGCAACCTTTGCAAATGATCTTCCTGGACTGCCAGCCAGGAAGTCTTCACTGTGGGTGTGGACTACAGGCCGGGATGTTGTAGCTTCTGCTCTCCTGCTGCTTAGAGAAATGTCTAAACCTAGAAATGCTCACTGTAAATAGGAATGATAAGCAGTGCTTCCCAGCCTTGCTGCACTTTGTGATCTCCGGGAGAGCTTTAGAAATCCCAACAGATGGGCCCCATCCCCATAGGCGCTGATGTAGCTGGTCTGAGGTGCTGCCTGGGCTCCAGAGTGAGCTCCCACAGTGATTATAATGTGCTACCCAGCCGAGGATCATGGTCTGATGACTGTCTTAGGAAGGAGGAGGCCCTTAATTGGTAATATCAAAGATCATGCAATTCCAGGGGAGAGTTGTGACAACTAAAATATGCTCATTAAAGGAAAAAATTACAAGACAGGTAGACAAAAATAAGACTGCACAAGTATATCAGGGTGATAATTATTAATGGTCTTAAGCTTCTGGACAAGCTTAAGACAAGAAGAGACAAACAAGAGACAACAGAGTCCTGCTCAATAAGAAACTTAAAGCCAAGGAAGAGCCACTTAGAAAAGATGGATTTTCCTATACCCTGAGAAATGCCACAAGGATTTACTTGTGAAATCAGAACAGCATTGACTGTCAGAGTGGGGAGGAGTGTGTTTAAGGATCTGACAAGAAAGATCTGTAATTCTCAAATGAACTAAAAGGAAACCAAAACCTAGAGCAGCCCCTGTCTGCAAGGGGTTAAGACGCAGCACTATGAAGCTATCCGCAGCCACTACAGCATGAGTTTGATCCCCGTCCAGGGAACTGACCCAGATATGGGGCAGCAGACCTCTCCTATCTAGCCCACTGCTCCCCTCAACAGTGTATTTCAGTGTATCTTCCTGTTCTGTTCCCCACTCTGTCTCTGGTGAATCCTCTTACCCTCTGCATCTCTGGCATGCGCCACAGCTCTTATATGCATAAATAAATAAAACTTAAAAAAAATAAGTCTAAGAGTTACAGCAATCAAAAAAGATAAGCACATGCAATTTGCAGCAACATGGATGCAGCTGGAAGGGATCATGCTCAGCGAAATAAGCCAGAAAGAAAAAGAAAAATACCGGATGGTCTCACTCATAGCAGGAATCTAGAAAACTTAAATAAGGGACCAGGAAAATGAATAACTATAAGAAAGTGAAAATCAAAATCAACAAAAAACTATGAACCAGAGACACACTATGGGGGTGGGGGGAAGGAGGATGGGGGTCAAAATAAGGGGGTTGCAATTGTATGGGGAATATAAAAAAATGTAGGAGTTAAAAAAAAAAGTAGAGCAGCCCCTGTCTTGGGGAGATGAAAGGAAGATCATTCACAGCGGTTGGGGTGCACAGGTGGGCCATAATCCCTGATTTGGGGAGACTATATAACCCAGGGATAGGGCAAAACGAATGCCTCTCTGAGCATTTGGAATATGTATTTAAAGGCCTGAAGAATCCTCTCATGAGAATTCTGCATCATCATCACCTATAAAGTTCCTGCAGAATTGTTACTCCTCCTCTTTGTCAGCACCAACGGTGGCCTTTGCAGCCCCCTAACTTTCTTCATTCTGTTCTTGTGTTTCTTTTGCTGTTTTCTTGAAGCCTCTTCTCATGCAGGTATGTCTTCAAAGTCTGTGTTATTGTTCTTTGCATCATCCCAGGAATCGTAAATCATGCTAAAGCCAATTTTCTTGCCACCTCTAAAATGGATTCTGAATCCAAATACAAAGATGACATCAGAAGCGGTCTCGTACATTTTAGCTAGTTTTTCCTGAATTTCTGTCTTAGGTGGTGTTGCCCCCCCAGGGCAAAGGGCGTCAGTGACCATTTGTTTCCACTGAATAGGTCTCCTGGTCATGAACTTTCTGGTTCAGATAGCTGCTCTGTGTTCATGATGGCAATGGATCTTCAGGCAGCCAGGGAAGAGCATTGGGAATATATTCAACTCCATGGCTGGCAGACCAGGATGCCCAACTGCAAGGTCACAACTCTCATGGTGCACTATGTTGGATTGAGTCCCCTCAGGGAATATTCCAGAGACATTACAGGATGTACCCTCTGCAATCTTGTCCACTGCATATGATCTCACACCCAAACCCCCATGTCCTAGAGTCAAGTTTGGGATTTCACTTGACTCCGAGAGTGAAGTTCAGATCTGATATACTTGTCCAGTGGGGAAATCTCTCCTCACTTAGATGTAATTCCAAATTTCATTCTGTGATGATTGTATAGAAGAATGGACCCCTACCTCATAGAGATAGGAGAGCCCCCACTCTGTAGGACGAAGAGGCACCAATGATGGGTGCCCTTCCAAACTTTGACCCTACAGCTTCTGGATAAAGGAACAGGGTGAGGTTATGCATGTGCCAGAAGCACAGTTTTCATCAGCCCAGGATGCTTCAGACTGTAGATTATAACCTCTTTGTGGGGAAGAAACACTTCGGTTTGCAACGTAACTGTCATTTAAAAAGTAATAAACAGAAAATAGCAGTGCATGGTGTATAGTAAAGATTAAGGATGAAAATTTTATTTCATCCTTTCGTGTGTTCTAGGTTGCAGTGTGTAATATATTTCACTGTAAATCCCTATTTAAAAAACAGCACAGCTGTTTCCTTAACAAACAGAATAAAAATAACCAGTCTTTCAATCTCAGGGTCCAGGCAATTCGAATTTACTCAGTTGGGAAAGTTCTATTAGTCTTGCTGCAGCAATTCAAGGTTATTTTTCAGTAACAAACATGCTGGTAGCAGAAGGAAGTCGTGTGTGCCTCTTCAGGACCTTTGAGAAGGATACTGTCTCTACTTCACTGCTCCAGGGCCTCCAGAGCCTCAGAGGCCGTCAGCAGGGACCCTCCAGGTGCCTTCTTTTGGGACCCTCCAAGTGCCACTCACCTTGTCACGTGCATTGCTGCTCCCTTAGATTTGAGCCAAGATCATGTGTTTCTTTCTAGGACTTCATTTTCAGAAGGTATCAGGTCTTTGAATTTTCATGGATGAACTAAAACTATCACAATAACAAATGGAATAAAAATACACCCATGCCATCCAAACCGGTCATTTTTATTTGTTTGGTGAGACAAAAAGATACTGTGAGTAGCTGATGGAGAAAGGAAAATGAAACTTGGGTATGGATTTTATCCTCTGAAAGTTCAAGTTGACTGTCAGGAATAATGGCTCTTGGGGTACTCAGATGTCCCTGTTTGGTCGTCACTGCTGCAGACAGGACAGCCGATGAAGTTCTCTGCCATTAATGAAGACTTGGAGTCTAAATGAATTTGCAATGGGTGGAGTCTGGGGAGAGTGCCACTGAGAGCAGCTCTGCCTTTCACTCTCCCAGCCCAAGCTTTTATTATAGATATGAACAAGGAACAAGAAAATAGCACACAATTGTGTTTTTGCTTATACAGATGAATAAGTTAGTGCTGAAAACAAGTTTTCCTGGTTAGTAGGGAACGTGTGCAGAAGCCAGCACATCCTCAGAGAACAGGAGTCAATTCTGGGAAGAAGTTCTGTTTGCAGAACTTCTATCATCCTGGAACTCCCTATGCAGAGTAAACAGGTATTCTCCAAAAACTCCAGCTCCCTTTAGGGCAGCAGGCTCCCAACATTGGGATTTGAATGGAATTCAAATTCAGGCTTTTATTGTAAGCATTGAAGCCTTTGCCCTTGACCCGTTTCAGCTTTGAGGACAGTCTGACATCATCTGCAGTGCATGTGAGATGGCAAGATTTATGTATTTCTAACATTCAGGGAAGATTTTTTTTTTTAAGCAATAATATATGCCAAGGCCGTAATGGAGAGATTATAGGAGAACTTTGGCCCCCTTATTGTGGAGCTGTGTTTTTCTTTTTTCTTTTTTTTTTTGTCATATGAAGTCTTCAAGAAACCCCTCTTGAATTATAACTGACTATTCTAAATTTGAGTGTAAATCTGAAATGTAAGCAAAATATATCTTTTTTTTTTGGCAAAGAAATTCCCTCTTAGTTGTCTTTATTATGTTCCTTAGGAAATATTGCCATGCACATTTTCTTCCAGGGCCAGGGCAACCTCATGTCAGCCTGGTGAATAGCCCTGGGGCCTGGACATTTAAGTTCTTCTCTTCCTATTGTCACTGCTGCTCCCACAACTCACGGTCACAATCATAACAGAAGGAATTTATCATCCCCAGGCCAGGCATGTAACAGCCCTCATCTTTAATCCTAAAGACAATCTTTCCAGATTTATTTTGTTCTCCCCATTTTACAGATGAGAAAACTGAGACTCAAAAAGGATCAGAGAAGAGCTAAACATAGCCACAGGTATATCTTTTTATATTATTTCTTTTTATCTGATTTTGTATTTCCCACTTATTTAGGACATACTAATTTGTGAGCAGGAAAGGGAAATTTGCATATATTTTACTTTAATCACTTAAAGTATTGTAAAGCTAGCACAGATAAGGTTTAACCCATGTTTTCTGTGCTGGCCTGCTGCATTCGGATTCTGAAGTTTCACTGGTTGGTGTGTTAACATGTGATGCGAAAGAAGAAAGGTGAAATTTAGTATCTGTGTATTAACTCTTAGTGACATTTGTTTTCCCCCAAACTTTTAACATGAACTTTCAAATGCAGGGAATTGTAAAGAATGATATACTGAACACCTGCATATCTACTGCTAGATTCAATAGTTATTAACATTTCACTGTATTTGTTTTATCTGTAATTTTCTTCTCAGTCATTTAAAAGCATGTTGCAGATGTTATGGCCCTTTATTCCTTAATGATTCTACATGCATCCCCTAAAAATAAAGACATTATCACAACTGAATAATCTAATATCCAGTTTATATTCAAATTTCTCCATTTGTTCTCAAAATATTTTTTATATTTGATTTGTTTTGGAACCAAGATTTAATTCAGCTGATTGCCTTGCAGGTGGTTGTTATTTGTTCTTTCTTTAGAACAGACCCTTGCCTTGACATTGACTTTTTGACTGAGCAATCCAGCTTTTTCTAGAATGGTTCACATTTTGGATTGTCTGATTTTTTCCTTTTTTCTTTGATTTTTCTGTAATCTGGGAGCTAGTTCTAAAGGTGTATTTATTTTTAATGAAATTATTTTTTGAGGTAATGTTAATTTACAACTCTATATGTTTAGGGGTGTAGTTTTATTCATTTTCAGGTGTATGTTATCACACCACCCCTACCACCAAAGCACCAGTAATCACCATAGTACGTCTGGCCCCCTCCCCTTTGATCCCTACTCTCAATTTTGCATTCAGATTTCAAGGCCTTGTTTTGACTGGTTTTGTTCTTTTACTCCACATATAAAATTTGTCTTTCTTCTATTCACTTATTTTGCTTTGCATAATCCCCTCCAGTTCCATCTATGTTGTCACAAAAGGCAAGATTTCATTTTTTTATATGGCTGAGTAATACTCCATTGAGTATGTTTACATTTTGTGTATCCACTTATCTGTCTTTGGGCACTTAGGTTGTTTCCATAGTGTTACTATTGTAATGAATGCTGCCGTGAACATAGGAGTGCATACTTCCCTCAAATAAGTATTTCTGCAGTCTTCTGATAAAAACCTGTAAGTGGGATTGCTAGATCATTTGGTAATCTATTTTTATTTTTTAAAAATAGATATAAAATAAAATAAAAATAAAAATATTTATTTATGTGTACAAGAGCTGGGGTGCAGGCCAGTGATGCAGGGGGTGAGAGGATTCACCAGAGACACAGAGTGGGGGGCAGAATAGGCAGATGTACTGCTGAGGGGAGCAGTGGGCGAGACAGGAGAGGTCTGCTGTGCCATGTGGGTCACCTCCCTGGATGGGGATTGAACTCGTGCTGCAGTGGCTGCGGATAGCTTCATAGTGCTGCTTCTTAACCCCTTGCACCACCAGGGAGGCCCAATCTATTTTTAATAGCTTTTGAGAACCCTCCATCCAGTTTTCCAAAGGGACTGAGCCAATTTGCATTCTCACCAACAGTATGCAAGGGTCATTTGAAGTTATGCATATTTGGCAAGGAGTCCACAAGGGGAATGTTATGTGCTATCACATCAGAAGGCACCTGTTGTCAAGTTCTTCAACTATTGCTAATGCGGTTTCATCTCTTGGTCAAGTGCCAGATTCCTTCACTGTAAACTTCTGTTCATCCCTTCACAATTAGTAAGCAATCTGTGGGGTGATGCTTTAACACTGTGAGCATTCCCTGCTTCCCAACAACCCTGTTATTTCACAAGCCTATTACTGAATCATCTGTATTGGTTTACTAGCACTCCTGTAACAAAGTACCACAGACTGGTAGTTTTAAACACAGAAATTTATCCTCTCACCATTCTGGAGGCCAGAATTCTGAAATCAAGGTATTAACAGAGGTGGTTCCTTTTGTGGGCTGTGAGCAGGATTTGTTCTAGGCCCCTCTCCTTGGCCTGTAGATGGTGGACTTCTCTCTGTTTCTTTCACGTCATCTTCCCTCTTTGTGTACCTGTGTCTGAATTTCCTCTTCTTACAAGGACACCAGTCGTATCGCATTAAGACCCACCCTAAAGAAGTAGCTTTAAGTTTGAGTCCATCTATAAAAGCCAAATAAGGTCACATTCTGGCAAATCAGAGGCTAGGACCTTAATCCTTAATGGCATCCATTGGTCATTCTTGCCAGAGTCCATTATTTATTGAGGTCTAAAGTTGGGTTCTCTGGGATGCAGATTTGTGTGCTGTTTTATCAGACTCTGTGCCTGGTGACTTCTGTTACCAAGAGAGTAAGCGATGTAGGCTTGGACAACCAGACAAGTTGAGCTGCAATCCAGTTGCTACAGCGGCCTGCAGACAGCTGGAGATTTGGATGGGCCATCAGGGATGTCGCATATTCAGGCGAACAGCCAGGCCCTTGTACCCCTTTATCAACCAAGCAGGCTGTCCTCAGGGAGGGCACAAAACCTGGGGCTGGGCAGCTGCCTTCCATGGAGGATGAAGTGTGAGGAGAAACTCAGCTCTGAGCTATTAATCACCCAAAAGTCCTGCCTGGGTCCTTAAGGGAGGGTGGGAGGCCCTCCCACCACAGCATTCAGGATAACTGGGAACTACAGAAGGTATATTTCCCCCAAATCTACATTTACTAGCTGGCACTCTTACAAAGAAGAACTTCTCCATCTCAATTGGGAATGAATTATATACTTCTTTCTAAAATACAATGCTTACATTTATTTCCCTTTTATCACCAATTTTCCAAGTAAGGAATTGACATATTTCAGCTGCTTAGGGTCACTTTATGACTATATGTCCATTAAAAAAAAATTAGAAATTAGATTTTACAACTGTGCTGGTGTAAGGACAAATACAACGTAAGCTAGATTCATTGCTATATATTTATTACTGCATTTGTTTGTTTTCCTTCCAAAAAATGCCGTGGTGAGCCTTTGGTGCTGTGTCTGCTATGCCTAGTGGGTAAGTTAGCCCTTTTATGCTCAGATTAGGGATATGGCAGGTAATAAACAAAGAGGATTGTTCTCCATGTGCATAAAATAGATCAGGTGAGGGGGGTGAGGGTGTTTAGCACCTGTAGAAAGTAACTGTATAGGAAAGTGAGATGGTCCTGTATTGCAAGATCTTTATGTTTTCAGGAAAAGCCAGAATTGTAAATTTCTAAATTAAAAATCCTCCATTTTCAATCGTTGGCTTAGTTTTTAGAACCTGTGAGCCTATTGCAGCCTGAAGGCTGCCAATTTGAAGAATTTGCACCTTGCAGGGGAGAGGTGTTGACCTCTCACCTTCTCCATACTGTGGTGCCTTGCAGAAAACCTGGCATATGGCAGGTACCTGCACATGTTTGTGGAGGGATGAATAACTATATTTCATAAAGTAACTTATTAAAATTAGGTTTGATTTTTATGCTACAACACAGGTGAAGATCCCAAAACTAGGCCCTGGATTGTGCTGCAGAGAAAAAAAAAACCTGCCTTGGGTTATTCACAGCAACCTATAGAGCCTTGGCAAGAGTGAAAAACGTGCGAAGAAACCTTTGACACTGGAATTGGTGAACTAGGTCAGGCTGCCTTCATGATAGTCACTCATCAGAGTCGAAGGAGATTTCTTGGTATCTTGTGATTTAAAAAGGTTGTGTTATTAATTTTTTCTTTTTTTTCCCCTTCCCTCTCACTCCCCAACCATGAGCTTAATTTTTTTCTATTTAAGGCAGAAACATTACTGTGGTAAACAACCTTGATAAGACAGTCTTGACATTTTCTCCCTTGGGGCACCAGGTATATACCTCACTTTCAGTTTTCATCCCTGTCCATGGCCTGTGGTCCTCAGGTAGGGGGGTAAGTTTGGGCACCCAAGTAGGCCTTTGCTCTGGTTATTTAAGAAGGTGAGGAGAGTGAGACCTTAGCTGAGGACTGGAGCCAGAAAGAAAGCAGCTACTCCCAGCAGCCTTCCCCTGGACGGTTCACCCTTTATTCTCAGGCTTTTGGCTCTGATATAAAAGCTGCTCTTGTCAGCACTTTTCCTCAAGATGCTCCCCAGAGCTCAGGGCTCAACCTGCAGGGCCTGCATGTCTCAGTCCCCAGGCCTCTCGTGGCCAAGTTGCCTGCTCAGACCTGCGCCTCCTGTGCTTCAGCCCCTGGCTGTCTCTGCTCCTTTAGAGAAACTGCCTGTTAGAGAAAAGGAGAGAGAGAATAGCCCTTATTATGCAGATATATCAGCTGATGAGGGCAGAAATTATTATTTTTTTCCATTTTCCCCAAATTGAACAGTTTGGGTGCCTTTTTTTGTTTCAGTCATCCTTTAGAGAGAGCAACATACGATCTGTTTCTGACCATAAGTGGTAAGAGACATTAAAGAACTTGCACAGAGCTGTAGCAATATTAAATGTGGCCTCTCTCTCTCTCTCTCTCTCTCTCTCTCTCTCACACACACACACACACACACACACACACACACAACTCAAGAGCAAATTAAAACTGAATTACTAGTGAAAAAGGAAATTTAGGGTACCCATGGTACAATATATTATTCTCATTGTACTCAATTATCTCTAGTTCTAATTTTGATAGCTGTATTTTGATTTTGATCATTTGAGTGAGACAGATGAGTGACTCTGAATCATAAACAATGAGTGTTTTCTCACACTCATCTTGGAGATCCTGGGAGGGTTGAAGATCAGCCGCTGTTGAAACCCACAGTGTCCTGGTCCCAGAAGGCCCTGCTTCCTGCTCACCTAGCCCCTGCCTTGCAATGGTTGCCTAATAAGAATACTGGTGTTTTCAGGAATGTTATTATTACCTTATATACACTTTCATTTTTTTTTCTTTTTTAAAGGTCTATCTATCTATCTATCTATCTATCTATCTATCTATCTATCTATCTATCTATTTATTTATACAAGCACTGGGTACAGTCAGAAGCGCGGGAGGGTGAGAGAATTCACTAGAGCCAGAGCGGGGAGCAGAGCAGGCAGAAGGACCGAAGTACACTGCTGAGGGGAGCAGCGGGTGGCAGGAGAGGTCTGCGCGCCATGTGGGACCCTTGCTGGTGGCGGGGGATCGAACCAGCACTGCAGAGGCTGTGGGCAGCTTCTCAGCCCAGTGCTCAAGCGCTGCGCCAACGGGGAGGCCCTACACTTTCATTTTTCTACCAAGAGTTTGACATAGTCTTTTGTTTTGTTTTGTAGATAAGAGAACTGAGACTAAGAATAAGGTGGTAGCCTCGCCTCCACCCAGATGGGCAATGGCAGGGGTCTGACAGGAAGTCTCCAGTTTACCTGGGCACCCCCTCACTTCCCTGTGTAAGGAGCCAGTACGCTCAGTGAGTTGTTCCAGTGAGCTCTGATACCCAAACCTAATGCGTGATTTCCCCCCTCCCCAAAGAGGAGCTTTGTGTCATCCAAGGGAGGAGTAGCGGGGGAGGAAGAGGAAGAGAGACTGTGCTTTTGAGGAAAAAAATAAGAGAAACTCGGTTTCTGGGGAGCAGGAAGCCACAGTATAAACTAGTTTCAGCTCTTGAGCCCTTATCGCTCAAGGATTTGCTCTGGTGTCTTGTTGAACAAATATCGATAGATAATGTAACAATAAAATAACCGATTTTTTTCATAAGTATTTTGTTTAAATAAAATATCAAGGAATTGGCAGCGCCAAATAGCTCTTCTTACACATGTGCCCCTTCTGCAAGATGCCAAACATTTTCAAAAATGGACTGGAGGCAGAACAGTATCAGTCTTGACATTTACTTAAGCACAAAAGGAAACAACTCTACCCCTTTCCCTAGCCACTCGGTTTGGTCAACTTGTTTTACATCCATTCCTTCAGGAGAAAGGCTGTCAGCACCATTCTGTGATGCCTGAGAGCTCTTCAAGTTCTGTTTAACAAGTCCTTATTCCCATCAAGGGATCTTTTCTCTTTCACGAGCCTCTTCTCCTCCTGAAGAGTGAAGGGAGAGCTGCAGGGTCTTTTAGCAGCTTGGTCCTGGTGTTCTTTGTTATGGCGCTGGTTTTGTGGTGCTTTGAAGGGAATCCTTGTCTCATCACTTAAAATTTAAATTATGCCTTAAATAAACTTTTTCACTCTGTACCTCAAAAAAGAAAGCAAGAAAGGAAGGGAGAAAGGGAAGAAAAGGAAAGGCAGCAGAGGACTGTGGGTAGGGAGGCTAGATTCCCAGCCCTGCTTCCATCACTGAAAAACTTGTACCTGCATCACATGCCAAAAGGAGAAGCCAGTTTTCCTTGGTCCTGAATGAGTGTAGGCAAGGATTATATGGTCTCAAAGATTGGTTCATGGAATAGCAGCAGTGTGATGGGCGAGGGGGGATGAGGGTGTGGTGGGGGCCGGGTGGGGGGATGAGGGAGTGGTGAGGCTTGTTGGAAATGCAGACTTCAGGTCCCCAAGTCCCTACTGCACAGTAATATCTGCAGTTTAACAGCTGGGGAATTTGCAGGTACATTAAAATTTGACAAGCGCTGTCCTTCTCCACCACTCTGTGGAACAGAATCACTCGGGGGCTCCAGAGTTACAAACTCCTGCCTTGTCAGAATAAGGTTCTACAATGAAGCTCCTCATGCAGTTCTGATGCCACTAGCCCAGCACCGGAAGAGCCTGTTGGTAGAGCCCGCAGCGGCCAGCTCTGGGCAGGGAACTCTGTGGGGACACATGGAGAATATCCAGCATGCTCTTCCATTTCCATTTGTTGTTGCTAGTTTTAATATGTGCCATTCTCACTGGTGTAAGATGGTATCTCATGGTAGTTTTGATTTGCATTTCCCTGATGACAAGTGATGTTGAACATTTTTTCACATGCCTGTTGGCCATTTGCATTTCCTCTTTGGAGAAGTTTCTTTTTAGCTCTTCTGCCCATTTTTTGACTGGATAATTTTCTCTGTTTTTGTTGAGTCTCATCAGCTCTTTGTAGATTTTTGTGATCAGTCCTTTATCATTAGTGTTGTGTGTAAAAATTTTCTCTCAGTTGGTGGGGTTTCTCTTTGTTTTGGTTATTGTCTCTTTTGCTGTGCAGACGCTCTTTAATTTGATGTAGTCCCAGCTGTTTATCTTTGCCTTCACTATCTCTGCTTTGGGTGATGTGTCTGTAAAGATGTCTTTGAGGTGCATGTCATGTAGTGTTTTGCCTATATTTCCTTCTATATATTTTATGGTTTCAGGTCTTATGTCTAGTTCTTTAATCCATTTTGAGTTGTTTTTTTGTGCATGGTGTGAGGTAGTAGTCAAGCTTCATTCTTTTGCATGTAGCGACCCAGTTTTCCCAGCACTATATATTGAACAAACTTTCTTTGCTCCAGTGCATGTTCTTTGCTCCTTTGTCAAAGATTAGTTGACCATAAATCTGTGGGTTTATTTCTGGGTTTTCTATTCAATTCCATTGGTCTGTGTGTCTGTTCTGGTTCCAATACCATGCAGTTTTGATTATTATGGCTTTGTAGTATGGTTTGAAATCTGGGAGAGTGATGCCTCCATTCCCTTCTGTTTTTTCCACGAGGGATCTGGCTATTCGGGGTTTTTTTGTGGCTCCATATGAAATTCATCAATATTTTTTTCTATTTCTTTGAAGAATGACATTGAAATTTTAATTGGAATAGCATTGAATCTGTAGATTGCTTTTGGTAGGATGGCCATTTTGATAATGTTAATTCTTCCAATCCATGAGCAGGGGATGTCTTTCCATTTCTTTGTGTCTACTTCTATTTCTTTTAACAGTGTTTTATAGTTTTCTTTGTATAGGTCTTTTACTTCTTTTGTTAGGTTTATTCCCAAGTATTTGATTTTTTTTTTTGTTTCAATCATAAAAGGAATAGTTTTCTTGATTTCTTCTTCTTCAGATTTATTGTTTGTGTATAGGAAGGCTACTGATTTTTGTGCATTGATTTTGTATCCTGCCACTTTACTAAACTGATTGATTAATTAGTTTTTCTGTGGAGTTTTTGGGGTTCTCTATGTATGTTATCATATCGTCCACAAATAGTGATAGTTTGACTTCTTCCTTGCCTGTTTGGATTCCTTGGATGTCTTTCTCTTGTCTTATCACTCTGGCTAGGACTTCCAGTATTATGTTGAAAAGCAGTGGCCAGAGTAGACATCCTTGTCTTGTTCCAGATCTTAATGGGAATGCTTTCAGCTTTTCACCATTGAGAATGATATTGGCTGTGGGCTTGTCATAGATGGCCTTTATGATGTTGAGGTATGTTTCTTGTATCCCGAGAATTTCAAGGACCTTTATCATAAATGGGTATTGTACTTTGTCGAATGCTTTCTAAAAGCAGTTTTGACCAGGGGTGAGGATGAGGGAAGAAGAACAACACCTTGACTCCTTGGGCATGAGAGAGAATGGAGCATGAAAAACAATAATCTGCAATTAAGAGACAATCTCCTGAATTTTGCTGCAAAGGGGAACAGAGAAATGGAATAGGCTCTAGATGGAGAAGTGGGTCCCAGAGGCTTTTAAATTTTGTTTTTTAAATGGGAAGTAACTGTCTGGTTATAGGCTGTGGGAATAATATGAAAGGGCAGTATTGATAACTCAGAGGAGGGGGAATTGCAGAACAATTGAATAGGAAGGAGAAGAGGAGAGGAATATAAGTAGGGCTGAATGGAAGAGATGCACAAGGAGGGCCCAGCCTTAAAAGAAGTGTGGACTGGCCATCTGGACTAAAAGAGAGAAATTGTAGGGTACACAGGCTTGGGGTGAGGTGGCAGCGCCTGAGCAGATCCTGCTATTTCAATGAAATCAACAGCAAAGCTATTACATGAAGGGGGAAAGGAAGTATTGGGGGCGAGCTCATTGGAACAGGTATGAGATCGATATCAAAGAAAGGTGATGGTCATGTGGATCAGGAAAATGTAATAATTTGATTTCTGGAGAATTTTTTAATTTTGTTTTATATGTTTTTATATCATTTTTCATTTTTGCACAATGTATGCATTTTCACCTTGATTATATTCCCCATACAATTCCCACCCCCCATATTTTCATCCTACTCCCTCCTCCCCCCGTAGTATATCTCTGGTTTATAGTAGCTTGTTGATTTTGATTTTTACTTTATTATAATTAGTCTTTTTCCTGGTCCCTTACTTAGGTTTTCTAACTTCCTGCTATGAGTGAGACCATCTGGTATTTTTCTTTTTCTTTCTGACTTATTTCACTGAGCATGATCCCTTCCAGTTCCATCCATGTTGCTACAAATTGCATGAGTTTATCTTTTTTGATTGCTGAGTAATATTCCATTGTGTATATGTACCACATCTTCTTGATCCAGTCATCTATTTTTGGGCATTTGGGTTGTTTGATTTCTGGAGAATATTAAAGCACATCGATGTCAGTGGTCATGAACTTCAAAGTGAGCCCAATCTGCATGATTGTGTGCTCTCCTCCAGCTAAGTTAATTGCATAAGTGGAGAATATGTGGCGAGACAGACATGATCCCTGCCCTCTTGGAGATTATGTTTTAAAAGGGATGATGGTGCTAGAGCCATAATTCCTTATGCGATGACAATATGATGACTGATATACTGGAAAACACAGAGAGCAAGACAAGAGGATGCACCAGCCTGGGTGCGGGACCTGCACCCTCTGTATACAAATAAGCTCCTGGAGAAGGTCCTAACTCTTGCCTTCCTTGTTTGAAATATAAATAGTGTGGTGAGACAGCAGAATGGTAATAAGGTGCACTATAATTTTGTGTTTCTTAGTGGACTGTTGACTTTCATTCTCACTGGCATGTGAGCTCTTGATCAACCAGGAAGGATGCCATGGGCTCGAGACTTCAGTGCCTTCTGAGTGGCCCTAACCTAAGGCAGAGGGATGTGAATCGGACATGTGAATTGCATGATAAATATCTTCTCTTTCCTGTTCCATCCTTTCAATTGAATCTTCCTGCAAGATGTGGGCTGTTGCTTAAAGATTCATGCTGTGGGAGGAGAGAACACACCTCCCCGCAGCCCATGCGCTGCCCAGGGAAGGTGGCTTAGTGGAAGGGGGTGGAAGCTGCAAAGAGGAGGCTGCCAGTTATTGTTAAGTGTGATAGAATTTACATGGTTTTAATTAAGAGAAACCCTTTGCTTCTCAGCCCACAGTCTCCATAACCCTGTGAAAATGTTCTGACTTTGAGAAAATTGTTGAAACAGTACTTTGGAGGAAATTGACTCAGAATCTCAAACCTTGTAAACCCAAACCTTTAAGGAAAATTTAAGCTTCCATTTGAAATCCTTTGAAACACATTTTCTTGAGATGAGTGGCTACAGAAATCCTTGCCTTGTCACTGGGGTTATCACAGAAGGGACCATCTTATAGAGACAGTGGAGTGACATTCATAAGGGGGCAATAATATGTGCCTGTGCTCACGGCCCACCCATTTCACCGTTATGCTCTATTGCTGATCTCACACACACACACACACACACACACACACACACACACACACACACACGCCGTGCACATCTATATGTATTTCTCTAGTCATCTAGAAGTCTGTCGGCCTTTCTCTGTATATCTTCCAAATCTTGGAAAGACTGGAGAAAAAAATACAGCCACGTATTGGCCAGAACCCAAAACTGAATTTCAAAAGGAAAAACAGATATCAAAGGCTATGTCTTTCCCCATTTTCCCTCACCCCCAGTTGTCCTGCTCCCCAGTGCCTTCACCTGCTGCTTGCCTCTCCTCGGCTTCCCTGTGAAAGGCACATCCTGACATCAGTTTTCATACCTTCCCAATGAATCTTATTCATTGAGACTGTAGCAGGTATGAAGTAAATATCAAGGAAAGACAAAGGTGTGGATCAGGGAAATGTAATGTGATTCCTGGAGAATATTAAAGCCCACTGAAGTCAGTGGTCATGAACTTCAAAGTGAGCCCCCCAGCACCCCCAGCTCAGTGCCTGCATATCAAGGGCTTCACTGTTGAGGGCCTGGAAGCAGTTCACACCATCAAAGGGAGCTGATAGGACGGGAGTGTGAGCTGGACCCAGAGTTCGCAGGAAAGGGCAGGCTGGTCTCCCCTGCTCAAGAATCCTTAGCATTTACCTATGACCAGGAGCTCTGCAGAGGGCCAGTGTTCCTGTGGGCTGGAGAGAACTCCTGCTTTCTGGATCTTGATTTCCTCATTTGCACATTGAGAGGAGAGGACCTTTGATCTCTAAGAGAGGGTATTATTTATAGGGCAGAGATTTCTCAGTGCACCCTTGTGGATCAGAATCACCTGTGGAGATGCCTGCTATACACATTGGATTCTGACCAAACTTCCAGTTTAGCAACCAGAGGAATAGGACAGAGATTACTCAAGCATGGCCTGTAGCTCTAATTCCTTCTGCCCTGTAAGGCACAGGGTCCAAGACCCCAGGCGATTCAGTGTGGCCAGAGTGAGAACCCAGAAAGGATTTGGGGCTTGACTGCTATGATGTTTGATCCCAATCTCTGACATTGTGAGAGCCCAAGGATTTACATAATATCTCTGGACTCAGTTTTGCACATCTGTAAAGTGGGGCTTATTACATCTTTGTCATAGAAATCAAAGAGTAAAGTGAGATTCATTGGTACAGTGACAGTCCCAGCAGACTTTCAGTCAGTGTGAATTTCCTTCTCCAACTCCCCTTCTGATGTTCTGTTAGGAGGGTTTATGCTTTTTTTCCACCATGCATTGGCTTAAAAAAAATCAAGGGGACCAATTTCTTTAGAACTCTGTTTGCAAATGTCAATCTTTTCATCTTATCACTCCCTTGATAAGGGTTGTAATGATCTCAGTGTAGTTGAAAGTGGACAAAAGAGGATTATTTTAAGTGTTAGAAGGAGTTTTAGCAAAATAGCAACAGGTGTTGATCTGTGGTGGTGATGTTAATAGCTCCTGGCTCTTAGCCTGGCATCCAGTCTCCTGCCTGGGTCTCCCAAGACCTGCATGAGTGACCCCACACATAAGCCCCTTGAACCTTTTCTGGACCCCTCCCCCTTTCATCCTGGGCTTCAAATACAGACTTTTAAAAATGGTGGTAAAATATATACAACATGAAACTTATTATTTTAACCACTGCTAAATATACTGTTCAGTAGCATCCAGTACATTCACAATGCTGGACAACCAGTATGCTCTCTATTCGCCAACCCAGTAACTCTTATTCTACTTCTGTTCCTATGAATTTGCTTATTCTGGGTAGCTCATATGAGTAGAGTTGTATAATACTTGTCTGTGTCTGACTGATTTTACTTAGCATGATGTTTTCAAAGTTGATCCATGTTCTGTAGCATGTACCAGAATTCCATTCCACTTTATGTCTAAATAATAGTCCATTGTGTGGGTAGACTACATTTCATTCAGACATTCATCTGTGGATAGACATTTGGGTTGTGTTTACCCTTCGGCTATTGTGAATAATGCTGCTATGGACATGGTGAACAAGTATCTTTTTTTTTTTAAGTTTAATTTTATTTTATATATTTCTCACATCATTCTTCATCTTTGCACAATGTATGCACCTCCATCCTGGCCATATTCTCCATACAATCGAGTCCCTTATTAAAGTTTTTTTGAGAGTCATTATCATTGTTGGGTCAAATGGTAATATTAAAGTTAACTTTGAAGAGCCACCAAATGCATTCGTGGTGGCTCTGTCATTTTTACATTCCAGCAATGCACAGGGTTTCAGTTTCCCCAGATCCTTACCAACACTTGGCATTTTCTGCTTTGTTGTAACAGTCATTTTACAGGCGTGAAGTGGTCAGATACATGCTTCATATCAGATTCTCTTTTCCAGCCCAGAGCTTTGTAGCCATTGGTTTCTCTGTAGAATCTTTGTCTCCCCCTCATGTCTTAGGTGTTACCTTAGTTCTCACATCATCTGCACCATCTTCTCTGGTCCCCCAAACTAAATTATCTCCCCTTCAATCTCTCATTCTGTTTATTTCCTCCACAGCACTTGCCATAATTTGTAATTACCTAGTAAGTAACATATTTTTCAAACCCCTGTCAACTCGAGGGCCTCCCTGGTGGCGCAAGGGGTTAAAGACAACGCTATCAAGCTATTGCCAGCCACTGCAGCACAAGTTCTATTCCCTGGCCAGCCAGGGAGGTGACCTACATGGCACAGCAGACCTCTCCTGTCTTGCCCGCTGCTCCCCTCAGCAGTGTACTTCAATCAATTTGCCTGTTCTGTTCCCCACTCTGTCTCTGGTGAATCCTCTCACTCCCCACACCTCTGGCCTACACCCCAGCTCTTGTATGCATAAGTGAATAAATCTTTAAAAAAAACAAAAACCCCTGTCAACTCAAAGAGGGAAAAGACCATGTTTGATGCCCACTTTGTGAACCTAGTTCTGAGTTTAGTGGGGTCATAACAGAAGCTCAGTAAACTCTTGAAGTCTTGGGTCTCCTGGTGCTGATGCTGATAAGCCCAGGCATGGATGCAGATGGGCCATGATATTACCTGCTCCTAGACTTGAGGGGTATTTAATGAGTTGCTATGGATAAAATGCTTAGAGCAGGGCTTGCCTGGCACATTTAAAGCTCTGTCAGTGGTGGTTATTATTATTATTTATTCCTTTTCATAATCGAGGGATAGGAGCTCTGCCAGTTCCTTTCTTCTGTCTAGCGTGCAGGAGGAGTCTTGAAGGGCTATCCATCTTCTCCTCTGAGCAGGCCTAAAATCAAGGGTGTTTTAATTCTTGGTTCTTAGTTCTTAACATCCCTCAAGGACTATCATTTTCCTTCTGGCTTATTTCACTGAGCATAATCCCTACTAGCTCCATCCATGTTGCTGTGAATGGCATGAATTTATCTTTTTTGAACATTTCCATGTTTTCCCTATTGTAAATAGTGCTGCAATAAACATAGGTGTGCAGGTATCCTTTTGAATTAATGTTTTGGTGTCCTTCCTAAGAGTGGAATTGCTGGATCATATGGGTAGCTCCATTTTTAGTAGTTTGAGGTGAACTGCACACATCTTTCCATAGTGGTTGGACCAATTAGCATTCCCACCAGCAGTGTAGTAGAGTTCCTTTTTCACCACATCCCTGCCAACATTTGTTGTTGCTAGTTTTTTTAATATGTGACATTCTCACTGGTGTACGGTGGTATCTCATTGTGGTGATTTGCATTTCCCTGATTATAAGGGATGTTGAACATTTTTTCATATGCCTGTTGGCCATTTGCATTTTCTCTTTGAAGTGTCTTTTTAGCTTTTCTGCCCATTTTTTGCATTGTTTACTTTGTTTTTGGTGAGTCACCACACACATTCATTTTCTGACTGTTTATGTGGAGCAAGAATTCAGGAATGGCTGAGTTGGGCCCACTGCCTTTGGATTGCTCACAATGCTGCCATGGACTGACCAACGCCAAGTCTTTTTTATTAAATTTTTTTTTAATTGAGATAGTGTTGGTTTACAGCTGTGTATGTGATTTAGGGGTATAGATTCACACCTCTTCAGATGTATGGTACCATGCAGTACAGGGCTGTGGTCTTATCTGAGTGCTTGACTGGGGAAGCACCTGCTACCATGCTCACTTACATTCTTTTTTTTCTGTGGGACCCTCGCCGGTGGCCAGAGAAGGAACCGGCGCTGCAGAGGCTGTGGGCAGCCTCGCAGCCCAGCGCTCAACCGCTGCACCACCAGAAGAGGCCCTCACTTACATTCTTGTTGGCAGGATTTGGTTCTATGAGGATTTTTTTGGGCTGAGGGCCTTAGTTGCTGGCTATTAGCTCAAGGCCACTCTCAGTTCCTTGCCACATAAGCCTCCCCAGCATAGCAGCTTATTTCATCAAAGCCAACAAGAGTGACCATCTGCTAGCAAAATAGACAGCATAATCTTTTGTAGCCTTATCATGAGACACTGTTTTCTCAACATTGCTATAATCTTTCGGTTGGAAGCAAGTTGCTCAAGGAGAAAAGACTATATAAGACCATGAATACCGGGAGGTAGGGAGCATTGGGGTCACATTGGAGTCTGTGGGCCAAAATCCTCTCTTGCCACTCTCTTATGAGTTCTATAGACTACACAATGTCTTCTTAATACATTACTTTCTGGCTTGAGTGTACTAGAATTGGTGACTCTTATTTACATCCAGATCAATATATTTGTTTATTGCTTACTCTTCTATAATTTTGTGATCCGGGTTTCTGTTGAACTAGCACCTTTCTTAGTGAGGTATGAGCTCATTGCTCCTTTTTTTCCAATGTTGTCAATTCTCTGTCTGAATACTTGGCTACCTCAGAGCCAGCTAGCCAGTATTCATGAGAAAACTTGTCTGGACATTACTTTCGAAGAAGATTATAAAAGAGACATTAAGATCCTTTCAAATTAGCTCTGTAAAATGGGAAAACTAAGTCCTGTTCATGAAACAGCTCATAAAAACTCACATCTAGCCCAGGGTTTTTTGCAGCTTATCCTTATTTGAGTTGTGTCCAAATGCTTGCTTTCTTCCCTAGAGGTTCTATAGAGTTTTCATACCAGAAATCCAGTGCAAATTCGCTTAAGCTAGAAAATGGAATTTGTTGGCTCACAAATCTAGGAGAATTACTGGGAAGACTCTTTGGATCAAAAGAAGACAGTACTTAAAAGCCTGAACCCAGTGGCCCAGTACCATCAGCCCTCCCTTTAGTTTACATGGCCATCTCCATCATCTTTTTGTCTCTCTTTTTTGGTCTTATTTTTTGCTTACAATCATGCTTCTCAGATTGTTGGTATGTGACCTTTGGTAAACTCCAGTTTAGCCTTTTATTCAGAAGAGAGAGGATTGGCTTAGTGTTTTTTCTTGTGTCAGGAAGATGGGGGTACTACATTAGACTAAGCCTGGGTTATGTGACCACATTCCTATTGCCAGGGGACAGACCATGGAAAGCCAACAGCCACTGCTTCTCAGTAACCTAGGCATGGACAGACTAACCATGCAAACGATCCTTGAAATATTGGAGATCAAGACAATGCCACACTCTGTGGTGAAGGCCTATCTGGGAACCATGGAGTGGCTTATTTTTGGCCAATATTTTTCACGAAGTCTTGGAATTAATTTTATTGTATCCCCTGACAAAATCGGGCCATGTTAAATTTTTTACTATAAATTTCACTTGTTCCTTAAGAACTTGACACTTGGGGAAAAATTATTGGTATAGTTGTGAAGGCCAAGGATGACATGGAAAATAGCTGTTCATGGACTCATAACCAAGATTAAATTGCAATAACAAAGAAGTCAAAGATACTTCCTGTGATTTATGGGCTTATTGGTCTTTTTTGTTTTTAACTTTTCAAGTAAGGAAGTATTTGTCCAGTTCATGAAAACCACATGTATTCAGAGACTCATTAATCTTAATGTCAAGAGTAAGTCTTGTTTTTAGATTATTATAAATATGAATTGAGATCAAAGCAGTCTGACCTAACTTTTGGGTGATGTAATATTGTGATCCCTTTAAATGTGTATATTGACACTGAAATTACCCTCCTAATTCCTTCAGAGGAATACTGCAGTGGGCTTCCTGAGAACTTGTACTGGGTTATTCTCATAACTGGTCCTTTGTTCTTTTGCAGTTCTTTGTGGAGGGCCCTGTATATACTAAGTGACAGAAGCAATTGTTTATGATAATCTTCCTGACTGTATCTAAGTATAGTCTGCTTTAGGGCTGTCACCCCCAGATAAGGAAGCAACTTACTGTTTAGTTCAGATTGGGATCCAATATTAAAGATGACAGTGGGGTGTAGAGAAGTGAAGAGAAATCTTCCCCGATGTCTCCAGGGGCAGAGGAGTGTAGAGAGCCAGAACTCAGTTATTAGAGCAGACAGACTTGGGTTTGACTCTTAGCAAAGACATTGCTTTAGCTTTGTGACACTGGGTAATTAGCTACCTTTTTAAAACCTTAGTTTTCTCATCTGTAAAATGGGGCTAATAATACTACAAACCCCATAGTGTTGTGTTTTAATGAGATAATCCAAGTAAGGTATTTAGTATTATATGAGAGTATTGCTTTAAAACCACTAGAATAGTTGAATAATCTCAGGAAACATGATTGTGTCTTCATACAAAAAGCAAATAGCCACCACCAGGGGGCAGCATGAGGTCTCTGGGCAGAGGCTTTGGAACCAAGTATGTTGCCTTGGGTTTATATTGCAGGAGTCAACTCTCAGAGAAGCAGTTCCTCAACTGTAATAAATGAGGTAATAACACATGCTGTGAGGATTAGAGAGATTATATTTAAGTGTGTGGCTGATAATAAGCTCCACAGTAGGTTAGCTTTTAAGAAATTCCCTACCTGGTGATCTTCACCATGCCAGGTCACAGCAAGGATCTCTAGAAGACAAACAGCCTCGCTGATGTCATTAACCCCATGAACCTCATTCTTCTGGTCCTCAAGCAGACCTCACTGCTTGTAGGTCTAACCTGAGCTCCTTCAAACCAGGGCACAAGGAGCCATGCTACAGGACACTGCCATGTAGAAATATACTCTTCACATGAAACACAACCTGGCAGGTTTCCAGTTACGGGCGATATGGAGATCACTCTCCACTCCCCCAGAGTAGGTGCGTTAGAATTACAAATACCCACTAAGATGGCCGTGACTGCATCAAGACCACCAAGAAACATTACAAAGTGAAGATTTTTTTGATATAGAAAATGATGTTCGAAGGTCAAAGTTTCTCAAAGAATGCTCTCTCTGCTTTTTGCCTGATAGTGGAAAGCTACGAATCAATAAAAGGCTGCCTTTCCCCGAGTTATCGATCCTCTACATGGCGGATTCTTCCCCTGACACCATTTCACATGGGTCCCTATTCAGGAGGGACGAAAGACAAAAAAGTGTGGGGAGGGGGGTTTGTTTAAAAGTGGGGTGGCATTAACTGACATTCTCCCCTCTTGTGTCTTGCAGCTTACTTCTGCTTCCTCCTGACTGCTCTGGGTGTGACTGCTGGTGCCCATCGCTTGTGGAGCCATAGGTCCTACAAGGCCAAGCTGCCTCTGAGGATATTTCTGGCTGTCGCCAACTCCATGGCTTTCCAGGTGGGCTGAAGGGTCCTTTCTGAGGTGGCACTGTGGGAGGAGGCAGAGCATGCTCACTGCGGAGAGGACAGTTCCTTACCTCCATTCCAGGCTCAGTGCTCGGGCTGCAGGCACTCTCTGCCTGTGCCGAGTTTTGATCTCCTTGTAGTTTCGGATGTGAAAAGATGTCTCCTGGGTGCGTTGTGCTTTGAGGCATGCTGGGCTACAGAGGAGGAGATTCCACCATCTGGAATCCATGCCCTAAGCATGTCCCGAGACCCTTGACAACACAAGGCTCTCAAGGGCCAAGTGCATGCCACGCATGTTGCATGCATGTCACATTTTATCCTCATAGTAACCCCATAAGCTAGGTGTTATATGTGTCCCCATTTTACAGGTGAGGAAACTAAGGCTTAATGAAGTTCTAGAACTTGCCCAAATGATATGACTAACAAAGGGCACATCCAGAACAGGCAAATGCAGGTGTGTCTCCAAAGCCATTGCTCCTAAAATATATATTCCTGAGGTTGCCCTATAAAGTTGTGTGTTTTTTAGATTTGTTTATTTATGTATATAAGAGCTGGGGTGTAGACCAGAGATGCAGGGGGTGAGAGGATTTGCCAGAGACAGAGTGGGGAGCAGAACAGGCAGACTAACTGAAATACACTGCTGAGGGGATCAGTGGGTGAGGTCTGCTGCACCATGTGGGTTAGCTCCCTGGCAGGCCAGGGATTGAACTTGTGCTGTAGTGGCTATGAATAGCTTCATAGTGCTGTGCTTAACACCTTGCGCCACCAGGGAGGCCCATGCCCCATGGTGGAAAATCTATTCAGTATGGAATCTAAAGACGTAGGATCTGAGTCTTACTCCTATGAATCCTTAACTCATCTGCACTATCTTCATCTGTAAAGATAAGAATATGACTTTACTCCCAGAGTTGTTATGAAGTCATTAAAAATTACAGGCAGCGTGGCCTAGGACTGGGGAGACCCCTTTATAGTTCCAGGCTTACATGGCCTCACACCACCTTGGCCACCTTCTGGGCCACTGGAATTTTGGTTTGATCATCAATTTCTGTTTGCTCAGTTCCTGGTCTGATCTAGTCAGAGTGAGTGGGAACAGCTTGTTTTCAAAGTTTCTGTCCATATATGAGTGCAGATGATTCCAGGCACCATTTTCTCATGACGAAATAGTGATTCCCAAAATTGCTATCAGGTCCAGGGAAACAGGCAACCCAGGAGCCACTCTGTGACCCTCGGATGTGTAGGTCATGTGGCCACCTTGGCATTGGGCCTCCCATCCTCTAAGACAGCCTACCCTGAGCATCTCTCTAAGTTGCTCTTGTGTGGAGGAATTCATTTCCCTATTTTAGACTCCCCCCTATGAATGAGTGGCCATAAAACAAGTAGGATACAACACAGTGGATCACTTAGGGAACCCAGTTTTTATTATCGATAGCAGCTCATTATCATTCAGTCAAGAATTAGCACCAGGGTCTTGGGGAAAAGCCATTGTGCACAGAAGAGTTGTTGGCAGCATCTTGGTTTCACGTTCTTTTGTTTACTGTTGGTACCGTGAACTGTGCTGCTCTTTATTTTGACTTCAGACATCTTAGCTCAGTGTTGTGCTTTGTTTAGCATAACAATGAGTTATGGTAATGATAATTTAGAAACTCTTCGACTTAGGCCTTAGATGCTAGTCAGGATTTAACTCAGTAATTTTCATTTATTTTGTTAAGCAATTTATTGTTTTTAACCTTCAATTACACATTCATGTAGATAAGCACCTCTATTATTGGGATTTTTTTCCCCAACATAAATAACTTGAAATTAAGGGTCTAAAACTCTGGTTTCTCTTTTCCCGATGAAATGATTTGTTTATAATTTAGTTTGGGGGAACCTCGGTTTCCTCAACAAAGCAGCACATAACCCAATCCACACTGTGATTTTAAATTTACTCTGGGAAGAAAGTACAATGTAGAGGGAAGTACCGAGGTCCTGGAGTAAATTTTTGGCTCTGCCATTCGCTCTGTGTGTGCCTTTGTGCAAGTCTCTGTTGTTTATTTGCAAAGATGGGGATCATAATATTTATCTCACAGAGTTGTCAGAGGGTAAAATAATGAATAAATAGTGCTTCACTTTTAGTAGCAATCAGTGAATATTGTTCTTCCTCTTCTTTATGAGAATTGGCATTTCTCTGTTCTATATTTTGTGACTCTCCTAGGGAAAACACTATGATTGTTTGTTAAATAAATGGATAAATAGTTTTAAAAGGTATTATTAGAATTCATCAGATATGAACAATGCATACTTCTTCCAGGCCCATGCTGTGGAGCTTTTAATTCATTCAGCAAATTGTTATTGAGCATCTACTATGCAGCAGGCACTGAGCTAGTCACAGTGGGGATAGTGGTTAGCAAACACAGTCACTTGCCTTCATGGAAACTTCTGTCTAGTGAGATGTTAGAATTCTCACAATTATCCAGTAGAAATGTCAGTGTCCCATGGGTTTGGGCTTTAAGGTAATGTCATTTAGACATTGATGAGAGATATCTTTAAGATCAGCATAGGGCCAACTTGATCCAACACATAACTGTGTCAGTGGGAAAGAATGTGTACAATCCAGAGCACTTAACCCCAGGAAGAAAACAACCTGGGAAAGTAAAATATGTGTTGGGTGTAGCACATTGACCTACAATCTTGACTTAATGAAGGGTCATTGATTTAGGGTTTTTTTGATGGCCCCTGGGTTTTAAAAGATAGTTTCAAAGGTTCTCTTCTATTTTCCTTCATCAGAATGGCCATGCTGTTGGTTAACATGGACACATTAAGCCATGGTTATTTCTGTCAGCAGGTTTTTTGTTAGATACTGCAAACAAGACCTGGATAATCCAGAACAATCTTCTTGAAATTGGGACTTAAACATTTGTAACTCCCTTTTCTCTTCTGTAGAGGATGTATATATGGGACAGGTGATGATAGTGGGAAGGGTAAAGAACTTGTTTGTCTGAAAACATGATACTGTGAGTGGGAATGCCAGACTAGTAACCATAATAGTTCTCTGTCACTTCTATATCCTTGTATTGAGAGGAAACTCCTTACTTCCTCTCTCGTTCATCCTTTTTCCTCGCCAGTTACCATGCAAGTCAACCTAAAGACTGTAAACTCCCTAGTCAAATATGGACCCAGATGAGGGATTCTTGCCATCCAGTGGTCTCCAACAGTTCAGTCTTCACAGGCATTAGCTAGGACTTTGGATTTTGCTCTCACCTTCATGCACACACACCACTGGTGGCAGGGTGTCTCTTGGACTCACTCCAAAGTACTTGTTAGATGTTTCACTCCTTGACTGCCATGTTTACACATCAGACCCTATTAAAGAGGCATTGAATTTAGAGCTGGAACTGAGATTATAAAGATTTAGTCTAAATTCTCCTATGTTACAGTAGGGTAAAAAGGAGCTCTGAGTATGTCAGTGACTTTCCAGAGATTACACAGCTAGTGAACAGAGAAGACTGAGCCCATGTATCTTAACCCTCATGCCAGGAATCTTTAGGCTCAACCGCTGACATTCAATGTGATGTCCAACAGATAAACAACATACAGTTGGGTCTTGTTTTTTTTTTATAATCTCTGTATTTAAATTGGTGTATATATGTCATTCACATTTAAAGTAGTTATTGCTATAGCTTGATTAATATCTATTATGCTTCTATTTGCTATTTGTTGCTCTTTGTCTTTAACTCTTTTTTTCTGTACTCCCTGGTTTTAATAAAGCATATTATGTGATATTATTTTAACCTCTCTAAGTGTACTAGTTATCCTTTCAAAACAATTCAGTGGTTACTCTGGAGCTTGCAATATACATTTACAACTAATCCAAGTTCACTTTCAAATAACACTGTACCCCTAAACAGCAGTGTGATGGCTTCATAATACAGAGTTCCCAATTCTTCCTTCTTGTCCAATGATATTGCTGTTGTTCATTTCCCTCATCCATAAGCTGTGATCACCAAAACCATTGTTATTGTTATTACTAACAAAATATTGTCTATTAGATCAACTATGAATAAGAAAAATTAAAGATTTTATTTTATATTAATTTATCAATTTCTAACACTCTTTATGAAGATCTGAGTTTCTAACATATGTCATTTTCCTTCTCTCTAAAGAACTATTATTTCTTGCAAAGTAGCTCTACTGGCAACAAACTGCCTCAGTTTATATTTTTTCTGAGAAAGTATTTGCTTTTCACACATGTGGAATAACTTGCTGACTGCAGAATTCTAGGTTTGTGAGTTTTTCTTTCAACATTTTAAATAATTTACTCATTTTTGTTGCCTATGTTTCTTAGAGAAATTTAGTGTAATTCTTATCCTTGCTCCTTAAAGGAAAAATTATTTTCCCACCTCTGGTTTCTTTCAAGATTTTCTTTTTGTCTTTTATTTTCTGCAGTTTGAATATGTGCATGAGTATAGGTTTTTGGTGTTTATCTATCTTGGTATATTCTGAGCTTCCTGGATCTGTTGTGTGGTATCTGTCATTAATTTTGGAAGATTCAGCTGTTATTACTTCAAATAATTCCACTGTTTCTCTCTCTTTCCTACCTCCCTTTCCTGTTCTCCTTCCTTCTTTTCTTTTCTCTTCTGGTATTTCCATTACACATATGTTGCACCTTTTATAACTGTCCCACAGTGCCCAGATATTCTGTTTCATCTTTTCTCTTTGCATTTCAATTTAGGAAGTGGCTTCTTCTTTTTTAAAGATTTATTTATTTATGCATATAAGAGCCAGGGTACAGGCCAAAGATAAGGGAGGGGAGAGGATTCACCAGAGACAGAGTGGGGAACAGAACAGGCAGACTGACTGAACTCCAGTGCTGAGGGGAGCAGCGGGTTAGACAGGAGAGGTCTGCTGCGCCATGTGGGTTGCTCCCTGGCTTGCCAGGGATGGAACTCATGCTGCAGAGGTGCGAATTGCTTCATAGTGTGGTGCTTAACCCCTTACTCCACCAGGGAGGCCCGGAAGTGGCTTCTGATATGTAGTCAAGCTCACTGATTCTTTCTCTAGCCATGTACATTCCATTAAAGAGTCATAGAAGCATTTTTCATTTGTTATAGTTTTTCTGTAGATTTTTCTTAGAATTTCCATTTCTTTGCTTTATTACCAATATGTCCTTGCATTTTCCCACTTTCCCTGTTAGAATCCTTAGCAGATTAGGTATAATTTGTTTAAAATCACAATCTAATAATTCTATCATCTCTGCCATATCTGAGTCTGTTTATGATCCTTGCTTTTTCTTTTTAGATGGTATTTTTACCTCTTAGTAGACTTATGAATTTTTTGTTGAGAGCTGGACTTAATGGATTGAGTAAAAAGAACTGAGGAAATAGGTCGTTAGTGTGAAGTTTTATTTTTTATCTGGCTAGGAATTATGCTATGATATTTGCTCTCACTGTGATGTCACACCACAATGTCTCTTCCACACTGTCTTTGGCTTTCCCTAGAGACTTCTTAAATATGGGTTAAAAGTCAGTTATTTCAGTTGAAATCCCCTATAATTACACAGGAACTATGTTAATGTGGAAATAAGGAGGGAGCATTCTATAGTTCTATAAGACTCAGTGAGTCCATAAACCCGAGTTGGCTGTTTTCCTCCTGCAGATCAGTCAAGCGTTTGTCAGTAATTCCCCAGATGATTAAGCTCTGGTAAAATAGCTTCTTTTAGGACAAATATTGTTAATGAGAACCAATATTGGCTTGTTTCTCCTCCCCATTTTGGAAACACAAGGGAATTTTTTTTTTTTGGTAGTGTTCATAGTGAGAACTGGGAAGGGCTCCTGGAGGTAAAAATTCATGAAAACATGGAACTCCTTAGGGGTATTTTTCCTCTCAAGCTTGTCTGTACAAAAACTGCAGCAATTCATCAATTACAGTTTATTTATTTATTTATTTTCAAAGTTTATTTATTTATGCATACAAGAACTAGGGTACAGGTCAACAGTCTGGGGGTGGAGAATTCACCAGAGACAGAGTGGGAAACAGAACAGGCAGACTGACTGAAATCCACTGTTGAGGGGAGCAGTGGGCAAGAAAGGAAGAGGTCTGCTGTACCATGTGGGTAGCTCCCTGGCCAGCTGGGGATTTAACTTGTGCGGCAGAGGCTGTGGATAACTTCATAGTGCTGTGCTTAACCCCTTGCGCCACCAAGGAGGCCCCGATTATAGTTTAAATCGTTTTACCCACCCTACTGCCATCAGCATTTGCTCCTGGGTCTCTGCTTCCTGTCTGTTGTGATTCTCTATAACTGCCTGTTTGTCTCTCTAGTTTTTGGGCCAGCAGTTTGCCTTATAACCTCCGTTGTTTGATGACTCTGAGAAGAGTTGTTGACTTTCAGTCTGTTTGACTTTCTTGTCATTGTATGGATGGGAGTGACTACTTTTAAGCACTTTACATTTTGTCAGACCAGAAGGTAGAAGTTATAGCGTGATTTGTATAGATGTCAAGTCAGTCACAGTCACTGGCCATGAACTTTGGCAGGTATATAACAGCAGCAACAACAACAATAATAATAAAATAAAATAATTATCCAGTGCTAACTACATGCCAGCCCTGTAAGTTCTGTAGCCTCTGGCAATACAATTCCTTGTTCGCTGTCATTACTAAAGATGCTAAATAAACCCCTTACAAGGTAAATACTGTTATTTTCCCTAATTTGTTACAGAGGAGACATGTAAGGAAGTACAGATATATAACCTGTCCAAGGACATATAGATTTAAGTGACAGAAAGGGGTTCAAGTACAGGTGATTTGACTCCAGAGGTCATCCTCTCACTTCAGTGTTCCAATGCCTCTGCCAGGATCAAGGTGTATATTTAGCTTTTCATTCTGAAAATACATGTGCTAAGCATTATTCCAGGCTCTGGAGAATAAGACAGACAGGTTCCTGTCCTTATAATATGTATATTATGGGAGAAGTGGGTAAAGAGGGAAGCAAATGAATGAGTAAGCAAGTGAATGAAAAAGTTTATTTAGAGGGAGAAGAATCTGAAGAATTGAAACATGGCAATGTGATAGAGAGTGGCAGGGAGGTGGATTCTTAGAGAGGATGCGTGACTTCTTGCTGAGGAGTTGCCATTAAAATCAAGACTTGAGGGAGAGAACAGGGAGAGGAAGAGTATTCCAGACAGAAGGAGACATCAAAGCACAGGTGGGAACAGTATGGTATAGTCAAGGAAGATGGTCCATGAGAGTGTGGGAGATGGTCATAGAAGAGGCCAGATCTTAGCAGGGCTTTCATTTGGATGGTGTTCTAAATTGTCCTAAATTCTAGGAGAAGGTACTGTGGGATTTTAGGCAGAGAATCAACATGACCCTATACATTTCAGTGGCACAAGTAAACCTAAAACCATAGGTATGAGACTCTGGCAAACCCCAGATTTGAGATCATACACCAACTTCTCCCCTCGGCTGGTCTTTCTGGGGTGTATATATCAAAGAGGAAGACGTGTACCCTCCAGGACAAGGACAAGTGTCCTCAAGGGCAGCTCCAGGTATTGGCAGGTACATGCATGTAAGGACAGTCCCTGCTCTCCCAGAATCCTGTTCACCATGGATGAAAGTGTAGGTACAGAACAATAGTTAGTTGCAGTGGCAACTGTAGGTGGTGGCAGTTGGTCAAAGGCAAACAAAACACCAGGACAGTACTGCAGACACAAGAATCCTTAACCTAGTGTGGCTCTCTGAGCTGTTCTCTCCCTCGGAGATTCTGTTTCAACCATTGCCACCTTTACAGCCTTTCTATGCTTGTCTATGTACAGCTGGTCTTCTGCTTGTCAGAACCAATTTGTCTTCCTCTTTTTAAATTGGGTGGGTGGTATTGGTTTCCTTTCTGTGTAATACAGCAGCAGAGGTGGTCCTGCCGCTGATGTCATGAGAAGCCTTTCTGGTGTAAGTTTAGAAGGTGACTGGCGATCAAGAAGATGTGGCATATATACACAATGGAATATTCCTTGGTGATCAAAAAAGATAAACTCATGCCATTCACAGCAATGTGGATGGAACTAGAAGGAATTATGCATTATGCTCAGTGCAATAAGTCAGAAGGAAAAAGAAAAATATCGGATGGTTTCACTTATAGCAGGAATATAGGGGAACCAAATAAGACATCAGTATAAAAAAAAATAACAGTACAAAACACAACGAAACAAAAACAGACAATTATAAGCCAGAGACATCCTGCAGGGGAGGAGGAGAGAGAGGAATCAGAGGCAGGGAGGGAGGAGCACAGGGGACTGAGGTGATGGTGCACAGGTGCACTGGTGAAGGAAATTCTGTGGGGACTACACCTGAGGGGGTGGGGGGAAGCGAATACTGTTTAAAAATGTACAATGATGTAAAAAATAAATAATTTTTTTTGAAAAAGAAGGTGACTGGCACTGAGAGCTTCACATTTGTCTCCTTCCACGGAGTTGTGCCCTCCAGGGCATGTTTGTGAGTCAAGTGGAAAGAACAAATAGCTTGATCATTTCAGAGCAGTTTCTCTGCTCTCATTGAGGGTGTTTTTATGAATTAATCAAAGCCCTATTTTTATATACATGATATACTGTAACTCCCTCAGTTTTGGAGGGAGGCTCCAACAGATGATGAGGTGGGAAGGAAGGGGAGGAGAGAGAGAGACACAGAGACACAGAGAGGCAGAGACAGAGAGTCAGAGAGACTTTCCTGGACACTATGTCCTTCTGTGCTTACGTAGCAGGATCAATTTATACTTCTCATCAATGAAGATGTACGTTTTAAAGTAGAGACTAAAATGGGTCCACGCCCTAGGTTCCTCACTTCCTCCTTTGTGTCATTCTAGGTCTGTGAAAGCAGGGGAGATGAGTGAAATCACCTAAGGAAGTGACCATCAAGGGAATGAAAATGTGATAGCCTGAGATAACCTGAGAAAAGAAAGTCATTCTGCAGACAGATGGACTGGCCAGCCAGTAGGGCTGTCTGTTTCTCATGCTACCCACCCCACCAGGGCAGGGTCTTTATGCTGATGTTTCTTGTCTTGTGCAAGATGTATCCCTAGGCATTTCAAGGTGATGACATTTTTTGAGATTTATTTATTTATTTACACAAGCACTGGGTACAGTCAGAAGTGCGGGAGGGTGAGAGAATTCACCAGAGCCAGAGCGGGGAGCAGAACAGGCAGAAGGACCGAAGTACACTGCTGAGGGGAGCAGCGGGCGGCAGGAGAGGTCTGCGCGCCATATGGGACCCTCGCCCGGCAGCCCGGGATCAAACTGGCGCTGCGGATGCTGCGGGTAGCTTCGCAACCCAGCGCTCAACCGCTGCGCCACCAGGGGAGGCCCAGTGATGACATTTTTTGTAGGCATACACACATACACACTGACTTACACGGAGTTTTCATTTAAAAAAAAATACTTGGTGAAGTAGAGGACATTCTTATAAACAAATAGTTGTCAGATTTTATATTTTAATTTGGCCTCACATCTATATTGAAAGAAAGATACATTTGTTTAAGATGAATTCTATATGCAGTCTTGTCTGTCTGTAATCTATTCTGAAACCTATTTTCAAGTCAATGTTTCATTCTGCTTTCTTTTCATAAAGGTCTTTGGAAGTGTTCAGACAGGGCATCTCTTTAACCCTGAATTTTCTCCACCTGCCAGACTCTTCCTCCCCTAGAATCACAGAAGCTTGGAGCTGAGGGACCCTGGATGCCCAATCTAATCCCCTTTTTGACAGGCCCAATTGTTTGAGCTAGATTTTTTGGTTTATTTTCCCACATTGTCTCCAAAAATGTGAGACTGTCACAAAGTAGTGCTTTGAAAAGCTCTTTCCTTGTGTACCTGCCATCAGCCATTTGGGCTGAGCTAGCAAGTTGTCATTGCTTGTTCTTTATTCCACTGCTCTCCTGCCAGACACTCTTATGTTGCTGCTTTCGAGGTTTCCCAACCCACTGATTATTTTGCATTTTTGATGACTTCTCTCCCAGCTGCCTTCATTTGCATTTTTCCTAAATCGGATCTCATTGTGATAATTTCTATTCATATTTCTCACCTCTTTAGATCCATCTGTGTTATTTCTCTTTCCTCGATGATGTCTGCAGCACCTTCTAAATTAGTGCCTTCCAAAAATGTTATTAACAAAATACAATTCCTCTCCCCCAGTCATTAATGAAGATGCTAAATAAAACGAGATCAAACCAATACTTTGGAGCCTGCCATTAGCTGCCTCCCCCGTCCTAGTCCTCCCTCTCTAGATACTGAGCTGTTTGTCATCCTTGGTCCTTAATTATCAAAGTTCAGGCTTTTCAATCATCCTGTCCTAATTCCTATTAGCTCCAACCAGAGCTCTTGTCACAGAAATGGTTCAGAATCTGTTGTTCATTCTTTATTAAGCTCCAAAGATCAATAGCTACGGGAGCCATTGATCAATAATTTTAATTAATGGTAAAATTTCTTGTTTAATATGACAGCAGATATTTCTAGCCTTGCTTTCGAAAACTCTTTGGGAAAGTAGACACACTTGATTATCTTCATCTTCTATTAATTTTCTATCACCTTTTGTATAAATCTGCTACTTCATTCCCTTTGACTTTTTAAGGTGTATAAACCACTACAGGCTTGTGAAGAACACAAGAGGTGTTTAATATATGGCTTCTGTCATGAGAAACTTGTGATCTTATAGAGTTGGCTGGACTTCGGTTTAATAGAGACTCTTAAAAGTATGGGGTGAAATTGTTCAAAAGTCATACTGACTCAGGACTGTAGAAGTATGACTATGGGTAAAGGTAGCTGGGGAAGGCGTAGTGCAGAAATGGAGTTTTAAGGTGAACTTTGAAAGGTGCAAGGATTTGCATAGGCAAGGGAGAATGTAGAGAGGGAAAACACTTGAGTGAAGGTGGGGAGAGAGGAATGACCATGACTTCCTGTGTGGGGGGAGTTAGAAAACCAGTCTGATTGAAGAAGGAAATGGATGGGTGTATTGTGCTGTAGGACAAGTGTGTCATCCAGTTGTTTGACATCTCTCACTGCATGTGTCTCAGGCATCTCGAAATCAACATGCCCGGAACCAAAATGGTCCCTCTCTCTTCTCCCCACAAACTGCATCTCTCCTAGTTTTTCCCTCAGAAATCTGGGTGCCTCCCATGATTTCTCCATGTCTCTAATCATCCCTCATCCAATCATTTAGACAGACTTTTCAAGTTCTACTCCTGAATTATGCCTAGAATCTGCACACTCTCACCTTGGCCACCTCTTATCCAAACCACTATCATTTCTTTAAGCTTTTAATTAAATTTATTTATTTATTTTTTTACACTGTTGTTCATTTTTGTACATAATTTGAGTTCTCCACTCAGTGTAGTCCCCGTAGGTCTCCCACATCACAGCATCTATCCCTTGTGCTCTCCCCTCCCCTGTTTTGACCCTCCTCTCTTCCCCTTCCCTGCCATATGCCACTGATTTATAAACCACCATCATTTCTTACTTAGATTACTGCAAAAGTTTCATAAATTATTCTTCCTTCAGCACCTGCTCTCCCATACTGTAGCCACATGGAACTTAGTGAAAGTAAGTCACTCTATAGTCAAAAAAAAAAAAAAATCTTCCAATCTTCCAGTGGCTTAGTATTGCATTTGGAAAGAAATTGAACCTCGTTGTCACAAGGTTTTGCATATCAACATTGTGTTTCCACCCCCCCTAAGCATATTTCAGTACAATTCCAACACTAACCACCAAGTTAGTGTCTGATCCCTCAAATAAAAGCCTTGATCCTCCACGTGCCAGCCTCTAGTTCAGATGCCAGCCACAATTAGGGTGTTAGGCCACCTGTACTTTGATCAACCAGCACAGATTCAGGGATTCCCTCATTTCCCTCAGGTTCAGTGATTCACTAGAATAACTCATCAAACTGTGTTTTGCTTATTACTATTACCGTTTTATTAAAAAGGATACAAATCAGAACCAACCAAGTAGAAAAGACACATAGGGTGAGGTCTGGAAGTGTCCTTCACCCAGAGGGTCCCTGACCTCTGCCTGCAGTCAGCACACACGTCACCCTCCCGGCCATCACTGGCTCATCAGCTCGGAAGCTCTTCTGAGACTCAGTGTCCAGTTTCATGGGTATTTCACTATGTAGTTGATGAAATCACTGGCCATTTGATTGAGCTGCATCTCCAGCTCTCTTTTCCTCCCAGATTGTCTGCTCTTAACTGTATGTTATTCTTTCTCTGACCAGCCCTAATTGCAGTGGTATCCACAGGCTCACCATGCATTGCCTCATTAACCTAATAAAACCCTCTTACCTTTACAGAAATCCAAGTTTATGAAGCTTTGTACCAGGAACCACTGGGGACAAAGACAAGATACATTCTTTATCATACCACAATAGCTCTCAGACTTCATCTTGGCTATTCTTGCCCTTGTTCCTGACACACTGGCTTCTCTTCCTGTCTAGACTGTGACTAGTCCCTCCCTCTATGTGAGATGATTCCTGTCTTCCTTCTTCAGTCACCACTCTGACTCTTCTGAACTTGTTGTCTATTCCAATATCCATCTTATTCTCTGTCCAGCTCACTTACTTGCTTCATAGCATTAATCCCATTCTATTATTTTGAAGACATATTTTATTGTTAATCATAAGCATAGTTTTTACCTGTCATTTTATAGTTTACAAAGATAGTTTAATTTAATTTTATCCTTTTCTATTTATATATTCATATAAATTTTAAAAATTAAATAAGTTTTAAAAATTAAATCATTTCACAAAGTTAGGGCCTCCCTAATGGTGTAGGGGTTAAAGTCTCAGCACTATCACGCTATCGCCAGCCACTGCGACATGAGTTCAATCCCCAGCCAAGGAGTTACCCACATGACGTAGCAGAACTCTCCCGTCTCGCCCGCTGCTCCCCTCAGCAGTTTATTTCAGTAGATCCATCTGTTCTGCTCCCCACCCTGTCTCTGGTGAATCCTCTCTCACACCCCTCCCCCGGCATCTCTGGCCTGCACCCCAGTTCTTATATGCATAAATAAATTTTTAAAAATCTTTGAAAAATTAGTGTCACAAAGTTATTTTGTAAAGAAATCAGGATTATTTTATTTATGTTGACTTCTTTTACTTTCCATTCGTCTCCTCCATAAAATATAAATTCCTTGAGAACATAGCATTGATTGTCCTTTTCCTTCTTTATCTCCTAGCACATACCAACAGTCAGTAAATATTTGCCAAATTAAGGAATAAATAAAGTGGGAAAGATAAGAATGATCAGGCCAGTGGAAGCTCTTTGATTGCCAAAGAAGAAATGTTTAGACTTGAGATGAGAAAAGTAAATGGGAGGTTGTTAAATAATAAGCAAGAGAATGATAGGTATTTGGGGGTGTGAATGTGGGGAAACTGGCAGCAGTAAACTAAGTATGTCGTGGAGGGGAGAATGACTAGAAACAGAAAATTTTAGAAAGCTGTTCTAGGGATCCAGGCAATCCGGTGAAAACCTGAATAAGGACTAGTGGAAATGGAGTAGAAAGGGAAAATCAGAGATCTTTTAAAGAAAGAATTTACTTTGTTGGTATTTTTGTTTGTTTGTTTTAACTCTTCATTTTAAAGGAATTTCATGATACAAAATGCCCTTAAAATTCAGGACATAAATATAATAAAATATTTTACTTTTCTGAAAAAAAAATTAAAGAATTTCAGACTTACAGAAAATTTGCAAAAGTAGCCTGAAGAATCCTTTGTATACTCTTCACCTAGATTCACTAATAGTTAACACATTGTTTTGTTTGCTTTATTATTCTTTCTCTTTCCACATGTGCGTATATGCATTCTTTTGTGTGTTTCTTTCTAAATCACTTGAGAGCAAGTTATAAACATCATGCTCTTATTCCCTAATTACTTCAGTGTGTATTTCCTAATAAGATGCAATTTTTTTTTCACATGAACACTGTACACTTACCAAAATCAGGAAGCTTCATGTTGATTCAATACCACATCCAGGATTCTAGCCCAGGAATCAATTTAGGACCCTGCTTTGCAATGAAGTTGTTCTGCCTTGAGACTCCTTCCATCTGGAACAGTTTCTTAGTCTTTGATTTTATGACACTGACTTTTTTGAATAGAGAGGCCAATTATTTTGTAAAATGTTCTTCATTTTTGGCTTGTTCACGCTTCCTCATAACTATACACTGGTGTTTGTTGTTGGCAGGAATATTACATTACATTCATGAACTGTGTCCTCAGCATCGAGCAAGAAGCACATGGTATCACTTTGTCTCATTATTAGGGAGATGAACTTTGATTACTTGGTGTAGGTGGAATCTACCAGGTTTCTCCACTGCAAGTTTGCTACTCTTCCTTTTGTAATTAGTGGATAATTGATGCAGAGATACTATGAGCCTATGTAAATATGCCTTCCATTAACCTTTTATCCAGCAGTTTTTAGCAAACATTGATGATTCTTGCCTGCATCAGTTATTGCCATGGCACCTGCAAAAAGGTCACTTACTAAGGTTGCTATTTCTTCTACATTTGTTAGTTGGCATTTTACAGTTTGTTTGTTTGTTATGGTCTCATGGATTCTTACTTAACTAAATGAATTTTAATCCATTACTGCTATTATTTATCTTAATGCCCACACTATCCCAGTTTGTTTGGTGGGAGGCACTACAAATGGTCTCCTATGTCCTTTTTGAAATGTCCCCATCATTTGTTGAGCCCTTTCTTATTTTCTGGCTCAGCAAATATACCTCTTGTACTTTTCCTGCCCTAGTCCTAGCATCAGCCATTTCACTAGAGTTCTCACTCCTTCCAGTGGAGAATGGTATTTAAAAACCAAGGTCTGGGATAGTTTTAATATTTCTCTCCAGAAACTTCTATGTGCACGCTTGCACACACACACACACACACACACAAGAATGGTATTCAATTATACACAAGGTATCCACTACTTCTGGACTGACATTGTTTTCTAGGCCCTTCTTCCCCCAAATTTTGACTCACTGAGTGAAGGAAATCTGGCACAGGAGACCAGAACAGTGGTTTTGTCAGTGACCAAAAAACCCTGCAAAACCCAAATTGGAAAGACTCACAGGGGTCAAGTTGTGTACCAAGAGAACTATTTAAGCCATATTCAAAATATATGTTAAAATATGTTTAAAAAAGTATAAAAGTCTCATTTGAATACATTCTCATTGTAAGAGATTTAAATAATGGAGTAACAGAGGATTTCAACACCCTTTTTTTTTCTTTGCAGTCTTTAAGCGTTGTTAGTAAACCCTTTTAAAACACTGAAGTTGACTTTTCAACACTTGCCCAGCTTCTAAAATCTGTCCACACTGACTGCCACAAGAAGATTCCCCAGCAGGTGGGGACTTGTTCTCTAGAAGCCCCACTTTTCCAGGTGGTGTTGATGGCTGCCAGACTTTCTTGGGGATTTTCTGGATTCTTCTTATAGGTTGTCTTCTTATAGGTTATCTGGAGGGGAATCAGTGTTGACCTGATATCAACTATGGGGAAAGCACCGAATGTTTCCACTACTAAGCAGTACAATATTGGCATCTGAACTGGAGGAGATTAAATGCAAACCCAGAGATGGCAATAAAGTCTATTTCAAATTAGCCTTATTAGTCCTAGGGGTGGAAGCAGCAGAGACTGCTCCATTTTGACCCCTTACATAATGACTTTTCCCAGACACACATTCTACTCTAAAACTTCCCTGTTCTAGTGACATGTCGCTTCTAGTTTCTTTTTCAGCACTGTTTGGAAACAACGATGTATTATGAATACAAGTGGAATTCCCTTTAAGGCCACCTGGTAAATTCTCCCTTTTGGAACTTTAAGCAGCCACAAAAATGAATTAGGGGAGAGAACAACCACATCAGTATCTGGTCAGAAGCAAGTGTCTCTGCACAGCTAGCCTGGGGGAAGGCCCGTCAGAAATTCTGGTCTCAGATCTATTGAATGGGGCAGGCCAAATGCTATTTCCATTTAGCCTTCAGCTTGCTAAATCATGTGGGCCTAAAAGAGAGTTTCCCCTAATGATGTTTAGGTGACTAGATTCAAGACTTTATTTTGAACATAATAGGAAGTTGGGGGAAAGTAGTTTTGACAGAGCAGGTTGCTTTATAACCTGCTTCAGTGGAGCTTGTAAGATTGATTACCTTTGCTTAAGTCCCAGGTAATGTTCAAAAGCTGTGCTTATGAGGAAAAATGACTACATGATCAATTTCAGTTTCTACAGTGTCAACAGGGATCCCATTTAAGGATATTATGATGAGTAGTGAAGTCTAAAGGTACAAGATACAGGATGGGTTCAGGCAAGATCACTGTCACCCCAATCGAGGTGAGATTGTTTGATTCGTGATAATGAGAACAAAGAAGTGCTAGAAAGATATATTAACTGGCTGGATTACTAGATGAATCTTGTGGTTTCCTAGAGTTTTTCCTAATGTGGAGCTGTTGGCAAAAGCTGGGATGTATTCATGTATTCATAATACATCTTTGTTTCCAAACGCTGCTGGAAAAGAAACTAGAACCGACATGTCAGCTAGAACAGGGAAGTTTTAGAGTAGAATGTGTGTCTGGGAAAAGTCATTATGTAAGGGGTCAAAATGGAGCAGTAATGTAGAAATGTAAAAAATGTAAAAAAAAATGAAATGTAAAAAAACCAACATCAACAACTTGTTTCCCCTATACTAGGCAAAAAAGACTTGTTTACTATAAATTTTTAAAAATACAAACAAACCATAAGAAAAAATTTAAAATCACTACAGTCCCACTTCCTAGAGATAGCCTCTATTAACAAATTGATCTATATATTTCCTTTACTTTTCCTTTGCTTAAATACACATTCTTATTAAAATTGGGTTCCTACTGTATACTGTATATATTATTTTACAAATTGCTTTTCACACAGTGGATTTATTTTTCCCTTATCTCTATCCATGTCAGTGTTACAGTATCATGTTTATAAGTTTTTTAATGCAAAACTAATAGATGTCCTTGTTAAAAATTCAAGTGTAAGATAATCATAAAAATATTTATCCTTATCTCCCACCCTGAGGTAGCCCTAAGACTTTTTTCTTAATAGTTCTCTACAGAAACTTGTATGCACGCACACGTGTACACACACAAACACACACACACTCTCAAGAATAGTATTCAGTTACATACAACAAGGTACTTAGTCAAATCCTGTTATGTGGAAATTCAGGGTTTTCCCAGTTTTCATTGTAGTGATCATCCGATTAAATCTTTTCACAATAGATTATTTCTTTGAAATAAATTCGAGAAAATAAATTGCTAGATTAAAAGATAGGCACAATTTTAACACTCATGATATGTGCTTCCCATTTACCTTTCACATAGTTTGTGACAATATGGCACTCTCACCATTAGGCAATTTTGAATTTTTTTAAACATTTCAAAGTCTATCATATATATACAAAAGTGTCCTAGCTGTGACTTTGACCTGTGCTGGAGTCCACTGGCCACATGTGGCTACCCAAGTTCTTGAAATGCAAGTCAGTCAAATTGAGATGTGCCAGGAGTGCAAAATACTCACCCAATTTCAAGACTTGTAAAGAAAAAAAAATACAAAAGATCTCATAATAATTGTATACTATTGGGCCTCCCCTGGTGATGCAGTGGTCTTTGCAGCGCCGGTTCAATCTCCGGCCACTGGCGAGGGTCCCACATGGCGTGCAGACCTCTCCTGCTGCCCGCTGCTCCCCTCAGCAGTGTACTTCGGTCCTTCTGCCTGCTCTGCTCCCCGCTCTGGCTCTGGTGAATTCTCTCACCCTCCCGCGCTTCTGACTGTACCCAGTGCTTGTATAAATAAATAAATAAAAAATAAATAAATAAATCTTAAAAAAAAATTGTATACTATTTATATATTGAAGTGATACTATTTTAGATATGCTATGTGAATTAAAACACTATTAAAATTAAATTTTAAACCTTTAAAATGTGACTAGAAGGAAAATTTTGATTACCTATGTGGCTTGCATTCTACTTTCTCTTGGCCCACAGAAAACAGCTCATGGTATGGCTCCTCAGAAAGCAAAACCTACCACCTGAGCTGTGTACTCCTGACTTGCTCTCTTCTGTTCCTCTCCTTCCCCCTCCCTACCTGAGCCTTAGTTATCCCCAGGGCTCTTAGCACAGGTCAGCTCCCTTCACAGTCCAGTTCTTTCTCAGGGAACATGTGGTGAATGTCCACTCCTGAAGGTAATGGGTTGTGTATTAGGACTGTGATCGACCAGAACCAACTGTTATGTATAAACTCCAAGAAGCAAATATAATGACTTGCTAATGATTTGTTAGAATGTGTTAAGTATTTAGCCTTGAAGAATGGCTGCTGCGTCCCATATCACACTCCTGTCAATATGTACACAAGGGCATGAACCCGAATAGGGAACTTGAGGGTCAGCTCCTTGCTGAACATTCCTTGTGTCTCTACGCCCCCATTTTTTTTTTTCCATTTCTGTGAAGCAAGGATGATGGAGCAGCTCACATAGTTCTTGACAAGAGCAATCAGTGTGTGTAAACACTGAGAGGAGAAGAGATGACCCGGGTATCACCGTGCTGGGGCGGCTGCTCCCAGCTGGCTGTGCTCCTTCCCACCTCCCAGGCTTGCCCAGCCAGCTCTCCCTCCTGAGCAGCCCTCAGCTTTCCCTCCCGCACATATTGACTGTACCAAACACACCCTAGGTACACACAGCTTTTCAGCAAATACAAAAGCTGTTCACCGGCTGGCTGGCTCCCCTCTCCCCGGGTCCCTCCCAGGAACTCCTGGGTAGAAATAAAATGCAAAGAAGTAGGGAGAGAAAGGCACTTGCTCCCTTGCTGATATCTTATTTTCAGAATCACTTTTCCACTGGACTCAGCTTTGGAGTTAAAACCAAAACCAAAACATTAACAAGGGATTGAAAAAAATACATCTTACAGTATTTTTGGCTCGACTTTGTGCTCCATTATTTGAAAGTTAGCCAAAACCCTGGCTTTGTTCCATTGTTGTAGTCTAAATGGCTTCTCTCAGAAAGTATTCAGGTAAAAGAAATTAAAATAAATAAATATCTTTGTTCCAACTTGTCTTCATCATTACACTTTATTGTTATTGTACGATGCTTAATTTTGTGCCAATAATCTAGGCCTTTGAAAGTCTCCACTTGGGATGGATAAAATTGCATAGGAACAAATTAAAGTGAAGATACAAAACAGCCAGGAAAATGAGAGTTATTTGTAAAAGATTCTCTTCCCCTGTGTTTGGGGAGTAAGGGATATATCTCATTGTAAGAAGTGTGAGCTAAGAATAGGTGTACTATCTTTGTTGCATCACTATTTTGACTTACTAGATCAACGTGAGTCTTCTAAGCCTTAATTTTGCCATCTGTGAACTGGGGACAAAGTACTGCCCTTTCTTCCTGTGTTCAGAAGGGCATTGTAATAAGAGCAATAAATTAATGCAGAAGGAATAAATTATTCCTTGGACTGCAGTAGTCTTGAATGACATTTGAAATTCCTTCCCAACTGCAGATCCTGTGATTATGAATAATAAATGCTTTTGCTTTTTCCAACCACTGTGTTTAAACACATTGGTAAAATGAAAAGACCTCTTAACACAGGAAGTCAGTCTGTAATTTTTGCTTTACAGAGACTGCTAGACACCCCTTTTCTCCCATTAGATTCAAAACTGAGCATATACTTCTTAAGGCCTTTCTACCTCCCTTTCTGTCCCATTACCCAAGGGTTAAGCAAATTTTAAAAATTTTCAGTGGTGCTATAGAGAAGCAGGGTTGTGTAGCCTTCCAGCAGCATTGGGCGATCCTGAGAAAGCAAAAGCTCGATGAACCCTCCCTTTTGATTAAAAGAAATTTAGTTAGAACTTGAGAATAAAACATCCCTTCCCTTCTCATCAGCAGGATGAAGTCATTATCTATAAATTACTAAAATGCTAAAGAGGACATGACTAGACTGAATGGTATGGTATAAAACATTGCTACCATTATGGTTTTTTAAAAAAGATTTATTTATTTATGCATACAAGAACTGGGGTACAGGCCACAAGGGGGTGAGAGGATTCACCAGAGACAGAGTGGGGAATAGAACAGGCAGAATGACTGAAATCCACTGCTGAGGGGAGGAGCAGTGGCCCAGACAGGAAAGGTCTGCCGTGCCATGTGGGTAGCTCCCTGGCTGGGGATTGAATTCCTGCTGCAGTGGCTGCGGATAGGTTGCATCTTAACCCCTTGTGCCACCAGGGAGGCCTACTACCACTATGTTGTTAAGGCTTGTATGACATTTAAATTTATTTTTAATTTCAGATTAATTTTCCTATCAACACCATTATTTCCCAACCTAATTTGCCTTCTTAAAGTGTTGAAAGCACAATCAGATTTTAAGATTAATTATAATTTTAAGTCTACAGATCTCACTGGTCCGTGGCTATAGGCAAGGTTTCATTAATATTAACAGTCTACATGCCATTGGTTTTTGCCTGTGATATCTCACCCGGGACCTCTAGCTCCCTGATACCCTCCTGTTATTTCCCATCCTGAGAGGATCAACAGGGTGTGCCCCCTTGTGTGCCTGAACCCTATACTACCTATGACTTTGACAGACTCTGCTGCTTCTCCTTGGGCACCAGAGTCTCTTTTAGGATTTCTCTTGGGATTCCAGTGAGTTCTGCCCTGGGCCACAGGCATTGCTGTTTCTCCAGTTGGTAGTTAGGGCCAATATACCAGATTTCTCAAGGAGTCAAAGTCATCTCCCCTCCCTTTCTATCAGAGCAGTCCTCAAACAATATTATTTGTTCTTTGGCCATCTGCAAAGATTTGACTTTGTAGCTCTTTGACTTTTTACTGTCTTCCTGCTATCTAGAAAGCCAAATGTGAAGAATGCAAAGGCCATCAAAGATGGGGAGGCCAGGCAGAGAGATCCAGGCCAAGGACCAACTCTCTTTTGTGCTCAAGTTGCCTCTCCTCCATCAACCAAGACTTTATTTAAAAAATATTATATTAAAATATTAAAAGGGGCCTCCCTGGTGGCACAAGGGATTAAGATGCAACCTATGAAGCAATTGCAGCACGATTTCAATCTCCGGCCAGGGAGCTACCCACATGGCGCAGCAGGCCTCTCCTGTCTCCCCCGCTGCCCCTCTCAGCAGTGGATTTCAGTCAGTCTGCCTGTTCTGCTCCCCACTTTGTCCCTGGTGGATCCTCTCACCCCCACACCTCTGGCTTATACCCCAGTTCTTGTATAGGCATAAATAAATAAATCTTTAAAAAATATATTAAAAGAGACCCTGAAACTGGATATCTCTTTTCTTGTCATGAATGATCTGCCAGGAGACTTTAATAGCTGCCACCAAAGCATTCTTCCAGTTTCCCCACTAGTTCACTCAATAAGTTTAGACCTCCTGCCATGCGTATATCTCAAACGCAAGCTAAAATCCTTGCTAAGTGAGAATGTACTCTTGTTTTGATGAAAACTACTCCAAACTAGCAGCAGGGATTAAACTGAGCTTGAGGGTGTGTGGGTTGAGGAAGGGAGCAAAGCTGGAGTGAGTGGTGAGGCTTTAGGGGAGGGAGAGCTCGAGAAGCTCTCAGGAAAACACCAGGGTGCTTAGTCTCTTCACTCAGGATCTGCACTCTCTTTGCAGAATGACATCTTTGAGTGGTCCAGGGACCACCGAGTCCACCACAAGTACTCAGAAACCGATGCTGATCCTCACAACGCCCGCCGGGGCTTCTTCTTCTCCCATATCGGGTGGCTATTTGTTCGCAAGCATCGAGATGTCATTGAGAAGGGAAGAAAGCTTGACGTCACTGACCTGCTGGCTGACCCTGTGGTCCGGTTCCAGAGAAAGTAAGTGAATAGACACCACAGAGTTGTCCCTCAGGGGACAGAGAGACAGAGAGCACAATGGGGCGCACTAACATCCCCACGTAGTTCTCATAGTACTTTAATGATTTGCTCTTATTTTTATTTATTCATTTTTTTAAATAATTGATTTTCTTACATCATTGTTCGTTGTTGGACAGTATCTGATTTCTCCCCTCTTTGTGGTCCCTGTATTTCACCCACCACCACAACACCCGTGATCCATCACCACGGGTGCGTGTGCTCTTCCCTCCCCTGTTTTGATCCCTGCTGTAGGCCTCAGAATGTTTATCTTATTTTTAGGATTTATCTTTGTTTATTCATTTCCTTTTGCTCAATTAGTTGTCCCCATTGACACATTTGTTTTTAATTTTATTTTGAAATGAATTTCTTTTAAACCCAATTATCATTTCCTGCAAACCAACCTGCACAACTGATTTCATGGAATCCATTTCTGTAGGTCTCCACTTCACTGGTCATGTTTTTCTGGAGTGATGGGGAGTGCTGCAGACAGGACAGCCGATGAAGTTCTCTGCCATTAATGAAGGCTCGGAGTCTAAATGAATTTGCAATGGGGGGAGGCTGGGGAGAGCGCCATCAAGAGCAGCTCTGCCTTTCACTTTCCCAGCCCAAGCTTTTATTGAAGATAGGAACAAAGGACCAAGAAAATAGCACTCAGTTGTGTTTTTGCTTATACAGATGAATAAGTTAGTGCTGAAAACAAGTTTTCCTGGTTAGTAGGGAACATGCGCAGAAGCCAGCACATCCTCAGAGAACAGGAGTCAATTCTGGGAAGAAGTTCTGTTTGCAGAACTTCTATCGTCCTGGAACTCCATATGCAGAGTAAACAGGTATTCTCCAAAAACTCCAGCTCCCTTTAGCTCAGCAGGCTCCCAACAGGGGGGGAAAGGGACGATTTGCTTTACTTTAGCACATTTGAGTCCATTAAGACTGGGCTTTCTCCAAGTATCCTGCTCTGATCTCCTGAACGCTCTTGTAGTAAGTTTGCCCTCTCGCCATTCCTGGAAATGTTACACCAGTGCAGAGAAAATGAGACTGCGTATCCAAGTGTTTGTGTGTATTGGCCAGTGACCCTACTTTCAACTAGCAAATGGAGAAAGATTGTCCAAATAGCTGACCCTTGAAAAACATGGGTTCGGACTGCGTGGGTCCACGTAATATATGGACTTCTTGTAAACAGACAATGTAAATCTTACAGTACAGTCCAAAATGTATTTTTTTCCTTATGATTTTCTCAATAACATTCTTTTCTCTAGCTTACTTTATTGTAAGAGGCATTATAATACATATAACATACACAGTTTGTATTAATTGGCTGTTTATGATATCTGTAAAGCTTCTGGTCAACCATAGGCTATTAGGAGTTAAGTTTTGGTGGAGTCAACAGTTATGGGAGGATTTTTTTCTTTTTTTTAAGATTTATTTTATTTATTTATGCATACAAGAGCTGGGATGTAGGCCTAATGTGTGAGAATATTCACCAGAGACACAGTGGGGAGCAGAACAGGTGGACTGACTGAAATACACTGCTGCAGGGAGCAGCGGGCAAGACAGGAGAGGTCTGCTGTGCCATGTGGATAGCTCCCTGGCCAGGGATTGAACTGGTGTTGCAGTAGCTGCTGATAGCTTCATAGTGCTGAAACTTAACCCCTTGCGCCACCAGGGAGGATCTATGGGAGAATTTTTGACTGTGCAGGGAGTCAGCGCTCCTAACCCCCACATTGTTCAGGAGTCCTCTGCAGTTGTGTTGGTAAGTAGAGAGCTACCACTGTTCACTATTTTGCTAGGAGCTGGCATAGCCTGTATTCATATTGGTCTATGGAAAATTTGTAAATGGGCTTGTTGCCCCAGAGGAATAGATTTATGTGCAAAGAGGGACATTTATTATTTGCACTATGGTTAGAACCCGAGATAATATAGGGAACAAGTGATTGCTAAAGACCATTTCCACTGACAAGCAGGAGTCACTGAAGGACTGATCTGAGTAAATTGCCTAAAAATGGAAATGGAAGCTGTGCCTTTGTCTGACACCAGAGATCTTGCATAAAAGGAAGCACCACGAAGAAATGTGTTCACGGTCCCTTCAGCCTCCCATAGTGAGAAAATGGCAGACTGACACTGCTGAGCATCAGACTATGGCTCCTCCACACCCTCGCCAAAGTTTCATCACGCTCAGTTCCAGCTCTAACATGGAGTAATAGTAACTAGTTCTTAGGAAGACACAATGAAAAAAAAATACTTGAAAAGCCTGGCACACAGTAAGAGCTTAGAGAAGCTCAGGGATTCTTCATTTTACACAGGCAGTTGCCAGTCCAGAGAAGTCCATGTGTTTCCATCCCCTGCTGCTGTTTCACCAAAAGGTCTCTTCTGTTTGCCTCAATACAGCACCTTCAGGCAGACACACCCAGTATCAGTAGCCAAATTTTATAGCAGAAAATTTTCAACTAACAATTAAACGGTTTGTTGATTTTGATTTTCCCCATGAGAGTAAAATATTAAAAGAGATTAAAGAAAATCCGCAAACATCAGAAACATAGACAGGAAATCATCTATAGTCCTAACACATAAACAGCCACTAATAATATTCTATACTATCTCCTATATTTTTGCATGTATTTGCGTATTTTGCATGAATGGCAGTTATATTCCACATGTAATTTTTTGTCTTGCCTTTTAATGTCAGATTATATTTAGGCACCATTGCCAGAAGCTCATGAGTCCACCAGTTGAATGTCATAGCTTATTTAACCATCACTTTGTGACTGGGTATGTGTGTCATTTCCAATTCTATGATATAAATGGTGTGACTATATAATTAGTAATGCTTTGGTACAATCAGATCTTAGATTAATTTGAAGAGCTCAGATGAGATGAGGTCTTCTATTTTATTAATGAGAACTGAGCCGGGTATAATAGCCTGGGTTTCTCCGATCATAAAAATGGAAGTATTTTCCATTTTTTCCCTTGAAAAATGTGATAATCTGATTCATTAGGTTTGTGCTTATAGTGCATATGTCCAAAGGCTATTTCTAAATGCAGTCAGAAGAACCAAGATGAACATCTCTCATCAGTCCAGTATCACAGGGCTAGAGCTAAGAGAAACCATCCACTCATCTCACCATCTGATACATGTTATTGAGCTCCTGCTAGGAATCTGTGCCAAGCATACAACCTTAAAGGTTGGTTTTTGCCCTCCAGAATTTGCCAAATAGTAGGGAACCCACAAATTAATTTATAAACAAGTATTCTCTGGTGACAAGAGTGCTGTATGAGGGCAGTACTGGGTACCTGGGAACACAGGAAGGGGTCTACTAACCCACACTGTATGCAGGTAAGGATGAGAAAGGGCTTGTGGAAAGAACCAGCTTCACAGCTAAGGCCTGAAAGATGAGAAAGATAAGGATGGAGGAAGATTCCTTGCTTCAAGGACCATGCTTCTTCCCACAGGGTGAAGAGATCATAAGGCCATCTGTAATGTCCCCCAACTACAGCATTCCCTGGCATGCTGGGACCCTAGAATTTCCTACCCAAATGGCCCTGAGCCCACTTCCAGAACCTACACCAGCTTCTTCCTGAGCCCTGTCCTCCTGGTAGGAAGTATGTGAACCCTAGGTCTTAAGAGTGGCCAAACTGTGTTAGTCTGGAGTGAGCTTAGACACATGGGCTTGGATGTCCACACAAAGTAGCAGAGCCAGAGGTAGGAAGAGAAAGGGGAAGGCCATAGACTAGGGACCCCCCACCTTTCCTCCTAGCCTGGGTCCTACAAATGTTGAGGGGACCATAGAAGGGAACTACTCATTAATAAGGTTGATGGTGAGTTCATCACTTAGGAATGGTGTTTAACTTCAACAAGATGGAAATTAATTTCTCTGACATATGAAAGATTTGTGGAGGTCCAGGGTAGCAGCAACAGGTCAGTGGAGAAGTGGGATTCTTCTTCCTTTCTACTCCACCATCCTGAGCATGTGATTTCTTTTCTTTAATTTTATGTACCAAGGTGACCACTAGAACTCCAACCAGAGGGAAGGTGGGGAGCACATAAATTATTAAGTAAGTCACTTTTAAGCATCTTTCCCAGAAGACACATGGTCTGTCGAGTTAATTTTCATTGACCTGTACTTAAGGGACACTGGGAAATGTAGCCTCTTGGTTAATACATTACATTCTTGATTAAAATTCTGGTTTTATAGAAAAAAAAGGTGAATAGATATGGGATAAGCAATTACCATTATAGCAATATAATATAGCGCCATCATTCTTTAATTATTCTGCCTTAAGCCAAAGTGAGTGACCATCACAGTCTTATGACATTTTTTTTTGTGAAGCAAGTAAGTAACCCCTGTCTGCATTTAGTGAGCAGGAATTGGAATCTCAAATCATTTTTTCTGAGACGGCAGAATAAAATGCAGAGGCTACTTCTAATGCTTTGCTTATCCTGTTGATTCCCGGCTCTGGTGTCTTCCTTGCCAGCTCACACTTTAATAATGGACGCCAAGAGACATAGATCCTTTCTCATTGGTTTCTGCTGCTTTCTCTTTTCTGCATATATCACTTCTCATACAACAACTATGTTTTCAGCACCCCATATATACCAGGCATTGTTCTAGTGTTGGAGACTAAGCATAGGACAAGAGAACCAGATTCTGGAGGTACTTGCTCTTTCTAGAACTCCCCTATTTGTGTTTGAGGATATGAGAAGGGACGCCCCAGGGTGCCCTCAATCCCCAGTCTGACTGAACTTCCCTTTCCACAGCTGCCTTTGCTACTCCTCATTCCATCTCTCCTGTTACCCAGTCCCTGCCCAGGATCTGTTTTCAGTTCACTCTCTCTTGACTTTTTGCTTCTTTCTGTCAGGACAATCTTTGCTTCTGCATCTGCCTGAGGGCTTTGTCCCTTTGTGCCTTTCTTGGCACCTTTCGCTTATGCGATACACCAGTTCTTAAAGCCATGTTGTCCTGCCTCCACTAAACTTTTTTAGAAAACAAAAGCCATTTCACCTATTGCTCAGTCAGACTCTTTTCATTCCTTTGACTGAGAGACGAGGGTGTTTTTTGTCCCCTTGTATTCTCTCATCATGTCATCGTCTTGTTTTGATTTATTCTTTTCATATATTCTTTGTGCATGTCCACCTCCATGACTGAGAGACAGTCTACCAGTCTTCCACTGTCCTCACTTCAAACCATTGCATCTTATCCTGGCTCTGTAAATGTTTTGAGAATTAAAAGTAATTTTTCCTGCATCCATCTGTGGTTGTCAGAAATTAAAACTCAGAATCTCTGAGGCCCCAGGACTTGATAAAATCAATGCAAGAGGTATGAGCTGTGTTTAATTCGATCCTTTTTGTTATATGTCAATGGAAAAGGTAAAACATCTTTTAATGATTCTTATTAAACTTTTGCATTTTCTAAAGAGACTTTGATCACTGTAGCAAAAACAGCTGAATTATACTCTGGGATACAGGACAGAGATGATTCAATCTGAGGTTACAGACAGCATCAACACCAAAATTTCCCTGTTTTACTGGTCAAAAATTTGGACAGGGGAGAAACCAGTGAGCTACATATTTCAATAGCTTATTTTGACTTTAAAAAATTTTCCAAGTCAAATGTCATTTGATTGCTTCTGTAGAGGTACTTTTCTTACTAGACCTTTGGGAGCCTCTTTCTCTCTCCTCTTTATAAAAACACTAAAAACACATCAACTGCATTTGCAGTCTTTTTCTTTTCCCACATTAACCATCCATTTTTATGTGCAAAATTCCCCTGGCAAGATGAGACAGTTTCTCATATGTCTGGATTTGAAATACTTCACTCACTAGCAAGTTAGACATATTAATCAGCAGGTGACAATGCATTCTGGAGCTGCTGTTTGCAAAGTGTTATCTTAAGCTTCACTGTTTATAGAAATAAAGGCACCTTCATGCATCTTTGATTCACTTCAGTAGCCAATAATCAGTACCATTTATTAACTGCCTACTGTACATGCATTATATATTTATACACATAATCTCTGATTCTTTCAATAACTGTCAATAGATAGTGGTATCTGAATTCTGGATTTGAATTCCAAATATCCTGGCCCCCATGACCTTGATTAATCAAGTCAGAAAAGAACAGCATATTTTGCATTAAATTATACTTTACCTAGAAAAAGATTGCTTTATTATCAAGGTAAAAAAAAAACCTTAGTTACTTTTAATTGTAAGTTTTAAATAATTATATTCATGTCAAAGAAAGTTTGGGTTTATGAACTATTTTAGTGCAAGTAGATATCATTCTCACTAATATTTAGATATCATTAATTCCTGGTTCTCTTTCTAGAAGATATAGAAAATAGTCTTCTAATCTATCCTGGATACTTTCTTGGAATAAATAATCCTTCAAAGCATGGATATGAGGCTAGTTTCAAGACTTCAATCAGAAAAGAGAGCAGCAGTAACCCTCATAAGAAGCTATTTAATCCTTATTTATTCTCTAAAATGTTAGCTGTGTTATCATTGTTATTTCTTCCTCTTTCCCATATAGTAGGGGGAAAAAAACAGAGAACTTTTCCATAACAGAAAATCCATTTTCTAATTATTATTTCTTCAAATAATTTAAACAATTATTCAGTTTCTCTAACCTCAGAGATCTTGAAATCTGTATATTAAAAATATTTAGAATATAAGACTAAAGTTCCATTTTTAGTACAAAATATATTATGAATTCATTGCAGAGTATTTAGAAAATGCAAATAACCATGAAGAATAAAATAAAATAATTTGTAATTTTTCTACTCAGAATTAAGGCAATTAAAATTTTGCAGCATATCCTTTAAAATTTTTTAATGAAACATACTATGCCATTTTTAATAAAAATGTATTCATACTGTATACATATTTGACAGTGATCAAAATAAGAAAAGACACTTAGTATTTGCCTTCATTATTCCGTCTCCAGTCTCTTTAGTGCATGTGACTGTGCCCTAACTTCTATTTGATATGATCCTTCTGTCTGAAGAGATTCCCTTAGCATTTCTGATAGCACATATCTAATAGTCAAAAATTCTCAGCTTTCGTTGGTCAGAAGTTCTTTATTTTACTTTCATTTTTAAAAGGTATTTTTATTGGATATAAAATTATGGGTTGTCTGGTTTATTTATTTCACTATTGTAAGTCTTCTGCCTTGCATATCTGAGAAGTCTGCTGTGATTCTTGTCATTATTCCTCACTTTTTAAGCTTTGTAGAGGTATTTTATTTTATTATTAATTAATTTTTTTTCTTACATTGTTGTAGTCCCCATAGTTCTCATGCCACCACATCTCCTGTAAACCATCACCATACTCCATTGTGTTCACCATTCCCCTGTTTTGCACCTCCCTCCTGTCCCCTCCTTTGCTCAGCTGCTAGTTTTGACTTTTTCTTGACCTTTTGTTTGGTTTCTCTATATTCTACATATAAGTGCGACCATCCGATATTTTTTTTCCTTTGACTAATTTTGGCTAGCATAATCCCTTCCAGCTCCATGCATGTTGCTGCAAGTGGCATGAGTTTGTCTTTTTTTTTTTTTAAGATTTATTTGTTTATTTATACAAGTACTGGGTACAGTCAGAAGCGCGGGAGGGTGAGAGAATCCACCAGAGCCAGAGCGGGGAGCAGAGCAGGCAGAAGGACCGAAGTACACTGCTGAGGGGAGCAGCGGGCGGCAGGAGAGGTCTGCGCGCCATGTGGGACCCTCCTCCGGTGGCCGGGGAGCAGCCGGGGATCGAACCGGCGCCGCAGAGGCCGCGGGCAGCTTCGCAACCCAGCGCTCAACCACTGCGCCACCAGCAGAGGCACGACTTTGTCTTTTTAGATTGCTGAGTAATATTCAATTGTGTAAGTATACCAAAACTTGTTGATCCATTCATCTGTTTGGGGTATTTGGGTTGTTTCCATATCTTGACTGTTGTAAATAGTGCCGCAATAAACATAGGAGTGCAAATTTCCTTTTGAATTAGTGTATTTTTTTTAAGGGAGGATTTTTTTTTAATTAAAAGAAAAGCTAATGATACTATAAATACCTTTATATAGATATCCAAAATTAAGTGTTCTTAACATTGTCCCATATTTGCTTTGGATTCTTTTTTTTAATACTTTATTTTATATAATTCTTACATCATTTGTCGGCACCTGCATCCCTATGTTTATAGCAGCACTATTTACAATAGCTAAGCTATGGAAACAACCCAAATGCCCAAAAATAGATGACTGGATCAAGAAGATGTGGTACATATACACCATGGAATATTATTCGGCAATCAAAAAAGATAAACACATGCAGTTTGCAGCAACATGGATGGAGCTAGAAGGGATCATGCTCAGCAAAGTAAGTCAGAAAGAAAAAGAAAAATACCGGGTGGTCTCACTCATAGCAGTAATTTAGAAAACCTAAATAGCAGACCAGGAAAAGACTAATTAATACAAAGTAAAAATCAAAATCAATGAGCAACTATAAACCAGAGACACACTACGGGGTGGGGGAAGGGCAGGGAGAGGAAGGATATGGGTCAAAATAAGGGTGGGGGTGCAATTGTATGGGGAATACAACCAAATGAATTGGTGTTTTTGTGTTATTTAGGTAGAGTCCTAGTAGTAAAATCTCTGGATCGTATGATAGATCCATTTTCAGTGTTCTGAGGAACCTCTACACAGCTTTCCATAGTGGTTGGACCAGTTTACATTCCCACCAGTAGTGTAAGAGTGTTTCTTTATCTTCACATCCTCTTCAGCATTTGTTATTTCTCATTATTCCTCATAATGCAATGTTTCTTTTTTCTCACTGCCTTCAAGATTTTTTTCTTTCTCTTTGGCTTTCAGCAGTTTGACTCTGATGAGCTTAGGTTTTTTTTTGTTTGTTTGTTTTTGGTGGATGGAAAATTACTCTGTTTGAGATTCTTTGGGCTTCTTGTATCTGTGACTTGTAATTGATTTTAGAAAATTCTTGGTCATTATATCACTGGGTAAGGGAACAGGCCTGTTTGCCTCCCAGTCCAATCCACACAGAGGTAGATAAGCCACGAGCAAACCAGTCACTGTCCATTGCTGTACTTGCTCAGAGTTGGAGGGACGGACAGAGGGGTCCAGCTCCCAAGCTGGGGAAAGGGCTCTTGAGATCCCCTCTGGTCAGAGTTGAAAAGAGAACCCCACAGACACTGATGAGGGCAGGTAAGGAGTTAACATTTATTGATAGCAAAAGAGAAAGAAAACAAATTTCTGGGAACACCTCTTCTGGGCATGAGAGAGATATGCCAGGGCTAGAGATGCCAGGGCTAGGGGTCTATATAGGTTTTTTGTTTTTTTTTTAATAGAGGCATGTTTTATTTATTTGTTTGTTTGTTTTGTTTATACATGCACTGGGTACAGTCAGAAGCGCGGGAGGGTGAGAGAATTCACCAGAGCCAGAGCTGGGAGCAGAGCAGGCAGAAGGAACGAAGTACACTGCTGAGGGGAGCAGCGGGCGGCAGGAGAGGTCTGCGTGCCATGTGGGACCCTCCTCCGGTGGCCGGGGAGCAGCCGGGGATCGAACCGGCGCCGCAGAGGCCGCGGGCAGCTTCGCAACCCAGCGCTCAACCACTGCGCCACCAGAGAGGCCCTATATAGGTTTTTTTTTTTTTTAAAAAAGATTTATTTATTTATGCATACAAGAACTGGGTGCAGGCCAGAGGTGTGGGGTGTGGGAGGATTCACCAGAGAGAGTGGGGAGCACAACAGGTAAATCAACTGAAATACACTGCTGAGGGGAACAGTGGGCAAGACAGGAGAGGTCTGCTGTGCCATGTGGGTCAGCTCCCTGGCCGGGATAGAACTCGTGCTGCAGTGGCTGGCGATAGCTTGATAGCGCTGTCCTTAACCACTGTGCTACAAGGGAGGCCCTATATAGGTTTTTGATTAAAGCTTGGGAGCAAAGGAATTGAACTTTATTGTTTAAGAAAGTGAGGAGAGTGGACTTGGCTGAAGCATATTTGCCGTTGCTAATTGTGGACGCCAATCAGCTGCAGCTCAGTGGTTGTTCAGGGCTTGTGACCATCTCCAAGGTGACCATCTCACTGAGACTGTGTGCCCACAGGTCCAGTGTGAAATGGTCTGGTCTCAAGATCTGTGACTCTTTTTCTTCTGGATCTGCAGATTTCTTTTCTTCTCATAGTAGCCAACTTGAAAAGCTGTGGAAAGATAACTCACACATGGTAAACAACAACACAGATCAGCTAAGGGAATTTATGGCAGGAGTATGAGGGCCTAGCGTCACCGGGTTTTTGACTTCTTGTTTACCACCCCATGGGGACAGCAAAATTCTTGCAAAATTTGTCCTTAATTCCTATCTTAGATACTTGTCCTGGAACACTTCCTGTCTCAGTAATCTCTTCTAGTATGTTTGCTTTATTTTCCCTCTCTTTTCTTCTGGGAAGCTAATGATTAATGTTAGAAAAATTGACATCATTCCACAGCTGTTGGGGTTGCTGTCCTGTTTAATTCTTTCCTCTTTACCTTTACATTTCAGTCTGAATAATTCCCATCGACATATTTTCAAGTTCATTCACTATTTTCCCAACAATGATTGATCCGCAGATGAGCCTATCAAAGGGATTCTTCTCTGATTCTGTTTTTTATGTATAGCGCCTGCATTTGCTACTTCTATATTTTCTGTCTACTGATATCTCCCACCAGTTCATGTATATCACCCACCTTTTCCATCAGATTTCTTCAACATACTGATTTTAGTTATTTTAAAGCCCCTGTATGGAAGTTGTAACATCTGGGTCATCTTTGAGTCTGATTCTGTTCATTGCTTTATGTCTTGATAATGTTTATTTTCCTTGCATTTTTTGCGTGATTCATAATTTTTCTTTTTTTTCCTTTTTATTATTTATATACTTTTTACATCATTGTTCATTCTTTTCTCAGGTGTATGATTCATAATTTTAATTATATGCTAGACATTATGTCTAGAAGAACAGAGAGACTATGATAATAATATTTATTTCTGAGAATGGGCACATAGATATTCTTTCACACTATTAGTACATGTGTGGGTGACTGGGGAGAGGCTGAGTCAGTTAATCAGGATAAGCTGGGATTGGGTTTTGTTGTTGCTATGGTTACCTGTCTGGTTACCTGCATCACAGTGGATGGCTCCTGTCACCACATGCTTAGAGTGGAAGAATTTCTAAGTATAAAAGCTTGACCTTCACCTTTGTGCAGTCCCTATATACCTGCAACACGGAAGAGATGTCTTTCTATGCTCCTTCTCCCAATGTGAGGTGCGGGGGACTTCTATTGCATATTTCTGTGTGTGTAGTGTATTGTAGAGATAAGAGTTTCTTTGTTGCCCTGGCTTGTGTCAGTCTTAGGCAAGCCCTGTGTGCCTACACCTTGGAGTTATAGCTTTCTGAGGTTTCGTGCCTCTCCCTAGCCATAGAAGACCTGTGATTTGGAGCAGTGAAAGACCTTCAGCAGAAGCCAAGGGAATAGGTTTTTGCTTTTATCCCTCCCTTAGCTGCAATAGTCCCTTTTCTATATCTGGGGAGAATTTCCTATCCCTTCCCAGCGATAAGCAGGTTTTGCTTCTTTTCTTCTTCCAGAAACAATGGAGTTTAGGTCCTAGAGGCCACAGTGGTTTTTTTGCTTTCCCCCAGCAACTTAAGGACTTTTGCCTTGCAAGAGAGGGCTCCAGGGAAGAAGTCAAGGCTTTGTCACCTCCTACTTGTCTTTGTACTGGAGTGGAGAGGGCTCGCTCCAGTTTCCTACTTTGCTTCTACTTTTCTCGTGAGCCTTGAGAGTGAATACAAATTCCCTCTGAGACTCTAGACCTTTAATTTTGACACACCAGCCCACACTTGGTCTTTAAGAAGTCATTACATTTTAAGTTGATTTTCTTCCTTAGTTACTTTAATGGTGACCTCCTCTTTCTCTGTGCTCTGCCAAAAGTAAAGCATTTCAAGAATGGGCTTATCACTCTTTGAAATTCAATTTATTTATTTGCCTTGTGTCCTCAATTCTCTGATCAGTTCAAGGAAAGTGTTTTTTTTTGTTTGTTTGTTTGTTTGTTTGTTTTTTATACTACCCAGCCTTTTCTCATTGTCCTGATGGACAACATTCTCTTGTGACTTTCTATATCTTAAGTGGAAGCAGAACGCTGCATCCAAATTTATAATCTGCAGTTTTCACCTAACAGAATATTGTGAAATATTTCCTGTTTTAATGCCCACCTAATCTTTAATTGTGAGGGTGTCATAACTATTTCTGATGAACACTGAAAGATTTTTACCCCTTTAAAAAATCACTATAAAAATGTTATGAAAAACTTTGTCCATAAAATTTGACCATAACTGTGATACCTTCTTTTGACTAAAATCAGAATTGCTCAGTGAAAATTATGTCAAACTCTCAGTTTTTGATACTAATTGTCACAATTAATGCAAATCTTTGATTACTAGTGAATTAAACATGTATTTGTCTGTTTTTAGTCATTTGCTTTTTAGAAGAAATATACAGTGATTTGCCCACAAATCTAAACCATAGACACCATCTCTTTTCCTTTCTTTTTTGTTGAAGAGCAAGATCTGACAAAGTGAGATGACAAAGTCCACTTTACTACCAGAATCCTCTTGCCTCTCATGGAACAGGAAGATAGAAAAATCTCAAAGAATTTGGTGTCTGGTCAGGCAAATGAATACCTGGGGTGTGTTACATATTTTTCATTATTATACTTCCCAGTGCTCTGAGTGGGGGGTATATTACTTTTTGGGTAATAACAGTCATTTTAGTGTTTCATGGAAGACTTTCTTTCTAAGGAATCCAGCTATTGCTAAGCTAGAAGGAAATATAGGAGAGGTTGTTTAAACAAGAGGTATCTGAAGCCCCAAATTCATGTAGTTGATGTAAGAAATCGGACTGGTTAGCTGGAAACAAATCCATTACTATCCAACTTGCAGTTCTTGCCATGAAATAATTTATGAGGTTAATGTCCTTCTGACAGCTGTTTTGCAAAAATTTTGAGGATGAGTCCCTTTTCAAAATAGAAAGAGCATGATTCATTTTGAAATTCAAGTACATTTTCTCTCTTACTGATGCAAACTGCCGATGGCAATGTATTATGGAGACCCCTAGTCAGTTGACAGTCGAAGTAAAAATATTGTCTTAAGTAATGAATTCGTTGATGGCTGTTCTATTACCCAAAATGAATATTTAGATTAGTCAGGTGCAAGCTGTCATATCACAGCAACTATTGAGCTTTTCCTTTGCCATAACTCGTTCTAATTCCTCAGTCCCCATCTCACCACATAATATCCCGCTGAACGTGTCATGGAATGATTAGGTTGAGATATTGGCACAATTTTTTGAGTTTTTGTTGTGGCACAATTTATACATGAGCACTACAGAAATTAAACCCTTGCTGAACAAACCTGAGTGAATTATCAAACATTTCTCTATTCTTAATTGATGAAAAGATGTTCAGAGGCAGGAAGCGCCCTCAACCACAAGGTGAATCTATGAGATGCTTTGTGACTTGCTTCCAGGATGCATATTGAAAAGTAACCTTTCCTAGCTGTGTGGAGATTCCTCAACCTGCTAAAGATGGAGCTTCCATATGATCCAGCAATTCCACTCATAGGTATTTACCCAAAGGACACAGAAACATTAATTCAAACGGGCACCTGCACCCCTACATTTATAGCAGCACTATTTACAATAGCTAAGCTATGGAAACAACCCAAATGTCCAAAAATAGATGACTGCATCAAGAAGATGTGGTACATATACACAATGGAATATTACTCAGCAATCAAAAAAGATAAACTCATGCAATTTGCAGCAACATGGATGGAGCTGGAAAGGATCATGTTCAGCTAAGTAAGCTAGAAATTTAGAAAGCAGGAATTTAGAAAACCTAAATAGCATAGCAGGAATTTAGAAAACCTAAATAAGGTATCAGGAAAAAGACTAATTATAATAAAGTAAAAATCAAAATCAACAAGCAACTATAAAACAGAGACACACTACAGGGGTTGGGGAGGAGGGAGTAGGATTAAAAAAAAAAGGGTGGTGGGAATTGTATGGGGACTATAACCAAGATGAAAATGCATACATTGTGCAAAAATGAAAAATGATATCAAAAATATAAAAAAGAAAAAAGAAAAGAAAAGTAACCTTTCCTGCAATGTTCTATTTGCCTTTGTTTTGTACTCATTAAAACCACTCCAAAAAGGGCATCTTGATGCCACACTCCTGTAGGTATTTCTAGAGGTATTTTGAAGGTCTGAAGAGACACACACAACAGTGGGACTTGATGATATTTTATAAAGCATCATTTTTGTGTGTATACACACACACACACACACACACATAACATATATACATTCAGAAACCAAGCTATTTTTTAAAAATACGTGAAGGATACACAGTATCAGAACCTATGTTAGCACTAGGTTAGTTATTTAATCATCTAGTCAACACCAGAGGCAGCTATGGAAGGGAAAAATAGTCTTAGATTAAAAAAATTCCATTTTTGCCATTCTATGAGATTTTGTTTCCATCTCCATAAAATAGTGATAGTGCTGATATCTGCTTTATAAAATTAATGCATTAATAAATTGGCTAATGTATATGAAAGTGTCCATCACAGAGGAGATATGCCATAAATAGTTGTATCATTAACGACACATATAGTGCTATATGGAAATTACTTCATTTATGAAGATCTTACATTCTAAAAACCTATTTATTCCTATATTTCTTTGTTTTTCATAAGTTCAAAGTGATTAAGGGGGTTTTAAGCTACCAGATGCATCGCCATGAATGAAAAACTAAGTGAACCTTCAAAGCTTTAAAACCAGGAGTACGCTATTCCATTACATGCTAGTCTGCACTGCCTGTGTTATGGGCCCCTTTCGTCCTCCTACATCCACAGTCCCCTAATTTGTCACCTTGCCAGCCACTTGAGGTTTTGCTGGTTTGGATGAGCCTGAACCCAGCCACACTATCCCTCTGGAGCCCCTCTTGGCTTCCAGCAGATTCATCAACAGCCCTTCACCACACTCTGGCTTTGTGTTCACTCATAAACACCTGGTCTTTAGCAGAATGAACAAAGTATAGGCCAACAGGCATCTCTCATTGCTGCTGACATTTAGCTACAACCTCAAAGAGTGGCTTTTTTCATTTTGCCAATTCCTATACTTCCTCTTTGATCATTATTTGGCCCTAGGTCCTAAGAATCACTCCTGCTGAGCCATAAGCACCCTGCAGCATTTGGCATTTCCTCATCACTTTGTTTTGAAAATTGTCTGTCTCTATCTAATTGTGTGTCTCTTTTTAGCAACATTTTGTGATTTTTATTGTTCATGATTTTTATGCTTTTCAAACTGGTGATGTCATTGATGCTCATAAAATTTCTCAGCACTGAATACGGACCCAGGGACCATATACACCCCCAACTTACAAGCAATATGGGGCAGCTTGTGGCTGCTGATACCCGGTGCTGGCGGTGGGCAGAGTTGGTGCCCATTCCTTCCCTGCTTTGCTCACACCTGCAAACATCTTTAAATGAAAAATTTGTACATAGAAACATTTCTGTAATGAGGCGTATGGACGCTATAAAAGGAAGAAAAGAGATAGTCTTTGCATTACTCTTCTTTAGTTGTGAAGAAAAAACACATACTTATCAAATAGCCAGAGACCTCTAAATCTATATGTGAAAGTAACACTGTAGTTGATGATTCTATTAAGAGCTCAAGGAATTCACTATCAAGGCTCCAGGGTAGGATGGCTGCGTGGAGACAGGATTGTTCATTTTCTTTTTTAAAGATTTATTTATTTATTTATGCAAGCAAGCACTGGGTACAGTCAGAAGCGCAGGAGGGTGAGAGAATTCACCAGAGCCAGAGCTGGGAACAGAACAGGCAGACTGACAAAATACACTGCTGAGGGGAGCAGCGGGCGCAGCAGGAGAGGTCCTCACGCCATGTGGACCCTCCCTGGCGGCCGGGGATCAAACTGGCGCTGCAGAGGCTGCTGGCAGCTTCACAGCCCAGCACTTAACCTTTGTGCCACCAGGGGAGGCCCAGGATGGTTCTTTATGCCATCAGGGCAAGGGTGCTTCTGATACTCTCATTCTCCAGATACAGGGTCTGTCCCTTTCCTGCAGCCTCTTTTACATCCTTCAGTAAATGTTTGTAGTTTTCTAAATATACATCTTACATTTTTCTCATTTGGTTTATTCCTAGACATTCTATAATTTTTGTTGTTACTGTCAGCAGGAATCGCTGTATTTTTACCACAGAGAGTGAGAGAAACAGGGAGTGGATGTGCAGACACCTCTCCTACCGCCCTAGATACTCCAGCACAGCAGGAACTGTCAGGTTGCCCAGACTTCACAGAATGCCAGTAGGCGACACACCTAGGGGCGATGTCATTGAGGTTGTTGCCCAAAGGCATGCTGGCAGGAGTCAGAGGACCGAAAGGACAGCGCCACTGAGATGGCTGATGAATCCAGCTGTAGAAATTAAAAATTTGCCCTTCTCCCTTCTTGCTTTTCTGCAGGCAAGACTTGCATGGATTCCGAAATTTAAAAAATAAATGACTGGATGAATGAGCATATAGGCATAGGCTAGAGCTCCATCACTGCAGATAGAGTACCTTGTTGCAAAGGGGTTTTAAGAGTCAAATTTCTTAGGCTAAGATACTGAAATAATAAAGATTAAAAAGGATGAACACCCCCCCCCAGGAAAAGAGGGATTAATATAATCACCATCAGCCCAACTGAGGAAATAGTTGTCAGAAATCAGCTTTGATTTCACTCCCAGTCCAAGTCACTTCTCTTCACACCGCCTATTTTCATGTGAAACAATCACAGATCTGTCACACAGATACAAAATGTTGAGTTAATATGGTTTGTCAAAACATGCTCATTGATTTAACTGAAGCGTGCTGTCTCTTCTGACATTTGACATTCTCTTAAAAACTTACTTGTCTTTGGTTCTGAAACAGAGAAGAACAAAGTCTAGATGTCCTAACTTTGAAGAGATTTAGAGAAACCATATCGATTCCCCCCCGCCAAGGTATATAAACAGACTTTCAAATTCTGCACAATTAAGAACAATAATGACAACTTTCTTTACAAACAATCTAAGTGCCATTACTTGCTTCAGTGGATAGAGAATGCAGCACATTGTGTGTGATATAATAACTATTGCTTCTGGGCAAAAAGGAGGTATTAAGAGTCTCAGAATCCCAGGTGGTGGTGAGGGGTTTTCTGGATCCTTGAAGGCCAAGTGTTGTCAGAGAAAAAGGGGAACAGAAATTAGGGAAGAACTAATTCAGATGGCCAGGCAGAGAGATTTAAAATGTGTGATGGCTTCTATTTAATATGCAAGCATAATTTTATTTCCTTTGTGTTCATTGTAACTTTGCCCATTGTTATCTGAATCATCCACCAGAAAAAGAAACTAAATTTAACCAATCAAATTTTGTATTGAAATTGGGGGACATTTTTCTTGAAAAGGGATGATTAACATAGAGCCTGAGGATCTTCTAATTGTCAGCATCTAATATGTTCCTGCCTCCTTCGTTATGTTGGATAACTCTGGGCAGTCTCTGTATAACATATAAATGGGCAGAATATTTACTTTTAGGTGATTCCTGTTAGATCTTCATTCATTATCATTTTACTCTCAAAAATACAAAATTCTAATAAGCTCAGTCATCTTGTTTCAAACCTACATTTGCCCTTAGAATAACAAAAATAGCTTCCAGATGTTATTTTTTATTTGCTACAACTTTCTTCATCATGTTGATTTCAGTGTTTTGAGTGTGTACTATGCACTTCTCTGTGCATGCAATTTATCTCTCTCAAATCTTTACATATAATAGACTCTGATAAGTTGACTCAATAACATTTGGTAATGGCAAAGCTGGAATTTAAACAAACTCTGTTCTAGTCCAAAGCACATGCTCTTTCTACTAAGCTATGTTGTAATCATATTCATAGAGAATTTTATCTTTCTTCTAAGCACTTCATCCTGTCGCCTGCCTTATTGTGCGCTCTATGTTTATGGCTGTTCTGAATTATTCAGAATAAGAAATTATTCTTACACGTGAGTCAACGTTAACTTCTGCTTAAAAATCTTTTCATGAGTTCCTCTTAGGAAAGTTAAAACTGTTATCTCTAACCTGCCATTTCTCTTGGCCCTTTCTACCTTGTACTTCACTCTCTAGCTATGCCATTCACCTCACACTTCAGGCTGTTCCATGACACTATGACTTTGCTCCTCTCTTTCTCTGGTCTTGATCCTTGCTACTGAAAGCAGGGTTGCAAGACTGGCAACATAAGTATCACCAGGAACTTGTTAGAAATACAGGATCTCAAGATCCAACCCAAGCCCCAAGAAATTCAGGTGGATAGTGATAGACTGAGAAACCCCCTCCTAGAACGTTCTTGTCACGATTAGATTTCCAGCTTTTAACCTTCCTTTTTCTTTTTTATTATCATTATTTTGCATTTTAAAAGAATGGATTTATTAGGAAAAGGAGAAAAAAAGGAGTCATCTGCATAGTTACAGGTGGGCAGGAGAGCTGCCACTGCTGCTTTGCAAAAGGAAAAGATTTGTGAAAAGAAACACCTGCATAGTCACAGTTGGACAAGAGAGCTAGCTGGTCATTGTTATTATTTTTTTTTTGAAGTATTATTATTTTGCATCCTTGTTAATGTTTTGAGGGTATAGGATACTCCTTCCATGTAGTCATATAGGCCTCACTCCACCAAAGCACTCACAGCCCTCCACCATAGTCCCTTGTGATCTCCTCCCCCAACCCCTACTTTGCTGTTTTCATCTGTCTCCCTCCCCCTATGAAAGCCTAAGATCTGGTCAATTCCAAAGGTTTTATTTATTTTTTTTTTTAAAGATTTATTTTTATTTATTTATGCAAGCACTGGGCACAGTCAGAAGCGCGGGAGAGTGAGAGAATTCACCAGAGCCAGAGCAGGGAGCAGAGCAGGCAGAAGGACCGAAGTACACTGCTGAGAGGAGCAGCAGGCGGCAGGAGAGGTCTGCGCGCCATGTGGGACCCTCCTCCGGTGGCCGGGGAGCAGCCGGGGATCGAACCGGCACCGCAGAGGCTGCGGGCAGCTTCACAACCCAGCGCTCAACCGCTGCGCCACTGGGGAGGCCCCAATTCCAAAGGTTTTAAAGTTTATCTTTGCCTTTGACACTTTGATTTCTTTATGTTCCACATATAAGTGAAACCATCCCCTATATGTATCATTCTCCTTCTGGCTCAGTTCACTTAGCATAATCCCTTCCTGCTGCCGCAAATGACTGGAGTTTATCGTTTTATTTTTATTTTTATTTCTTTTTGATTGCTGTCTTATTATTTAAAACTCACCTCCAGGAGACTTTCAGTGCCTTGGCGGTGGATGTGGTGTGGTAACAGACACCTGAAGGGTGTGATCTATACCTTTAAATTATATACAATGTTGTAAACCAGTGTTTCCTATTAAAAAAAAATCTCACCTCCAGAAAGCTGAGGTCAGGCCTCTGAACAGGAAGTTCTCAAGCAACTTGTAAGGAGTCTGTGAGGTCCTCCTGTGAAGTGTAACTGCAGGCGGTGGTGTTATTTTCTTCATAGACCCAACTGATACAATATACTGCAACAGAATACAGAATCAGATGTGTCAACTCAGCTGTTTCCAGTAAGTCAGACATTAAAGAGATGTGCAATTATATAAAATAACACCACTCTTCAAAACTTTTGATCTTGGAACATATAGTTATTTTTCATAAAAATATGGTACTTATGTTAATACATTTATATTTTATACCTAATATTTTGTTATCTATATAATTTTATGTGATTAACAGATATTAACATTTAATAATCAATTAATAAATACATTTCTCAGTTTTAATTTCCCATGCAGTAAACACTGATAGATGTATTCTAGGGGCCTCCCCTGGTGGTATAGGCGGTTAAGCACAGCACTGTGAAGCTGTCCGCAGCCTCTGCAGCACCACTTTGATCCCAGCCGGCCGGCGAGGGTCCCACATGGTGTGGCAGACCTCTCTTGTCGCGCCCGCTGCTCGTGTTTCGTCAGTCTGCAGGTTCTGTTCCCCACTCTGTCTCTGGTGACTCCTCTCACCCTCCCCCACATCTGACCTGTACCCTGGTTCTTGTATGAAATAAATAAATCTTAAAAAAAAAAAAAGTAAGATAGATGTACTCTACAAGAACAAAACCTCTTTGGGTTCTCAGCTATATTTTTAAAATGTACACAGGTGCTAAGACCAGAGAATTTGAGATCCACTGTCTTCAGGTCAGCTAAGTGCCCCCTCTGCTCCACATCAGGTCTATAGAACCATGGACATATCTTTGCCTTCAGATTTATCATGTTATAGTAAACCAATCCACTTTCATTATAATATGGTGTAGTGTAATAATAACTATACATATGGTATAGTACACCTCTCTCATTAGACCATAAGCTTCTCAAGTCATATTCATCGTTCTATTTATTGAGACTGATGAAAACCTAACCCCCTTCTCAATACTTGGAGGACTGTGTTCACTCTCCAGTTTATAGAGCACAGGATAGCCTACAGTTGAGAGCCAGCTTTGGGGGTGATGATTTATGTATGATGCTGAAGTACTCAGCACATGGATGCCACCGCCTGCATTGTGGTGCTTAAATCCCTCCACGAATATTTCAGCAGCCTGAGGTTCTACATCCCACTGTCCACTCATGCATGGTCTCATCACACCAACATTAATTTCCAGTAGTCATGGTGCCTCTGATTCTAAACAGTACAGTGACAGGACTACAAAATTGTAGATGGTGCAACAAGAGACCCATTTGGCTGTCTCTGTTGGGAATTGACTTGGGCTGACTCCAGTGTAAGAGGAGGTCAGGACTGTCCCCTACAACACAATCCCATGTCTGACCATATGCTTTCATAGGTAGCAGTTACAGACAAAAAAAGCTATGTAACTCATCGTGAGCTTGATGAAGCCCTGTTACCTGTCCTTTTGGGCACCCCCAAAAAACCCTTGCATGCAACACATGATACAGTAATATCAACTTCTAGTATCACCAGCAACAGATTTCTGTTGGTGGTTGGGCAGAGGATGGAGCAAAGCCTTAGGTGATAGCACTCTGAAGTGTATGTGCTTCTAGCCAATCCACATATCTCAACCACTTATTTGACCAGTAAAAATTAATTTCCCATATCCCATATCCACTTATTTGACCAGTAAAAATTAATTTCCCATATTTCCAGGAGAGAAATATGGTTGAAGCCTGTATATACCTCTGGTTTATGAACTCAGAATTTGTTTAGTGCTAGCTTAGCATGCCTAAAGTGTGGATTCCTGACCAGGATGCATCCCCAGGGTGAAAACTAAAACTAACACACATACTCCTACCTCACACTGTTTATGCTAAAGCAGTTTCATATACATCCCAGGAAGTCTAACAAAGTCATTAACTTTAAACACATATAGTGTAGTGAAAATTAAATGTACTGGTATCTTGCCTATCTGAAACTCAGCTACCGAATAATTTCATTTATCTGGAATAAAATCAAGAACCTATAAATAAGCAAAAGCATGATAGTAGATACTCAGTGCCACACTCACTTTATGTCATGAAACCCTCTAATAGTAGAATGCATGTTCTACTCTCTACTGCCTTAAAGATCTTTGAAATAGATGTCTAAATCCTAATAATTTTGCATTTTGGGGCTCAGCACAGAAGAGGCCCTTCAGAGCCCAAACAGAGCCTGTGTGTTCCTCGTATGAACACAAGTAGAACAAGCTCAACTCCTGGTTTTCAAACTGTTTAAAGAGTAAGAGAAATAAGGTAAAAAGGGACAGGAAAGCTACCATAGATGGGAAAACTGACAAACAAAAGCAACAGCTTATCAGTGTATCTGAAAATAAAGGGGGAATCACTAAGAGTCAATAAGTGAGTATCAACACTCAGCTCTTCCAATAAATGAGTCATTGAGACCAAGAAGTCTTCATCCTTAACAGACTATGGGCAAAATAGAGCACCCACTAATGTTTCTGAAGCTCTCATGTCAGACACCTGTTGGGTACCACTGCTGCCTCCCAGATATCCTCTGTCTTGAGGTTTGGGGCCACTCGTTCTGCCCAACTCTCTGTGACTCTGACAGACTATGAGTCAATTCATTCCAACAACACTGTCATGCCAGCGAGCATGGAGCTGGTTCTCTATTGATTTGGGCAGATGGATGAAAGAGAATCCTGGAGACTTCAGTGGCTTTTTCAGGCTCTAATGCTCTTTCTACATCAAGTGTTGTGGGGCAAGTCAGCAGGCTGGTAAGGCAGGGAGGCTCTCTCTGGTGATGTCTCGTGGTCCTGCCTCCCTGTAGCCACTCACCCTCTCATAGCCATTCTGCCAGAGCTGTCTCTGTCTCTGAGTGGTGCCATACGTATAGTCTTGGGCTCCAGGCGCAGGTGTGCCCACTTACGCATGCCCATACCATACTCCAGGTGTCCACAATCAGACATGCATGGCCTGAGCCCGCACTCCCAAGCTCCTCCTGCATTTAAGACTGCAAGTGATAGCCACAGAGGCCAGCTGACCATTTTCACTTACCCTACCAGCATTCTCCTCAAACTTCAAACTTGTACTGTGTGTGACTCCTGCCTTGGTATGGCTCTGTTGGTGCTGAAGCCTAGGACACCTCTCTCCACCCATGTTCACAATCCAGAAGTTTGTGTATGGTGGGGGAGGGTGGGGGAGCAGGCACAGGAGGTGGTGGTGGGTGAGGGGAGCTTGTAGACACAGTCTTCCCCCATCCTCCTAGAGGGAGCATTCTGAGGCTCCATGATCCATGTGGCCTCCCTGAAGATGGTCCCACTGGGTTTAGATAGCAATAAGCGACCTGCTTAGTAACACTTGCCCATGAGATTCCAACCATCCCTGCCTCCCACATTCTGTTTCCCTAGGACTGGGCCCCCTCCTAAAACAGTAGCATGTAACTAACCCCGGACTTCTGACAAGCCTAGGCTGAGACACTCACCAACATTAAAAAAGGTCGAGTTTTGTGCCATAAACTCTGATTAACAAATCAGAAAAATGGGCAACGATTTCTACCTACAGTTAAAAAATAAAGTTGGGGTAATTGAAAATGTCTACCCTCTGCTCTCAGGAAAACTCAGCTATCTCAAATGATTGCCTTCTTGGGTCTTCACAGCACAGTTGTATTGAAGGAATGTTGAATAATGCACTAACCACAGTTGAGAGGAGATTTATATAGGTAGACTTTCTGGAGGAAATCAATTTTGAGCTGAGTTTTGAAGGCCTGGGGAGCTCTGGAAAGAGTGCAGTTTGAATTGAACTGACCCCAGAAATAACCCTACAAACTCATAACCAATAGAAACATTCTACTTTTGGGTAGCAAGGGAAACTTATCTTTGTTGAAAACAATTGGTAACTAGGAAGAGCTGAGGGAGGAGAGGAAAAAAACAAAGCCAGAGACAAAGAATCCTAGACAAAGAGACCCACAATCACCTTAAACACCTTAATTTCTATAGATGACCCACAAGCTCTAAGTATCAACCCATTAGGAGAGTGAACTGATCTAATTGCTTTTGCCAAAGACAGATGGGTCCTCACCCACAGCTCCGTCTAATGTAGGCCAACAGTTCAGCAGCCCCTGGGCACCTACTGTGTTAATGAGCATTTTGTGTTCAAGGAACTGTGGTTGATGTGAATTGAATCAAGACAAAGCCTGCCCTCAAAGAACTTATCTACTTACTGTGATGGAATCAAAGCTTTGGAAAAGGAAGAAAAGGCCTCTGAACCTTCCTTACAATTAGCAAGCCTGGGTATTTTCTTTAAGCACTTCATTGTTAATGAGGTAGGAATAATACTCTTTGTGTTGAAATTCTGAAATGATTGTATTTATCTTTTGAACCGATGTTTAGTGAATTAATGCAAGCTGTTTGTACAAAGACAAATTAAATTCAAATGGTTGGATGTAACTAGCCTCCACATTCAGACCTCAAAAGCAAACAAAGCTGAAGGCAGAGTGAAAAGAAAAATATGTCTTTTTCCCACTGCATTGCAAGGTTCCAAGGCAGATGCTTTTAAGGACAAGTCGTTTGCCATCTCTGCTTCCTCTGTGGGGGAGGAGAGGCACCCAGGTGAGGATTATGCGTCTAGATTGTCCAATTAAAAGGTTTTCTTCTATGGGAATGCTGATCATGAAGTCATAGAGGGGAAGTGATGTCAAAATTAATTGAGGGTAAAGCTAAATCTGGAGTGAATAAGACTTTCAGAGGATACTTCAAATGCACCGACTATGAACTCTTTCACTTAAAGACACTATTGCGACTCTGGAGAGGCAAAATCGAGATCACTGCCGCAAAGCCCAAATTCAACTTAAACAATTCAAAGTGCCTGGAAGATTTTCTAAAAAACTCCAGAGTGACCCATAAAGGGCCTTCTGTCTTCAGATCTGCATTCAAACTAGCCACACAGTCTACCTCCTTGTGGAAGACGCCAGAGGGGACAAGAAAGCAGGGAGAAAATGTTTCATTCATTTACAAACTGCCAGAGCATATCATCTGTCTTCTAAATAAATGTTTAGTAAAGCTTCTAGATGATTTTTCTTGGTCCCCTACAAGATGCAAACATCATTGGGAAAGAGAATTTCTGGCTAAGCTTTAAGTGGAATCACAAAACTGAGCATGTTTAATCAAGATGCTAGTGACAGCTCATCACTCATCATTACCATAGACTCGTGAGGCTGGAATTTCTCTTGCCCATGGTGGTGTTTGCTGCTCTACGCATTTCCTCAGGCTGGCCTTCCTTGGAAGCAGGGGGATCATTTCCTCAGGCTGGCCTTCCTTGAAAGTCAGGGGATCATTTCTCCTTCCTTCATGCTCTAGTAGATTTCACTCTCAAGTTCCAGCTCTGGACCTCTGTGCTTAGGGTTAGTCAACCAACAGGAAATGCTTGCAGATAGAATGCTTTATTTTTCATCTAAAGAAAAAAGAGAAATTTGAGATCTTATCACACCCAAGATTTTTTTAAGATAAAATCTCAAATCCTTTCTTCTCCATTGAACACATTCTGGGTCTCGAGACTATTTTTAATAGTTTAAGTTCTCTAGATTATGGGATCCAGTTTATTGGAATGTGTTGCAATAGGAAGTTGGTTGCCGCTTTGCAGCGGGAATGCAATGAGGGACACAGCAGTCGTGGAGCAGATCTGCAAGGCAAGACTGCTACTTGAGCAGAAGTTCTTGCCATTTATTGACAGCATACAGGCTTGTAAACACTGTCATGCAACAATGGTATGCGGAATAGGGTCTGGAGGATAGGATAGGAACGGGGGACAGAGTTTTTTCAAGGGACAGGGAAGGGGACATCATGATCATGAGTCAAGAGACATTTGCATCATAAAAGTATGATGTTATCACAGGCAGAGTTATCCCAAGACCACCATGGAAACAGTCACGTAGTCAGGTCAACAGCGGCCTCGGCATCCCAAGGCCTGCCTCACGATTTGAGCTATATACTCCGCAGAAGTCAAAGAATGTTCTGCTATGATTTGTAGATAGCAATTAGGTCACAGTTGCCCAAGAGTGGCCAGCTCATAGGAACCCACAGGAATGAGCATATTTTTCATAGTATTGAAGAAGTGGAAAGGTCAGTGTGCATATCTGTGTTTATGTGTATGGCCAAAGCTAACATGCCCTGGGGCACTGAGATGTGTGGAGGCATTTTATTGTGTGAAAATGGACTTGAGTTAATGCTGAAAAACTTCCCAGTTGTGGTACTGGTGTGATGAGAAATTGCTAGGTGGTGGCAGTGAAAGGTTTACAACATCTATTATGGACATGTTCTTACAAGCTGTCACCTTAAAGCTGTAGAAAGTTGCTTTAGAATTATCTGTGACATGAACTTGGCTGCTTTGGAGTTTGTGGTTTTGACTTAAACGTGTGTCTTTGGTTTTAAATCTGTGGAGCAAAGGGACTCTTCTGTGGGTCATTGTTGAAGTCATATCACCCCTTCTCTAGTCTCTAGCCTCTAGCCTCTTTTTTTCCCCTCCCTTGATGATTTTAGCATCTTTTATTATCCCCTGGTCTGAGTGTTCAGAAAGACAAAGATGAAACTTGTTGTAAACCAAGCCCAAACCTGTTAGCTGTTAATCCTAAATATCTAGAAGCTCACGCTCAGAAATCATTCATTTAAACTCAAGTAGGAAGTCTCACAGTAAAACTTGTTGGAAGCTGGGGGTTGGTTCCTGATGAACACAAATGTCTTTAATTAGGTTGTTGATGATATAGCTACAAGCCTGCATTAGCACCAATCCAAGATATAAGCATCTAATGAAGAATTCCAAAGCAGACTGCACATTTATTATATGGTTTGAGTTAGGTTTTTTTTTTTTTTTGAATCCTTGGCATTTTATCTCTCATATTCTGTGCTTTACTGCAGTCACTGTAGTGTTTTTTATTTTCTCAAGAAGATAAGAACTTAGAATTTTTGAACTAAATTAGAGTAAGTTCTCATTTGATTTCATCTATAGGTTCTTGGAAACTGTAACTTTAAGTGAAGCGGTATATATTGAAACCAATTTTACTGCAGGCTAATAGATATAAACAAGATCTAAATTCCTATGCCTTACACCTAGCCACAAAACCATCAGCCAACTTCTCTATAAAGACCCAAGACACGTCTACTATTCGACAGTAATTTGTATTCATTCATTCATTCACTCACTCACTCACTTTCCAACCTGCTTACTCCAGTTTAGGGTCATTAGTGACCAAAGCCTATCCCAGCAGCTTTAGGCTCAAGGGGAATCCAACTGTGTACAGGATGCCCTTTCATCACAGAGCAATTCACACCCACGTGCACCTAGCTGGGGTAACTGAGACATGTCAATAAACAGTGTGCACATCTGTGGGATCTGGGATAAAACCCACGCAGACCCAGGGAGAATTGCAAACTTTCCATAAATAGCAGGATGGGAATTGTTTTTTTCTTTCCCTCATCAACCTTATAGTGGATCGACATTGAATAAAATGATATTACTTGAGGACCTACTATACTGCCCATTTAATTATTTTGCAAATATTTAGGAATGCTTGCCATTTGTGAGTCTCTCTTCTAGAGTCTGACTTTCTGTTGCACTCTGCCAACTCAGCAGTACATCCAAGTCACAGCACAGGTTACCCCAGAAGTTGACTCTAAGTTGGATACTACATTATAGGAAGTTGAACTGGGAGATTCCTTGGGGTCAATTGCTGTGGGAGAAGGGATGGAGAAAGTATAGGACAAGGGAAGAAGCTGGTCTTAATGGAGGCATCAGACAATCCTAGAGGGGCTCTGAAGCTCAGAGTCATTAGGGTTTGGGGTTGGGGGACTTGACTTAGATAATAGATGTCTTATTATTAGTCAGTCACTGAATGTGTCATTAAGAAATGGCATGACCTCGGGCAAGGCAACTGCCTCTAATAGAGGCAATATTGTAGTGGCTGAAAGATTAAGTACTCTAATACTAAGAGGAGATCTAGATAACACATCCTTGTATCTACACATATACTAAGTTGTTTTTAACTACTCTGTAGACAATCTTGACTCAACTGACTTGTCCTAGAGTAAGACATCAAGAATAGAGCCATTCTAGGTTGGTTAATTGAGTAGCTCAAGCAAATACCCAAGGAGCTTTCCATCCTTCTGCTCTGTCAAACTAAGAGGTTAGCTTTGTTTCTCAGACCACAGGACAGTTGTAGAAGGTTTTAGTGTCACTGTGAGAAAAGAGAAGTCATCTCTCCTTAAATGTTCTTTCTATTGTCAAAGAAAATATTCCCTCTTTTTCTTTTTTATTGAGATAAAATGTATACAATGTGATGTTTGTTATTTCAACTATTTATAAATGTACAATTATGTGGTATTGTGTACATTTATAATGTTGTATGACCATAATGACTATCTATACACAAAACTTTTTTTTTTTAAACATTTATTTATTTATTTATTTATTTATACAAGCACTGGGTACAGTCAGAAGCGCGGGAGGGTGAGAGAATTCACCAGAGCCAGAGCGGGGAGCAGAGCAGGCAGAAGGACCGAAATACACTGCTGAGGGGAGCAGCGGGCAGCAGGAGAGGTCTGCGCACCATGTGGGACCCTCCTCCGGTGGCCGGGGAGCAGCCGGGGATTGAACCGGCACTGCAGAGGCTGTGGGCAGCTTCGCAACCCAGCGCTCAACCGCTGCACCACCAGGGAGGCCCTACACAAAACTTTTTTTTATCATTCCCACCAAAAGCCCTCCACCCATTAAACAATAATTTCTCTTTACCCTCCTCCTTCCCTTCAACTCCTTGTAACTTCTTTTCTATTCTGTTACTATATTTTTTGCCTTTTTTGGATATTTCATGTAAGTACAATTGGACAATATTTGTCCTTTGGTTTATTTAACCTAGTTCTATGTTTTCAAGATCCCTTTGTTGTAGCATATATCAAAATTTCATTTCATTTTATGGCTGAATAATATTCCATTATATGTATATCCAGCATTTTGCTTATCCATTCCTCTATTGGCAGATACTTGGATTGTTTCCACCTTTTGGTTGTGTTTCCATGAACATTGGTATACAATCATCAGTTCAAGTCCCTGCTTTCCATCCATACACACACACACACACACACACACACACACACACACACACACACGCATACATACACACCTGGGGCAGAAAAAGGATTGTTGATTGTTGGGTCATATGGTAATTTGTTGTTTAACCTTTGGAGAAACTGCCAGACTGTTTTCTGTAACAGTTGCACCATTTTACATTCCCACCAATGTATTAGGGTTCCAATTTGTTTATACCTTTTTTTTTTTAAGAGACATGTATTATTTATTTGTTTATTTGTTTTGTTTGTTTATACATGCACTGGGTACAGTCAGAAGCGTGGGAGGGTGAGAGAGTTCACCAGAGCCAGAGCAGGGAGCAGAGCAGGCAGAAGGACCGAAGTACACTGCTGAGGGGAGCAGCGGGCGGCAGGAGAGGTCTGTGCGCCATGTGGGACCCTCCTCCGGTGGCCGGGGAGCAGCAGGGGATCGAACCTGTGCTGCAGAGGCCATGGGCAGCTTCGCAACCCAGTGCTCAACCGCTGCGCCACCGGGGAGGCTCTAATTTGTCTATATCTTCACCAACACTGTTTCCTTAATCGTATTGGTCAACACTGTTTCCTTAATCTTATTGGTCACTACTGGCCAATTCCTAGATTATTAGCAAAATGAATGAGATCACCAAATCACCATAATTGCTTCAAACCAATCAGGACCCATGTCCTGGGTAGGACCCACATTCCCTGAAGGACATGACTACAGAGAGGACAGTTGGTATCTATACAAAATCAGGGCATTCCAGGGCCTCCCTGCTGGCGCAGGCGGTTGAGCGCCATGCTGTGAAGCTGTCCACAGCCTGTACAGTGCCGGTTCCATCCCTGCCGGCCTTGGAGCAACCTACATGGCAAGCAGACCTCTCCTGTCTTGCCCGCTGCTCCCCTCAGCAGTGTATTTCATCAGTCTGCCTGTTCTGTTCCCTGCTATTTCTCTGGTGAATCCTCTCACCCTCCCACGTCTCTGGCCTGTACCCCGGTGCTTGTATAAATAAAATATCAGGACATTCCAGGAAAAAAAGAAAGAAGGATGAGGGAAGCTACCATCAATGTGTGCAATGAAGAGACTTTACAAATTTCAATGCCCAGAGCAGAAATTCTGATTCATTCATTATTAAATATTCCCCCAATTGATTCTAATGTGTAATCAGGGGTCAGTCTACTGATCTAGCTGGTGAGACTGACCACTAAGTCAGCAAGAATGAAGAATGAGAGCTGAGAAATAAAACACGCTATAGGAATATATATATATATATATATATATATATATATATATAGTCTGTTCTGTCCATTTTATATCTCCAGTGCAAGGAAAGTGCCTGGCACTTAGAGGACAGTCAACAAATTTGCGCTTTGCAGAAGAAAAACCTGAGGCTCAGCATGAGCAGAAGAAAAACCTGAGGCTAAAGATCAGAGAATTAGGAAGTGGCAGATTTGGGTAGTTAAATGTTCTGTGATGCTTTACAACATGAAAAAAAATTAACAAGAAGACGAGCAATATCAATAGTTCCTCTCCAGTCTTTCTCCCTACCACCAGTTGAAGAGAGGAAATCTTTGAAATAAGGAAGAATTAGGTGCTGGAGGGTTTGATGGAGTTGCTCTGTGGACCTTAGGTTAGGGTGCCAAATTTAAGTGTTATTTAGTGAAGAAGCCAGGGAGCTTCTCATTAAGGGCAGTGACTGCAATTAAATGGATTCCAGCTGCTGGAGGCTGATAGAGCACAGGGGCCTGCAGGGAAGGGATTTGCTGAGTCCATCTGAAATAGTTGGGGAGAATTTTTACCCAGTTATCATACAATCTCACTGGCAGACCCAGCCAGACTCACTGTGCCCCCCCCCCCCCACTGACAAATTCTGTCCTCTTTCATCCATTCCATTGAACTCACCCGGAGGAATCCTAGCAGACCACAGGAAGAGCAATCAGAGAACAATCCTATAATTAGATCTGCTAAAGCTTTGTTGAAACCAGAACAGTAAATTTTAAAGAGCGTCTGTTTTTGAGATAGAGGAAATTTGGCTCGATGGAGGTTGTGCTAAAACCCAGGCCTTTTCTCCTCCCACTTGGGAAGTCACACCGCTGGCCTTTCCTCCACAGGGACCCACCGCCTCTGGAGACTGGAGCTTCTAGAACTAGAGGCAAGGCAGTCCGGAGTGTTTGTCCCAAGTGCCTTTGAACAATCAGAGTGCTAGAAGGTGTGTGACTTGCTTCATCCAGTGCCAGCACAGATTGAGCCGTCAATACCTGTATTTTCTTTCTCCTTATTCTTTTCAGGAACAGACTAAGGGCTAAGACAATGGCTCAGGATGAGGAGAGGCTCTTTTCAAAGGTACTGGGTTATAACCCAGAGAAGGGAGGACGGAGAAGAAGCTGCTTAAGTTGCAAAACGGCTTCTGTTGGAAAGTTCAGCAACTTCCTTTCTTCCTCTGAGGTGCAACTAGGAGCTGCTGTGGCAAACTTTTGGCTCTGGGCCTGTAGGGTAAGGTAAAAAGCATCAGGCTTTTCTGCCCTCCTGCCATTAGGATAGATGAGGAAACCCTGTGGTCCTGAATGCATGCCTGATGGCGGGCACCTGAAATGGGTACAACTGGGCTGAGAGACTGAGTTTATAAGGGCGGTGTCATGGGGATGCCAGGAGAAGCCGAGAAAGAAGCAGAGAAGCCGAGAGCAGAGAAGCAGAGAGAACGCCAGAGAGGGCAGATAGAGTGAAGATTTGCTGGGGGCTGGGAGGACTGCCAGCCTCCCGGCCCCCCAGCACCCCTGCCTGCCACGTACCCGCTGAGCCCCAATAAAAACCTGCAAAACCACTGAGGACTCTGACTCCTCCTTTATCCGGTCTATTGGATCAGAAAACCTGCTCACTGTCCCTATCCTGCCCCTTATAGGGCCTCTTTCCATTTTCCCTTGAGAGCCCCTGCCTATTCACATGCTCACCCCCATTTCTTAAGGTCCTTGACCACAGCCTGTGTGCTTTACCAAAATCCCCTCTTCTGTTGGTGCTCCATGCCACCCCTTCCCCACTGCTGTCACTTCTGGGAATTGCCTTTGCCCACATGAAACCACCTTACCTAAGGCTTCACCCCTCCCAGGAGACCCCTTGAGGCCAATGACTGCCTGATATGAGGATGCCTTTCCATTGGGACAAGTCTAAAGGGTCAAGCAGCCCAGAATTCCCCATTGGATCTCCTGAGACTCACTGTGAATGAGCTTACCCCTTGGCCCAATCCTGCCTTCCTCACTTCTTATAGGTACCTCTTCGAAGCACTCCCCAAAAGCCTTGGGCACATGACTCTAGGGAGCTCAGGCTAAAACACCTCAGCCCCCCTGGTGTGTGGTCTTTTTCCTCTGGCCACAGCCCACTCATCTGACCTCACTTCCACCAAAATGCAGGCTTCTTGTATCCAGTGACTAGAAAATGGATGTTGATGGGTTCTATGTTGTGCAATAGAAACAGTTATCAGTATCGGAAAAAATGTTTATGTGCAACCAGCAATCCATAAAGCACGGTCACATATATGATTTCATTGACAACAGAGAATATTATGATGATTTCTGAATTCATTCTGTCTAGACTTTTGGTCCTACTATTCATTTGTCTTGTGACATTGGGTCAGCGTCATAACCTCTCTGTTGCTCAATTTTCTCATCTGTAAAATGGGGACAATAATGGGCCCTTCCTGCTTGAGCTTTTGTTAGAATTAAGTGAGTTTATGTAAGACCTAGAATATTTGTGACACAGGAAACACAATAGTATATGTTAGTTAGTAGTATTTGATTCCCACTAAAGTATTATAATGGATACCTGTAATGGACTCTGCTCATACCCCACCCCATACCCTCTGACCCCCTTTTCATTCCAGCATTTGCTGTGGCCACATGATGTAACCCACATGATGTAGCTGGTAACTTGCTCAGCTACACTGCTTATTTCTCACTTTCTACCAGCTTCTTCACCGCCTCCATCTGGGATGCCTGTGGAACACACCCAGGCAGGCACTTGGGAAGTGTAAGGGAGCTTTTATACCACGTGACAACCCTTGACCAGGGAGCACTGGAGCCAGTAAGAAAATAGTCCTGGGCCTCCCTGGTGGCACAGGGGGTTGAGCACAGGACTGTGAAGCTATATGTGGCCTCTGCAGCACGAGTTCTATCCCTGCCTGCCGGCCAGGGAGCTGCCCACATGGTGCAGCAGAACTCTCCTGTCTCGCCCGCTGCTCCCCTCAGCAGTGTATTTTGGTCAATCCTCCTGTTCTGCCCCCCCCCCACTCTGTCTTTGGTGAATCCTCTCACCACCCCACGCCTCTGGCTGGTACCCCGGTTCTTGTATGCATAAATAAATCTTAAAAAAAAAGAAAGAGGGCCTCCCCTAGTGGCGCAACTGTTGAGCGCTGGGCTGCGAAGCTGCCCACAGCCTCTGCAGTGCTGGTGGATCCCCGGCCGCCGGCAAGGGTCCCACATGGCGCGACAGACCTCTCCTGCCGTGCCCGCTGCTCCCCTTGGCTGTGTATTTCATCAGTCTGCCTGTTCTGCTCCCCGCTCTGGCTCTGGTGAATTCTCTCACCCTCCCACGCTTCTGACTATACCCAGTGCTTGTATGAATAAATAAATATTTTTTTTAAAAAAAGACATCATTTCTGATGTTAATTTATGGAAGGAAGGAAGGAAGGAAGGAAGGAAGGAAGGAAGGAAGGAAGGAAGGAAGGAAGGAAGGAAGGAAGGAAGGAAGGAAGGAAGGAGAAAGAAGAAAGAGAAAGAGAAAGAGAAAGAAGTCCCTCCTTGCATTCCTTTGGAGAGAAAAATTCTTTCTCATCAAGATCCAAGATATGTGCAGTTGCTCACAGCAGCTGCTTCTCGGGCATGGTTTTCCCTCTTTCCCTGTTTTGCCTTTCTCAGTAATTCATTTCTGTTAACTGAGCCCACTTCCCAAAATAAACTGCCCACACACGAGCCCTTGCCTGTGTGTGCCAGGAACACTACTGCCTCAGGGCTTTTGTATAGATGCAATCCTCTTCCCAGAATCCTGCTTTTGGAGATACCTTCTAACTGCACAAGAAGAGAGTGAAAGAATTAGTAGAAGCTTCCTTCAACATGCGGAATCAGGCCTGAACTCAAGTCAGTCTTCTGCCTCCCAGTTCATACACCTGCATCCTAACAGAGGCTTCCTGGGAGCTTGACCGGCCCGCAGCCAGCCAGGGAGGAAGTGCGTGTGAAGAGGTGGCTGTGGCTCCTCCTCTCACAGCCTCTCTCCTGTCCCTGCTGCATGGGGGTGAGCAGTGATTGCACTTGACAGAAGCCTAAGGCAGGGACTGTGTTGAATTTGTCTTTGCATCACCACCCTAATTTATAGTAAGGGGTTCAGTAACTATTTGTTGGACACACAGGCCCAGAAGTCAAATTTTTACTATGAATGATTTATTATTAATGATTCAGTTTTATGTGGCCATGCCTTTTCCTATACTTATTGTTCATTTTTTATGCTGCTTTAGAATATAAATGCTGAGGAACAGAGAACATTTTGGGAAGGAGATTATTTACCTTTTTTATCAAGCTCTGTTAGTACAGAATCATGTGCTTGAAAATTATTCAGGAAATATCCAATAGATCTTGGAATTATTCAAGAAAACCCAACTACCAGGTTGATTGAGGAAAGAAATCAGTAGGTGCTGATTTGTACCTACTGTACAAATTTGTACCTATTTGTACCTACCATCAGTAGTGATAGTTTGTAAAACAAATATAGCTCTAAGATAAGTGAGTTTGCCAGCCCAATGTGACTATTTCATGTTGAAATTATGCTTCCTATAACATTTGACTGACCATTCCTTTAACATTCTACCTGTCCTAATTCTCAAATTTGTGTTATCTGCCTAGTCCTTCTTAGAATACAGACTGGTGACTCCTAAACCATGATGTACAACTGAGTGGTCCTTGTTCAATGAATTGAAGGAGCTGACGGGCAGGATTCCTGACTTCTGTGGCTTGCTCACCAACCCCATCGCTACCACCAGAGCTCCCTTACAGTGTCATGTCTTGCCTTCTAGGTACTACAAGATCTCTGTGGTGCTCATGTGCTTTGTGGTCCCTACGCTGGTGCCCTGGTGCATCTGGGGAGAGAGTCTGTGGATTTCCTACTTCCTGGCCTCCATCCTCCGCTACACCATCTCCCTCAATGTCACCTGGCTGGTGAACAGTGCGGCCCATATGTATGGAAACCGACCCTATGACAAGTACATCAGCCCTCGGCAGAACCCCCTGGTCACTCTGGGTGCCATTGGTGAGTGGGGGTGTGAGAGCCAATGGGGAGAACAGCAACTCAAATTTTCTTGACTTATCAGTGATTTTGCAGAATCCGTAAAAAGAGATAGTGGGTTGAAGTGGAATGAATGTGGGCTTTGATGCTAGAATCCTGCTCTTGGACAAGTCCCTTAATCTCGCTGATGTATAGTTTAATATATACGTTTTGTGTGTGTGTGTGTGTGTGTGTGTGTACTCTTACATTGTTGTTAATTTTTGAACAGTATTTGATTTCTCCCCTCAGGTGTAGTTCCATAGTTCTCCCACCACGTTAGCACCCGTGATCCATCACCACTGTCCCTTGTGCTCTTCCCGCCCCTGTGTGGACCCCTCCCCTGCTGTATGCCTCACATCTATGGTCAGCTTGCAAGTTTATCCTTATTTCCTGACACTTTGGTTTCTCTATATTCTACATGTAAGCGAAACCATCAAACATTCATCTTTTCCTCCTGGCTTATTTTGCTTAGCATAATCCCTTCCAGCTCCATCCATGCTGCTGCAAATGGCATGATTTCATCTTTTTTGATTGCTGAGTAGTATTTCATTTTGTATGTATATCACATCTCCTAGATCCAGTCACCTGTCGGGGGGCAGGACATATGGTTTTCTCATCTGTGAAATGGGAGTGATAATGCCTACCTCACACAGATGTTATAAGCGTTATGTTGTATGTAAATTGCTTGGTACAGTGCCCAGCACAAAGGAGGTGATCTATAATTAGTTGTTATTTATTGCATGAAATTTTCCTAAAGGAGTAGCAGTTGGCTTTTCTCTCAGACTGTCCTGATCACTCTAGCTTCAGCTGTCCAATCATTTGGTTGTTTGAAGGCCTTCAAACAGAAAAAGGGGAAGAAACAAGATGGCATCTCTGGGCACAAAATCATTGAGAAAGTGTCTTGGACTCTGATAAGGTTGACAAAGCTCTGGTTTCTCCATTTATTCTCTGAGCACGTTTTCTGGCTCCCCTGCACCTCATGTCCTCCTCTATGAAGTGGGGATAATAGCAATATTTGATCTCCCAGGGTTGTTGGAGGATTAGATGAATTAATACATAGTGCTTGCAGCTGTGCTTACATGAAACAAGCCTTCAGTGATATTGTTTTTATTACCTGCCATATGGTCTTGGGCAAGTTTCTTGTCCCTTCTGTGCATTTATGTTCTCATTTAAAAGTGAGGATAATCAGAGAAGCCAGCTCAGAGGCATGAGAATTACAGGAGTTAACACTCATTAAAGCACTTAGCACTGTGGCTGGCACACAGTAAGGGATTACTAAATATTAGCTGTAACTTTATAGTCTTAGCTTTGGCTTCTTGGTAAGCTGAGTCTTGAACACAAAAATCAAACCCAGGGTGGGAAGTTCCTACTGTTAAGGAGAAACTGTCTCTATAATTCAGCAATGAGGTTCTGCCACCATTTCATGAGGGTCATCCATTTATTAAGATGCCAGGGCTCTTACACTGACAAAATCGATACAAGATAGAGTAAACAGCAGATTTAGCTGTGGGATAACTGGATGCATAGGGAAAAAAAGCCTTGGAAAACAGGAGAAGGCATTTCCTGATTCTGCTCTTACTTTCTCTTCCTCTCATCCTCCATCTTCTAAGAGAACTATATTGAGGGGAATCACAGCCAGTGTGGACTCCGAGATCAGAGAGGGGAGAGGACAAGATGGACTGTTAATATGCTACTCGTATTGTTTTTTTAATTCTACCCCAGTCAACACTGGACTCCCAGTTTAGTTTCTTTACATATCTCTTGGAGGGCCCTTGTTACTCCCAGCTGCCTGTGCAGCTCTTCATGCCTGTTTCTGAAAATAGGGGAAAACTTCCCCACACTGTATTCTGATCCAGGAGAATCATTCAAAATAAGGTGGAGGGACAGAGTGGAGAAGAACTCCATTAAGAGGAAAATTGCAGACCACAGAATAGATTTGATAGAGCAGAATCCTTCAAATGTGGTCAATAGCAGGACTACATGATGACCAGTAGCTCCGTAAGAAGTAAACATGGCTACTATATGATTCAGCAACTCTACTCCTAGATTTATACCCAAGTGAACTGAAAATGTATGTCCACACAAAAACTTGTAAGTGAATGTTCATAGTAACATTATTCATAAGAGCTGAAAAGTGGATACAATCCAAATGTCCCATGAATGAATAAATATAATGTGGTATATCCAAACAATGGAATACAATTTGGCAATAAAAAGAAATGAATGTACGATACCTGCCACAACTTTGACAGCACTGTGCTAAATTAAAGAAGCCAACAACACAGTACTTATGATAAGAGATCATTTGTATGAAATGTTCAAAATAGTTTATAGAGGTTCTATATTGTCAGTGTTCTCCAAAGAAACAGAAGCAGTATAAAGACATAGATATTTATCTTTTTCTATCTATCTATCTATCTATCTATCTATCTATCTATCTATCTATCTATCTATCTGTCTGTCTGTCTGTCTGTATGTATGTATTGATATAAAGATACATATCTATCCTATTGTTTTTGTATAGATATGGATATAGATTTAGATACTGATTTATTATGAGGAATTTGATTGTGTGACTGAAGACTTAGAGATTACATATCCTGCAGTCTGTGAGCTGGAGACACAGGCAAGCTGATGGGGTGATTAAGTTAAGTATGAAAGCCTGAAAACCAGCAGAAACAAAAATAGTGTAAATACCAGTCTGGGGGCCGAAGAGGATAGATAATGCCCCAGTTCAATCAGTGAATCAGGAAAAAGGAATAAATTCTTCCTTATTCCACCATTTGTCCTATTCAGACCCTTCCTTAACTGCATAATGCCCACCTTCCTTGGGGAGGGGCAATCTACTGGGTCCTCGGCTGAAATGCTAATCTCACCCCAAGACACACACAGAAGTAATATTTGATCTGGGCATCCCTTGGCCAGTCAAGTTCATACATAGATATAACCACCATAAAGAAAGCAGTAATGCAGGGAAGGATGGGGAATTGTGGGGAGTTAAAGCAAAAGGATGTGGGATTTCTTCTTCTAGTAATGAAAATGTTATAAAGTGTATCTTGGTAATGATGCACAACTATGTGAATACAAATGGTCCCCAACTTACGATGGCTCAAACATTTTTTGACTTTACAATAGTGCAAATGCAATATTTATTTAATAGAAACCATACTTTGAATTTTGAATTTCCATCTTTTTCTGGGCTAGCTATATATCACAATACTCTCTTGAGATGCTGGACAGCGGCATTGAGCTGTGGCTCCCAGTCAGAGCTTCATGTGTTCTGAAACTTTTAAAGCAGGCTGAGCCCTAAGCTAAGCTATGTTAGGTTATCTGCAGGTTAGGTGTATTGCAGCATTTTGACCTAAGATATTTTCAATTACGATGGGTTTATCAGGACTTAATTCCATTGAGCTGGGGAAGGTCTGTATACTGAAAGCCATGAAAGTATATACTTGAAATAGGTAAAGTGTAGGATAAGTGAGTTTTATTTCAATAAAGCTGTCTCAAAAAATAAAATGAAATAAACCCTGAGACCTCTCATGAAAACAACTTTTTTAAAAAGGTAAGGAAGCAAAAGTTATATACTGGGGAGGGAAATATATAAGTAGATTTTGGATACTTAAAGATCCAACTTTAATTTACTATCCCATCTGAACAATTCTCATCTATCCCAAACTATCCAAGTGTATTTCTTTGGTCACTCCTGTCCACAGAGATTATTGTTCTTTTACTTTTATAAATAGACATCAAAATGATTTATTATCAGCCATCTAGCATTCAGCTTAAGAGAAGTAAGCATTCAGGGCCTCCCCGGTGGTACAGCGGTTGAGCGCTGGGTTGCGAAGCTGCCCGCAACCTCTGCAGCGCCGGTTCGATCCCTGGCCACCGGAGGAGGGTCCCACATGGCGCGCAGACCTCTCCTGCCATCCGCTGCTCCCCTCAGCAGTGTACTTCGGTCCTTCTGCCTGTTCTGCTCCCTGCTCTGGCTTTCGTGAATTCTCTCACCCTCCCACGCTTCTGACTGTACCCAGTGCTTGTATAAATGGATGAATCTTAAAAAAGAGAGAGAGAGAGAGAGAAGCAAGCATTCAGCTTAAAAAAATTAACCTCCCGTGTACTCCCCACTCTTCCCTGCATTACTACTTTCTTTATGGCAGTTAAATCTGTGTATGAAGTTGACTGGCCAAGAGATGCCCAGTAAATACTATTGCTCCTTGGGTGAGATTAGCATTTCAGTCGGTGGACCCAGTAAAGTAGATTGCCCCTTCCCTATGAAGGTGGGTATTATGCAGTTAGGTCAGGGTCTGAATAGGACAAATGGTAGAGGAAGGAAGAATTTGTTCCTTTTCCCCAACTTGTTGAAGTTATGAAACCCTGTCTACAAATCATACAGGAAAATTAATCTTGGGACTTGATGCTGACAACTTCATTGCTATTTTTCTGTTCACATTTACTTTGTCTGGTCAGCGAAGCAAATGCTTCTTGAGGGCAGGAACCACATATTCTGTCCCCCATCTTATATCATAGTGTCTTGTACATGGTAGACTCTCGATAAATGGTTTAAAAATTGTGCAGAGAGATGGTGACTGGATGATTTCAAGCTCTTTGTCTTCCAGGTGAAGGCTTCCACAATTACCATCACACCTTTCCCTTTGACTACTCTGCGAGCGAATTTGGCTTAAATTTCAACCCAACCACCTGGTTCATTGACTTCATGTGCTGGCTGGGGCTGGCCACTGACCGCAAACGGGCAACCAAGTCAATGATCGAGGCCCGGAAAGCCAGGACTGGAGATGGCAGCGCTTGAACCTGGAACCGCCAACCAACGAGTCAGCCGCTGACACCTCGGTTCAAAGCTTTTGTTACTATAGTTCTCCTGTTCATTGGACTGTGGGAGGGGTCAAGGGTGGGGAGGGAATGGAATCTCTGTGGTTTGGGAATTTTTTGTTTGTCTCAATGTCAAAATACAACTCTCAATGACAAATTTTTAAAGTCAATGTAACTATGATTTAACATTAGAGCGTGGACATGTGATTTAATCGCTGTAGCTGCAATATGTCACACATACATTATCATGTGCTTATACATGATGTTAACCCTGACAGGATGAAGGAATTTAATGTTCTTTCAGTATGATTCAGGAGAGCATTTGTTTTTTCTACCAATTAATTCAGCATCATTTTTAAACACAGTATCTGGAGGAGCAGAGAGGCAGGGTACAAGACAAAAGAGGAATCCAAGTAGTAACTAAAGACTGTTTCTGTTTTGTAATTATTGTGTGTATGTTTTTATTGTTGTTTTTTGAATAAGTTGATTGAGAACTTTAAAAAAATGAGAATACAGGAAATGGCTCTCTTATTTTTTTGCCCTGTTTACAGCTTGTTAATGCTCCACTGTCTTTGCTTCAAAAGAGATCTATCTGTTCACTGCCCAGCTGGTTTGTGTCCTGAGCTATATGCCCAGCCCACCCTACAAATCAATGCCTGTGTTTGATTTTGTTCTCTTTGCTGTTGTCATTTTACAGGTATATAACAGACATGCCAGACATCAAATTATGCTCAAATGAAGCTCTCATTTAAATGTTTAGACACCCAATTTATATTCTAATTGATCCCAGCCACTGATGCATGTACTTTAGCTACTTCTGCTAAATAAGCATATTAATTTTCCATGCCAGACCATCAGATCTTAATAACCGACAGTTATCTAGAACTCAGTGTCTACTAATGTTTCACCTGCATGCAGCCTTCATTGATTTTGCAGCAAAATATAAAGTGATCATTATGTAGCTTCTGGATTTAAAAAATTTTAATGTGTTAAGTTGCCTTGTAAAGAGCATGTGGAATTAATGGGACAGCGTGCCCTTTGTGTTAGATGTTAGAGCAAAAGAAAGGCTTATAGTGTTGGCATTGGAGCACTTCAAAAATAGGTATTTTCAGGAAAGATGTAGGATTTAAAATTAACATTTTTTTTTGCAAAAGAAGTGATGCCAATAGGAAATTGTCATAATGAAGTTCTTCATCCAGCAGGTGTTTAACCGTGTTATTTTGCCATTAATAATGTGTAAACTATGAGTGATTTACAATAAATGATTATGAGTTCATTGGTGTTCTTGACCAGATACTTCGATGCTGTTTATAGAATGTTCTCTCAAGGATCTGTGATACTTCCTGATGACCCATATGATTCATACTTGATTTGAGGTTTGGGCTCACAGCAGCCCCTCACACCAGGCCTCTCCTGTCCCTTTTGCCTTAGGCAGAGCCAGCAAGAAAGCCAGCAAGTCTTATTTGGATGCAGAAACCCTACTGGTGTCATTCCCCATTTCTTACCATCATTGCTGCCTGTACTGATTGCAGCGGATAAAAGGGAATCTCTACTCCTACATATCACCCAAAGGAGTGAAGGACACCTTCCTTCCCTGAGCTGCCAGACCTGATCAATGGTGAGCAGAGGTGGGGGAGATATAATCAACACTCATTACAGCCCTCTCTCTCTCTCAGCTTTGCCTCTGTGCTGCCTCAATCTCTGCCTGTCTTTGCACAGAACAGCTGTGCTCCTGTGATCAGGTACAGACTTCTTAGCCTGCCTAGACTTGAGTGGGACTCTAGCCATTGGTGGATACCAGAGCAGATCTCACCTTGTAAGGACCCTTTGGATATGACTGTGGCATTTTCCATCTGCTTCATATTTTAGTCACATCTTGCTAAGACCTTGCAGAGTGTTGGTGGAGGTTGAGTATATTAAAAAAATAAGTTTGCATCAATGTGACCTACAGTGGCACTAATTGGGAATGTTTGTGTGAACCTTTAACCCCTAAAAGTACTAAACTTCCTTGCTTGTCTATCATAGAAAAGAGTGTATTTGGAACAGCTATTTGGCTTCTCACAATAGATAGATATTCCCCAGTGATCCAAATAAATCCAGAACATCACTCCTCCAAACCTGAGTATTTACCTTTATCTCCAGCCATCCCCAAGGAATTATTTAGAGGAAAGGATGATTTGGAGGAAGGTATGGATAAAGGTTCGATCATTCTACTGTCTTTCATATTAACCTATCCTGCAAGTCTTAGTAGCATCTAAGGGAAGAAAGTAGTTATAGAAGTATGTCCCAAGCCTATCCAAGGTAGCCCCAAAGAGGTTGATACATTTTCTGAAAGATTCCATTTAGAGTTAGGGAATGCCCTCTTGAATCTTCACTCTTTCTGAAGCACCCACCACTTGAAGGGAAGTGTTCCCAGTTGAGCATCTCAAGTGTCATAGCAGCCGCATGGGCATGCCTGGGCTGCCGTGTAGCACACATCTGGACACCAACATGTAGTTAGGTAACCAGAGACTGGGGAGAGGGGAGAACAACCTCTAGTTCAGGTTTTGTTATTCATCATCTGGGTGGTAAAGGGTGAGAATAAGCACCAGATGTGTAACTTTGACATAAAGATTATTTTGAATTAAAGACATTTGAAAAATAGCAGGCACAAGAAGGGCATTCTGACTTCTCCATTCCTTCTGAGGAAATGAGGTAAAAGTTCCATTGGAAGGATGCCCTGTCTATACTGCAAGGAAAGAAACATTTTTACCCCAGAGATGGGGAATCAAGGCTGAGCAAAATCAGTACAAACAAAACTTGTTGAAAATTTTGGGCCTTTTTGGACTTTTGGGCCTCCCTGGTGGTGCAAAGTGTTGAATCTCAGCACTGTGAAGCTGTCCGCAGCCACTGCAGCATGAGTTCGATCCCCGGGCAGAGAGCTACCCACATGGCGCAGCAGACCTCTCTTGTCTTGCCAGCTGCTCCCCTCAGCAGTGTATTTCAGTAGATCTGCCTGTTCTGTTCCCTACTCTGTCTCTGGTGAATCCTCTCAGCACCCTGTACCTCTGGCCTACACCTCAGCTCTTGTATGCATGAATAAATAAATCTTTTTTTTTTTTTTAAAAAAAGAGGGGCCTCCCTGGTGGCACAAGGGGTTGAGACGCAACACTATGAAACTATCCACAGCCACTGCAGCATGAGTTTGATCCCCGGCCAGGGAGCTACCCACATGGCACAGCAGATCTCTCCTGACTCACCTGTTGCTCCCCTCAGCAGTGTATTTCAGTCAATTTGCCTGTTCCCCACTCTGTTCTGTTCCCCACTGTGTCTCTGGTGAATCCTCTCACTCCCCACACGTCTGGCCTGTACCCCAGTTCTTACATACATAAATAAATCTTTAAAAAAAAATTTAAAAAAAAGAATAGAACCTTTATCTCCTTCAGCATACTGATAAATTTTACTTTTTCACATTACTACTCTTTCTTCGACCTAGTTTATAAGCACTTACATCCACACACTCACTGTGGGGTGGGGGGCAGTCTTTGTTTCGCTGTGAAGGCTTCCATGGACATATAATAAAGGCCTTATGGGTTTCTCCAGCTAATCTGACTTAGGTCACCTTAATTCTCAGGCCCTGTCTGACTGTGGAAGGGTAGAGCCAAAGTTTTGTCTCCCCAACAATGGCCCTCACCTCTCAAAGTTTAGAGTCCCTTTCTCTGAAGGAACCCAAGGCATTGGGTTTTCCTGGCCAGCTCTGGCGTTTTTAGAGTCTGGCCTCTGAGTGGAGAAGCTCCAGCATGCCGCAGTGTCTGACGCAGCATGCCTCTGGCTGGTCACTTCCATGTCCTTCAGAACCGCCGGCCTCCTTCCTGCACCTTCCATCTCCATCAGCAGACAAGCCTGGCTTGCACTGGCATTTCTGCTTCCATCAGCTCATTTTTCTTTTGATCAGGAGCTGGAGTAGATTTGTAGGGAAGAGGTTGCAGTTAATGGATGAGAATGAAATTTGGGGATTATCTGTGAGATTCCTTTATCTGGTTTGCTCATGTCCCCAATTACAGAGGAGAATGAAATGCCAGTTGGGTTCTCAGTGGCTGGTCATGTGAACAAACAAAGAAAGAAAGAATTAGCCTAACCTTTATAATCCTTTTCATTTGAATGTTTCTCCATTTTTAGTTCAGGGTTTTAGTCGAAATCCTTTCTTTCCCTTTCCTCGACGTCAAGGAAGTGCTATAAATGACCTGGAAACTCCAGTCCTCCTTCCGTTTGTGGGCTGCAGAGTCCACCCCACCCCCAAATGTTCCTGACCTCTAATTTTGCACCATCAGAATCAAGAGGAAGGAAAACACTGGCCTCACCTGTAAGGCCATAAGCCCGAGGCCGTGGAGCCAGAGAGGGCTCCCTGTCTTCTCCAGTGTCCCTCCCTGATGCCTCGGCCTCCGAAACCTAGAAGACCAGTTTACCTCCTTCTGCCATGATTTCCTCACAGGAATTGAAAAGAAAATGCCAGCTGACAGCAGACAGAACTAGCTAGCTGAGGCTCTGCCCCAAGAAAGCACTCAGCCTTAGAGCTCTGGACCTGCAGTTATAATGAAAAAAAAAAAAAAAAAAAAGATGACTTTGCTTTCAACCATTTGTCCAAATTCCTACAAATCAGGCTAAATGTATGATTCCCGCACCCCCACCCTTTTCAATCCTCTATGAGGCAGCCTTTCATGTTTCATTGAGAGAAATCTGAAGCTGCTTTTTGATAGAAGCACCAACTGCTGAGTAGTTAGTTACTGGACAAAGGAACCGGGTCCCGCTGGAATGGGGTGTGGTGGTGGTTTTAAATACCAGGATCCACACAAGGCTCACAGGTCACAAAACACAGGCACTGCACGTAGCAGGTGGGCCCACTCTGGGCTGTCTGACAGCATCGTGTGTGAGGGTGGGCGCAGGAGGAAGGGACTTAGACCAGCAGGAACTTGCTATGGTCACTGGTGGAGGATGACCTGGGTTAGCTGGGCTATGCAGCGTCTCAAAGCAGGCTTCTCACACCAAGGTAGAGGAGGGATGGGGAGATCCAGGTCAGTTCCTTCCTGGCCCTGCTTCTGCTGCAGGTGAATGCAAGAAGGGATGTTAGCCCCCCCACCCGGGGCGCTCCGGGTCTCCCTTGACTTCCTTCTCTGACCTAAAAGGCACTTAAGCTCCCGTCAACATAAAGTGCTTATCCCAGGTATGCCAACCAATGAGCACATCTATTTGCACTGTTCTCTGCAGTTCCTGCTGGACTGAGCTATTTGTAGAACACGGGATTCAGATTCTTGTGTTAGAGACAGTGTGTTAGAATGTGTACACACTTGCACCAGACTCAATCAAGGTGAAGAAAAAAAAAAGATCTCAAAGTAAATACTTTGCCCTGAAATGTTTCAAATTATTATTTTAAAAAGACAAGACCTTGATTTTGCCTCATTGTGGGGCATTCTTAAAACAGTGATATATATTTAAGTTTTCCCACCCTCTTTTAGTCAGTTTGTAGTTGTGAGCCTGGACCAGTCTTAATACCCTGACATGGACAAGCCATTTTGATGTGATTCTAACTCCTTGACCACATATACACAACCCAGGGATGGTTAAGTTGTTACTTTTCTAGGAACCAAATAGCCTAAGAAAATATAGGCAAACCTTTATTTCTCCAATGGTAATACATTAAGAGCTAGAACAAATGATTGCTTAGGTCCTTTCCAAAATCAAAATTACAGGAATTAATCGCAAGCAAGTTTAGAAAATGTAGGTACTGCTTTGCTTAAGCAAAAGATGTGGCCAGAAGCCATCCTAGTTTTGGTTCCCTGTAAAAGAGGGATAAAAGGAAGAAGCTTGAGCACAGAGTGCTGCTTAGAATCCAAAATCCATGTAAACAGCTGTAAATGGTGAATCCTCAGGCTGGCTGATAGTTAGGCAATGTTAATCCCAATGTCTCAATATATATAAACAATCTAATTTTTTGTTTTTGTTTTGCTTTTTTTTTTTTTAAGTTTCATCTAAAAGATATCCTTAAAAGAGCATTGCTATATTCAGGAAATTGCAGCATTATAATATTGGGAGACAATAACATGCTTCAAAACAAAGTCACTGACCATCACATGCCATCAAATTCCACCCCATGTTAGAAGTAAACTGAGTGTGCCTCAAACTCAGAGATCATTAAAGCCTTCACAACAAGCTTGTCTTGGTTAATCTGATTGGTACAATGTCTTTTGTTGTAACAATCAGGCTGTTGTCTTTCCATGTGCTTTGAATTCAGCCCTGCCACATAGAGAGGAGGAAAAATAGGACAGCTTAAAGAGGTATAAAAATATAATTGGTCTTTTGAACTCATGCATATTTATCTTTTTTTCCCTAATTCCCATCTCACTTGGTTTTCCGGCTCTAAATAGACAATGCTCCTGGCTCATGGATACAAAGCACTTATGGGTTCGTTCTCATCAAGAAGAGTATCCTTTATTATAATTTCTAGGCAACTAATGGTAGTGCATTTTAAAATGTTCTTTTGTATCAAAAAGGAACTCAATAGACCCTCAGTGAGCCAGTTGGTAACACCTCACATTATCGGCATTTTGCTCAGCCCATCACATTAAGAACAAATAATTACCAAAAAAGAAACAAAGGGAAAAACTTCATTAGAAAGGTATATTCCCAAACTGCACACAGTTTTGACCACATGTGGCTCAAATTTCTGAATATATTTCAGCTGCATCTATAAAATGATACACAAAGTATTAGCAACTCCCAATGCGTGATCAGCACACTGGAGACAGCACAATTAAGGGTGGGTCTCAATCACTATTGTCTCCCCAACCCACAGAAAAGAGTTTGAGTGGGTGGGAGGTGCTTGATAAATATCAGTGAATGGATGGGAGGATGGATGGATGGAAAGATGGATGCAATATACTGCGATGCAGAAAGAAACTTGATTGAGGATGGCTGTGCTCTTCATAACTCATACCTTTATTTACCGTGTTTAATGTAAAACCCCCGGCAGAAAGGCCCACCTTTGTCATGTGCACAGCTGTATCCTAAACTCCCAGCAGAGAGCTAATCATGGAGCAAGACCTCTGTCCAGCTGTTGCTATTTCTGAATACACCTAGGCCCTACTTTCAGAAACAATGACCCCGATATCCAAACTTACATAAGTAAATAAATTAGAAGACAGCTCTTAATTTTACGTGTTATAGGTCTCCTTGAAAATATCCCTCAGTTTACAAAAACCTTCACCACCTTTAAAGCAGCATATGGGGAGACACAAGATACACCTACCTTGAAGACAGTCAGTCATAGAACCTCTTGGGCACGGTCAGAGTTAGCAGGCAGCACCTCCCTCAGAGAGGCCACCCACTGAGCCACAAGAATAAGATGGTGCTAAGAAGTTAAACAGGCAGGGTGGTGGCGCAAGGGGTTAAGCACAGCATTGTAAAGCTATCCACAGCCTCTGCAGCTATCCATAGCCTTTGCAGCATGAGTTTGATCCCTGGCTGGCCAGGAAGCTACACACATGCCGCAGCAGACCTCTCTTGTCTCTCCTGCTGCTCCCCTCAGCAGTTTATTTCAGTCAGTCTGCCTGTTCTGCTCCCCACTCTGTCTCTGGTGAATCCTCTCAGTCCACCTCTCCACACCTCTGGCCTGTACCCCAGTTCTTGTATGCATAAATAAATAAATCTTTTTTAAAAAATAAAAAAAAGTTAAACAAGCAAAGACTGTGGAACAGGGTGAATTTTGCCCCCTCAAATTAAAATGTGAGGCCCTACCTATGGTACCTCAGAAAGCAACTGTATTTGACGAGAGGTCTTTAAGCAGGGATTAAGCTAAGCCTGTCTTACCTTGGCCTTCCTTTGCATTTTATGCTTTATTCTTTCTCCCCCACTTGTGAGGCAGTGATGCCACGAGACAAGTCTATCTTCCCGAGCCAGCATCACGTCAACTTCCCAACAGAAAATAACACTAGACAATGTTTTGCCTTCTTTTAAACAATGAACAGGAATTTCCTTCGCTCCCTCCGTGGAGCAGATGTAGGATGAGGATTAGCAGGGAGATGCATACAGTTTCTGACATGTAAGAAGGAAATACATTCACTTGTAAGGAAAGAATCAAACCTCCCCCACCTCCCAACCCATAACATCACAGCTTTTCAGCATTTTTCATGGTGACTTTTTGTAAATGTAGAAAAATGAGTGACTAAATCCTGAGCCTTCACTTTGGCCCTGGACTTATTAAATGTGAGGGTAGGAGAGGGAAACAGTCAGGATCACAGACAAAAAGAATTACATTCTTTCACTGAAAATCATCAAACAATCAAATACATTATTTACCTTTAACAGGCGTACAAATCAACTGTTTCAATCAAACTCTGTTAGGAGAGAAACCATCTGCCTGCTCAGGTTCAGCGCCAACAGGCCTGTTTTGAACACTATTGGCTGAGGCCTGTTTGTAGCGTTAAAAAATTATCTTAACTGCTCGCTGCCAAAAGTAATTTGCCTAGCATTGTCCACCCTTCGGAAGCAGAATTAATGTTTCCTGTGACTGTGAATGTCTGTGAAATAACATCACAAGATAAAAGCCCTGCAGGCAGCAGGAGAAAGTGAGCTGAGAACAGAGGAGCGTCTATAGGTGAGAAGACAGACCTGTGGGCTACATGGACAGATGGCCGCCCGTCACCAGCCCTCCAAAGAGGACTCATCTGGTGAGTCTGGATGCATAGACGGGATGATACGTAGGCGGAGTGTCACTGGTTTCAGATTCTGGTCCCCTCGTGGCCTCTCACCCTCAGATGTAAGAATCAGGAAAGAATGACCACGTATGCTTGTGGGTGGTATTGTAGTGAATGTTAAACTTTCACTGGTTCTCTCTCTCTCTCTTTTGCTCTCTCTTTTTCGCCTCTCTCCCTCCCACTAAATCACTGTCATTTACTCCTAAGGCCCTTGCTTTGGCAAGTGGAGCTGCTGAGGAGTAGGGGAGTCGTATAGGAGCTGGCAGTGACTCCAAGACACAGAATGACTAGGAGAAGCTCAGCCAGGCAACCTCTTTCCCTGACTGGCTGGCAATGGAGAATGGAGCGTACGGCAGCACGAGGTTAGGAGAGTGAGATCCTGGTGTCAACTCCTGATTCCCTTCCTACAAGATGGCTGCAAGCTGGCTGCTCCTATCTCTCCGTCTCTGAAGATAAAAGGCACAATGGTGCCCCTCTCTTCAATGCTTTCTTGTTTATGGCCGTTCCACCCCGACCCAGGCTTCTGTGAGTGACCCGCATGATGTGGAGCGTGTGCTCCCTTGTTATTTCAAGAAAGAAGTTGCCACTCAACTGTTAACCAACTGCCTTCAAACTTCTGAATCTGTCTTGCCGCTGATGCTACTTCAGCAGTTTTACCATACTCTTCCTGGACAGCCTCAGCCCATGAGTGAGCAGAGGCCCTGAGTACCTGAGGCCTCTGGAGTACCAGAGATCATCATTTCTGTACAAAAAGAAGGATGCCCTTAGCCAGAAGTCTTTGCTCCCAGCCCCACTGGGTGGGCTAAGACTGTCAAATATGAATCCACCTGTGAAGCTCCCCTTTCCAATTCCGTTTCCTTCTCTCTTTTCCTATTCTTTCCTGCTTCCCCCAAACTCCCTCTCCATCTTTCCTTCCAGCACACAGAGATGTTAATCAAGTCCCTTGATTCTTCCTTTAAAGATCAAGACACCAAGATGGAATTAGAACAAGAGGTTTATTGAGAGAAAAGCTTATGAAAATAAAGGTGAAGAAGCAGGATTAATCTGGAAAAAGCTTTGAACCCTGATGCAGGTCTGCTACCTGTGAAAGGAGAGAGAGGAAAGGATTGAATAGAAGGAGTCTCACACTGTAGCTTAGTTCTGAGAATATCTTCCTCAGGTCAGTGGAAATTCCCTGAGCCAAAACTGACCATTAGAGGGATCCTGTGCTTGAGAAAGTGTCCAGACGCAGCATTCCCTCCTGCTCCACACCCTGCCCTTTGGCCACCAACACATGTGTCTACATCCCCCACAAGCCATATGCTTCTCCTAAAATCCCAGCGGAGAGTCTTCTCTCTGACTTCCTTCCTGTGTCCTTGATTGCTTACTTTCTATTTCCTCTAGATTCTTGCCTCATTAATTAGTCATGTATTCCTACTTCTTCAACCCTACCAATAAGAGTGATGGCAGGAGCATAAAAGACTGCAGTGTGTTTAGGAAACAAGGGGTTTAGTGATTTGGAGCAAAATGCGTGAGGTAGGGAAAGCTTCATGATCTAGGGCCACTTGCAGGAGGTTTCTAGGCTATACCAAGCAGCTTGAACTTTGCCTCATACAGGTGTGAGAAGAGAAGAGAAATAATCAGAAAATGACAAGAGATGCCATTTAGGGGATTGACAGGAAAATGACAGATTGGCATTTCATTTGGGTCCCCACTGGGGCAGCATGAAGAGAGAATTTCATAGAGGAGTTGCTGGAGCGAGGGTCTGGAGAAAACCTCTTATAAGATCACGGAGTGCACCTGGAAAAGTGGGAATAAAGATGAGACCAGAAAACGAAAGTCAGATGGAACACTGGCAGCAGGATGGAAGTCTTAGTTGCCCTCAACTCCAGGCTGGATTTTGCATAGCGCCCCCTTGAGACCTCTCCAACAGTTCATGCTCTACTTCTGCCAACTACAATTTCACCTTCCTACTTTATAAATTTTCTTCTGCTCTGGAGATTGCCATTGTACCTCTAGGCCATCGAACAGGTCCCTTTCGTTCTACCTGGAAAATGTCTCTACAGCAGGGCTCACCCTCCTGCCCTGACTCTCCCTCCTCAGGTCAGGTTTGCCTGGACCAGTTCCACATTCTCCCGGTGATCTGTTACCTCCCTCTTGCACTTGCAATTCACCCTCCTTGAGGCCCTCAGTGGTTTTTGTTATTCCTCTGATTAAATTGTGACTTTCATTTGCTACAAAAAGCCTTTTATCATTGCTGTGCAAGACCTCCACCACTTGGCCCCACTCTGATATAAATTGCACCCCTCTTGGCCGGCAATGCTCTAGTAATACAAAACCCATGTCATTCTTTGAACAACTTGTGTCATTTCATATCTCCATTCTTTTCATGTATCCAGCTCTCTGTCTTCAACATTCCTATCTATCTTACAAACCCAGCACACTCTTATTCATTCTTTAGCCTGCCATTGTCAGATTCTCTCTGAAGTCATTCTTGTACTTCTGCTTATTTTGTCTTGCATTGCAACTACTTCCCTCAATTAGTCTAAAATTTTCATAAGGGCAGGATTATAAGTATCTTATTTCCTAATATTGTATTTTCATGTTCTGGCATAATTCCAGGCACACAATAAATGCTCAATAAATATTATGTATTGAATAAATACCCATTTTGTCTCCTCCAGTGGACTGTAAGCTTCTTGAGGGCAGAGACTGCGTCATATTCATTACTGTATTCTCCCCAACCCATGCAGATATTAATACAAGTTGTGAACAAGTAAAGTTGCTCTACTAATTTCTTACTGTATTGGAAACAGAATTATTTTTGCCAGTTTCTCATGTCGTTGAATGCCTAGTATAGAACCTGTCATACAATAGATGTTTAATAAATGGCTCTTTAATTAATTGGAAATGAATTTTACACTCTCTGGGTATCACATGCATAATAATGGCATTGGACAAAGGGAAATAGAAGGGGAAATTGATGATTTATCTGCCTAAATCATTTCTCTACTCTGATATATCGACCTTCAGATACTTCATGGCCTTGCGCTGATCTTATCTAGTTCATGAATACATTGTGCTGCTCTCAGAACTAACTGTAACCAACAGGATATTATAGAGTTGTGTGCTATTAGACTGTCGTGTCTCTCTTTCTTTACATGATGATTTTCAGAGGGCTTTGGGGCCCAACCAAAAGAAGCAGTAGGGTTTGGTATAGCCCCAGGCTGTGCACAAAGATGTAGACTTTTGCTGAAGACAAAACTTTCAAACATTATCTGGAAAAAAAAAAAACATATCTTCAAAAGGTAAGCAATAAACAGGGACACAGTCAGGTGTCCGTCTCCCTTGATGTGAGGAATAAGGGGCACTTTTTATAGAAATGCATCCTCAGGGGCTTCCTGATGGCTCAGGGTTAAAGTCTCAGCACTATTAAGCTATCGCCAGCCACTGCAGCATGAGTTCAATCCCTGGCCAGGGAGCTAACCCACATGGTGCAGCAGACCTCTCCTGCCTCACCTGCTGCTGCCCTCAGCAGTGTATTTCAGTGGATTTGCTTGTTCTGCTCCCCACTCTGCCTCTGGTGAATCTTCTCAACCCCCACGCCTCTGGCCTACACCCCAGTTCTTGTATGCATAAATAAATAAAAATAAATATTAAAAAAAGAAATAAATGCATCCTGCAATGGTGTAACTGAAAGTTTCTTTTAGTCAAAATGTCCGGGTATCACCTTGGGTGAAATTAGACTATATTTGTGTATAAGTTGCTATGAGCACTCTACAAGGCATTAGTGCATCTAAAGAGGAAACAAATGGAGAGAACATGCATGAAAGGGGTAGTGGGCAACATAAACCATAGACTATACCATGAAGATCCTGTATTATCTGAACAGAGTGTGGGTCCCCTGGCCCATGTTTAACCTGTGCAGACTCAGGGCCAGGTCTATCACAGACAAGGGGTGATCAGACTTTCAGAGTCTGGACATGTGGCCTCTGATTCCTCTTGCTCTGATTCATGCTCAAATTATTCTTCTAATTATAATTTGATTTCTCCTGTAGGATGAGTACTATAGCCCATGTGTCAGTTGCATTCCCCATTATAATTAAGACTCTGACCTTTTGACTTACTGTTCAATCTCTTGTGAGTTAGGCTACAGTGAGTCTTTCCTCAAGAGTACTGACAGAGTCACCTTTCTGAGCCACAGAATTGGGGGCAAGACCTGAAAATGATACATCAGAATGCCAACCAGAAAGTCCTCTTGGCACTCAATCAGCCTTTCTTTGCAACATCCCACTGCCTCGATGAAGGTATTTTTAAGCTGTCACCACAGGGTAGTTGTGTGGGTGCTTGAGTGCATGAATATTCACTGACAAAAGGTGCAAGAAGAATAAATTGTGTATGTGTCTGCAAAAGCATTGTCCAAAAAAAAAAAAAAATGCAACTCCTTAACACCCCTGGAAATTCAGATAAAGTCACCAATTGGTTATAAAGCCTCTATAATATAACTTGATATTTTAGATGCCTCCTCAAAGGAAATGTTAGATCAAAGAATGAATGAATGAATGAACGAACAGGTAAATGAATAAGCATTAGGTATCTAGTTTTGACTTTGGACTTAATAGCTCACAGGTATTAGTACAAAGTTGCTAAGATAGCGCTCTGATCTGAATATATGTGTAATTCTAAAATTCATGTTTTGAACACAACAAAGCAAAAACAGACAATTATAAAGCAGAGACATACTGCAGAGGAGGAGGAGGGAGAGGGATCAGAGGGAGGGAGAGAGGAGCACAGGGGACTGAGGTGATGGTGCATGGGTGCATTGGTGAAAGAAATTCCATGGGGACTAAATCTGAGGGGGGGGGAAGCAAATATTGTTTTAATTTTTTTTAAATGATAAATGTCAAAATAAAAAATAAAAAAAACTGGGACACTAATAAAAAAAATTATAAAATTCATGTTTTGAAATCCTCACCCCCAAAGATGGAAGTATTATGAAATGTCATCGTTGGGAAGGTATAGCCCTCATAAATGGGATTCCTCACCCCTTCTACCATGTAAAAGGTATCAGCTCTGAACCCAGAAAGAGGGTCCTCTCCTGAACTGTGAGAAATAAATTTCTGTTGCTTATAAACTGCCCCACCCATGTTATTTTGTTATAGCCAAAATGGACTAAGACAGCTAGGAAAGGTGACCTGCTAATTTCTTACTGTACTGGAAACAAACATTATTTTTCCAAGGTCCTCATTTCATTTAAAAAATAAGGAATAGCTAAATTCAGATTAGGACCCAATAATAGAGTACCATGGATTTTCCCTAAACAAAGCTAATGAGAAATTTTCTGTTTAAAGAACTTTACATTTGAAGACAATGAATTAAGCAAGATAATGTAAAAGCTGTGCTGAGAGAAATAAAGATTCATACTGAGAGCATGAGGATTCTCTTAATCCATGGGGCTTTTATTAATATCCACAGGGAAATGGAGACTATGAATGATATTCAGACCACAAACTTCATCTTTGCAGAACTGAAAATCTGGGTAGTTTTTATGATTCATATTTTTAGGAGGACATCATTTAAAACCCACATTTATAAGACTTTCATGAGTCTTCTGGGGTGGCAAGTTGTACATGATATTAGTGAATTATTTGGTGGCACATCAATTAAAACCCAGCCGGCAAATCAAATGACAGCATCATTTTTTTAATACCTCATCACAAGATGTAAAAAAATTTTCCCAGGTCACCAAGGGATGATCCATACTGATCAAGATGAAACTATAAAAAGCTGCAGACAAAAGCCCCCACCACACAGTGGTGCTCCTAGAGCCAGGGACTGGGAGTGAATTCAGAAAAGAGCCACGCTGTCCAGGTTTCCTTGACAACAGCTCCCATGGAACCAGCGTTCAAAGATAGGCTCCAACAAAGAGATGAGGAGGACTAATTGGTGCTCAGGCGCCCATATCTAAGATGGCATCGAGATTTTATGGCAGTCTGTGAACTATTTCTAAGTGTAAATGGAAATCTATGTGTATGTGTGTTTTAAATGCAGAGAGGTGTCTCCTCTTTGACTGTTATTTTGTCATGGAATTCCCCCTTTTTGCTCAGTTACAAAATAAGAAACCCCTTTTATAAAGGATCACAAACACTGTTAAATCACTATTTTGGAAAATTTAACCTGGAAAATTATTTCTCCTTTAAAAGCAACAACCCCACCCTAGGGACAGCAGGTGAACAGGCAAATGAGCGGTAGTTCTGAAAGAGTTAATCACAAGTCCTTAAAAAAAATCTCTTCTTGTGTGCAGGTGTGATGGCTCCTCAACATTCCCAGCGCTCTGCCAAACACCAGGAAATTAGTTCATACCTCAAACTATCACACAAAGCAAGTGCTCGCTGAGAAAAAGAAGGTGACAGTTCTACTGTGTCAGCCTCTTCTGTTTGCTCATAGGACAGAGATGTCTCAGCAAGCAATTTCAGGACAGAAAGAAACCTGTGTGCAAATGGCAGAAAATTTGAAAAGAGGTGGAGATGGAAAAGCGATGAACGACAATAAGAGTAAACAGCACAAAGAAGCTCAGTATGTTGGAACAAAAGGAACCTTTGAGATGTGATACTGGTATTATCAGCCAATTCTGGACATCCAAATAAAAGAGACCAGAAATACAATCACTCCCACCCCAAGAAGTAAATATATAAAATAAAAAGCCAGAGGAATGTAAACCAAAATAAAGACCTTAAGAAATTGCCTTTCTCTTTCCCTGCTTTCTTTATTTTTTTTTCTTTTTATTTATTTATACAAGAACCCCGGTACAGGCCAGATTCGTGGGAGGGTGAGAGGATTCACCAGAGATAGAGTGAGGAGCAGAACAGGCAGACTGACGAAACACACTGCTGAGGGGAGCAGCGGGCGAGACAGGAGAGGTCTGCAGCGCCATGTGGGACCCTCGCGAGCTGGCCAGGATCGAACCGGTGCTGCCTGAGGCTGCGGAGAGTTTCACAGCGCAGCGCTCAACCGCCTGTGCCCCCAGGGGAGGCCCTTTCCCTGCTTTCTTGGTGATATTTTAGATTATTTCCTCCAATGTGCAATTGCCTCAGCAGCATGAAGAAATGAAATTGCTAGGTACTCTCACTGCAGTGGGTGAGGACAGGCAGAGAAAGTAAGGGCTGAAGGGCAGCTGCTGGCACAAGCTTTGTCAACCACTTGTATGCAGAAATTTCAACAGGTCTTTGAAACACTGAGCTTAAGAAATCACTTTGAACTATTTCATCATCAATAAAATGAATAATTGTTCATCAATTTCAACAATATAACAGCAAATCCCTAAGAAGGCAAAATCCTTTCATTCTAGGAGGGAAGAGGAACACCTAGATGGCGAGCCGCCTCAGCTGTGTGACCCCCCCTTGACATGTATCTCGTGCGGTCTCAGAGACCACATTATGTGCCTGCAGTCAGCCATGTCGACCTGGCTGTTTAGCCAATTTTTAAGATTTATTTATTTATTTATGCATACAAGAACTGATATATAGGCCAGAGATTTGGGGAGTGAAAGGATTCACCAGAGACAGAGTGGGGAACAGAACAGGCTGATTGACTGAAATACACTGCTGATGTAGAGCAGTGTAGAGGTCTGCTACGCCATGTGGGTTGCTCCCTGACCAGGGATTGAACTCGTGCTGCAGTGGCTGCAAATAACTTCATGGGTTACATCTTAATCCCTTGCACCACTAGGGAGGCCCTGATAACTGTGTTTTCCCCTTGACCACTCACTCTGTGTGACAGGCACTCAGATCATATCACACCTGTCATCACACCATCCAATGTCTTCCCATCTCATCAGAATAGAAGCTAAGAACTTACACCAGATTTACAAGACCCCTCCTTCTACCTCTCTCCCAAATTCCTCAGACTTGACCTTCTTTTGTCTCCTCTTTGCTGGCTCCACTTCAACTTAGCCTCATGCTGTTCCCAAATTCACCAGGGAAGCTTCTGCCTCAGGGCTTCTGTACTTGCTGTTCCCTTGTCCAAGAAAGCTTCTACATCTCTGTCCTTCCATCACCAACTTCAAGTCTTTACTCAAAAGTCACTTTCTCAGGAGTCTTTCTTTTTCCATTCTATTTACTGTTGCAATAATCCTTCACTCCTTAAGCTTCTTCCTGCTTAACCTTTCTCTATAGCGTTTATTGACCTATCTGATATTCTATTTTTATTTAAATGTCATGCAGAAGCATGATCCTCATCATTCTGGAATACCTGGGGAATACCAAGGAAGCTGATCTCTGAGTTATATAAACTAATAAAAGAATCCATAAACATCATTAAAAATCATTTTCTTGCTTTTTAGTTACCTCTCCTTATTGAAATAAATTGAATTGAATTTCATACATCCTTATTAATATTTCCAGAAGGAGAAAATGGCAATTAACTACTATGAAAGATAATCACTTGTTAGTTTGAGGTCTTTTTTTTTTTTTTAAAGTTTTGTTTATTTATGCATACAAGAACTGGTGTACGGACCAGAGGTGCGGGGTTGAGAGGATTCATCAGAGACAGAGTGGGGAACAAAACAGGGAGACTGACTGAAATACACTGCTGAGGGGAGCAGCGGGCAAGACAGGCGAGGCCTGCTGTGCGATGTGGATAGCTCCCTGGCCAGGGATGGAATTCATGCTGTAGAGGCTACAGATAGCTTCACAGTGCTGTGCTTAACTCCTGCACCACCAGGGAGGCCCTAGTTTGAAATCTTTTTGTGTCTTACTAATGGGGCTCATATTTCAGTGTTAGAAAGATACTGGAACTTTCTGTACAAGATGATATATAAGACATGTAAATTCTTATGCGTAGATTAAAACATATTACATATTCGAACCAACTAATGAATATGGTAAGACGTCATCTAAAAATCCTATTGGATGAATTTAACCATTGGCCTTCCTGGATAACTAAATAGTATAGTTTCAGCCATAGGATCAACTCCATTCTGTTAATCTTGCAGCATTATTATTATGTGTCCATATTTATCATTTTCATTCATTATAAACTTCTCGAGCCTGAAGTGTATCTGTATGTACAGAGGAATGAATCTTTTATTTCCCTTTGTCTGGCAGTCAGGAATTCAGTCCAGAATATTTCCTCATGCATCCCTGTGTGTTGATGCTAGTGACACTGCACTGGACATAGTAGATCAGACTCCTTCCAGAGTATGGAGAACGTGACCTTGAACAAGAGCCAGGCGTATTATGAAGGTGAGCAGAGCAAGGCCTTTGTGCATGTGGCAGAGGGACCTAACTCATCTCTCACAGGGTCCCTGGACTGAGAACGAGGGTCAGGAAACACCTCTCTGAGGAGTGGGGTCTAATTCTGAGTTTTTTTGGCAAAGGTGGTAGCTGGAGAAGGGAGGACTCTTCAGGCAGAGGAAACAGCCTGCGAAGAGAAAGGCCCAATGTGGCAGAAAGGATGAAATATTCTAGAAGCAGAAAGAAATCTAAGACTGCAAATGTGGACATGGTCTTTGAGTGCAGGTGAGAACTGTTAGGCTTGATCCCTAGGGCAATGGAAGGCAGCGGATGGTATTAAGTCAGGGACTGGTTTGATCTGTACTCTGTGTTCTGCTGGTCTCTGCAGCCCTTTGATTTTCTGACCATGTCTCTGCCTAATTGCTGTACTGTTATGTAAAGACAATTCCAGATTCATTTTCTATGACTCTAAGGGAACTCATTAAAACCTTTTTACTCTCTGTCATGCTTATTTGTAAGGTGCAATATAGATTTTATTTTTTTTATTTTTATTTTTTTATTTTTTTTATAGAGGCATGCTTATTTATTTATTTGTTTGTTTGTTTGTTTGTTTTTGTTTATACATGCACTGGGTACAGTCAGAAGCACGGGAGGGTGAGAGAATTCACCAGAACCAGAGCAGGGAGCAGAACAGGCAGAAGGACTGAAGTACACTGCTGAGGGGAGCAGCGGGCGGCCAGAGAGGTCTGCGCGCCATGTGGGACCCTCCTCCGGTGGCCAGGGAGCAGCCGGGGGATCGAACCGGCGCCGCAGACGCTGCAGGCAGCTTCGCCAGCTTCGCAACCCAGCGCTCAACCGCTGCGCCACCGGGGAGGCCCTAGATTTTAAATAATACCTAAAGAATCTAGGGGGCTCCCTGGTGGCCTAGGGGTTAAGTCTCAGGGCCATCACCACTAAGGCCTGAGTTCCGTGCAGGGCCAGGGAGCTACCCACATGGCACAGCAGACCTCTCCTGTCTTGCCTGCTGCTCTCCTCGGCAGTGTATTTCAGTCAATCTGTCTGTTCTGCTCCCCACTCTGTTTCTGGTGAATCCTCTCATGCCCACACCTCTGGCCTACACACCAGTTCTTCTACGCAAAAATAATAAAATAAAAAAGAAGAAGAACTTAGTAGTTACTAAGGAAAACAAGTCATATTTCATTTGCAGTATCTCAACCCATCCATATTCTCCTGTGGGGCAGTATGGTGCAGTACTGAGAATGTGGATTCTGGAGCATGGGTTCCAAGAATCCAGCTCTGTCACTTTTTTCTTATATGATCATGGGCAGCTTTCTTCATTTTTCTGTGTCTTCATTTTCTTATTTGTCTTGGGGGATAATAATAAGACATCATGGGCAGGGTGACCACATAATTAATTACCCAAACTGGACATTTTGGGGATGGAAAGGGAAGTTGTTATAGGTCAATGTATATAAAGCACTTCAAGTGTCTGTTGCATAGTGAGGCTGATTATTGCCATTATCAAAATGATCAACAAGCAACTATAAACCAGAAACACACTGGAGGGTGGGAGGGGAGGAAAGATTAGGGTCAAAATAAGAGGGGTGGGAATTGTATGGGGAATATAACCAAGATAAAAATGCATACATTGTGAAAAAATGAAAAATGATGTAAAAAATATATAAAATAAAATTTAAAAATGAAAAGTGATGTAAAAATATATAAAATTAAAAATAAATAAATAAATGATTTCATTTATTCCTACAAAGACTACAACCACCAGCTGATTTTAAACATCAACATGGGGCCTCCCTGGTGGCGCAGCAGGTTGAGCGCAGTGCTATGAAGCTGTCCGCGGCCTTTGCAGCTTGGGTTTGATTCCCAGCTGGCCAGGGAGATACCCATAAGGCACGGCAGACCTCTAGAAAGAAAAAAAAAATCAACATGGTTGAAAGGGGCAATTGAGAAATATTTAAAACTCCATGCATTGTGGCTGATTTGAAAGTATTATAACTTGAAGAGGATTATCTTTTGGCAGGAAACTAAACAAAGAAATAAAAAATGAAATTAAAAAACTAAATAAAAGCAAACCACAGCTGTGCTTATAAAGACAAATACTTTGGGTGGACAATACTGGTTAAATACTGTATAAGTGCTTTATAAAGTGGGATTTAAAACAGTCAAATTTACAGATTTGGGTGTTACTCTGCAGAACCATCAATTAGACGAGCACTTTAGCTCTGCTGATTAAAGTAATAAGTGTTGTTATAGAAAATTTAAAGATGAAAAAAGAAGAAAATGAAAGTCATTCATTCTCATACCATTAAATCTAACCAGCGCCAAGAGTTTGCTCTATGCTCTTGAATGCAGTATGCCACTTTTCTCTATGCTCTCCTCTGAGCATACACATATAAGCGTGAATATCTATTCTTTTCAAAATAAAAATCTCTCAAGTAATACACATGCATTCATTTCCTATGGCTTCCATAACTAAGTACCACAAACTGGACGTCTTAAAACATCAAAAATGTATTCTCTCATAGTTCCAGAACTGGAAGCCTAAAAATCAAGGTACTGATAAGGCCTGCTTCCTCTGAAGACTCTAAGGAAGGATCCTTCTAGCTTCAGTGGCTGCAGGCAATCCTTGGTGCCCCCCTAGCATGTGGCAGCTTTGCTCCAACCTCTGCCTTTGCCTTCACATCAATACTTTCTGTGTGTCTGTTTCTGTGTATACACATGGCCCTCTTATAAGGGCTGTAGTTACTGGATTTTGGGGCCAGTATGGCCTCATCTTAACTAATGATATCTGCAAATATCCTGTTCCAAACAAAGAGGTTGCAGTTGGATATGAACATCTGGGAAGACAGTATTCAGCCCAGTACATCATGTAATAAAGACACCTGACTTCACAGTGTGAGATACATGATTATCCCTCTATCCCATGGTGTCACTAGTGAAAGAGTAGAATCTCCTCTGGCCAAGATTTGCAGGAAGTCACATCTAGCTTCCATTTACTCCCTCCCCAGGAATGTCTGCTTCCTTACTGGGGTGAGGGTGGAGTGCTTCTGACATCCAGGACACAGAGAGAACAATCTCCTTAGAATCACAGTGACTATGGCCTGGATTTAGCCAATTCACAGTGGTAAACTTGGCCTAAATGTTAGCCACTGATTGCCAGCCACTTTGTAAAGTCCACACTCACACAGTCACTTGCCCTGGCACCCGGCCACCTCCGGAGATATTACCCTAGCTCAATTCATGGTGCTATGTTCGTGGGCCTCGGGTGATCACAACTGCCGGCTCAAGATACAGCAGACCACCAGTCCCATCTCTTCACTCTCTAGGTAATGTCATTTCATAAGACCCTTTACCTAATCCTGACAATGAGCCTTACTTAGGGCCCTCCCCCCCAAAATTTCTAACTTTAAGTGTCAGGAATGAGTTATTAGAGTCTCAGTCACTTTCCCCTCAGATGGCCCTGGCTCCTTATACAAACAAGAGCAGTTTCTTGCTGAAATGATTTGCACTGAGAAGCTCGGGGAGAGACACTTTGGTTCAGTCATAGAAGATACACTGTTCTTCTCTTGGGCAACAGGCACCCAACTGCCCTCTTACATCCAGTGCAAGTTAATAACTGTTAAGCAATTTCCCCCATAAAAAGGAAGGTGTGTTTTGGGAAACTAGTTGTCTCCTCCTATAGACCTGGGATAATTTTAAAGACACCCCCTTGTGTACTGCTTTTGAAACTTAGCATCATGTATTAAATTACGTACTATCCTATCACATGGATATACCAGAACTTAATTGTTTCCATATTTTGCTATATTTAGGTGGCATCAAACCTAGTGTTGTGTGTTAAAAATGCTCACTCACTAAATGAATATTTATTATGCATCTACTAGGAGGAGTTTTAGGCCCAAAGGGTCTAAAGGTCTTGTTTTCAAAGAATTTACATTTTGGTAACAAATAAGGAAGACAGCAAACATTAAATGCAAAATGTAATGCCTTGGTAATAAAGAATAGAAATATAGCAAAGCAAAGTGATAGAGCAGCAGGGCTTGCTATTCTAGAAAAGGTAAGTGGGAGGGGCCTTAGCAAAAACTGTATTTACTATAACCTGCCCAATTTGGTAGACTGAGCAGGATGTTTATGAAGCCCAGTAATACTCACATGAAATTTAGTTTTATTTGGTTTTGTTTGTGGGCTGACTATTCATATATGAATATAAATAAAATGGAGATCTCGCCATGAAGTGAAATGACCACTGCAATCAAAAATAAAAATAATTTAAAAATAAATATAATGCAGTTTGCACAAGCAGATGAAGAATAAACTGAATTAAATAATTAATGACTAAAAAAAATCAGTACCTTCTCCATGAAATAAGTGTATCACCAAGTCAAAGGGCAACAATGAAAACTAGGAAACTTGACCACCAGATCGCATTCAGTTTAGATATGACTGGATCTATCAATATTTGTAACATGTTCTCTTCCTTCAGTGATTTGACAATATTTTGTTGACAAATTGGCATTAAATAAAGACCAGCAGAACTATTCAGATTCTCAGAGTAAGTCTCTCAACAGCTATCTCAATAAAAAGATCTCATCTACTTTTAAGACTGTCCTGAATTTCAAAGACTTAAATACTTTTTTGTCACACGGACACCCAAACTCTTCAAAATTTTATACCTTAGTTTTATCACACTGCAACATTTTAGGTAACCAGATATTTAAATGTCACTTAATATGTAAAGTGTGCGAGGGTGGGGGTGGGGAGATGTTCTAACCATCAATGTGCGAGAAATGACCCTAATACTAAGAGACTTAAAACAGTAATCATTTTACTATGCTCCCTCCCAGGAATCTGGGGCAGGCTGGAAGGGGCACTATGTTCTTCACACAACGACTAGGTCAGTCAATGGTATTCAGGCAGTCATTGACTGGGCTAGAGGGTTCAAGATAGCTTCATTCATAGGCTTGGCTTCCTGGGGAGGGGGGGGAGTTGGAAAATTGGGCCCCTTCATCTCCACAGAGCCTCAAGGTCCCTCCTCCTGGTCTTTCCAGCAGGGCCACCGGACTTCTTATATAGCACCCGGGACTCCAGGCATTGTTCTAAGAGACAAGTGCTAGAAGCTGCCAGTCTTGTAAAGTCAAAACCAGAAAACTAGCACAAGATCACTTCCTCTGCATTCTGTAGCTCAGGATAGTCACAAAGCCCCGTAGATGATGAAGGGGTGTAGCCTAGACCCTGTATCCCAAACAGGAAGAAATATCAGAGAGTTTGTAGTCATCCTTAATCTGCTACTATATAAATATCATCATGGAAAATATTAAACATACATAAAAGCAGACAAAGAGGTATGTACGCATCCAGCTTCAATAGTTTTTCTCTTATCCAGTGTGTTTCATTTATGTTCCTACCCACTCCTTCTACCCCTATATTATTGAAAATCATACCTCAGACATTACATAAATTCATTCACTAAAGTTAAATTTAAAGAGGCCTCCCTGGGTGGCGCAGCAGTTGAGCGCTGGGCTGTGAAGCTGCCTGCAGCCTCTGCAGCGCCGGTTCGATCCCCGGCTGACAGTGAGGGTCCCACATGGCGGGACAGACCTCTCCTGCCCGGCCTGCTGCTCCCCTCAGCAGTGTTTCATCAGTCTGCCTGTTCTGTTCCCCGCTCTGGCTCTGGTGAATTCTCTCACCCTCCTGCGCTTCTGACTGTACCCAATGCTTGTATAAATAAATCTTTTTTTTTTAAAAAAAGTTAAATTTTAAAGTTCTGTGGGTAACAAAGTACAGAAAAACTTATACGGGAAAAAATCTATTCATTTTATTTTATCAATAATGATTGTTCTTATATCTTGGAAGATGTCTTTCTTCCAACAAATCTCTAAGTATTGAAGAGGTCAAGAACAGCCAAATGGTGAAACACACACCTCTTTCTGGTGAAACACACACTTGTCTAGGAGTCAGGAGATCTGAGATCTGGTATCTCAGCCACTGACAAGCCATATGATCATGATAATCACTAACTTTTACTGAGTTTTCTCCTCAATTCTATTTTTTAAAAGATTTATTTATTCATGCATACAAGAACAGGGGTACAGGCCATATATGTGGGAGGGTGAGAGGAGTCACCAGAGACTGAGTGGGGAAAGGAACAGGCAGACTAACTGAAATACACTGCTGAGGGGAGCAGTGGGTGAGACAGGAGAGATCTGCCACGCCATGTGTGTATCTCCCCTGCCAACCGTGATCGAACCCACACTAGAGAGGCTGCAGATAGCTTCACAGTGTTGTGCTCAATCACCTGCGCCACCAGGGAGGCCCTCCTCAATTCCATTTTTATTCCTATTTTTCTAATAGGGTTAGAAAAAGCAGCTTGCTCAGGAACAAAGAATGGCAGTGGTGGAAACTTAACCAAAGCACTTCGATACTCTGCTTTTTCCTCTCTCATGGAGCCCAAGTTCAGCTCCATTCACTGGAGCATAATATATTAAATGCTTGGCAAACCACTTTAAAAATACAAAAATCCATACAATGTAAAATGGTAGAGTCTGCCTCCCACTTTAAGAGCTGTCAAAAAGGACAGATTCATTTGGGTGAAAAGCATCTCATTTAAAAGGTAAATATCTTCAGTCATTCATTCCTTAAAGTAAATAGATTTACTCAGTTACACTACCTTCACACTCAGTGTGGATCAGGCATGCTGAATTAGAATGGACAGAGTATTGGAGGGAGGGATGCTCTTGATAATTATGGAACTAGGGGGGAATAGACCAGGAGAAGAATGAAGAGGGAGGAGAATCTAACGGGTGCCAGAGGTGAAGAACTCATTATCTCATCAATATAAGAGGAAGGGAGCAAGGAATAGAAACATGCAGAAGAGAATTGCATGGCCCCGAAAGGGGATATTGTCCTTTGCAGTTTTACCCAAGACTAGCCCTGCTGTGTAACAACTATGAATGAGTTGTTTCACTCTGTATTGGTTCTGTATTATTTGTCCAGGTTACTGTAAGTTGAAACCTAAAGATGGAAGAGCAAGTTACAATCAGAAGACAGACAGTATATATGGGTGTCTGGTCAGTGGTATCCTCAAAGTCACTACCCCAGTAGCAATGTGTTTAACCACAGAATATTCTGTTTCGTGGTCTAGATTTCAAAATTCTTGAACATATCATTACTCCCACACCAAGTACATGAAGAAACAACTTACAATGGAGCAGAGATTTTTTAAGAGGGGATGGAATGTGGAGAAGAAAAACAATAACCACATTTTAAAAAAAAACTAAGTTAATCATTTTCAAAATGATTCAACAGAAAGGAATCTCAGCTGCAGGCACGTCTAGTTCTCCATCCTGTTCTCTATAGAGAGGCTCCAAGCAGTTGAAATCTTGTATACAAGGTACCAAGCTACCCTATAAATGGCAAAGCAGCCTAATGCAGCATCTGTGTTTTGACAGATGAATTTCTAGGAATCAGGCAAAAAAAACATCATGTGCAATGAACCCGTTGCTAGCCTGACAGCTATTGAGCAATAATGTCCTACTTCCCAAACTTCTCCTGCCAGGGGTTCTCTTGATATCTGCATGTATCCCCTGGATCTCCTGGTTTTTATTTCACCCCAGTTTAATTCGACCCTTTTCTCCTTTCACTCCCCACACATCATATTATAATATTTCTCCAATAATTTCCCACTCAACTTCTATTTTTTATTTACACTGTACCTCAGTCTCTCGAGCATCCCATGGCTGAGCTGAGTGAAGCCAGATGATTGAAAGTGCTTGTGAGATATTTTAAGTAGTGCTGGTCCCCTGTGGCAAACACAGGCCAACATGTCACATAACTTCTGCCCAGGCCTGTGTGGGTAAATTTGATAATGGCTTTTCATTTTCCCGTGCCATAGTTTTTCCTTCTGTAAAATAAAATTCTAAAAACTACATCACTAAAAGCAATACTTAGTGTATAGCTCTGTTGAATACACTATCTCAATTGATCCTCAACACAGCCCCATCGGGGTGGGTATTTCTACCCACAAAGCAATTTCACTGGGCTGGCTGGAGATGTTCCTGCAGGCTCTATTGGTTCCATCAACAGAGCACAGATGTTACCAGTTGTCCCTCCCACAGGGAAGAAAAGTGGTAAGCCCTGAAGAACCAAACTAATCATGCTGATTTTTCTTATCTTTGCTGGTGATTGAGTTTTTTTTGGGGGGGGGAGGATGTGGGGGGAGAGTTAATAAAATAGTACATGAGGTCTGCTGGGGGGCTTCTAGAAAGTCTTCCAGACCTTAGAAAGACAAAGGGCTGAAACAGTTCTTCTGGACCTTGTGCTTGGTTTTGATGCTTAGAACTTGGGGAGCCATCTCGTGTCTCTGCAGAAAACTAGCCCAGAAGCAAGTCAGTAAGTCAGGATGATGGCAGGGGAAGACAGAGGAATGTAAGACAAATTATATTGTTGAGTCACTGAAATAACCAGGACTAAACCAACTGTACCTTGGGCCTTTATTTTATTAATGTAGGAAGTGATAAATCTCTTTATTGATGACCAAGGTTTTCCATTCTTGGCCATTGAAGGCATCTCAAATAATGAGCCAAACTTTGCAGGTATGCTTGAGTCATTTGTCTTCAAAGGGACCACTCAGCTTGTACCTGTATGAGTCTTGGTTGTCTCCCCAAGGTCCCATGCAGGGTTCTCATCTGAGGTCAGCCAAGACACATTCATGACCGGTCCTCAACCACAGGCACAATTGGCCCAGGCTGGAGTGTCTGCTGTTTTTTAAAAAGTTCTCCAGATGATTTTAATGAGAGAACCATTGGTGGAAACGTTCCAAAGGACACAGACAGCACATTTAAGATACTTTTTCCTTTTTTTTTTTTTTAAAGACTTACTTATTGATGTACAGAAGAGCTGGAGTACAGGCCAGAGGTGTGGGGGTTGAGAGGACTCACCAGAGACAGAGTGGGGAACAGAACAGGCAGATTGACTGAAATACACTGCTGAGGGGAGACAGGAGAGGTCTGTTGCATCATGTGGGTTGCTCCCTGGCTGGGAATCGAACTTGTGCTGCAGTGGCTGTGGATTGCTTCATAGATTGTGTCTTAACCCCTTGAGCCACCAGGGAGGCTCCTACTTTTTCCTTCTTAATGCCACCCTGCCTCACTCATCCTCTCCATCCCCTCTCCCCCACCATGGTCTTACACCCACCAAATAAAGAGTCAATGAATTGGTGCTTTTGGGAACAGGCCCAGAGTCTGAGGACCCCAGGCAGATTTGTAGGGTAAGTGAAATGGTCAGGCTTTTACAACGCTAGCCTCAGTGGCTATCACCTGTAGCCTTGAATGCAGAAGGAGCTTGGGGGAGTGGGTGAGGGACACGCACACCTGATTGTGGAGTATGGTGTGGGCATGCGTAAGTGGGCACACTTAACCTGGAGGCTGAGGCTACAAGGGCAGCGTCACTCAGAGACAGGAAGAATGGTGGTGGTGGAGAAGAACCACTACTAGAGGATGAGAAATGGCTGCAACAGGAAGAGGGCATGAGAGAATGCCAGAAAGCTTGAAGAGAAAGAATAAAGATTGGCCTCCCAGGCCCCCGGCCTCCTTCCCTTGCCAGCCTGCGAGCTTGCCCCACAATAATGGGTAGAAAGTACATTAAACAAATGGCCAACAGGCATATGAAAAAATGTTCAACATCCCTTATAATCAGGGAAATGAAAATTAAAGCCACACTGAGATACCACCTTACACCAGTGAGAATGGCACATATCAAAAAAACAGGCAACAACAAACGTTGGCAAGGATGTGGTGAAAAGGAACTCTCCTGCACTGCTGGTGGGAGTGCAAACTGGTCCAACCACTATAGAAAGCTGTCTGGAGGTTCCTCAGTCTACTAAAAATGGAGCTACCATACGATCCGGCAATTCCACTCCTAGGGTTCTACCCAAAGGACACAAAAACATTGATCCAAAAGAACACCTGAACCACTATGTTTATTGCAGCACTATTTACAATAGGCAAAACCTGGAAACAACCCAAATGCCCCAAAATAGATGACTGGATCAAGAAGATGTGGCATATATACACAATGGAATATTATTCAGCAATCAAAAGAGATAAACTCATGCCATGCACAGCAACGTGGATGGAACTAGAAGGAATTATGCTCAGTGAAATAAGCCAGAAGGAAAAAGAAAACTATTGGATGACATCAGTGTAAAAAAATAATAATGGTACAAAACTCAGCAAAGCAAAACGGACAATTATAAATCAGAGACATCCTGCAGGGGAGGAGGAGGGAGAGTGATCAGAGGGAGGGAGGGAGGAGCACAGGGGACTGAGGTGATGGTGCTCGGGTGCACTGGTGAAGGAAACTCTATGGCGACTACACATGAGGAGGGTGGAAGGAAGCAAATATTGTTTAAAAATGAAGAATGATGTAAAGAACTTAAAAAAATTAATGTTAAAAATAAAAATAAAAATGAACAATGATGTAAAAAATAAAAAATACATAAATAAACAAATAAAATAATACCAAGTGGGGAGATCAAGGAAAGAGTATGGTACATGATCCAACTCAGCAAATGGATATACTAAAATTCAAATGATGTTAAATTCTATCAATTAAAAAAAAGAAAGTTCATTAAAGCCTGGAAAAAGGCACCGAGAGCTCCAGGACTCTCCTTTACCTGTACGCTCAGATTGATAGAGAAACTGCACAGTGCCTTGCTGGCATAACAAGGTTCTTTCTTGGTTCTTGTCTTCAGCTAGGAAAGAATTCAATATAGAGACCAGAGATACAGAAAAGCAAGAGATTTATTGATAGATAAAAAGACAGGAAAGCTCTGAGCAGGGAGGGATCCCGAGTGGGTAGTCATTAATAGACAAGAGGAAGGACAAGAAAGCTCTCCAAGTGGAGAGGAATCCTGAGTGGATAGACACTAAGTGCAAGAAGCAGGTACTTATATGGGTACAGTGGGCAAGGGGCAGAGGTTTGGTTGTTGGATGTCTCCGGGTTGTGTCTCTTGCTGATTGACTGGGCCCACAGGGTCTCCAAGGCTACCAATGTCCACTGAGCTTGCCCAAGTTACCTGACCTGCTAGGTTGGGGCCGGGCACCTGCCTGGTCTGTGATTATTCTCTAAGCAGACTGATAAATGGACCTAGGGCACCTGCACTTGAGCGGGGAGTGGAGGGTGCCCTCCTGGTTCCAACCAAGTGTTTCTCAATTGGGCTGATAAGTGGACTTAGAGGCTTGGGGCACCCTGTTCCTAACGCCTATAGCCACTTCCTAACTTCCTCCTTCATTACCATATATCCTAATTTGCCTGGGGATATGCGGCAGGCTGCACCTTCCATGCTGTCTCTTGACAAGGTCCGGGCATTGGGGGAGACTCCCGAGAAGCGGGGAGTCCCTGTGCTCCCCCGAAGAGGGAAAGTTGTCCTTCCCAGAAGAAGGAAGTTCTTGCACTTCCCAAAGAAGATCTGAACTAGGGGGTCTCCATGGCAATGCCTGCTAATGCTCTCCTCTTTGTTCTTGGTTAATGCTGAAGTAAGTTAGTTATTAATTGGCATGGGAAAACCTAATTCAGACCCAGGTGACAATTGTCTTATTGTTCTTACAAATGAACTATCACAAAAGAAGTAAAAATTGTTAAAGGTATAGTTAGGAAAGAAATGTTTTGGCCCTGAGAACTATGGAGAATAAGCTGCCCTGAACCAGCTGTGCTTGGAAACCATAGCCTAACCTGGGGGGTACCTTTTTGCGCAACAATACATCTCCTGGTGTATGCGAAAGGCCAACAGTTCGCAGGATGTGTGGAGGTTAGGTATTTCTAGTTAAAAGTTAGATTTCTGTAGAACTAGACAGTATTGATGAGTTACTTTAGATCACTTTGAAGTAATTGATAATAGGCTAGATGAATTGAGTACTAGAGAATGGGTTGATTTTAGTAATATAGCATAACAATGGACTTTCATGTCTGCTCCAAAATTAGGATAGCTTGACAGGATGATTGATTGTTACTGAACATTGTACTGTCTTAGACAATTGATTATGTTAGAAAATGAGTTGTACCTAGAAGAGTATTTGTCCCTGTTGATTTTCTTAATCAGATTAAAGAAGTGTCCTTTTGTAGTATGAGATCAAGAGGGTCTTTGTATATTCATGAGAAAATATATAATGATTGTCGCTGTTCTGCTTTGATGCTTATGCTGATGTAATCTCACTGCTCACCTCAAGGTATAAATAAAGACCTGCTGAGACCATCAGTAGGAAATACTTGCATCAGAGAGGGTGTCTGTGTCTACCTCACTTCTACCTCGCTCCACTTCCCCTCAGTCCTCTGAGAGAAAACTTGGCCAACGCCGTCCTCTCCTCTCTGAGACCCCTGACACAATTTCTAGCTGGAGCTGGTCTCCAGCAGGGATAGTTCCAGTTTGTTTCTGTTGCCATGACATAATCATCATCAAAGTTAACACTTTACCCTCAGAAAATGTCCCAATCTAGATGATTAGTCATCTTATTTGCAGGATCCTTACTGAAGCTAGTTTAATGAATATTCTTGGGCCTCCCTGGTACTGCAAGGGGTTAAGACACAACCTATGAAGCTGTCTGCAGCCACTGCAGCATGAGTTTGATCCCCAGCCAGGGAGCTACCCACACGGTACAGCAGATATCTCCTGTCTGGTCTGCTGCTCCCCTCAGCAATGTATTTCAGTTAATCTGCCTGTTCTGTTCCCCACTTTGTCTCTGATGAATTCTCTCACCACCACCCCCACACCTCTGGCCTGTACCCCAGCTCTTGTATGCATAAATAAATAAATCTTTAAAAAATATTCTTAATACCATCTTCCCTTTTTCAGATGAGCATGTGTCTACCTGAAAGTTGGAAGGAGGCTGAATATATAGGGGCCCTGTCGGTCTTGCCAACTATTTTTTGGGTTAAATTTTTATTGAGGTGGCATTAGCTTACATTGTTGTTTGTATGTTGGAAGTACAGGATGCCTCCCCTCTGATGTTATTACCAGAGTGCTCCCACCACATAGCGCCCATACTCCATAATCTATTGTCCTCCTGCCCCACTTTGTGCTCCACCCTTCCCCCTCCTCTCCTGCTCTGAGAGTCTCAGTTCTACAGTCAGCTTTCAAGGATTGGTTTTTGAGTTTGGCTTCATAGGACCCTTTAGTTTCTCTATAGTCTACATTTAACTGACACCATCCAATATTTGTCTCTCTCTTTTTTTACTCATTTTGTTTAGTCTAATCCCTTCCAGCTCCATCTATGTTTCTGCAAATAGCATGAGTTTATCTTTTTTGATTACCCAGTCGTTGCCAGTTTTTTTTTCTTTTTTAAATTCTTTTAAAGATTTATTTATTTATGCACACACGAGCTGGGGTACAGACCAGAGGTGTGGGGGATGAGGGGATTCACCAGTCAGAGTGGGGAACAGAACAGGCAGATTGACTGAAATACACTGTTGAGGTGAGCAGTGGGCAAGTCAGGAGAGGTCTGCAGAGCCAAGTTGCCAGAGTTTTTAATAAATGCTTTAGTGCCAACCCTGGGGACTTTAGATTTCAGTGGATGTTTGTAGGTTTGTAAGAGAATTTCAGATTTCTGGTGGAAAGTTAAGTATTACCTGAGTTATTCTTATGTGCTGAATTATTTGTTACCACTCTGGTGTTCATGCAGTTTCGCCAGAAGGCAGGAGAAGGCTCTAAATGATTCCCCAGGCCCACCCCCTCCTGCCCCAGGATTCCCTGATAATGGACATCCTGCTGCAGCCCTCAGAACTGGAAGAGGAAATTACACCGTGGGAGCCTGGGAGCCACTGAAGCAGGAGAGAGCTCTTGATTTAAGTGGCTGGAGAGATATTCAAAGCAGATAACTAAAGCATTGAGTGGAAGAAATTGAAAGGCAGGGAAAGCAGAAATGCAGGGAAAGATATTAAATTGCTTTGAAGGTGTCAGAAGCTTGCTTGGGATTATGGAGGCACTCAGTAGGTAAGGTGTGGGCATCAGAGGGGGCAAACCCTGTTTTCTAGAGCAGCCAAGCAGAGTCTTATTTTCACAGATATCTGATGAATCTTTCGGGGGAAAAGCAAAGAAATTTGAAGGGCTACTCCCATTGGGCTTCAGGCAGCTAGCATCAAGACTTTGGAGCAAGAAGGAACCATGAAGTCCACACTCCCTCTCTTGGAAAGTGCCTTATGTTTAAAGAGATAACTCTATGGGAGGGGGAAGTCGAAGGCACTGAGGGCTCTCTAGAAACGGTTTATTTGTTGAGGGAAGGGAATTCTTTAGAATGAGACATTTAAAGGTGCCACTTGAATTCCTGAGCCCTCTGACACACTCTGGAGGGGATCAGAGACTCGGAGGTACCTTTCTTGCTGCTGCATCAGAGGCAAAAGAGCTCTCTTCCATCTCTAGGAGAGAAACGGGGTCAGCTTTGGGGACTGGCTCGATTATACAGTGCTGTGTAATAAACTATCTCCAAACTTAGTGGCTTAAAACAAAAGCCATGTATTTGCTCACAATCACAATATTACAGTAGTTCAGGATTAGACCCAGCAAGTGAACTTGGCTCCATGTAGCATTTGTTGGAGCAGCTAGAGTAGAACCAAGGAGCTACTTCCAGTAGGCCTGTTCCTATCAGGGGCAAGTCAGGGTGACTGTCAGCTGAGCCCTGGCGCTGGGAGCCCTGGCGCCGGGAGCCTTGATTGTCTTTTGCATGGACCTACCCAAGTGGCTGTGTGTCCCCTTCACAGCAGGGAGTCTGGGTTCCAGGAGAGACAAAAAGGAAGCTGACATCCTATTAAAGCCAAGGCTCTGAGCTGGGACAGCATCACTTTCACTAGATTCTAATGGTTACAGCAGTTGCAGACCCAGCCCCTAGAGGGAATGGAGGGATGGACAAATAGATCCCCTCTCTCAATGACAAAAGAGACAAAAAAATTTTGCCATCTTTAATACACTAATACAGTACATGGGTCACAGAAAATGTCGGCCACAAAATGTTAGAACAAATATCTGTAGAACTTCAAGGTTGTCAGTGAGACAGTGTTCTAACCCTGTGTGGAGAAAGGAAAGAAAGTTGGGAAATCCAGTGTTCCTGGTGACTTCTTAGGGAGGAAGAAGAGACAAAGGCCATGTTCATTGTCATTGCTGCTATAATTCACACTCCTGGTCTTACATCTAAATTTGTGCTCCTTAGAGAACACACACACACACACACACACACACATATACATACATATATATACACACATACATATATATCTGAAAACCTCAAAATTTAAAGGATTGACATATGAAAAATTATATATTTCAAAAATGAAAAGTTAGAATAGTTACTATATGTAAGACAGTATAACAGATCTTATGTTCATCATAAAGTTTTACAAAAACACAGTTTCTGTCTCAAGGAACTTTTCTGTTGCTTTAGCCAGCACAGTCAAGCGTCTGCCAATAGTGTACTAGGTGCTACCAGATGGTGGAAGCCAAGAGGAAGCACTACTGCCTCTGCCTTTACAAAGCTCATGGTGAGGCAGGGCAGAGACATGGTCATAAGCATGACAATGGCCTGTAACAAGTGTGACCCGAGTTCTGTAAGTGATGAATTATGTATATCACAGAGGAAAACAAGGAAATACACAATAATTGTTAATTATGAGAATGTAGTTGGGTTTTTATTCTCTTCTTTGTCCTTTAATGTTTTAAAAGTGAATGTTACTGGGCCTCCCTGGTGGCGCAGGTGATTGAGCGCAGCACTGTGAAGCTGTCCGCAGCCTCTGCAGCGCCAGTTCCATCCTGGCGGGTGGGCGAGAATCACACATGGCGCAGCAGACCTCTCCTGTCTCGCCCACTGCTCCCCTCAGCAGTGTATGTCATTGGTCTGCCTGTTCTGTTCCCTGCTCTGTCTCTGGTGAATCCTCTCACCCTCCCACGCATCTGACCTGTACCCCAATTCTTGTATAAATAAATAAATCTTTTTTTTAAAGTGAATGTTACTTTTCAGATAAAAAATAAGAAATTTAAAGATAAAAAATATAATTTATAAATACAATGTAGTGTTTTCTGAGGTAAATGTCTGAGATGTTCTAAGAGCTGAAAAAGAGTCCCTAGCTCAGTTCACATCAGCTACTTGCAGAAGGTGATATCAAAGTCATGACTTGAAGAGGGAATAGAAGTTGTGATTGGTGTTTATCTTTGGGGGCATTTGACCTGACCCTCTTCTCTGAAGGACTTTTTTTTTTTTAAACAAGCTCACAAGAGTATTATTAAAAAGTTTTCATGATTTCCTTTCACCAGTCTGTTCTGACATGCTTCTCATGATATGAGTCACCTGGAGAGTGACAATTATTGGTGTGCATTCTCTGTCATATATGTCACATACTGTGTCCAATTCATTATCACCACCACTGTGGCTGTGGAAACCAGGTTTAGCCAACACCTGTAGTATTCTCATCCAGATTTCTTCAAGGCTGGAAAGTTTGGGGTAAGAATAATCAGCTTTGCTTTGCCTTGCCTGATCATAGTCAGAGTCTGCATGTACCCAGGACATACTTTCCACTTTTCATAATGAGTTGGAACCTAGAGTTGATCAACCCCAGCATTTGGTTTTCTTCTTTGCAGCTACCATCTTCCTGCCTGATAGTGGGAATTTCACAGGGACTATAATTGAGATGAGAAAGCATACATTGTAAAAAAAGAAGAAAAAGAAGAAGGACATAAAAAATATAAAAAATAAATAAAATTATTAAAATATAAAAATAAATGAATAAATTCTACTGGCATTTAATACTAGAACATGGAATTTGCACTTTATTTGATAGGTAATAGGGAAGCATAAAAAGTTAGTGAACAGGAAGAGTCATCATTAAAGCAGTGCTTTTAGCTGTTAAATCTGGTGTCTATGGCCAAGTTGTCAGTTAGAAACCTGCTGCAATAAGTTAGGAATAGTTAATAATGCCCTAAATTAGGCTGATGGTAGTGGAAATGGAAAGAACCAATGTGCAAAACATACAAAAGTATTTGTAAACTGACAACTTCTCAGTTTAAAAAAAAAAACTGATTTTAAACATGCATATGCACGCAATCACTGCATCTTTAAATGGGCTGTATTTACATAGATACAGAGTATAACACACCATATATGCTAACTATAATTCTCTTCAACTAATAAAGTGGTGAATTTATGCCATACATTATGCAAAACAAATAAAATAAATATAACCAGGTCAAAATGCTTTACATTATTCCATGAAAGTACTTGTGCTTGGAGTGTGTGTGTGTGTGTGTGTGTGTACTTGGAATGCAATATGCACAAAAAGCTTAGACTATAGACTAAAATTCTTCTGAAAAATAAGATTATTTCTGGTAACTGTTCTTGCTGCGATTGGAGTTAGTGATGAATACAGGGGCTGCTGCTGAAGCAGGTTGGGTGTTCACTGGGTTTACCTGTGGGGGAAAAAAATGATGTTCCAAGGACAGTGAAGTTTAAAAGTTTCCTTAATAAACAAGATGATCTAAAGAAATTATGTTATAGGCAGAGACTCAATTTACCACCCTCCTTCTATCATCTAATCAAGTCTATTAATTCTACCTCCTAATTATACTAATCTGTACCTTATTTTAATTTAACCCTTCACTGTCACCCCAAAACTCAAAACCACTTTCATTACTATGGCCACCCTAGTGAGAGATAGGTCTCTTAATTTCCCACAAATGGGATATGTCAGTCAATTTGTCCACTTTCAAGATCTCCCCTTTCCAGTAAATCTGTCCTCAGAGCTCTTGCTAAGTAAACAGTAGCATTTGTGACCCTGCCCGCAACCACATTTGGACCTGACTCATCTATCACAGTCTCTTTCTCAAGAATTTGTATTTGGAGGAGGGCTCAGTACCCCTGATTAACATAGATGCAAAAATCTTCAACAAAATCCTGACAAACCAAATATAGCAATATATTAATAAATTCATCCACCATGATCAAGTAGGTTTCATTCAGGAGTGTGAATCTGTTTGAACCTATGCAAATCATCAGTGTGATTCACCAGAAAACAAAAAGGAAGACAAAAATTACATGATCAGGCCTCCTCTGGTAGCGCAGGTAGTTGAGCACAGAGCTGTGAGACTGTCCACAGCCTCAGCAGCGAGGGTTCGATCCCTGGCCAGGGAGCAACATACATGGTGCATCAGACCTCTCCTGTCTCACTCGCTGCTCCCCTCAGCAGTGTATTTCAGTCAGTCTGCCTGTTCTGTTCCCCACTCTGTCTCTGGTGAATACTTTCACCCTCCCGTGTGTCTGATCTGTATCCTGGTTCTTGCATGTATGAATAAATAAATCTTAAAAATAAAAATAGCGAGTGACTTTAAAAAAAATTATATGATCATTCCAACAGATGCTAATAAACATTGGACAAGACTCAATAATCATTTATGACAAAAAACTATGATAAAATGGGATAAAGGGAACTATCTCAACCTAGTAAAACCTCTCCCTGTTGACTAGTGGTTCTGTCAGATTTTAAGCCAAGAGTTGTTTAGTAGGAATACTCAGGCTGCAGGGGTTTGGAAGACAAGTCTAAGGAAAGATGCCAGGGAGGTAGGGAAAACCTCCCTGGACCAGCAACAACCCAGGACAGCCCTGGGAAGCCACTCTGCAGGAGTGAGGACAGGCAAGATGTGATTTCCCCACACCCAGTTTTGAAAGACAGTCAATAGCCAACAAAAACAGCCAACATCATACTCAATGGTAAAACCTTAAAGCATTCCCACTAAAATCAGGAACAAGACAGGGATATCCACTGTCACCATTACTATTTCAGCTTAGTAACTGGGGCACTAGTCAGAGCAATTAAGCAAGAAAAAGATATAAAAGGAATACAAATTGGAAAAAGAGGAAGCGATATTATCACAGATGACATGATAATATGTAAAAGCCAAAAGACTACTGAAAAACTACTATATATAAATTAATAAGTAAATGATTACAGTAACATGGCAGCATACAGAATCAATAATAAAAATCAGTTGCATTTCTATATGAAACAATGTAGCAGAAGAAAGAGAATTTTTAAAAAATCCATTTTACAATGGCACCAAAAAGAATGAAATGCCTGGGAGTAAACTTAATGAAGGAGATGAAGAGCCAGTACATTGAAACTGTAAGACTCTATTAAAGGAAATAAAAGAAGACACAAAGAAATGGAATGATATCCTGTGCTCATGGATTGGAAGAATAAACATAGTTAAAATGGCCATATTGCCCGAAGCAATTTATAGATGCAATGCAATACCTATCAAAATCCCAATGACTTTTATCAAGGAAATAGAAACTATTATAATGTTTGTATGGAATCACAAAAATCCCCAAATAGCTAAAGCAATCCTGAGAGAAAATAAGTAAAACAGAGATAACTCACTCTGACTTCAAAGTATACTACACAGTAACAGTAACCAAAGCGGTATGGTATTAGAACAAAAACACAGACCAATGAAATAGACTAGAAAGTCTGGAGAAAAACCCACATAAATGTTCATCTTTGACAAAGGAGCCACGACCATATAACAAAGAGATGAAACCTCTTTAACAAATGGTGCTGAGAAATATTGATAGCATTCCAAAAAAATGAAACTTTTCCATGATTCATATTTTACTCCATACACAAAAATCAATTCAGAATGGATTAAATATTTGGATGTAAGTACTGAAGACATATAATACTTAAAAGAAAACATAGGGAGTACACTCCAGGACATCTACCAAAATGATGTATTTGGGGATGCAACTCCAACAAAAAGGGAAACAAAAGCAAAAACTTAAAAAGTGGGACTGGGCAAGTGGAGAGAGTACAATGGACTATTGCAGAGGACTATGGGTGCTTTAGCGGTGGGAGAGCTACCATGACCACACCTGAGGGGAGAAACCCTATACTGCCAAAACATTAACTAAAATGTAAAACAATGCAACTCCTTTAATTAAAAAAAAAAACTCAAAAAATTACAAAACTGTGGTGTTAGAATGCAAGTAGTTAGAATGAATAAAGAGTGGTTTCCCCTGAAAATACAACAAAGTGTGTCTGCATGAAACAAAAAAGCCATTGTACCTCAAAAGAAACAATCACAAAGACAGGTACCTGACAGACTGGGAGATGATTTGCACATCACGCATCTGACACGGGGTTCATATCCAAAATATACAGAATACACAATCCAACAACAAATAGTCCAACCCAATTTGGACTCAATGACTCTAAATTAGCTCCAAGTGTTGGATCTGAAGATCACGTAGAGTCTGGAGCTTAGCACCATTTGGATGAATAAATCATGTGAATATAGGGCAATGGCATTGGTCTGGAGAGAGTGAGGAATATATTGCCAAGGAAAGTGTAAATGCAGAACTTCTTACCCCGGAAGGAATGGGAGAGAAAGTTGGAGAGTGAGACCGCAATGGCAAGACTATTAACTACTCATATTCTTAAAGTATTTCAGATCTAGGAACTGGGGTTCCTGGATTTTGAGTGGCCTGGATGTACTTTCTTTTGGGGGTCCTATGTTCCTATGTTCATAACATGACATTTTCCTATGTTGATAACATGACCGCCTTAATTTCAGTCAATCTGAACGCATACCTCTTCTTTGCCACAAACATGCCCTAGTAAACCATGCCACAGCTCCTAGTCTACGCTGTTACCATATCATGCTGTAGTTGTTTATTTGCTGTTTCCCTTCCCTGTTGGACTCTGAACTCCCTTGAGGGCTAGAACTTTGTATCCTTAGCATTTAGGAGAGTGGCTAGCATAGGGCAGAAATTCAGTAAATGTCTAGAAAGTAAAAAGTGAAAGTGAAACAGTGAAAGTACTGTTAGAGTGACGGGTCAACACTTTCTCAACCTGTATTGATTCTGCTTTATTGTAACTATTTTTCCATTGGGTTTTTTTTTTTTTTTAAGATTTGTTTGTTTATTTATTTATTTATACAAGCACTGGGTATAATCAGAAGCGCGGGAGGGTGAGAGAATTCACCAGAGTCAGAGTGGAGAGCAGAGCAGGCAGACTGACGAAGTACACTGCTGAGGGGAGCAGAAAGGGGGGAGGGGGGGCAGGAGAGGTCTGGGCGGCAGGAGAGGTCTGCACGCCATGTGGGACCCTCGCCTGGTGGCCGGGAATCGAACCGGCGCTGCAGAGGCTGCGGGCAGCTTCGAAACCCAGTGCTCAACGGCTGAGCCACGGGGGAGGCCCTCCATTGGGTTCTGACAGCATAGACAATACACATAAACAATTGCTTGGGGCATGTTCTGGGAGCCTCAGTCTGCAGTATTAGAAGTTGGGAAGAGATCTTGAGAAATTATTGGTCTATGAAAATCTGGAAAAGCTTCTGTAGTTTTACTCAAAAACATTATTTATTTAACTTTTCACTTACAAAAAGTATTGCAGCAATACAAATAGAAGGCTATACAAACTTAAACTACATGTTATCATTGCAATCAAATAGACTAGTCCTTGTGTGTATTCACGTAACTTCTACAGGGCTGAATCATTATTCAGATAAAAAAAATTTTTCTCTTTTTTTTCTTAAAATTCACAATAATTATTTTTCCATGTTACTATGAGACTTTCTAAGTTTTAATGCTTCCATAACATCTTAATCAAATACATATGAATAAATAACTTAAATTCTACCACTCTGGAATTCACATTGTTTCTTTTCCTTTTTCATTCTTTATTTCCCTTCTTCATTTTTGCTGTTATAAATGTAGTTGCATAGATAGTTTTGTACACATTCCTTTCTTCCTTTAAGCTTGGCTCTCTTAGAACAATTTTGCCCAAAACCCAGGTATAAGTCTCTGCTTTCATTCAACAACAATTTATTGACCATCTCCTGCTTCAGCTGCTAAATGCCGGAGAGAAACATGATAAAAAAAAAAGTTGTCCTGACCTTCAAAGAATTCTCTTCCTAGTGACAGAGACATAAAATTAACAGAAAAATGAAAACATACCATAGCAAAGTTCTATTACAGTTAAAAACATATTGCTGTAAGAACCCAGACTGACTTTGTCTGGGGGTGCTTGATTTGCCTTATTTCCTTCTAAAAAGCACATGTATTTCCCGCCTCCAGCTATGCATGGGTGTCCACTGTGCTACACCCTCGAAGTCATTGCTTAAGACATTCAGAGAAGGAAATCTGTAGCTTGCCTAATAGCAATAATGACCCTTGATTGCATTCTTATGTTCCAGAAACTTATGTACCTAATGCAGTTTATGGATCTAACACAATTTCCTCAACAATGTTATTGTCCCATTTCAAAGAAAAGGAAATAGAAACTCAAAGATGTGCAGCAACTTGTCAGTGTCACAGTTAGTCATCAAGTCAGGCTATGAATTCACCCAGTTTAGATGTGGAACCACATTCTTAATCACAGCATGGTGGCTGGGAAAATTCTTCACACGCTGAGATCACCTCCTCACAGGGGATGTAATACAGTTGGCTTCTATTCTCTGTAATTGCCATGCCTGCATCCCAGCAAAGGACTTACTGGAAAGGATGGGGTTGTTTCTGCAGCCTGGAAGTCCTGGTTTTAATATTATTCAAAGTATTCTCTTTTCTCCTGAACGCACACTGTCAGGCCCTCTTCCCAGCTTTCATCTCCACTTTTATGGGTTAAAGCAGTCTTAGTTCAGCAGATGGTATCTGGGTAATGAATTGAAAACTCATTTGGCTCTGTTACTAGAGTACTTGTGTGGACACTGTAGCAGAAAATAGTACATTCTTTAGCTGTTTGTTGTGGTTTATGTGATTTCCATTGAAGGTAGTATCTGTCCTACCATCTTTGACATTTCTATTTTCAGTCACTACAATAATTGCATATGTAAATATAGAAGTATATATGAACTAACCTATATACAGACACATAAGCATTCTTTAAAAAAATATTTCATTTATGCATACAAGAGCTGGGGTATAGGCCAGAGGTTTGGGGTGGGGGTTGCTGTAAGAGGATTCACCAGAGACAGAATGGGGAACAGAACAGGTAGACTAATCGAAACAGACTGCTGAGGGGAGCAGCAGGTGAGGCAGGAGAGGTCTGCTGTGCCATGTGGGTTAGCTCCCTGGCCAGGCCTGGGATCAAACTCCTGCTGCAGTGGCTGGGGATAAATTTAACCCCTTGCGCCACCAGGGAGGCCCCATATAAGCATTCTTATAAATGTTTCCTAGGTAAAGAATAATAAGCAATGTACATGCATTAGATCAGGAAAAAGAAGTTATCTTTGGTTGGGCTCCCAAGAAACAGGCCCTGAGGCAGGGTTTCCTAAGCAAGTGATTAATTCAGGGAACAATCCCAAGAGAAGAAGTGAAGCATTGGGAGGACAGGGAAATGGAGATGTTCAGCAGGATATGGTTTTAGGTGCCATCTGCCTTCACCTGTTTCCTAGGGGAGCTCTGGAGTGTTAATGACACCTCAGAGGGCATGCCAGTCAAAGTGAGGGAGTTAAACTTTAGTAATCCCATGTAGTGAATCAGTGATTTGGGGCACCCTTGGGGGATATAAGCTTTGCACCCTTTTGACTATCTGGGCTTGAGTAAAGCAAACGCAGTAGCCCTCAGGGGTCCTCTGAAGAAGGTCACAGTTGCAAGATGCTAGAAGAGAAGCAGGCAGACCCAGAGAGTGTGCCCACAGAACTTGCATAAAGCATCCTATTCCCTTCTAGATCTGAGAACTAAGCTTTACTCAAGAAAAAAAGGCAACATTTGAATTATTTCAGATACAGTTGTGTTATTTGGTGTGTGGACTGTGCCCAGAGAGTAAGCCCAGTGTCTAGAAATAGATCTATTGATAGATTTGCATTTTAGATTCATTAAGCTAGATTTGTAGTTTTTTCTTATTAAGCCTTGGTTTTCTCCTTATAAAATAGGAGCAGGGCCTCCTTGGTGGCTCAGGGGTTAAAGTCTCAGCACTATCGAACTATTGCCAGCTACTGCAGCAAGAGTTCCATCCCCAGCCAGGGAGCTACCCACATGGCACAGCAGACCTCTCCTGTCTCACCCTCTGCTCCTCTCAGCAGTGTATTTCAGTCGATCTGCCTGATGTGTTCCCCACTCTCTCTGGTGAATCCTCTCACCCCGCACACCTCTGGCCTACTCCCCAGTTCTTATTCATAAATAAATAAAATAAATCTTTAAAAAATAATAAAAATAATTAAAATGGGAGCAACATCTACTAGGGAAGGTGTGAAGATTTAAGATATTTTATTGAAGAGATTATTTTTGAATAATATCATAGATACATGCTCAATCATTGGTTGCTATCAATATTAGTTCTACTTTTATATGAAGATAATTTTAAAATTAATCAGTCTACCTGGATCATATACATTTTAAAAATCCATCTCAAATCACAACATATGCATAAATGTAAAAGAGAGATAATATAAACTTCCTATCACTTTGTCTGTTTAACAATTCCTTGCCTCAGAGAGAGGTATTGGCCTGAAAATCAGAAATATTCTTGCAAGCAAGAGCAAACTTGGTTTTTGTTTATCCATTTTTTAAATTTTCACTTTTTACAGTTAAAAATTTTGAATATTTATAGAAATATGTATATATTTCTATAATGAATTTCTGGAGACTATGATTAATCCAGTTTCAATATTTTTTTAAAGATTTATTTATTTATGCATTCAAGAACCGGGGTATAGGCCAGAGGTGTGGAGGGTGAGAGGATTCACCAGAAACAGAATGGGGAACAGAACAGGCACATTGACTGAAATACACTGAGGGGAGCAGCAGGCAAGTCAGGAGAGGTCTGCTGTGCCATGTGGATCACCTCCCTGGCTGGGGATCAAATTCTTGCTGCAGTGGCTGCAGATAGCTTCATAGTGCTGCATCTTAACCCCTTGCGCCACCAGGGAGGCCCCCTACAAGGGAGCATTTTCAACAGAATAGCATGTAGAATCCAGATTGCTGCAGGCTGAGAGTAAATCAAAGACCAGACTAACAGGAGGTAGCAAGTAAAAGCTATGCTTTTGAGATATTTCTCACTGAAGGGAACAGAGTAATGAAATAGGAGCTGAAGTGAGAAAACAGGATCTATGGAAGGTGTTTTAGGATGGAGGAAATATGTCCATATTTATAAGCTATAGGAAAGAACCACTTGAGAGGGAGGGATTAGATACCCTTAAGAGAGTCTTGAGTATAAAAATAACAGTATAAAAAAATAACAGTATAAAAAAATAACACCTGGCAACTCCTTGGCTCTGTCCTGCCTTCCTCATTCTTGACCTGATGCCTTAAAAAAGCTTCTAAACTTTTTCCTTTTTGCAGTTTTGTGAGGCACAAGAGGATGCTGCTGTTTTTTGTCTTAGGTGTTTACACATTATGTCTAACAATAAAGAAAGAAAGGGAAAAAAAAGAACAGCAGCTGGTAGTGTAACAGGGTGGTCCCCAGGAAAGGGGGAGGTTCCCTGCCCCACCCAAGGGAGGGTGGAGCTGAGCAGGAAGAGGAGAAGCTGAAGAAGAGGCTGAGGAAGGAAGCAGGATGGAGCCAGGAGACCTGGAGGAGGCGCATGGAGCCTAGAGACATGTGAAGAAACTGCGCTTGTCTTTTGGTCGTGGACTGGGTGACACAGATGTGGGTGAGACCCGTGGGGAGGTGACAATGGCAGCTTTTATCTTGATGTTGATTTTGCTCTTTTCCTTCCGGGCTTGTCCGGTTGTTTGTGACCCTTTTCTGTGGGTCCCCACTGGAAGATGCTTTAGACTTGTAGCAGGCTTTGGGGCCTTGTTCTGGGCCAATCCCATTTGGATGGACTTTTACCCACGAGGGGACGGGTAACTTTGGGTGCTTCATTTAGAAACTAGACTCTGCCTTACCTGTATTGTTTCCTAGTTTTATTAAAGTTCCTTCCCATTAAAGTCTCCTATGTTTTGTGTTGATGCGGTGGATGGCAGAACCCATTTAGAATAGGCAGGTTTGCGGGGCTTGGGCTGCCCCTCTCCCCGTCCTAAAACAGATTTGGCGAACAGCAAATCGACATATGAAACAAACACACTAGAGAAACCAAAAATCACATTTGCGCTTATGGTAGCCAGTGCCACAGGGAAGCCCAATTTCCCAATGGGGCTGACTAACCACAGATGGCTCTGTCCTAAATCATGTTGGACACCAAATCTGTTATAGGACGGGGAGAGGGGCAGCCCAAGCCCTGCAAACCTGCCTATTCTACATGGGTTCTGCCATCCGCCGCATCAACACAAAACATAAGAGACTTTAATGGGAAGGAACTTTAATAAAACTAGGAAACAATACAGGTAAGGCAAAGAGTCTAGTTTCTAAATGAAGCACCCAAAGTTACCCGTCCCCTCGTGGGTAAAAGTCCATCCAAATGGGATTGGCTCAGAACAAGGCCCCAAAGCCTGCTACAAGTCTAGAGCATCTTCCAGTGGGGACCCACAGAAAAGGGTCACAAACAACCAGACAAGCCCGGAAGGAAAAGAGCAAAATCAACATCAAGATAAAAGCTGCCATTGTCACCTCCCCACGGGTCTCACCCACATCTGTGTCACCCAGTCCATGACCAAAAGACAAGCGCAGTTTCTTCACATGTCTCTAGGCTCCATGCGCCTCCTCCAGGTCTCCTGGCTCCATCCTGCTTCCTTCCTCAGTCTCTTCTTCAGCTTCTCCTCTTCCTGCTCAGCTCCACCCTCCCTTGGGTGGGGCAGGGAACCTCCCCCTTTCCTTGGGACCACCCTGTTACAGTAGAATTAGGTTTGGAAATAAAATGAGGACCTTCACCTTCTGGGGAGGGGGGAGAATAAATTATAGAAGACAAAACAACATATTTTGGTGGAGAGAAGTGGAGTGTATATTTAGAATTTAACCACCAGGGCCTCCCTGGTAGCCCAAGGGGTTAAAACGCAGCACTATGAAGCTGTCTGCAGCAACTGCAGCATGAGCTGGATTCCTGGCCAGGGAGCTACCCACATGGCACAGCAGACCTCTCCTGACTCGCCAGCTGCTCTCTCAGCAGAGTATTTCAGTCAATACACCTCTTCTGTTCCCTACTCTGTCTCTGGTGAATTCTTTTACCCCCCACACCTCTGGCCTGTACCCCAGTTCTTGCATGCATGCATAAATAAATCTTTAAAAGATAAAATAAAATTTAACCCCAGTGCAGAGTGGGTACCAGCTCTTAGACATGGTCTGTGCACTGAAGAAGCAGAATCCTGGAGACCTACTGTATTCTGTGTTAATTCTCCATTTGCTGTCTTAGAGCCGAGGGTCTCAGGACAGGCTGAACTAGCCAAGAGGCAGGTAGTAGAGTGGGGCAACAAAACTCAAGAACTGAAGCAATATCTTACAGAAATTTTAACACACTGAATAAGAATTCTTTAAATTCCCCCAAAACAGTTAGTGGTGACAAAAAAAAAAAAGAAAAAAAAAAGACATTGTTCTACAAAATGTTTAATCTTTAATTCTCTGATTTAGAAGGTGTTTTTTAATCAAATAAATAATAGATGCCTTCCATAAAGTTAATGCATGTTGGCCAAGGCCCAAAGAGAGGGGATTGATTGAAATCAAAGCTTTTCCCACTGTTTGGTTTATTCTCATGAAGCAAACAACAGTTTAGTTGTTCCAGATGGGAAAATGGGGTTACAGTGAATTTCAAAACATTTCAAAACATGGAAATTGGTGTTTATTTGACATTCTCTCTCTGAGCACCAGTCATAGACCTCTTTGCAACTCTGCTGTCCCATTGGAAGAAGAGAGAGAGAGAATGGTAATACCTAGCCCTCCAGAGGATACAGGAAACAACCAGGGAATTCCCAGATCACAATTGCCAAGCACATATGTGGAAACCGTCACCAAGGTAATCATGTCAACCACGCCACATGCTGCTCTCCAAGGAAGCCACCCCTGTACTCATCAGTCTGCCATTTCAAAAATATTACTCTCTTTTCACTCTAGATTAAAGCACTGCAGTAATCTAACACTGGATGTTCTGGTCTGAGGTTGTTGGCCTGGTGGACAGAGTCTGAGAATTAATTGGTGCTTGATCTAGGAAATGCTGAATGTGGCCAAAGCTTCTTCAAAAACAGGATTTTTCTAACTGAAAGAGACCTTTTATCTTATCTCAGTCCTTTCAAGATGAGGAAACCATAACAGCCGCTATTTAACAGAAGCTTAAATCAACATTTGAATGTGTTTGGATCTTTAAAGTTAATCTCCTTACTTCTAACACCCTGGTTGGGAATTCCTTGCTACTTATCAGTTATTTGTAATTCAGGTAAAATGCCAGAATAAGACTTCCTCAGAGGGTTGGGTTTTTTTTTTTTTTTAAGATTTATTTATTTATGCATATAATAACTAGGGTAGAGGCCAGAGGTGAGGGTGGGGGGGAGTGAGATGATTCACCAGAGACAGAGTGGGGAGCAGAACAGGAGGATTGGCTGAAATACACTGCTAAGGGGAGCAGTGGGTGAGACAGGAGAGGTCTGCTGTGCCATGTGAGTCACCTCCCTGGCCAGGGATGGAACTCTGCTGCAGTGGCTGCTGATCACTTCATAATATTGAGACTTAACCCCTTGTGCCACGAGGGAGGCCCCTCAAAGGTTTTAAGGTGAAGTGTATTGTATTTGAACATTGAGCTGATACATTGACTAGTGGGTCTCAGGGTATAAGCAGAAAACAGCTTTGTTCTCTTTCATCATGCCTATTCAAACCTGTTCTGCGGCACTAGTTTTGTCCCTTGTGATGCCGGCGTGTGTAACAACTACTGCCGCTTTACCACGAGTTCTTGTCTCGCGAAACCGTAGAAAGGAATTCACAGACTTTTTGGAGTAAGTAAGCAGAGAGAGACAAATCTTGCCTTTGGAAGAAAAGTTTATTTAGGAAGAAAAGAGACAAAGAAGAAAGACTCCCAGGTATAAAGTACCTGGGAGGGGCCAAGATGAGCCGGTATGGGATATTATGTTGGCAATATATACTTTCTCTCCCTCATTATGTTTAAATTTTACTCTTTCTCTCCCTGATTGGTTAACTCCCAGAGGGTACTAAGCAAGGAATTTCACATTCCTTAACAGTATTTCCTTTCCCCATCTGTTATGCTTATCGCTTTACCTTTATGGTCTAGCCCTCCCGGTGAACATCTTTACACTTCATCTTATCATCTGAAGAAAACCAGGACCATCCTTAACAAGATTACCTGTGGTGCTAGGATGTTTGTTTTCCCCTAGTGTTTAACAATGGTGTTTGTTTTTCCCAGTGGAATTGGTTGTATTTCCTTGGTTATCCTTATTTCTGAAGCCTTTCTGATTTCTTCAGAGGTCCCCTCCTGCACTATCCCTAAAACTGCCTAATAACCCTAGCTTGCCCTGTGTCTCACCTTGGAGGCATTAAGGCAAAGGCCCTGTGATTTCTTTTTTTTTTTTTTAAGATTTATTTATTTATTTACTTACTTATACAAACACTGGGTACAGTCAGAAGCGCGGGAGGGTGAGAGAATTCACCAGAGCCAGAGCAGGGAGCAGAGCAGGCAGAAGGACCGAAGTACACTGCTGAGAGGAGCAGCAGGCGGCAGGAGAGGTCTGCGCGCCATGCGGGACCCTCCTCCGGTGGCCGGGGAGCAGCCGGGGATTGAACCTGCGCTGCAGATGCTGCGGGCAGCTTCGCAACCCAGCGCTCAACCGCTGCGCCACTGGGGAGGCCCAGGCCCTGTGATTTTCTGAGCCATTCTCAAGTAATAAAATGACCTCTGCTTATTTTTCATCTAAAATACAATCTTACATCACTCATATATCTGGTACATGGATGGTTTCACTTATATATGGAATAAGAGAAACCAAACAAAGGAGGAGACAAAGACAAACTTTAAAATCAACACTTGGAAGTTGATTATAGAAATGAGGCACCCAGGAGGGGAGGAGGAAGGGAGTGAGAGGGCGAGGAGTGAATGCAGGGAGGGGGAAGCACAACAGACTATGGAGAGGACAATGGGTGCTTTGGTGGTGGGGGAGCTATGGTAACCACACCTGAGGGGAGAAATCCTATCTTGTAAAAAACAAACACAAGATGTAAAATAATGGTACACTCAGTGCGGTAATAAGTACTCCATACTTCACTGGCAACTGAAGTAATGGTTGGCTGGCTCAGTATTTCTTCCAGTCTACAGCTTCCTCCCTTTTCCTTCACTCACTCGCTTGCCCAACTCCCCCAGGACTGAAGTGGAAGGCCTGGCTGGCTCCAGCTGCATGGCTTCCTCAGCATTGCTGATGTTTCTTTTTGACACTTTCTCTCGTGGCCACTTTTTGGGTCTGTCAAATTTACCCTCGCCACCACCCACCTGGGGACCCTCTCACCACCCATTTCCTTACCACAGACAAGTGCATTTTGCCTCTGCAAGTTTTTCTGATTCTTCCCTCAGACCTGCTGGCTTCTTTCTGTGGAACCCTTTTTACTTTACCAAGTAGTCCTGGGGAGGATCAAAGTCCATCCCACACTGTCTCATTCTCTTAGACTTGTCTTCCGTAGGAGTAAATTACTTCCCCAATCATATCCCTGCCCTGAGTTCAGGCCACTTTGCCAACTCTGCCATGCTTGAGTTAGACAGCAGTTCATGGTGTTCCCCAGACTGCAGGGGACACATCCAGGGCACTGCAAGACAGATCTGCCTAAAGTCCTTTCACCAAACTTAAGGTGAGAGAAAAGCCCCCTTTACTGTCCCCTGGGGGAGGGGGCCTTGGAGGGGCCTCAGAAAACTTAAAGCTCCCTCTACAGAAACTCTTCTGTAATCTTCAGCAGCCTAGTCAGCCTCTACTTCAGCCCTCTTATACCTTCAAGGTAAGTGAGATGTTAAGGAAACATTCCTTTGCAAATCCTACATGGGGTCCTGCAACTTATTCACAATGTAAGAGGAGTTAACAATTATTATCTAGGGTCTCTACCAAAATGGAAACAAAATAATAGCTCACAATGAGCATCATTCTCTTCCCAGTGATGCCGGAATTGTCAGGCCTAGTCTCCCAGCCAGGAACGGATCCCAGGCAGCCAGGAATGGATCCCAGGCTGCAGGGCAGCGCTGAGCCCCAGCCGCTAGACCCCCCACGGGTTGGTGTCTCACGAAGCCACAGCAGGAACTTCGCAGACGCTCAGGCAAGCAAGCGAGAAGAGGCAGGACAGGTTTGTTTAGAAAAAGTTTATTGAGAAGAAAAAGAACAGAAATAAAGTGGGACTCCCAAGCCAGGGAACCAGGCCTGGGAGGGGCAAGGAAGCCAAAGTGAAGTCTTGTCTCAGGGAATATATACTTTCTTTCCCTGATTATTCTAAAACTTCACCAGTCTCTTTGTGATTGGTCAATTTTTGGCTGTCTCACTTAATTTGCTACTGAGTGGGAGATCTTCACATTCCTTATCTAACAGGTCTGTCTTTCCCCATTTGTTATATCTTTATCTTTATGGTCTAGCCCTCCCGGTGAGCATCTTTACACTTTATCTTATCATCTGAAGAAAACAGGGACCATCCTTAACAAGATTATCTGTGGTGCTGGGATGTTTGTTTTTCCCAGTGGAATTGGTTTCATTTCCTTGCTTGTCCTTATCTCTGAAGCCTTCCTGAATTCTTCAAAGGTCCCTTCCTGCACTGTCCTAAAACTGCCTAACAACCCTAGCTTGCCCTGTCTCACCAGGTACCCTTATAAGGTTTTCTTTAATTGGTAGAAACTGGTAAAAATCAAATGTCATTCCAATGGACTTGGTATGATTTGTTGTTTATCAAAGATAACTCGAATTTTCAGTGTTTGGATAAGGGTTAACAATTACTTTGTTATACAGAGATTTTTCATGAAGATGGATTCCCTGGATCCTGAGAATGTTATTATTAGTTGTATGCCTCAAGTCTGTTTTTCTTTTTCTTTTTCTTTTTAGATTTTTATTTATATATGCACACAAGAGCTGGGGTGTAGGACAGAGGTACGGGAGAAGATTCACCAGAGACAGAGTGGGGAGCAGAATAGGAAGATGTACTGAAATACCCTGCTGAGGGGGGCAGCAGTTGGGACAGGAGGGGTCTGCTGCACCATGTGGGTTAGCTCCCTGGCCAGGCCAGGGATTATACTGGTGCTGCAGTGGCTGGGGATAGCTTCACAGTGCTGAGACTTAGTCACCAGGGAGGTCCCTCAAGTCTGTTTTTCTAACTGAAGAAGGGAAGTGACTTGGTGATCTGATGAGCAGTCTGGTGTTAAATGCTGGTGTTTCATTGTCTCATGGCGTGATTTACTAGTGTCCATCGTACCCCACAGAGTTTGTGCTTGGCATCTATCTTTAGGCTTTAAACCCAGTTTGTTCTGCACGTAGCCCTTTCCTCAAAGCCTGAAGCATTTTGGAACACCGTCAACAGATCATTTAAGAAAACAGGATGATTCTTTATATACATTTCTTTGAAGGATAACCCAGCTATGAAATTCTGATTCTTACACCCAACATGATTTAAAAGATGTAAGGTCCTACTGAATACATGGTGGGCATATTTTAATGAGTGGAATACCAAGAGCAATAAAAGAAAGATAAAAACATGGATAACTTAAGTTTTGTTTGTTTTCCATTCTCTTCAAGCTTCAGTAGAATTCTCAAAACATTAACAGAATTGCTTATAGCAACTAACCTCCTTCATGCCAGCATTTCGACATAATATTTCAGCTGTCAATATCACTGTCAGGAATGTAATTTGTATCACTCTTTGGGTCTATTTGGATGGACATTTTGGAGATGAAGGTGGCAATGATTTAGTGCTGCTGACAAATGGCACTGAGCCTGCTATCCTTACAAACGCAAGTTGGTTTCTTAAGTAAAAGTGGACCTGGCTTTAAATGAAAATGAAAATGTTCAAATAAATTAAACACAGTGTGAGAATTCTCAAGGGTCCTTCCATAGAGAATACGTAAGGACATTTTATATATCGGGGATCCTATTACCAAGAAAGGCAGTGACTTAATCACCTGTGTGTCTTTGTAAAAACACCCATGTGTTGACCCTAACTCTCCCCTGAATCTTACCCTAGGTTCTGACTTAGGGAGTCTAAGGTAGACCCAGGTATTCTTATTTTTTTAAAGGCCCCACTAGTGATTCTTATGTATGCAAGACTTAGAGAAATCACTAACTGGATGGATTCAGAAGTTTTAAAAGAAGGGATTGAAAGGTCTTAACTAAAGGACTCTTTCAGTCATCCAGGAGTCCTATGAATACCAGAGAGGAGATGGGAGGTGGTCACCTCAGAGCTGGGATCCTTCATGGAAGGGCATCAAGGAATTCTTCACTTGGAGGGAGTCACGGATTACTGTGAAAGTCTGCTGAAAGCTATAGCTACTCTCCTCAGAAAAATTTGCAGACTAACTCCCACAAAATTTAGCAGCTGCTCTCCCAGATTCCACATTAGAATTAAGGTTTTTCTGTTTGTGTTTTTGTTTGTTGTTTTTGCTACTGAACTGAATGTAGAGCAGTTCCCATACCTCAAAGTACGGAAAACAAGAGAGACCAGTTTCCCACCTCAAAAAGCTCACAGTCTAGTAGTAGCCAAGAGATAACAGTTACCAAAAAATCCATGCACACATACTCAGGCAATTGCCACAAGCGTTGTAAAGGGAGGGAGTTCTCAAATGCTGAATGGAGAATTTGAAACGTGTGCTTTGAGAGGCAACAGATAAAGGAGGCAGGCGTGGTACCTCGGCCCACAATCTTTCCCCTGCCGCCACCCCCAAAAGAATGGAGGTCAGTGTGGCTAAAGGAGACTGGGGAAGGCCGGGAAGGCTATGTTTGGCATAGTCGGTAATGGTGAGCATGTGATAAAAATGGCATCTCTCCACGCCGCTGCTAGCGGTCATTGACGCGGTTAGGGTCCGGGCTGGGAAGGCTAAATGCCCGTGAATACTGTTTTACAACAAACTCAGAGACCCCGGAAAGAAAAGAGCAAGCTGACTCTGGGAGGGCGGCCTTGGAGCCCACTGTTCATTGCCAGGGTCACAAGTTGGCCCTGTGTTTGCTCTGTACGATGAAAGAAAACCGCGGGAGAGCGCTGAGTGGCCGAGAACTACGTCCAGCCCGTGGGCATGAAAATGAATTTAACTGCTATATGCAACCCCCCTAGGTGTGTGGACAGAAGGGAGCCAGTCAGAAGGTTACAACAGGTCAGGAATAAATAACCACCAGGCGGAGAATCCCAGATTCCGTCCTTCCTTTTGTTGGGTGAGGAGCGCCAGACCAACGCGTCCACAAAGGCTTTGCAAAGAAGCTGTCAGGCTGTCCACGCTCGGCTCCAGCCTCTGGTAACTATCAGGGGCCCGGCGGGGTGGTGGGAAGTCTGAGGCCCGGAGGGGATGAGCCCCCGCGTCGACCCCCGCGAGGCCTCGCCGCGGGGACCCCAGAATTAGTCGGGGGCGGGCTGCGGCGCGGCGGGAGGGAGCCGGCTGGGCGGGCGAGCAGATCCCACCCCTTCCTGAAGGAAGCGCCCTCCTCGCCGGCGCTGCTGCCTCCGCCGCAGGTCACGGCCCCGCGAGGCGACGCGGCCCCGCCGCACCGGAGCAGGTAGGCGCGGCGCCCGCAGCGCCCCCTCTTCCGTCCGGGCCTGCTACGCAGCCAGGGGGCGTCCGGCCAGCTCCGCGCCCATCCCGCAGGGGAAGGCTGGGGATGGCGGGCGCCGCATTGGGGCTCGGGCGGCGGGGTCCTCCGGGCGGCGGGGCTCCCGCCCCCTCCCTAGAGCGCCCGGGTGCGGGGCTGCCAGGCCGAGTCTCCGGAGCGCACGCCCCGAGCGCGGCGCGGCTGCCCCGCGGCTCCCGGGAGCCCCTGCCGGCTCTCCCCGCGCCCGGAGCGCGGCGCCGGCACACCTCGGTCCTCGCCGCCGCAGTGCTGTGCGGAGCCCCTGCGCCGCCCGCCGGCCGCGGCTCGGGTCCCGCGCTTTGACAGGTGTCCCCACCCTCCGCCCCAGCCGAATGCCCCGGGCGCTTTGTGGGGAGGTGGTCTCGGGTGCGGAGCCACCCCAAGTTTGGCCTCCGGGTCTTTCTGCTATTTGCGGTTCACTTTGGCGTTCACCAAGTGAGGCTGGCCCGGAGGCAGGGGATCGGGGAAGCAGGCACTAACTTCCTCTGCCCGGTGCACCGCCCTCCACTCTAAATGCACAATTTTGCTTTCCTTTTCGGGATGCACACCTGGGAAGATATGGGATTTTCGTGAGATGGCAGTGGGTGGATTACTAAGGCTGTTTTGTCATCCATTACAAAAAAAAAAAAAAAAAGTGCTTCGCTTTGGGTATGGAGGGAGCCCTTGTATAGTGGTTTTCTCCTCCTTAAATGAATCAAATTGAAAATGAGAGGGTTTTCCCCATTTAAAATTCATGTTCCTTTTCTCTCTGTTCTTCCTTCTCCTTCTACCCGAATCTGCACAGCACTGATTACATTACAAACACTCCACTGATTTTTTTTGGTCAGGTTTTTTCTGGTCAGACCGTTTTTTTTTTCACTGCTGAGCCAGGATCTGTGACTAGGAGCATGAGAACATGGCCCAGTTGGGCCAGAAGCTCCTCTCCTTGAGTGAAGCAGTTCCAACTTTCTCCATGTGAAGACCTGCTAGGGAACCAAATATACCAATGATTTTTTTTAAAAGTTTTTATATCTACTATAACAATGCTTAAACAGTAACATGAGTTTCTGCTTCTTCATTTCCTTAGTTGAATCAAAGGCAGGTTTTTAATAACATGGGACTGAACTCCATTCTGGGCTGCAGTTCATGCAAAGGATAGATGGTATAGATGTATAAACTCCATGGTAGCAGTTAATAACTTAAAGTTTTCAAGGAAAAATTGTTAGGCTCACATATGTGATACTTGCAAATCAAAGAATTTTACAGTCTCAGTTCTCATGCATTAAATCCAAACTTTTTCTTCTCTGTGTTCTAGAGACACCATGTTTCCAGAATTAACTATAGCTGTCATCTTTTAATATTCTAGAAATATGAATTTAATCTTCAAGGTATAAGCATAGGAATTTTAATGTTGTGTGTGTCCTTTATACATTATTTAATAAATGTTTTTGCAAGCTCCCCAGACTGACAGCACAAAAACTGAACATAGTAAATAAAAGGATAAAGAAGTTTTGCTAGCAATAGTGACTAGTTGATAGATGCTATGACACTGAGCAAATATATTAAAGTATTTGGAAAATGCATGGTTTTTTATAATGTGCTGTTAGTTGAAGGTACTCTGGATTATTTAAATAACATTAAAGTATCTTTATAGCAGTTGCTTAATTCATGTGTTACTCATCAAATGCCTTTCATGCTTGCTTTGGGGGACAGATAGTTTGCACTGCGGAATAATTTTTTTTTTGCAATAATGCCTTATGTTTAGAACTTGTTATAGAAATATTGCAGTTGTGCTCCGACAACCTTGTAGGGATTTTTCTCATTTTACCTGCTTTGTGATCATCATAATCACCCCTGGCACCCCTTGTCTGTATTCTTGCTCTGTTTGCTCTGTGACCCAGGCACAGCTCTGCAGTACAGTGGCCAGATTAGCTGGGCAGTTTGGAGTCGGGAAAGTGGAAAAGCTAGCTGGCCCCTACAATCTAGCCATTTGGTTTCACTATAATCTGGCCACTAGGGATCAGTTCAGTACCCAATTAAGCAAGACAGACATTGACAAGATAATGTATTACCTCTCAGTCTTTCCTTTCACCAGAAGAATCTGCAGCACTCAGAATCCACACTGCAGTGGTGATTAGGTTGTGTAAGCCTCAAATGAGATATTTCCTAAAGTTCTCCAAGATTCATAGTTATCGAATCCGAGTCTGAGTTCATTTATTATACCCAGGTGTGTAATAAATACTTTCCTTATCCTAAGTATAAGTGCATCCCTATTTATCGTCACCATAAACTTTAATTTCTGGAGCTGTAGTGCCATGTAGCTATGTATTTTTCATTAATTGTGCTAAGCACTTTCAATCTAGCTCATAAAATAGTGGAACTTTAACAATTCACGAAATACCATGGCGTGTTTGGACTTAATTCCCTGGCGTGTTTGGACTTAAAACAGATCTTATGGCAATGAAAAATCTTAATGCTACGAGATTTTAGACAAGCTAATTGGAATGATATTTTGAGATAATAATGGAATCTTTGTCACTAGCCTTCAAATTCAACCCCATAGTACTTTAAGTCAAATCAGCTCTTTAGGTAGAGAGTGGAACTCTTAACCAAGTGAGAAAAGAATCATCTTCTTGTTAGCATCTCTAAATTACCCTTCTCTCGATCAATGCTATTCAATAAAACTTTCTGTCATGATGAAAGTGTACTATAATATGCCCCATGTGGTAGCCATGAGCCACTTGTGGCGACAGAGCACTCGAAATGTGTCTAGTGCAATTGAGGAACTAAAACATAAATTTTAGTTAATTTTCATTAATATAAATAGCCACAAAGGGCTAGTGGCTACCATACTAGACAGTGCATCTTTGATTCTCTTCACCCATTTCTTGCAGCGATAACACTTGCTGGCAATTACTCTTTAATTAGAAGAAAGTAAAATTGGCATTGATTGAACCAAGAATTTAGATTTGACTCTGTAATACTGTTCTGAAAAAACACTTGCATTTACTCTGAAGAATGTGTTTTATGCTGAAGTTCAACTCTACTCTAAAAATAAAAGTTTCCCTTTTAAAATTCTTTCTGTCTGTTAGCCATAACTGTAAGCACCACCCAGAGTTGTTTATTTTTTTTAGAATTTTTTTAGTATTTTATTTATTTATTTGTTTCTCCCTGGCCAGCTGGGGATCGAACTCGTGCTGCAAAGGCTGCGGACTGCTTCATAGTGCGGTCCTTAACCCCTTGTGCCATCAGGGAGGCCCCCAGAATTGTTTTAAACAGAGTATTTTTCAAATCACACATTCTAGGTTGGTTTGACCTCTCCTGACTCGCCCGCTGCTCCCCTCAGCAGTCTGTTCTGTTCCCCACTCTGTCTCTGGTGAATCCTCTCGCCCCCCACACCTCTGGCTTGTATACCCCAGTTCTTGTATGCATAAATAAATCTTTAAAAAAAAAAAAAAGAACACAACAGTAACAGGCCCCCTGGTGGGCTCAGATCCTGACTCTGCACCTCCCAGTCCATACATAGCTTAGAAACAAGACAAAAGGCCCCAAGTGGAGTCACTTATGTTAAGCCCCAAGTTACCAACTGACAATTAACAACTCTTCTAGAAACAGAATCTTAAACCAATCTCCTGACCAGCACTAATTAGATAATCTGCCTGATAGGCCCTACCATCCCCTAAAGGGAAGTGCCCTGCACCTAGCAACCCGCTTTTTGCCTAGTCTAACTTCTTCCCACTCTGTTCCCTTCTGCATTTAAGTCTTTCATTTTGCACAAATCCTGAGAGTTCCTTTGTCTGCTAGATTGGATGGTGCTGTATTCATGAATAGCTGAATAAAACCTATAAGGTCTTTAAAATGGACTCAGTTGAATTTATTTTTTTAAAGATTTGTTTATGCATACAAGGAATGGGGTACAGGCCAGAGGTGCAGGGGGTGAAAGGATTCACCAGAGACAGAGTGGGGAACAGAACAGGCAGACTGACTGAAATACACTGCTGAGGGGACCAGCGGGCAAGACAGGAGAGGTCTGCTGTGCCCTGTGGGCAGCTCCTTGGCCAGCCAGGGGTTGAACTTGTGCTGTAAAGGCTCTGGATAGCTTCATAGTACTGTGTTTAACCCCTAGTGCCACCAGGGAGACCCTGAATTTATTTTTAACAATAGAACGCACTATATAAGCATAGTCACTTTTTGTATTATTATTATATAAATACAATATGAATGTATGAATGCATGAAACTAGGGTTGGGGTCACACTTTGGGAAATGCTGATCTAACACATAAGTAGCAGATAATAAAACTAGGTAGCATTATTGAGTGCTTACCAAGGGCTCCATGCTAAATCCTACATGCAATATCTTGTTAGTTTCTCTCAACAGATCTTTGATGTGGCACTTCCATGAGCCCAGAGTAACTGCATCCCATTAAGTCACGGAGGCAAAGTCTGAACCCTGGGCAGGCTGGAAACAGAACCCACTAATTAAACCACCTCACCTCCTATATTGCAACAGGATAGTAATATAGAGATGAACTTCTGCAGACCTGTGTGACTCAAACACTGCACAAACACAGAAATGGGTTGATAGCAGGTGTTTTCTGTGTAAGATGAGACCTGATAGGTGAGAAGGGAATCAGTGCATATTTGGCTAGAAGAGACCTCCCACTACCTGTGGCCTCTGAAAGTGAATTTGCACAGGCAGCCTGGTGTCTAAAGAAACCTGAATATTGGGTCCTCCCTGGTGGTGCATAGGGTTGAATGTCAGCACTATGAAGCTATCCTCAACTACTGCCACATGAGTTCGATCCCCGGCCAGGGAGCTACCCACATGGCACAGCAGATCTCTCCTGTCTCACCCGCTGCTCCCCTCAGCAGTGTATTTCAGTAGGTCCACCTGTTCCGCTCCCCACTCTGTCTCTGGTGAATCCTCTCACCCCCACACCTATGGACTGTACCCCAGTTCTTGTATACATAAACAAATCTTAAAAAAAAAAAAAAAAGAAACCTGAATATCCCAGAGACTAACTCCAAATGTTATCTCCAGTTATGTCTTTCTTCCCTCCTGACCACTTCCTAACTTCTGCATACTGGTTTGGAGCAAATAATGACAAATGGTCTAAACAGATGTGTCAATCTGTTAAATTTCCTACTTTTGAACTACAGTCTAAATTATTTGGTTTTTCAAAATTACTTCCTGCTTAGAAGTGCTTCATGACATATTTATAATATAACAAACAAAAACAATGCTTTAAGAACTTCATATAAAATATCTTAAAACTGAGACTAGAAATCTTTTTTCCCTCAGTATATCCTAGAAAGTAAAATTAATTTCATGTTGGAAGTAGATTTTAGTCTTTTATAAAGATTAAATATTAGGGCCTCCCGGGTGGCATAGCGGTTGAGCACTGGGTTGCGAAGCTGCCCGCAGCCTCTGCAGCGCCAGTTTGATCCCGCCTGCTCTGCTCCCCGCTCTGGCTCGGGTGAATTCTCTCACCCTCCCGCGCTTCTGACTGTACCCAGTGCTTGTATAAATAAATAAATAAATCTTTTTAAAAAAAGATTAAATATTAGCCATCACTTGTCCATAGACTTTGTTAGGTAGTAGAAGCAACAGCTTGTGATCGTGGTTATTTTTGTCTTTAAAAAGTACAAAGGAGGCCTCCCTGGTGGCACAGGGATTAAAGACAGCGCTATCAAGCCACTACAGCACGTGTTGGATCCCAGCCAGCCAGGGAGCAACCCACATGGCACAGCAGACCTCACCCACTGTTCCCCTCAGCAGTCTGCCTCTTCTACTACCCACCCACTCTGTCTCTGGGGAATCCTCTCACCACCACCCCCACCCCCAGCACCTCTGGCCTACACTCCAGCTCTTGTATGCATAAATAATAAAATAAATCCTTAAAAAATAAAATAAAATAAAAATTAAAAGTACAAAAGCTGGGCCTCCTTGGGGGCGCAAGCGGTTAAGTCGCAGCACTATGAAGCTATCTGCAGCCACTGCAGCATGAGTTCCAACCCCAGCCAGGGAGTGGCCCACATGGCGCAGCAGACCTCTCTGGACTTGCCTGCTGCTCTGCTCCACAGTACTTGCCTGTTCTGCTCCCCACTCTATCTTTGGTGAATCCTTTCACCCTCCCCCACCCCACACCTCTGGCCTGCATCCCAATTCTTATATGCATAAATAAAAATCTTTTAAAGAAAATATAAAGGTTGTGTCTATCATACTAAAAATCCTTAACATATTCAGATTTTGTGCAAGGCTGCGAAATCGTCCATCTCTGAGGACAGTGATGCAGACTCTATCTGTGGAATACAAAAGAATAAGATGAAGTGTCTGAAAAGCCATTGAAAGTCATGTAATACTCTTACCTAAGTGTAGACAAAACTTAGGTAAAAGAATTAATCATGATTAACGATGGCAATAGAGGATATTAGTCTGTAGCTTAAATGGTGTTTAACTCTGAAACAATTATAATGAGTTATAACGGTTTTCAACTGTGTGTAAACATAAATGTTTCCCCCAAAATAGCATAAACTTACTATTCATCAAGCATTTCATTTATTAACAAAGTGGACTTCTGTTTCTTTTTACACTTATGAGGACTTAGCTGCCAAATAAATTTTTTTTCTAATTTTTTTAAACTTTTTTCCCCATTTTTTTGTGTAGAAGAGCTGGGGTATGGCCAGAGGTGTGGGGGGTGAGAGGATTCACCAGAGAAAGAGCGGGGAGCAGAACAGGAAGATCTACTGAAATACGCTGGTGAGGGGAGCAGTGGGCAAAACAGGAGAGGTCTGCTGCGCCATGTGGGTCAGCTCCCTGGTCCAGGATCCAACTTACGCTGCAATAGTGATAGCAGAGACTTAACCCCTAGGCCACCAGGGAGGTCCCCCAAATAAATATTTGAAATACTAATAATTGGTAATAGTTTGACATTTTAAAGCACAAATTAAAACTGCCTATACATAGCTCAAATGGGTGTGTTTTATATATATATTTTTTTTTTTAAACTGGGCTAAATAAGCTTTTGAATTATTTTTCATCCTATTGATTGATGACCGAAAGGTGTTAAGAAATGTAAAGGAAGGGATGGGTGTGCCCCTTGCCATTGGCCAAAGCACCACTGGCTCCTGCCTCTGTGCTGCTCTAGCCCCATGTGGAATGTGGAAGTTGAGGCATCTATGAGGTTAATCATTGGTTTGTCCATGATCTACTGAAAGCAGAGAACAGCCCTAATCCCCAGGTTTGTGCTGACAAACAATACAAATACTGATGAAGACAATACTAATTCTCTGGCACCTCCCTGGTGGCCTAGGGGTTAAGTCTCAGTGCTATTACCACTGCAGCCTGCGTTCCAACCCCTACCAGGGAGCTACCCACATAGAGCACGGTAGACCTCTCCTGTCTCACAGGTTGCTCCACTCGGCAGTGTAGTTCAGTAAATTCGCCTGTTCTGTTCCCCACTCTGTCTCTGGTGAATCCTCTCACTCCTTGCACCTCTGGCCTACACCCCAAGTCTTAAAAAAATTTTTTTTCTTTTTTTTTTTAAAGATTTATTCATTTATTTATTTATACAAGCACTGGGTACAGTCAGAAGCGCGGGAGGGTGAGAAAATTCACCAGAGCCAGAGCGGGGAGCAGAGCAGGCAGAAGGACCGAAGTACACTGCTGAGGGGAGCAGCGGGCGGCAGGAGAGGTCTGCGCGCCATGTGGGACCCCCCTCCGGTGGCCGGGGAGCAGCCGGGGATTGAACCGGTGCTTCAGAGGCTTCGGGCAGCTCCGCAACCCAGCGCTCAACCGCTGCACCACTGGGGAGGCCCAAAAAAAAAAAAAAATTTCTGATGCTCTGCACCAAAAGGAAAATTAATTTTACCACGGGATTAAGCACTTATGAAGAAACTGGACTTCTAGATTGTCTGTCTTAGTATTCTGGAAGAAAAGTCATGAAATTTATTGGTTCCTTTGACTTGATGGATTTATCTTTAAATTCGCATCCTAAGAAATGTAATAGAACATCTGGGCCCTTCAAAGAAAAGCACCATTGAAATTTAATTTTCTTTGTCTTGGGAAAGTGTGTGTGTGGGGTGGGGGGGGAAGATGAATGCTTAGAGAACCTTGGCAAAGAAGAAAAAGCATATTAATTTAATTTGAAAATAACTTTGCACAACTTCTATTTGTTTTACTCCATCCTCTCTGCTTTCCGCAATTCTCAAATGGGAGTGGAAGCTTTTCAAGGATTTGTGGGACTTATTTACAATATTCAAATGGTCTTATATAGTATGTTTTTAGATATAGAAGCATCAACGATGGTGCCATACTTTTCCAGTTACCAAATTCAGGACCTTCAGCTAACACAGCACTGAGCACACAGACAGACAGAGCTACAGTGCCCAGTGTCACAGAATGGGGAGCTCAGGGAGGCACTATGGTGCTGGGGGCTTCCTATTGGCCGAGTGTGAAGTTAGTGACTTTGGCCTGTGCACGGGTGAGTTCCAGGGTCTGACTGGCTCCTTGTTTTTAATAAGGGCTTAATAATCTCAAAGTGATCATGCAAATGTATTTTCTTTTTTTGTATGTGACAATGAAGCTAATAACTTCATATCAGCCCATTATTGTCCTAAGCCAACAATAATAGTGGCAAAAGTCGCAATCCATGGCTTCATACTTCCAGAGAAGACGTGGCTCCTTTTGGAATAGCTGTGTTGTCACTTTGATGAGCCAAAGTGAGCTCCATGGGTTATGTGGAGGTTCAAGGCTTTGCAAATAATCCTGTTTCAGAAGAGAAAAATGAACATTTTTCAGGAAGTAGATCATTTATACAACTTTATGATCTTTAAATTATCAAGACTGGGCCTCCCCTGTGGTGCAGCAGGTTGGGTGCAGTGCTGTGAAGCTGTCCACAGCCTCTGCAGCGCAGGTTCGATTCCTGGCTGGCCAGGGAGATAGTCACATGGTACAGCATACCTCCCCTCTCTTGCCCTCTGCTCCCCTCAGCAGTGTTTTCGGTCCGTCTGCCTGTTCTGCTCTCCGCTCTGTCTATGGTGAATCCTCTCACCCTCCCGCACTTCTGGCCTGTACCCCAGTTCTTGTATAAGTAAAATAAATCTTTGTTTAAAAAAAAGTAAAAAAGTAAATAAATAAATTATCAAGACTATTAGATCTAGATTACTTGGGGAAACTGATGATGTCTACCATAAAAAATACAAAATTTAAAATAAAAAAGAAATTTTGATACCATTGTAAAGCAATCTAAATAGATTTTTTTTTTATAGAATTTGTAATGTTTGCGAATTCTAATTAGAATTCTGTGATACAATTGTCCTGAAAGTTCTGATAGAAATATGTCTCCTGGAATTTCTAAATTCTGCTTCATGCTAAAACTTAAAGTTCATTAACACAAGAAGCACTAGTAATTAAAAATATGCAATGGTAGGAATATTAAAAAGAAATGACAGTTTTTCTTCCCTCTGGTATTATATTCCCACATACCCTAAATTTCAAAAGAATATCGAAATTTTTTTCCAATCTTGTAAATGACAGCACAGTGTTTGTAAGAACCATATTAATCTCCCTGTAATTTAGCAGCTAATAAAATTGTTCTTGAAAAATTGATTATCTTTTCTATGACACAGTGATTGGTGTTTTTCAATTTTAGTTTGAACTTCTATGTGGCCTAAAAAGCAGTTGATGTGGGCCTCTCCTGGTGGCGCAGCGGTTGAGCACTGGGCTGCGAAGCTGCCTGTAGCCTCTGCAGCGCTGATCTGATCCCCGGCCACCAGCGAGGGTCCCACATGGCGCATCATACCTCTCCTGCCATGCCCGCTGCTCCCCCCAGCAGTGTATTTCTTTGTCAGTCTGCCTGTTCTGTTCCCCGCTCTGGCTCTGGTGAATTCTCTCACCCTCCCGCGCTTCTGACTGTACCCAGTGCTTGTATAAATAAATAAATAAATAAATCTTTTAAAAAAAAGTGAATGTGGAAAAAGAAATTAAAAAAAAAAAGCAGTTGATGTGAAAAGAGTTAGTTGCATTTGTACATCAGATTTTGACTGTGTGTATAGGTGTAAAAACAAAGACAGAAATTTCCCAGTAACTGATTGGAGACACGATGCTACTATGATCAAATAGTGGCACATCGTGATCTTTTTGTCTTCAAATATCATGATCTTTTAAGATCAGGGTGTTGAACTAATTGAATATTCACTTACAGAGCCATAAATGCAGCATTTCAGAAATTGTGTTCTTTACTAGCTATTGGACATCATGAATCCCTAAAATGATCTTTCACTGTTATGTCCTCCTTAGTTGCAACTCAGATTTTAAAATTTATGAGAAATTAAAGAGAATTGTTCTGGGTGATAATAACTTCCCTGTTGAGTATCTAAGTGCTAGAAAAAGGCTTTGGAAGTCACATAATTTATTTTTTAGAGTCTTGGCATGACCACAGTCTTCACAAAGAGATGATTCCATTCTAATTTCAGTCTATGAATATTTTAAATTAGTTTTCTACGTAATATTTCTCTAGGCTGACTTTACAGGACTCTGATATTGAGTTAAGGCTCGCTGGAATTTCATGTATCTCCTGGTTTGCTTGCTTGTTGCATAAGCACCTGTCTTTCCAGCTAAGTGATTGCTTCTTTGTGTGTAGAAATTATATTATGTAATTTTTTTGCTACCCTATTAGGTTGTCTAAGAATAGGGATCAGCAAGCTATTTTTATTTATTTATTTATTTTGGTTTTCATTTTTGCTTAATCTTCTTTAATCTAGACCAGTGCCCCTGCCTTTCTTTTTTCTTCTTACATTATTGTTAATTTTTGGCCAGTATTTGAGTTCCCTCTCATAACAAGCTATTTTTAAATTAAGTTTTATTGAAACACAACCATACCCATTGGATACTTATTACCTGTGCTGGCTTCTGCCCTACAACCAGAGTTGAGTAGTTATAACAGTGTCCATTCTATAAAGCTAAAAATCTCAACTATTTGGCTCTTTGTAGGAAAAGTTTAACAACCCCTATTCATATGATATTCTTCTTATGGGATGATCAAAGAAATTTAAAGAAAATTAGGAAAAAAGCATATTACAAAATACACATAAAAAAATTCCTTTCTGTTATGGACAGACTTCACTTCTGAATGATTAGTGAATGACAAATAATGTCTCTCCTGTTGCAACATCTTTTGGCTGTGAAAGGTGTCTTCAGCATAGGCTGAGGCGATACACAGACCTGGGTCAGTAGCTGTGTAACCTTAAATAAGTTAGTTAAATGCTTCTCAGCCATTGTTTTCTCATGTACAAAATGAGGATGCGTTCAGTACATACTGCTGGGAGGCTGTACTCCATTACACCACTTGCATCTTCAACAGGCCTTGCAAAGAATGGCACTGACTGCCCCTTTATTCTGGACTGATTTTGCAAAGATATTTTTGTAGTCTTAGATGATGTAGTGTCATCCTCAAAAACAAAAGACAACATACCTACATCCAGTGTAGTAGATGTAAGTCCCCCCAGCTCAGAATTCCTCTCCAGTGATGCTACTCTCCATGTGTATCCACTTTGTGACACTTTGTGGGAATTGGAGCTGGAGAATTGGTGCAAGAAAACCTGATATCTGGCTATCAGTGTACTGATGATAGTATCAGCTCCTTAGTGTAGTCACGAGTCACTTAATGACCAGGATATTTACACCATCTTGTCGTTGTGCAAATGTCGCACAAGCCCGCATGGGATAGAGTACTACACACCTAAGATATAGAGGGATCACCATCATATATGACCAAAATGTCGTTAAGCAACTCACAACTGTAAATGCTATTGTTGTGAGTGATAAAGTCCTTTGTCTTTGACCCAGGAATCGTGTATCTTTTGCTAGCATCTGTGACTCTGTGGCAGGTTAAATTGTGCTGACAGCATAAAATTTCAGATTTTTCACATACCTAGTCTATTGGGTTATAATGAAAATTTTTTGTAGCATTCTTTTTTTTTTAAAGATTTATTTATTTATGTGTACAAGAGCTGGGGTACAGGCCAGAGGTGTGGAAGGTGAGAGGATTCACCAGAGACAGAGTGGGGAGCAGAACAGGCAGATTAACTGAAGTACACTGCTGAGGGGAGCAGCAGGCGCCAGGAGAGGTCTGCTGCACCATGTGGGTTGCTCCCTGGCTGGCGGGTGATCGAACTTGTGCTGCAGAGGCTGCGGACAGCCTCATAGGTTGTGTCTTAACCCCTTGCGCTACCAGGGAGACCCTGGTGAAAATTGAGGAAGGTAGTGAATATAAGAAATTTAACACAGTGCTGGCATGTAATAAATTTCCAATAAAGTGTTATTATCTAACTTACTGTTAACCCCACGGTGTGAAATTGAGTCCCAGTGTTGTGTGTACAATGTACATCATAAGACAGATTTTTCAGTGGAAGCTGTTAAGAGCTTCCAGAGTTATGGAAGCTGTTAAGTAGTTGTTTTTAATGAAACAGAAAATAATATAATGGAGTAGTAAAGAAAATATCCCAGAGCCTCCCTGGTGCCACAAGAGGTTAAGTCACAGCACTGTAGCAGCTACTGCAGCATGCGTTTGATCCCTGGCCAGCGAGGTGACCCACATGGCACAGCAAACCTCTCCTGTCTGGCCCGCTACTCCCCTCAGCAGTGTATTTCAGTGGATCCACCTGTTCTGCTCCCCACTCTGTCTCTGGTGTGAATCCTCTTACCCCCTGCACCTCTGCTCTGTACCCCAGTTTGTTTGTTTTTTTATTTTTTTTTGTGGGACCCTTGCCGGTGGCCAGGGATCGAACTGGCGCTGCAGAGGCTGCAGGCAGCTTTGCTACCCAGCGCTCAACCGCTGTGCCACCAGGGGAGGCCCACCTGTACTCCAGTTTTGTATGCATAAATAAATAAATCTTAAAAAAAAAAAAAAAGAAAATATTCCAATGCAGAATATGTGCTAGGGATAAAAATTGGTTTGTAAAACTTTTAGTTTCAGATATAGATGTGTATGTTATTTATATATATATATCGGTATACTGGCTTGTGCTATAAAATATATATATTTTACTATCTGTTGTCCTAACACACACATAGAACTGTTCAGAAAAACTTTTGCTCATGAAAGCATGAAATTCCTTTCTTAGTTCTCATTACTGAAAACGGTGATAAAAGGGTCATCCTCATTTATCGAAGCGTGGCTGCTGAGGAGAAATGACCAGAGATTCAGTCTGTTCACCCTCTGCTTCCCATCTGGCTCATTTGCCCCTTCACTGCAGAAAATGAATGTAACTACCTCACTTATTTTCTGAAGAAAGGGATGTTTTTAATATTAGCACTATCTAATAGCTCTCTGCAATGATGGAAATGTTCCCCTTCTGCACTGTGGAGTACAGTAGCCAGTAGCTTTTCAGCATTTGAAAGTGCAACTGAGGAACTAAACTTCAGTTAAATTTTTTAAAATTTGGATTAATTTAAATTAAACAGCCACCTCTGGGCCTCCCTAGTGGCACAGAAGTTAAATCTCAGTGCCACCCACTATTGCCAGCCACTGCAGCATGAGCTCAATCTCCCGCCAGGGACTAACCCACGTGGCGCAGCAATGTCTTCTGTCTCGCCCACTGCTCCCCTCAGCAGTGTATTTCAATGGATCTGCCTGTTCTGCTCCTCACTCTGTCTCTGGTGAATCCTCTCACACCCCACACCTCTGTCCTACACTTCAGTTCTTGTATGCATACATAAATAAAATAAATCTTTAAAAAATAAATAAATAGCCACCTCTGGCTATCAGACAGTGTAGGGTTTTTTTTTAAAGATTTATTTATTTATGCATACAAGAACTGGGGTATAGGCCAGAGTTTTGGGGCAGGGAGGGCTCACCGGAGACAGAGCGGGGAACAGAACAAGCAGACTGACTGAAATACACTGCTGAGGAGAGCAGCAGACACAACAGGAGAGGTCTTCTGCGTCATGTGGGTAGCTCCCTGGCTGCAGGGGATTGAAATCAGTGCTGCAAAGGCTGCAGATAGCTTCACAGTGCTGTGCTTAATTAACCTCTTGCGCCACCAGAGAGGCACAGACAGTGTAGTTTTAGATTGAATACAAAGGTGTGGTTTCCTCCAGTACAATGAAACTAACTGGTTTGGCTCCTAGTACAGATAGAAGGTGCAGCACCCTTCCACTGGTTTGTTCAGACAAACTGAGAGGTGTCCATGACTGTCTTAGGTAGACATAGGGGGTGAAGAAGTGCTTGACAAGATGGTACCTTGGACAGCTCCACAAGCCTAGAGAAGATGTCTAGGAGCTGGGAGAGTTCTCAACCTTGCATGCACAATAGAACCACCGTAAGAGATGTCACTATCCAGACCACACCCCAGGCCTGTTGAGTTAGACATTTTTAAGGCTCCCTAAATATTTTACTCTTTTCTATTGTCTGGGCAGCACAGTTAAGTGCTCAAGGCAGCCCATGAGCTTCAATGCTCCATCGTGGCATCACAAGCATCCTATGGATGGGCAGGAGAATAGAACATGTGAAAGACAGTGCACCCCTGTCTCACTTAAACAGAAAGACTGCAACTCATCCTTGGTGTTAGGAATTGAGCTCTCTTCGCAGCTGATTTCCCTGGCAACAGAGACCCCCTTCCTCTGAGGGGCCAAATACAGATTTGTGTATGTCAGGATTGAGCTTCATAAAAGGAAAAATACAGGTTTTTACTCACCAACTCATATGTCCAGTGTTTTCCATTTATGGGGTCTCTTATGGGGGCCCCTGCTGTGTGTTTGAGATATGTCATGCTTGCTCAGTCTAGTGGAGCAGACCAACATGTAAACGGTTATGACACAGCAAGGGAGGCATAATACAAAAAGCATAGAATGTTCTGAAAGCACCCAAGGGAGCAGTTGTGCTGTATAAGAGAGGAGACATCAGGTGGGGCTCCTCTGCGATGGTGACACCCAAGCTGCATCTAATAGGATCAGAAGAGTCTTGTAAAGAGAAAACTGGAAAAGTAAGAGCTGTTACAACCTGGCAGGAGGCCCTGGCTAACGTTTTCTGTCTCTCTTAAGACTGAACACCATAAGGTAGCTCTTTTCTGGGGGAGATCCTTCCTGCTCTTTAAGCAAACCTTGTGGGATTGTCTTATCTTAACTGACCTTTATCATTTATTCATTTACACATTCATTCAAGTATGATTTATTGAGGCATTACTACATGCAAACTTCACAGAGGTGATGTTTATAGAATACTGAACAAAACAGTGTTTCTGCCTCAAAGAGCTTTAGAAATATGTATAAGCAAGGAAGTTGTATAGTATCTGACTGACATGCTTGGTAAAAAATAAATCATGGTAAAGACTTGGGAGATGCTAGAAAATGTGCTCTGAGAATTACAAGTCTCATTGCTTTTTCTCTGCAACCTTTGTAACAGTTCTTACCACTTTTCAAAGACTAGACCTGGGTCCCACAGCTATTTTCTTTCCTTTGTTCGAGCCTGGTCCTCCATATCCATAGTCTTAATATCCCCCTCCCTACTATAGAACCATAACTTGTGTCAATTTAACCCCTCAAGCCACTCCCCCGTCCACCACATATCATATCTCTTATTTTCACTCCCTCTTAGCTTCTTTACTTCTAGCCCTCTTTTTTTTTTTAAAGATTTATTTATTTATTCATTCATTTTTTTTATTCATTTATTTAATTATACAAGCACTGGGTACAGTCAGAAGCGCGGGAGGGTGAGAGAATTCACCAGAGCCAGAGCGGGGAGCAGAGCAGGCAGAAGGACCGAAGTACACTGCTGAGGGGAGCAGCGGGCGGCAGGAGAGGTCTGCGCGCCATGTGGGACCCTCCTCCCGTGGCCGGGGAGCAGCAGGGGATGGAACCGGCGCCGCAGAGGCCGCGGGCAGCTTTGCAACCCAGCGCTCAACCGCTGCGCCACCGGGGAGGTCCACTTCTAGCCCTCTTTTGATCCCCCCCCATTCTTTCTATACCCTAAGGAATCCATGGTTAATAAAGTTCCTGAACTTTTGACTGATTGTTCTCTCTCTCTCTCCCATGTGGGTCTCTGCATGAAAAAGACTTATCATCCCCCCACTTTGAGCCTAAATGTGATAAACCATCTTCCTCCCTTTCTCATAACCACTCTCCAATTATTCCCAGTCTTTTTGTTTTATATTTTAAATAACTGTGGACCTAACACCACATCTCTCTATACTTCCCTTTTCTTTCCAAATCCTGTAATAAACATTAGCCATGGTGCCATCCTACACATCTGACCATGACTCTGGCCTCAAAATCCACTGGACCTTCTGAATAACGTCATGTCATTAAACTATAGGTACACTCTAATACTTGCCCAGCTGGTACTTTTTCACTTTCAAAATCTTTTTTTTCCAAAGATTTATTTATTTATGCATACAATAACTGGGGTACAGGCCAGAGGTGTGGAGGGTGAGAGGATTCACCAGAGACAGAGTGGGGAGCAGAACAGGCAGATTGACTGAAATATACTGCTGAGGGGAGCAGCGGGCACAACAGGAGAGGTCTGCTGCGCCATGTGGTAGCTCCAGGACCACCTGGGCGGGATTGAGCTGGTGCTGCAGAGGCTGCAGATAGCTTCACAGTGCTGTGCTTAACCCCTTGCGCCACCAGGAAGGCCCCTTACTTCCAAAATCTTAACTCCAGTATCACATTCTCTGAATATCACATTCTCTGAATATAGTTATACACCCTTTCAACTCTTTCACAGCCTACTTCCTCTGACTCTTTAACTTCATTGGGATAGCCAGTCTCTTCTTTCAACTCTCCAAACTCTTCCTTACATAGGCAAACATTTTTATATCTATCTTCATCTCCTTTCTTCAGAGGATGTAGGATCCATTTCCCCCATGTTCAAGATCATTTCCCTACTTGACTATTCAAGATCATTTCCCTACTTGACTACTTGTGCCTCTATTTATATTCCTCTCTTTTCTGTGGTCTGGTATCTGTCTCCATCCTATACTCACTCCTTCCCATCAGCCAAGCATTTACAAGTTTCTTCCACTCTAAAAAAGAATTCTCCTAGGCTAAATAAAAGTAGATCACCATAATAGAATATGCTATACTCACTTGAAATATTGATGAAGAGAAGGGGAGATATCAGGTGGGGATTCCATATCTTACATGGAAAAATGATCACAAAAGTAAGTCCAAAAAGTATTAAAACCACTATTAGGCAATATCCTTTTAAAATTTTAACTTATATGCTTTTATTGTTAATTACAGCAAAATACCCATAACCTGAAATTTAACATCTTTGCCATTTTTTAAAAAGATTTATTTATTGGGCCTCCCCTGGTGGCGCAGTGGTTGAGCACTAGGCTGCGAGGCTGCCCGCAGCCTCTGCAGCACCGGTTCGTTCCCCAGCCGCCTGCGAGGGTCCCACAAAAAAAAAAAAAACACACACACACACACACATACACATTGCTAACTAAAAAAAAAAAAAAGATTTATTTATTTATGCATACAAGAGCTGGGGTACAGGCCAGAGGCGTGGGGGTGGGAACATTCACCAGAGACAGCGTAGGGAACACAACAGGCAGACTGACCGAAACACACTGCTGAGGGGAGCAGCGGGCAAGTCAGGAGATGTCTGCTGCGCCATGTGGGTTGTTCCCTGGCCGTTCGGGGATCGGCTGCAGAGGTTGTGGATGGCTTCATAGGTTGCGTCTTAACCCTTGCGCCACCAAGGAGGCCCTGCCATTTTTAATAATACCATTCAGCAGTGTTAGATTTGTGTACCTAGTCCCCAAAACTCTTCATCTTATAAAACTGAAATCTTGTATCCATTGAAAAATAACTTCCCAACCACCCCTCTTCTCCCAGCCCCTGACAATCACCATTAATTTGACTAACCTAAGTACCTCATATAAGTAGAATTATATAGAATTTGTCTTTTTGTCACTGATTTATTTCACTTAGTTTAATATCCTCAAGATTCATCCATATTATAGCATGTGTCAGAATTTCTTTCCTTTTTAAGGCTGAATAATATTCCATTGTATGTATTTTAAATTATGTCTTTTCAAAGACATGTATTTGTTAGTATATGTAAATTGATTACATATAAATACACACCTGTAAAGATTGTACATCACCTGTTATAGTGGTTATTTATAAATTGCATCATTTCGTATACTTTTTATTCACACTTCCCTGTTGTAAAAGCCAAAGGAGACAAACCTTCAGTGTTCTTCATCAGCTACAGTCTAGTCATGCCCTTGACCGGACCCCTGCCTGCCTCTCTAGCTTATGCTTCGCCACTCTCTCTATCTTATCCTTCATGCTCCGATCACCAAAGAACTCTAGTTCCTGCACATACAAGTGGTTAGATGCCTTGGAGACCCTGCTCATGCACCACATCTGCCTGGGAAACCCCAACACCCCTGAAAACTCAGCCCTTGCCATTTCTTTCTGCTTACCAACCCCTGCCCACCATGTGAGGTCAGCTTCCTCACTTCCTATTTCCTGGTATGGTCCTTGAAATTGTACATGTCTTCTAATGATCTATGAGCTTCTTGGGGGTGGGAATAGTGTTTTTATATTTGTATTCACAGCACATATCAAGAGTCTGGCAACCAGCTGGGCAACTTGGGGAACTAGTAATTGTTCCTAGGGGCTGGATCACTGGAAAAGTAGGTGTAAGACGTGCCCTGAGCCCTTCATTCCATCCTCCTGCCCCTTACATGAACCATGTAGAGATTTTAAATTGGAATTAGATATTATTGAAATAGATATTAAAATTATTGAAAAAGACTACATTTCTTTTTTTTAAACTACTAATTTTTGTCACATTATTTATTTTTAAAGATTTATTTATTCATGTATACAAGAACTGGGGTACAGGCCAGATGTGGGTGAGGGTGAGAGGATACACCAGAGACAGAGTGGGGAACAAAACAGGCAGACTGACGAAATACACTGCTGAGGGGAGCTGCAGGTGCGACAGGAGAGGTCTGCTGCGCCATGTGGGATTCTCGCCGGCTGGCGGGGATCGAACCGCGCTGCAGAGGCTGAGGACAGCTTCACAGCGTTGCGCTCAACCACCTGCACCACCAGGGGAGGCCCAAAAGACTACATTTCTGTCTTCACAATGCCTGTAAAGCCTCACCCCAGTCCCTGGTCATATAGGCCATGCCTGGTCTCTAGTTGTGATGGGCTCATCATGCGTGTTTGGTAAATATTTACCACCTCTTTAATAACCCTGGTAGCACACTGTGTCAAGCCTTTCTTCCTTAAATTTAGCCAAATCAACAAACTTGGATAGGAGTTATTTGGGGGCACAGGACTCTTTTATTATTACCCTCCAAATCATATGACAGTGACTTGCTGCTTATAGTACATATATAATTGATTATGATGGGGACCCTTTTCAGAAATGAAGAAGAGAGGCCTCCCTGGTGGCGCAGGGGGTTAAGATGCAACCTGTGAAGCTGTCTGCAGCCACTGCAGCATGAGTTCGATCCCTGGCCAGGGAGGTGACCCACATGGTGCAGCAGACCTCTCCTGCTACGCCCACTGCTCCCCTCAGCAGTGTATTTCAGTAGATCTGCTTGTTCTTCTCCCTACTGCATCTCTGGTGAATCCTCTCATTCACTGCATTTCTGGCCTACACCCCAGTTCTTATATGCATAAATAAATAAATCTGTTTAAAAAATGAAAAAGACATAAGATTTGCTGCTGGCCCAGCTTTGAGAGCTGTGTTGAAAAACCCTGTTGGGTGAAGACCGCAGTAATGAATCCTTGCTGCACTCAATGTTGCCTGCTACACCAGGACTGAGAGGGGTTTAACATCACATTGTGAGTAACAGTGGCTCATGCTGAGGAATTGTAAGGACCTACACATTTGGTAAAAAAAAAAATTTCACAAGCTGTCGTGGTTAGATAATTTGAGAAAGTTCTCTTACATATACAGGAGACTTCTAGGCCTCCTTAGAGGATGTTAAAGGAGCAGAAGGAAAAATGAAAAACAGTTCTCATTACTGTGGAACTGAGTTGGTTGGGACATCTTTCATCTTTCATTTTTCACCAGGACTTATCTTGGTTTTCCTTGAGAAAATTGGCCCAATGTGAGTCATTCACCCAAGGCATCTGAAATAATTATTGATAACAGGATATTTAATGTTGGAATTGATTGAACCCAAGGGTGGTAATCGACCTGTGCTGTTTGCATCAGGATCACAGGGTTTCGTTTAATGCTTCCTTAGGGAGATCAGGCTCTTTGCAGAAATTTGGCTAGACAGTCCTGGTTATGACATTGTTGTTTTGTTTTCTTCTGACTCTTCCTGGTAGACTAGAAAATAAAGTAACAGCATGACTTGGAGCAAACATTAGACTTAGAGATGTGATATTAGCATTAAGTCTGGTCACCCTCTATACTGTGTGCTTAAGTAAGTTATTTCATTTATATAAACAGCATTTCTATTGTTTATCTGTAAAATTTGGGCTTATTTACTTCCTTTTTAGAATAGACATTGTAGCTTGCCTATCATTGGAAGCTCAATACATGGCATGGAGCATGGTAGGTAAGAACTCTATAAATACTTATAATTATAAAGATTCAGCTTTCTTGCTTATAGGTTGTTGTGAAGAGCAAGTAGAATGAACTACAGTAGAGTGTAGTTTAAGAGCACAGCGTCTGGAGTTAGTAACCCCCTGGGTCCTGATCCTGGCTTTACATTCCCAGCAGCAGGATGTGGGCAGGTTACTACCCTTTGTGAAAATGGATGACCCTAACTACCTCCTGGGGTTGTATTAGCCATGCCTGGCACATAGTAAGTGCTATTGATATAACATATGGAAGGGCTTTGCAAAGTGCTGTTCACATAAAGGTAATATTTATTTGATGACGGCTTGCCAAGTATTGGACACACTGAAATACTTTAAGTACTATATCTTTCCGTGTCCTCACTGGCTGTAATTTCATTCTGCCTCACATTTTCTAAATGCCAGTGTCTTTCATCTGTACCCTGTTACTGACACCCATGATTACCTTGATAGAAAGTGTGAGGTTCATAGAAGGCCTGACCTTCGGCAGACCTAGCCAAGAACTTCTGCCTGCTCTCTTGTTCCAGCATTTACATGTAGAAATCACTGATCAATTCCCAGGCAGAAAGATTTTAAAGACTATGTTACATAATGATTTCACATGTGAAAACACTACAGTAATTTCTACTCTGGTTTCCATGCCTTCTGCTTCTTGGCCACTTGAGTGCTGCCCACCTCATCTTGCCACCATTTCACTTTCATGAGATCTCTCCTGCCCAGACACTACCCCTAAGAGGGTTATTATTTATAGGACCAAATCCAAGTGGCTGGTGTTGGATTAGGCCTTGCATAATCTGAACCCATTTTATCTATTGACGTTTTTCTTCCAGTTCTTCTCTAATGTAGGCGTCTACTGCTTGCTCACCAGGGTTAGGTTTTGCCTTCTTGTTTCCATTTTCCTGGTTCCCGCATTGAAATGTCCTCCTGGCCCATACTCTTTATGTACATTTGCTTATAGGTTTAAGACTTATGTTTTTTTTAAGATTTATTTATTTGTGCATACAAGAACTGGGGTATAGGGCAGAGGTGCAGGGGGTGAGAAGATTCAAAAGAGACAGAGTGGGGAACAGAACAGGCAGATTGACTGAAATACACTGCTGAGGTGAGCAGTGGGCAAGCCAAAAGAGGTCTGCTGTACCATGTGTGTTGCTCCCTGGCCAGCTGGGGGATTGAACTATTGCTGCAGTGGCTGCAGGTAGTCTCATAGGTTGCATCTTAACCCCTTGCACCACCAGGGAGGTCCTTAAGACTTATGTTTTTCATAAATCTACCTCTTCCTGAGCATTGATTGGCTTCTCCTTATATTTTTGCATTTGGTCATGTTTAATTTAGAACTTCATTAGTTGCCATTTTAAAAATTAGTATCTTCTCATTAAAGACACAGACTGTTAACTTGATAATATTAAAATTATAATAAGCTTACCAGTTAGGCATTCGGGAAAATTGTACTTGTTTTGTATGTTTAGAGTCAAAAACAATAAGTTAACATTTTTCTCTTGGCAACTGTAATTCCACCCCATTGCACATAAATAAAACCCTGGAGTCCAGACCATATACAGTAAAACAAAATAATATTGTAGAGCAAGCAGGGCTGCTATTGCCATTATGGGACTCATAAGTTTCTGTTTCTTGACTTTTATAATACAAGAGGCACTGGCTGCTTCAGCATGTCAACATTTCTTCACTATTAAACCACGAATAGATTATAGAATTCAGAGCCAGAATCCTGAAATCATTTAAATACACAGTGGGAATTCAGTAAATGTTGTGGGCAGATTAGTTTGTGGCTTATTTTTGGCTCCTCACTGATTTAGTCTGATTTTAGTCAGTTTGCCTCCATACCACTTATTTCTGTTTGTTTTACCTAATTGGTTAAAAATTGCCAAAAGTGTGTAAAATTCTATTTCATAACATCTTCTAAAATGCTAAGATGATATCAAACTTAAGATATAATAAGGAGGATAGACATATTACCTGTATCATAAAAAATCAACATCCTGGGCCTCCCTGATGGTGCAGGGGTTAAAGACGGTGCTGTCAAGCTGTTGCCAGCCACTGCAACACGAGCTCGATCCCTGCTAGCCTGGGAGCAACCCACATGGTGCAGCAGACCTGATGCTCCCCTCAGCAGTGTATTTCAGTGCATCTGCCTGTTCTGCTCCCGACTCTCTCTGGTGAATCCTCTCACCCCTTCCCCCGCACCTTTGGCTTACACCCCAGTTCTTGTATGCATAAGTAAATAAATCTTTTAAAAAATCAACATCCCCTTCCTTTCCTCCTTTCTTTTTCTCCTTTTTTTTTTTTTTTACATTGATGGGCATATGAAATAAAACCATTTGGCTTGGAGCTGTGTGGGTATGTGAATGAGCAAAACAGCACAGAAGATACACATGTGAATAATTAGCTATGACCTAAAACCGTAATACCAGATTGAATTAAATAAGGGTAAATAGTTACAGAGGCAAACTGAGGAAAGAAAGCGAAGCTTGGAAATTATGTAACTTACAATAAATCACAACAACTCTCTGGTATGTGCCAAACTCTATGCTGGGCAATAATTTATCTTCATAGCAAATATTGGAAGTAGGTATATTGATCTAGTTTTCAAAATAAATAAATTTTTGCAATGAAAAATACTGCAAAAGAGGCAAAACTGAGATTCAAATCTAGACCAGTCTTTTAGTATACCAACCCGTCTTTATGCCAATGTAAAATAAAGTGCAATCAGGAAATAAAAAGCTTTCAATAAATAATTTTAAATAACCACAAAGCTTTGCAGGGGTTCACATTTCCCTAGAGAAAATTAGCAAGGATAAAAAGAAAGTGCAAAAGAAATGCACGAGAAAAAAATTTTTTAAGAAAACACCCTGCAGGTTTGAAACCTCCATAGTAACGAATGTTAGTCTTTTCTTTACTAATTTAATAGCTCAAGGACAGCTAGAAACATTGAATGACTTATTTTGTGAAACTCCAAACAAAACTAACTTTCTTTAGGGTTACTAAGTAGATTTTAGAAGAAAGACATTTTTACATGTAAGTGTATATTTCAACAGTTATTCCACATAGTCTAAATGAAATTTAGAAATAACTATCAAATTCCAAAGTAATCCCTTTAAGTTTTCAAAATTGAATTCTTTGATAGCTCTAAATTAATTTGGCAAGATATTTTCTTCAGACTATTCTAATTAAGCCCCCAAGAACATTTATTCAAGTTCTTATGTCTCAGAGTTTTGTGGGAATTTTTCATGTATACATTTTTTATTAGAGATAGTCCTCAGTATCTTAGTTTTTATAGCTACTGTAAATCTGCAGTTTCCTTTTTTAATGTATAATAAAAAGCTATTTGAATTTCATCTTTATCTGCCCTTTATGTGAACACTCATTAATTCCAATAACACTTTAGTCAATTATCCAGACATATTCTTGCAGATAATAATTCTTTCTGTATTTCTTGTAACTAGACCCATGATTTCTGTTTCTTATCTTACCAAATCAGTTAAAAACTGCCAGAACAGTGTTTATAATCATGGCAATAGTATTTATTCACCCCAGTTTTGTTTACTAGGAAAGCTCTCTTTTCACATTATGAAAAGGTAAGTTAGAAAACCATTATGGCTGATGGTTTTCAATAGATACTGTAGCAGCCTCTTCCTAGTTTTCTTAAATATTTTGTAAGGGATGAGCACTGAATTTTATCAAGTGTCTTTTCTATATCCTCTCATGATTTCTCTATTTGACTTCTTAATATATTACATTATATTTCTAATAGTATATATTTTATATTTATATATTTTTTATATTTTTATAGATATATATTTTATATATATTTTACATTTATATATACATATTTCTAATAATATATATTTTCTAGTATAAAATCTCCTAGATTTTAATTTTTTTCTACTATATTGTTGATTTATTGTTCTAATTGGGACTTTTTGCTCATATTATTCATTAGGATTATTCATACACATAAGTGTGTATTATATACAGTTGCATTGGAGATCATGTTGACATACCCTCTTGTATTTTGAATTTTCTACCTACATACCATAAACATTTTCCTATGGCTTTAGAAAGTCTCTAAACCATTTTTCAATGGCTGCACAATATATAATATTAATAGTATATTATTAATATCAATAATATAATAATATAGATAATATTAATAATATTATATTAATAACAAATCACATTATTACTATTATAATATTAATATATATTATGGGCATATAATAGTTAACTTAACCCTTGCTCTAGTTTTCATTGTTTTAATTTTTTGCTATTACAAATAATGCAAAATGAACATCTTTATGTACAAAACTTTGCTCGTATCAGTGATTGTTTAAGTAGTGTATTTGTTTCCAAGGGCCACACAATAAATTATTAAAAACTTAAAACAGCATAAATTTGGGCCTCCCTGCTTGTGCAGGGGTAAAAGTCTCAGCACTATCAAGCTATTGCCAGCCACTGCGGCCTGAGTTCAATCCCTAGCCAGGGAGCCAACACACAGGTCTGGCACAACAGACCTTTCCTATCTTGCCCACTGCTCCCCTCAGCAGTGTATTTCAGTAGGACCGCCTGTTCTCCTCCCCACTCTGTCTCTGGTGAATCCTCTCACCTCCACACTCCCCAGACCTCTGGCCTACACTTCAGTTCTTGTCTGCATAAATAAATAAAAATAAATCTTTAAAAAAAAACAGCACAAATTTATTTATGCTTTTACAATTCTGAAGGCCAGAAATCAAAAACCAAGGTGTCGGGGCCATGCTCCCTTTGCAGAAACTAAGAGGGGAATCTTTTCTAGTCCTTAGCCAACAGTCATCCAAGGGCATATCTATGGGGTTTTCCGTGTGGGACTAGATCAGCCCATCTTCCAGCCAACTGTGTTGTAAGGAGCAATTGTGTTACTTAAGTTTGGGGTATTGTTTTGTTTGTCTGGTGTCCACATGGAAACCACCACGGAGAGGCTAGGTGCAACACTGAAAGAAACCATTATAGCCACAGATGGGAAAAGAGGAGGCACTGCAGCGTAGAAGCCCCAACCAGCTGCTCAACCCATCAAGTGGCAGAGAGTGAGTGAGTGAGGACCCATCGGGAATGAATTTACTGGGTGTCAGTGTGGAGTGTGCCAGCAAGGTGCCAGGGGATTTCATTGGCATGTTTGATGTCACTAGCTCACAGTCGGGGGAGGGGGGAGATGGCAGAGGAGAGTCAAGTGGGAATTTGTGGCAGGGACCATCCATTTCACACTAAACTGGAGGCCTGGCTGGGATGCTTGGCATCTGTTTATGGGAATACTGGGGGGCACTGATAAAATATGAAGGTTGAAAAATTTCCACTACAGTGTATCTCAGAAGTACCAAACCAGAATAAGAAGAGATGTGCAGATCACAGGAGATATGGTCTATATATAAAAAGATGAAACATCAGGGCGTCCCTGGTGGTGCAGGCGGTTGAGCGCAGTGCTGTGAAGCTGTCTGCAGCCACTGCAGTGCCGGCTCGATCCCCGGTGGCCGTGGAGCAACCCACATGTCACGGCAGACCTCTCCTGTCTTGCCCGCTGCTCCCCTCAGCAGTGTATTTTAGTCATTCTGCCTGTTCTGCTCCCCGCTCTGTCTCTGGTGTATCCTCTCACCCTCCCGCGCATCTGGCCTGTATCCTGGTTCTTGTATAAATAAAATAAATCTTAAAAAAGAAAAAAGATGAAACATCAAAATGGGCTTCCAAGTTGGGAGAGGGGGAAGAGGAAGGCCCAAGTAAATGTAGGCAGGGACATGGGACTGAGCTATTTCTCACATGGGCAGCTTTATGTTGTGGGAGTTGGTGTGAGAAGCAGCAGTGGCTTATATATTAATAACATCTAATGTGGGAGGAAGGTAACAGGTGTGAGCCATTCCATTTAATATCCTGATGATGTTGACGCATCTCAAGGTTGACTACATTATATCTCTTTAAAATTTCATATTTTCCTGTTGCTTCAGCATCCCTAAAAACAGGATGTGAGTACCCCAACAGATTACCCAGAGAGCCAGGTGCACTAGGGTGATAAGGCTAGTCCCTGCCATGAGTTCCTCCCCTTTGACTGTGACCCAGTGACATTCAGACACACCAATAAATGTCCTTTATGCCTCTTGCTTTTACACTCCACCCAACCCCCCAATAAAAGTGCTTGCCCAGTAGTTCTCTCTCTCTCTGCTCCCCACCTGCATGATTGAGGCTGCTCCCAGCCACTCTTCCCACATGGTCCCCTAACATGCCTCCCTCTTCTAGGGATAATCAATATTTCATTTTAATACACATCTCCATGGTATAGTTCCAGGTCCACACCAGACTGATCAAAAACAACAACAACAACAAAAACCCCAAAATGTTAAGTAACAGTTTTATTCCTTGCAACTCGTGTATCTGTGACCTCCCCAACCAAATGTTCCTATTGTATGTAGCATCAGATCATTCCAAACAAACCCTCCAAATTGGGCACAAGAGGTTAAGCACAGCACTGTGAAGCTATCCACAGCCTCTGCAGCACAAGTTCAATCCCCAGCTGGCCCGGGAGCTACCCACATAGCACAGCAGACCTCTCCTCTCTTGCCTGCTGCTCCCCTCAGCAGTGAATTTCAGTAGATCTTCCTGTTCTGTTCCCCATTCTGTCGCTGGTGAATCATCTCACCCCCACCCCTGCACCTCTGACCTGTACCCAGTTCTTATATGCATAGGTAAATAAATCTTAAAAAAAAAAAAAGTGATCGTTTTCAGCAACAATTTTACTTCTGTAACTTATTTAGGAATTTCGTTTCTGAACTGTCTGTTCTGCTCAGTTGACTTGTTTGCTGGTTTTTGCACAATACCACATTATTTTTATGATTGACCTTTATGATATATCATATATATACTTTAAGTTGATGATATGTTTTAACCTTTGTTATGTCAATCCTCCTTCTTGGTTTTCATTCCAGGTGTTGTGGGAATCTTATTGAAGTTTTACAAAACCTACATAAAGTTGTGGTAGCTGAACTTAAATATGTATTAGAATCACCCAGGGAGCTTGCTAAGAGGACAACTTTCTAGAGAACCCACTTTCTTCCTGTGATTCTGTTAAGTCTGGGCTCAGCCCAGGGATTTTAAGGCAGTTAGTCCTGGGGCTCCAGGATACACTGCTGTGAGTAATTTGCACAGAATTGACAGCTTTTTATTTAATTCATCTATTTGGGTCTTCTTTTTATCTTTTATTGGTTTTCCCTCCATGTGTTACTACTTACACATTGTGAATGTTTTTTTTTTTCTTCTATTATATCTTGTAATTGTTGTTGCTAGTAGGCAAGAAAGCTATTGATTTTTAGATGTTTGTTTTGTATCTAGCCACTTTGCTGAGTTCTCTTGTTAAATATAATAGGTTTTTGGTTAAACATTTTGCAAGGGTGAGACTGGTAAACCAACGCAGCCTTCTCCTTTACAACATTATACCTACAATTTCTAGTCTATGTGTCCAAAGCTTCCAGAACATTGTTAAATAAACATTCATGGAATCTGCCCTTCATTTGTTCCTTATTTTTCAAGGGAATGCTTCTATTATTGTTTCCTGGTAAAGAATAGTGTGCTTATTGATTGTAATAGATCTTTTTAAAAATTATGTTAGGCGATAGCCTCCTATTCCTAGTTTTCTTAAAACTTAAAAAATATAAACAAGGAATGGGTGTAGAATCTGTAGGAAAGGAAAAATTATTTTTCCTTCTATCCTCCTACATTCTCCATCTGGGCCTTATAAACTATACTGACAAAAGACAAACTCACAGAATTATTAGCATGTGTATACTTATACAGGGAGAAATCCAAAGATCAGTAACTCAGAGTTGGTTAGAACTGGGGGTCTATATAACTAGCTTCCTAGGGAAAGGAAAGGGGAGAAGAGGTACTTATGGAAAAGCAAATGACTTTTTTTGAAAGATAAATAGGCCCTTGGGAGAATAGATGGTCACATATTTTGTGACAATATCTGACTATGTTGCTGACTTCTCTGAGAGAATCATAGTTACTATTGGAGAAGGGATTTACGACAATTCAATTCTTTTTGGGTGGCTCTTATGCTAAGCAGACAGGGATTTTGAGCCTTTAGCTCAAAATAATTCTTAAGTCAAAGAAATACATTTTGGGATGACTTATCCAAATCCCCTTGAAATCTTCAATGTATTTTCAACGTGTATTTAAGTGATAGTATTGTTTTCCTTTAAAAAAAAAAAAGTACATTAATGAAATTCTTAACCCATCCTTACCCTTCTTAAATAACTCTTTTTGCTGGTGGTGGCTTATTCATTTCATATATTCTGAATTTTATTCCCTACAGTAGTATAGCTCACCAATTTTGAGGTCCTGAGTCTAAAAAGTAGCTTGCCCGGCAAAACTGCAGTTGTAAAAGGACTTATAAATGTTTTAAAGGAGATTAAGGGATTAGGCACTAGTTTTAGTTTTGAATATGTAACTATATACAGTAAAGTGAAAGTTCTAAATGGTAACCTCCATGTATGAGAAGACAGAGCAAATAGAGAGTTATCAGAACCATTCCTTTGAGGTTTATCCACAAACCTCTAAGAGCAACAATAAGTGTCTTGTTCGTTTATTTAAGAGCATAAATTGTGGATATGAAAAATCAAGAATCTGTATTTTTTGATAAAGAATTATAAAACTTCTCAATTCAAAACCATAAGAGTTGATTTTTTTTAATTCAGTAATAAAATTGGTCATAAAAAAAGAACAAGAATAGGTACCCAAAGGACTTTTTTGAAGGCTTCTTAGAAGTGCAGGTTTAGGGGCTTTCCTGGGGGGTGCAAGGGGTTAAGACACAACCTATGAAGCTGTCTGCAGCCACTGCAGCACGAGTTTGATCCCTGGCCAGGGAACTACACACAAGGCACAGCAGATCTCTCCTGACTCACCCACTGCTCCCCTTAGCAATATATATCAGTCAATCTGTCTGTTCTGTTCCCCACTCTGTCTCCTCTCACCCCCACACCTCTGAACTGTACCCCAGTTCTTGTATGCATAAATAAATAAATCTTTAAAAAAAATAAAAGTGCAGGTTTAAATGAAATATAAAAATGTACCAGGGTGGTGCCCAGGAAAAGGGGAAGTTCCAGGTTCCCTGCCCCCCCCAAAGGAGGGTGGAGCTGAGCAGGGGAGAGAAGAAGATAGACTGGAGTAGGAGGAAGCAGGATGGAGAGAAGCCGGGAGACCTGGGGGAGGCACATGGAGCAGAGACATGTGAAGAAACTGCACTTGCCTTTTGGTCCTGGACTGGTTGAAACAGATGTGGGTGAGAGACTCCTTGGGGAAGTTATCAATGGCAGCTTTTATCTTGATTTTGATTTTGCTCTTTTCCTTCAACACTTGCCTGGCTGTTTCTGGCCCTTTTCTGTGGATCCCGGCCAGAAGCTGCTTTAGACTTGTGGCAGGCTTTCAGGCCTTGCCCTGGGCCAATCCCATTTGGGTGGACTTTTACCCACGAGGGGATGGGTAACTCTGGGTGCTTGATTTAGAAACTATATTCTTTGTCTTTTCTGTATAGTTCACTAACTGTGTTAAAGTGCCTTTCCATTAAAGGTCTTATATGTTTTGTCTTAATGCAGCGGATGCCAGAACCTATTTAGAGTGGGCAGTTTTGGGGGTTCTGGGGTGCACCTCTCCCTACCCTGTAACAAAAATATGAGTTTCCTCTTAGTAATATTTTAAGAGGAATTATTTTTCATATATGTAAGTGCCAAAAATAAAGAATGATTCTCAGAACCAGAAAAAAAAAAGAGAAAGAAGGAATATTTGTGTAGAGTTTTCTCTTTTTTGGAGATATTTTTAGATTTTTTTTTTTTTTTTGTTATCAGAAATATTTTTCAAAACATTTGGATTGTTTCCCATATTTTTTCAAGTTCCAGTGTAATATATTTCTCTTTAAAATTAACTTTTCGTTAAAAGTTTGAAACTGTTCAAGGATAATATTCAGAAAGAGGTAAATTTATATCTCTCATATAGATATAAAAATGAACATGTGTTAATAGACTTTACTGTGTTCATAAATCAGTGAGAAACAGGAAGATGTTAAAACCAGTCCAAATAGAATTTTTTAAAAAGACACATTTATCCATCAACAATATTAAATTATATAAGCAATATTGAAATGAATGAATTTGCAAATAGAAGCAAAAGTGGTTTTCTTTCATGGGGAAAGGGAGAATGAATCAGTTGCACTTCTATCAGATAGAACATAATTTGCATGTCTATAGATAAAAATTATTTTGCATTGCTTTCAATAACCTATAATTTGCACTTGTAAAATTATTCCCATTAAATCAGATAACCTGAAAGTCTGTCCTGTAGATGATGTATAGTTTTCCATTGGACACAACTTTCTTCCCCCAAAATAATACATGACTAAATCTAAAGTAGTTCTTCATTCGATGAAAGTTTGAATTTCTACCCACTGCCAAGTAATTTTTTCAATTTATTCCTGAATTTGAACCATTTGGACTGCCTATATTTAGAATCGATTTTGAAAATTATATTTTCCCAGCATATAGCCTTATCTCATTGACGTTTTCAAAGGTATTAGCATTCAATTGCTTATAATATTCTTCCATAATATTTAGAAATCTCTTACATTTTCTTTCTTTTTTTAAAGATTTATTTATTTATGCATACAAGAGCTGGGGTGCAGGCCAGAGCCTCAGGGGTGAGAGGATTCACTGGAGACAGAGTGGGGAGCAGAATAGGTGGATCTACTGAAATACACTGCTGAGGGCAGCAGGGGACAAGAGGTGACCTATTTTACCTCAATAAAAATAATTTGGGGAAGTAATAAAATTAAAATTATTACAAGTTATATAGTGAAATGTATCTTCCCAGCAGTTCTTCCATGTGCCTAAATGTCACTCCTCCCAAGTAACTATTTGTTTTATATTTACATGTGGGTGTATCTACACATACATACATGCACCAGTAAATGTAAATCTATATTATAGATACTTGTTAATGGTATTTTTGAAAAAAATTGATCTGTCAAGTTTTCTGCATTGGAGGTGCTGGTGGTTTAAGAGCCAGCTCTTGGATTTCTTTCTGTAATTTGCTCTTTTCTTTTTCAGTTCATTGCTTGTTCCTTTTATTTCCTCCCTTAGATTCCTTATATTTGTTGTTTTTTTCAAAAATTCATAAAGAAAATGCTTCTTTTTTTCCTTCCTTCTGTCATTTCTTGATTATAATGAAAATACTTGTAACTACCTGTTTGTCCCTGGCCTGCACCTTCCTGCATGTCTGACAAATCTAGGAAGATTTTTCCAATATGCATTATGACCAGCACTGACTACTACTGTTTTCAGCAGAATGTTTGCTTAGTTGATAACAAGCGTGCCAGCTCATTGTCTTACTCATACTCTGCTAGGTTCTCCACTGGCTTCTTCTTCAAAAAAAAAAAAAAAAAAGATTTATTTATTTATACAAGCACTGGGTACAGTCAGAAGCGCGGGAGGGTAAGAGAATTCACCAGAGCCAGAGCAGGGAGCAGAGCAGGCAGAAGGACCGAAGTACACTGCTGAGGGGAGCAGCGGGCGGCAGAAGAGGTCTGTGTGCCATGTGGGACCCTCCTCCGGTGGCCGGGGAGCAGCTGGGGATCCAACCGGCGCTGCAGAGGGTGCAGGCAGCTTCGCAACCCGGCACTCAACCACTGCACCACTGGGGAGGCCCTCCACTGGCTTCTTCTAATCAGCCTGTGCAGATCGGTGTACCCAGGTTTGCTCTTGTGTCCACTCGGACAGATCTTTCTTTGATCCTGACTTTACTATTGCTGCATTTATCTGTTAAAGCCAAAACTCTTGAAGGAGTACCTCCCACTCCTTTTTTTTCCTGTTTTTACTTCTACAATACTTTTTATAATAACATTTATTTTTATTGTATTTTTAAATTTAATTTATTTTATATATTTTTTACATTTACATCATTTTTACATTTATATCATTTTTCATTTTTGCAGAATGTATGCATTTTCATCTTGGTTATAGCCCCCATACAATTCCCACCCTCCCGGTTTTGGTCCTATTCCCTTCTCCCCCCCTCCGACCCCCATACTGTGTCTCTGGTTTATAGTTGCTTGTTGATTTTTATTTTTATTTTATTATAATTAGTATTTTTCCTGGTCCCTTATTTATGTTTTCTAAATTCCTGCTATGAGTGAGACCATCTGGTATTTTTCTTTTTCTTTCTGACTTATTTCACTGAGCATGATCCCTTCTAGCTCCATCCATGTTGCTGCAAACTGCATGTGCTTATCTTTTTTGATTGCTGAGTAATATTCCATGGTGTATATGTACCACATCTTCTTGATCCAGTCATCTATTTGGGGGCATTTGGGTTGTGTCCATAGCTTAGCTATTGTAAATAGTGCTGCTATACACATAGTCTTCCACTCCTTTCTCAACCCAACTGTACTCTGGCTTCTGATGCAGTACTCTAGAGAAAACACTCATGTCAATACCACAATGATCTCCAAATCATCAGGTCCAGTGATCTCATTCATCTCAATCCTGGTCTTTGGGAATCTCTCAGAACATTTGATGTTGTTGGAAACCTTTTTGCCCTGGAAGTATTTCTTTCCTTGCTTTCCAATACAATTACCTTTCCTTGGATCCATCACCACTGATTTTTTTATACTATTGTATATTGGCTGTTGATCACTGCTGGAGAAAATGCTAAGGTTCCAGGTCTCCAGCCTAATTTGGCCTTCAACATGAAACAGAATGGGTTATATAAGTCTGTTCATCCTTCCCAACCCTCAAAGCCCTCTGTAATCCCCCACTAGCTTTTTACTTTCTCCTTGCTTTTACTTTCAATGAGGAAATGTAAATTATCAAACACTAACTGATTGATGTCTTCATCAATCAGTCTCCTTTCACCTCTACCCTACTGTGATGTATAATTTTTTTTTTTGAAGATTTATTTATACAAGCACTGGGTACAGTCAGAAGCTCTGGAGGGTAAGAGAATTCACGAGAACCAGAGCAGGAGCAGAACAGGCAGACTGACGAAGCACACTGCTGAGGGGAGCAGCAGGCGAGGCAGGAGAGGTCTGCGTGCCATGTGGGACCCTCGCTGGTGGCCGGTGATGGAACTGGCGCTGCAAAGGCTGCAGGCAGCTTCGCAGCCCAGCGCTCAACTGCTGCACCACCGGGGAGGCCCTGTGATGTATAATTCTTAACACACTCTTGAGCTAGTCACCTTACTAATTGGCAAATACCTCAGCCTCTCCGGTGCTCAACTTGGCCTCTCTGCCCACTCTGTCCTTACAGAAATCCTTCCATGGCTTCCATAACAAAAGTCTCTCTTGTTCTGTCTCACTGACTGTTCCCACTCACTTTCCTTTGCAGCGTTCCCTTAGTCCTCCCATCGCTAATGTTCTTCAGTCTTCTGTCCTTCACCCTGCTGAGCCTCTTTTCCTGTTCTCTTTTCCTTCCCTCCCCATTCACCCACCTTCTCCCTTTGCAGATCTCCTTTGGTGATGTGTCCCCTGTGCAGACTCCCCTTGTCACCTACATGCATAATCTCTCAAACCAGTATGTCCAACCTGACTTTCCCTGCATGGCCTTCTTCTTTCTGAACATCTCCAGTTTAGCATCTCAAAGACACTATAAATCTTCATGCAAGATGGTATTCAGAGGGCAAAGGTAGTAGAAATAGTAAGAGAGAAAGAAGAACAAGAAGAAAAAATGTTAATGAATTTTATACCCCTCTCACTTTGCCCTGTTATGTCTTTTTTTTTTTTTAAAGGTTTGTTTATTTTATGCATACTAGAACTAGGGTTTAAGCCAGAGGTGTGTGTGTGTGTGGTGGGGGGGAGGTTAAAAGGATTCACCAGAGGGCCTCCCTGGTGGCGCAGCGGTTGAGCGCTGGGTTGCAAAGCTGCCCGCAGCCTCTGCAGCACCGGTTCGATCCCCGGCTGCTCCTCTGCCACTGGAGGAGGGTCCCACATGGCGCGCAGACCTCTCCTGCCGCCCACTGCTCCCCTCAGCAGTGTACTTCGGTCCTTCTGCCTGTTCTGCTCCCCGCTCTGGCTCTGGTGAATTCTCTCACCCTCCCTCACTTCTGACTGTACCCAGTGCTTGTATAAATAAATAAATAAATCTTTAAAAAAAAAAAAAAAAGGATTCACCAGAGACAGAGTGGGGACAGAACAGGCAGATCTACTGAAATACACTGCTGAGGGGAGCAGTGGGCGTGTCAGGAGAGGTCTGCTCCACCATGTGGGTAGTCCTGGCCAGGGATCGAATTTGTGCTGCAGTGGCTGCAGGAAGCATCATAGTGTGCTATGATGCTGGCGCCATCCCATTTTTCTTCACTAAAGCTCTGGTTCTCAAAGTGTGGCCCCTAAGTCAGTAGCATTAGCCTCATCTGGGAACATGGGGCAAATGCAAATTTTCAGACCTCACTAGACTACTGAATCAAAAGTTCAGGGGTCAGACCCAGCAATTTATGTTTTAATAAGCCCTCCAGGTGATCCAGATGCCTGCTAAGAGTTGCAAGTCCCCACACTAGTGAGTTTCCTGTTCATTTTTCATGGTCCACCATCAGTGTTACCTCATCTGTACAGCCTTTCCTGATCTGCACAGACAAAATTAATGACTTCCTCTTCTGTTTTCCCATAGTACTTTATTCATGCCAATTATGTAGCACTTATTCTATTATAGTTAGCTCTTTAAGGGTCCTTCCCCCCCCCACAAAAGATTATAATGTCTAGGGTTATTATTGATCTTTATGTTTCCAGTACCAGGCATGGTGCCTGGCATGAAATCGACATATGTTACATTATCACAAATTACTTGTAATTTTTCTGCTCCCACTGCCCCTTTTCACTCCCTCCTCACCCTTTCTTTTTCTTCCTCCGTTTCCTTGAATATTGCTTCTGCTTTTCAATAAATCATCAGATTTGTCATCTTACCTTTTGAAAGCAAGTCTCATTGGATGCAAACATTAACCCCTTTGTAGATATAGATATGCTTAGTTATAAGAATTTGAGTTTATGCCATTTTTTTTTAGCTTTTAAAATGTCTATGCAGGGGCCTCCCTGGTGGCACACAGGTTTAAGCACAGCACTATGAAGCAATCCACAGCCTCTGCAGCATGAGTTTTATCCCCCAGCTGGCCAGGGAGCAACCCACATGGTGCAGCAGACCTCTCCTGTTGTGTCCGCTGCTCCCCTCAGCAGTGTGTTTTGGTCATTTTGCCTGTTCTGTTCCCCACGCTGTCTCTGGTGAATCCTCTCACCTCCTGCATCTCTGGCCTGTACCCCAGTTCTTGTATGCATAAATAAATAAATCTTTAAAAAATTTAAAATATTAAAAATTAAAAAATAAAATGTCTATGCAAAGCTATTACCTTCACTTTGGATGTTGGCATTTAAAATCACCTGGAGGGCCTCCCTGGTGGTGCAAGAGGTTAAAACGCAACCTATGAAGCTATCTGCAGCTTCTGTAACATGAGTTTGATCCCTGCCCAGGGAGTTACCCACATGGCGCAGCAGACCTCTCCTGACTCGCCCGCTGCTCCCCTCAGCAGTGTATTTCAGTCAGTCTGCCTGTTCTGTTCTCCACTCTGACTCGGGTGAATCCTCTCACAGCCCTCCTCCCCACACCTCTGGCCTGTTTATGCATAAATAAATAAATCTTAAAAAAAAATAATATGTGCCATTCTTACTGGTGTAAGGTGGTATCTCGATGTGGTTTTAGTTTGCATTTCCCTGATTATAAGGGATGTTGAACATTTTTTCATTTGCCTGTTGGCCATTTGCATTTCCTCTTTGGAGAAGTGTCTTTTAAGTTCTTCTGCCCATTTCTTGACTGGGTTGTTTGTTTTGTTTTTGTTGAGTTGTGTGAGTTTTTTGTACATCTTTGTGATCAATTCCTTATCAGTTGACTGGAGTGCAAAGATTTTTTTCCCAATCAGTAGGGTGTCTCTCTGTTTTGGTTAATGTCTCTTTTGCTGTGCGGAAGCTTTTCAGTTTGATGTAATCCCAAGTGTTTATCTTTTCCTTGACTTTCTTTGCTTTGGCTGGTGAGTCTTTAAAGATGTTATTGTGATATATGTCTTGTAGTGTTTTACCTATATTTTCTTCTATATATTTTATGAAAAAATATCGGATGGTTTCACTTATAGCGGGAATGTAGGGAACCAAATAAGACATCAGTGTAAAAAAAATAATAACAGCACAAAGCACAACAAAGCAAAACCAGACAATTATAAGTCAGAGACACACTGCAGGGGAGGAGGAGGGAGAGGGATCAGAGGGAGGGTGGGAGGAGCACAGGGGACTGAGGTGAGGGTGCTCGGGTGCACTGGTGAAGGAAACTATGGGGACTACACCTGAGGGGGTGGGAGGAAGCAAATATTATTTAAAAATAAACAATGATGTAAACAAAATTAATATAAAAAATAAAATATGGGCCTTTTCCCATTAAAAAAATAAATAAATAAAAAATAAAAATAAAATCACTTGGGCAGACATTTGGGAGGGGAAAAGGGATGTAAGGAGATGTGGGAGGAGAGCAAAGGAAAACTGGATCCTGCAAGGACACACTGGAACCAGTCACTTCTTCTACCTCCAACCTCAATGCAGTGAATGTCACACCACAGAAGCTTGTGCCTCCATGATGGATAAACATACTCCTGACCCAGCAGTGAGAGGACCTGCAGGAGCACCCAGGGAAGGGGAGCAGCCCATACCTAGGGCTGCCCACACCCCAAGGGAGCCAGCCAATCAACAACCATGTGTGGAGACTAGGGAAGTGCCTGCTCCAGCCTCCAGGTATAAAAACAAAACAGCTCTGTTCATCTAAAATTATTCCAAACAAAATGCTTATTTTTTTAAAGAAATGACTGTTGCTTCACTTTCACCTTGACATCTCATGTCTTCTGTGGCCTGCTCTTACTAGAAACTTACAGAAAAGGAAATTCTGGAAAATATAGTTCAAGCTAGCCAAGTGGACATATTGTAAAGCCACCACAGCCATCACAAGAGTATCCAGGTATTTAATTCTGAAATACCTTTAATCTCTGAACTAAAAGATTTGAGATACAGACAATATTTTGCAAAAAAAAAAAAAAAGAAAGAAAGAAAGAAAAAGGAAAGAAAGAAACAAACCCAAAAAAAAGGAAAGAAAGAAACCAAAAAAAAAAAAAAAAAAAGCTACTGTAGGCTGAGCTGTGAGAGAAATTGCCTAAATTGCCTGAAAATATAATTGGTTCCAGAAAGATGGATGAGTATTATGTGGGGGAAGACTAAGACATCACAAGGGAGACACAATCATGATTTTCAACAGAAGATCCTCAGCCACCAGTGAAAGGCAAAATTCTACTGGGTATATTGTGCTTATTGAGGCGAGGAAGAGTTTATGAAGATTATCAGTGAGAATTAAAAACAAAATATCTATATATTTTTTAAAGATTTATTTTTATTTATTTATTCATACAAGAGCTGGGGTATAGGCAGGTGCAGAGGGGTGAGAGGATTCACCAGAGACAGAGTGGGGAGCAGAACAGGCGGATCTACTGAAATACACTGCTGCGAGGAGCAGCGGGTAAGACAAGAGAGGTCTGGTGTGTCATGCAGGTCAGCATCCTTGCTGGGGATCAAACTCATGTTGCAGTGGCTGGTGATAGCTTCATAGTGCTGAAACTTAACCCCTTGTGCCACCAGGGAGACCCAATCTATACTTTATAAATTAGAACATTATCTATGCATTATAGTTAATTGAGGCTTTTTGTAATTCATGTGTATAACAAATGATAATAGTTTATTAGAATGTAGTGTACAAGAATTTGGATTCAACCAGTTACTAGCTGTGTGATCCTGAGCAATATGTCAAACCTCTGTTAACTTTGCATTCTCATTTGTAAAATGGCAATAATAGTCTCTACCTCATAGCGTGTTTAGAGGGCTTAATAAGAGAATGCAGGTAACGTACTTGGCCAAAAATTCAGCTCAGCATATGTTAACTGCTGCAGATAGCTTATCATCCTCATTATTGTTATTGTTGTTATTTTTATAATTTCTCTGGAAAATACTTGTTGGAAAGTATGATTCCAAAGGCTCTATAATACCTTTTGTCCACTCTAAGTGACAGACCAATGTAGCAGAGAGGATCCAGTGTTATTGACAGAAGAAATTTGTTCTATTTATTTATTTATTTATTTATTTATTTTTAAAGATTTATTTTTATTTATTTATACAAGCACTGGGTACAGTCAGAAGTGCAGGAGGGTGAGAGAATTCACCAGAGCCAGAGCGGGGAGCAGAAAAGGCAGACTGACGAAGTACACTGCTGAGGGGAGCAGCGGGCGGCAGGAGAGGTCTGCGCGCCATGTGGGACCCTCCTCCGGTGGCCGGGGAGCAGCCGGGGATCGAACCAGCACTGCAGAGGCTGCGGGCAGCTTCGCAACCCAGCTCTCAACCGCTGCGCCAACAGGGGAGGCCCTGTTCTATTTATTTTTATGCTTCCCTTGAATTCAAATGTTTTTGCTTTGGCCATCCTGTCCTTAACCCAAAAATGTATTCCTGCACTTTCCTATAAATTTTCTCTTTCTTTTCTCTAAGAAATGGGCTTTCAGCTTTTTCCACTTCCTGCTTTAGTGGGCCTTGGACAAGATGATTTTAGAGCCCAGGATACTATGGCGAGAGCCCCAGCCACTCTCTCCCTGCACTAGCTGGGCAACAGTGTCTCAGGTCACCTGAGCCACATTCAGGTCCTTGCAGGAAGAAATGGGATGAGGCTGAACCGATGGGGTGGCCTCTCTGTAACAGAGCAGACTGTGCAAAAGCAGGCTGACATCTGCCGTGGGACTTGTTTTATAATCATATTCAGAAGCAGTTTAAGCATTTTTCTGTAGGAAAGGACTGGATATCTCTTTATCTTTGTCAAACAATAAAAACAAAGAATGGAATGTTATCCTTTAATGAAAGAGTTAGTCTAACCTTTCTTTATCCTATCATTGAGTTTTCGTAAATCTTTATCTCCTGTTAATCTTTAATCTCAGCCCCTCCTCCCCACCTTAATTAAGTTTCCTGGTTTGTGGCCATTTTAACAGGGGTGGAGGTCAGCTGGAGGGGGGATCCCTAAAGTACAATTTGTAAAACACAGTCGCTTCTGGCTTTATTAGTCAGTTGCAGTATTGATTAGATCCCCAAGTTATATTTTCATTTATGTACGTCTATTTTAAAACAAAATCTGCAGATTCTATCAATGCAATCATCTTCTCTCTCTCAGACCGAGCCCAAACAGACTTTATTCCAAACACAAAAATTCCTTTAGTGGAATAAATTAAAGGGTTCCTATTTGTTGAAAGATGTGTGCTATCGGCTCTATATCAGCTGCATTTTAAGAATGAAATGGCTCAATATTCTTCCTGTTTACACCTCCTACCTCCCAGATATTTTCTGAATTCATTGTTTCATGACATGATGTCCCAACTGCTACTTGTTTGGTTCAGGAACATTGCAATAGCTTCCCATTCCCCCCAAACCACAGCTTTACCTGAAATCCATATCACTGGCAGAACAGGTACATAATTGAATCGTGTTTCTGTGGCTTTGTTCAAATTGTCCCTCTGCCCAGAATGCCCTTTTAGCTTTATCTGCCTGGTAAGTTCCTTCAAGACCATCTTAAATGTCACCTCCTCTATTAATCTCTTCCTGGCTTCCTCAGTGGGATTATGCATCAGTTTGTTTGTATTATAAAGGTGATTCAGTTTGCATTGTAATTGTCTAATTGTTTCTGTCTCTTCTCCTAGACACTGTGAGGACAGAACATTTTCTCTTCATGATTATATCTTTCCTATTATCAAATACAATATCAGACCCTGGGAAGGCACTTGGTAAATACTTGTTGAGTGAATGAAAATGCAATTTCTTCTTTTTTTTTATTTTTTAAAAGATTTATGTATTTATGCATATAAGAACTGGGGTGTAAGTCAGAGGTGTGGGGGGTGAGAGGATTCACCAGAGACAGAGTGGGGAGCAGAACAGGCAGATCTACTGAAATACACTGCTGAGGGGACCAGAGGGCAAGGCAGGAGAGGTCGGCTGCACCATGTGGGTCAACATCCTGGTGGCATGGGGATCAAACACGTGCTACAGTGGCTGGTGATAGATTGATAGTGCTGTGTTTAACCCCTGCGCCTCCAGGGAGGCCCCAATTTCTTCTTTTTTTAGATAGGTATATAAATAAGAAGAAAAGATGTAATAAAGAAAACATGGATTTTTTTTTTTTGCCTTTTTTTGTAAATAATAAATTTTATTTTTATATTCCCCATACAATTGCAACCCCCCCATTCTGACCCCAATCCCTCCCCTCCCACCCCCCACCCCCCAAAAAGTGTCTCTGGTTCATAGTTTTTTGTTGATTTTGATTTTCACTTTCTTATAGTTATTCATTTTCCTGGTCCCTTATTTAAGTTTTCTAGATTCCTGCTATGAGTGAGACCATCCGGTATTTTTCTTTTTCTTTCTGGCTTATTTCACTGAGCATGATCCCTTCCAGTGCCATCCAAAAACATGGATATTTTTCTGAAGAAACCAGAGAAAGAAAAACTTAAGTTTTTTTTTTTTTTTTAAAGATTTATTTATTTATTTATACAAGCATTGGGTACAGTCAGAAGTGCGGGAGGGTAAGAGAATTCACCAGAGTCAGAGCAGGGAACAGAACAGGCGGACTGACGAAATACACTGCTGAAGGGAGCAGTGGGCGTGGCAGGAGAGGTCTGTGCGCCATGTGGGACCCTCTCCGGTGGCCGGGGATCGAACCAGCACTGCAGAGGCTGCGGGCAGCTTCGCAGCCCAGCGCTCAACCACTGCACCACCAGGGGAGCCCCGTTTTTTTTTATAATGCATACAAGAACTGGGGTGTAGGCCAGAGGTGCAGGGGGTGAAAAGATTCACCAGAGACAGAGTGGGGAGCAGAACAGGCAGATCTACTGAAATGCACTGCTGAGGTGGACAGTGGGCAAAACAGGAGAGGCCTGCTGCCCTCAGTGAGGGTCCCGAGGCTTTATTTATATTCATGGATTGGTTGTGATGGCTAGTCAGGTAGGTCCCAGTTGATGATCTGAATTTGCATAATGGATCATTAGACTAAGGGACCATCAGCTTAATGGACCAAGTTTTCCAGGGTGGTCCTATCCACTCCTTTTATCCATTTAAGCCTCCCAACCCTGCCTGCCAGTCAAGGAATGGTGGCTTAGTTGTTAATTTTTTTAAAGATTTATTTTATTTATTTATGCATAGAAGAACTGGGGTGTAAGCTAGAGGTGAGGTGGTGAGAGGATTCACCAGAGATAGAGTGGGGAGCAGAACAGGCGGATCTACTGAAATACACTGATGAAGGGATCAGTGGGCAAGACAGGAGAGGTCTGCTGCACCATGTGCGTAGCTCCCTGGCCAGGGATCGCAATCATGCCACAGTGGCTGGCGATACCTTGATAACACTGAGACTTAACTTCTGAGCCACCAGGGAGGCCCTAGTTGTTAAATTTAGTAATGGATACTATGATAGGACTATGGTCACATTTTTAGTTAAGTTTTAATAAAGTAGGCTACTTTGACCTTACCCAGGCTTTCTTCACATCTTTTACACAAAGGTATAAAAATACTCAGGACCATACAATTGCTATCTGATGTCTCCCAGAGCATGCCTTACGATGCCAGATTTTCTTTGTAGCCCACATAAACATCACAACATGTCCTCATCTGTGTAAGTTTATCACTGAACTCAACAGGAAATTAAATTGTGAGTGCTACTGACCCTTTACTGATTTCTAGAATATGTCCTGTGATGTTTTATTGATATTTACTCCCGTGATGTCAGAAACCATTTCCGGAATATTCAGTGTTGTGGTCTTTCTGCACTGGATTCCTCTGCTTTGTTCAGTGTATTTTGGTGACAGGGCACACCCAGGCTGGCTCACCACTCCCAAAGAGAACTCCCAGGCAGGGAAGTATGATTAGAACATGGAGGTGACAGTCCTTTGGCTGCCCAACCTGCTTCTCTATTTCCCGTGTCTTTGTTTCTTGAGACAACTGAAAGTAGCTATTTTAATCATCCCAAGGTAACATCTTCACCTTATCACTAGTAGAGGAATCCTGAGTGCTTCCCCAAACCTAAGAATGTATTCCCTTTCTGTCTCCTTCCAGAATGTGCTGTCTCGGCCCCACACGGCCTGACTGCAGACCTCATGTCCCACCTCATGGTTCTTCAACCCAAAGCCCCTTGCCTCACCTCATACTGCTTCATTTTCTCATCTCCACAGATATTGTCCTTCTTAGGTAGTTTCTCTTGCTTGGTAGCCTTCCTTTCCCCTTCAGCATCTTATGGTCGGTTGTGTTCATCAGCCAAGGCCCAGAATCAAGGCCACCTTCTTCACGTACCTTGTCCTAATCTCCACGGTCATGATGAATCTCTGTTACTGTAGTGTAGACATAGATATTTGTTTTCACCTCAAGTGTAGTAGTCTTCAGGTTATTCTATACAATTTAGTTATTTGTGTCCACACTTAGTTCTTTGAGCCAGGCTTCCTGCCTTCATTGTAACTTTTTAAATTATTATATTTTTTTCATTTTCTAGTCGAGTCCCTGGCATTTATTGTTCACCAGGTATTCATCTAACACCCTCCTGTGCTCAGACCTTGCTCTAGACACTGGAGATAAAGCAGGAAAACCAAAGGTAAAAACTCCTGCCTTCATGGAGCTTCATGGAGTGTAAGAACAAATAATTAATAAAATAAATAGATAAAATATAATACTAGGTGGAAGTTATGGGGGGGATATAGTAGGGTGGCAAGGGTGTTCTGGAGGTGAAGGGTGAGGGGGACCTATAAATGGATATTCAGAGAAGGCTTCTCCAAGAAAGTACTAATTTCATGTAGATTGGAGAGAGAGAAGGAGCATCCTGTACACTCTGGGGGTCAATGCAGTAAGTGTCTGACCTGTGCAGAGCTGCTGGGTGGATCTGAAAATTGTCTCACCAGATCCAGGGGAAATAGTAGATGAAGGCCAATGAAAGAGGGGGCTTACAGTTAGGGACTTGGGCGTTGATCTTAGGGGGATGTTGACTAAAGAATGACATGATCTGATCTATATTTTTAAAGGACCTCCCTGGCCACTATATTGAGAAGTGGCTATAGTTAGGATCTCTTTTGGATCAGGATTTTCTGGCTCATTGGATGTGGAATATGAGAGAAATTGAGGTGTCTAAGGTGACCCTAAGGCTTTGGGGCCTGAGAAACAGCTTCTAACAATGGAGCTCCATTGATGAAAAAGTAGAAACTGCCTGTCTGGAGAAGCAAGCCCAGTGGACTAGTGTTTAATGGCCTTTATAGGGGCCCACAGTAGTGAAGTAAAGCATTTCATACTTACGCATGTGGGGGGACAGCTTGGGATGGTGTATGTTTAGCCGTCAGCAGGTAACAGTTTAAGGATGGCACTGCTGATGACTTTCACCTGCCAATTTCCAGGTTTTTAAAAATGATTTATTTATTTATGCACAAAAGAACTGGGGTACAGGCCAGAGGTGTGGGGGGTGAAAGGATTCACCAGAGACAGAGTGGGGAGCAGAACAGGCAGATCCACTGAAATACACTGCTGAGGGGAGCAATGGGCGAGTCAGGAGAGGTCTGCTGCGCCATGTGTGTCACTTCCCTGGCTGGGGATCGAACTTGTGCTGCAGTGGCTGCAGATAGCTTCATAGGTTGAGTCTTAACTTCTTGCACCACCAGGGAGGCCCCAATTTCCAGTTTTTAACCCACGCGTATGCGATCCACAAGTCCAGGCAGTATGGGAGAAGCAAAAATTCATTAAGACTTGGTCCTCATAGTTCTCATTAAAGCATCTTATCAAAGACACATTCTTCTGGCAGGATTGTACAGAAGTTCTTAGAAAAAGAAGACAGTTAACCTAGGTAAACCATGAGAGTGTGGAATTTACCAGGGTGGAGGCCACAGTGGCTCCTAAGGATCAGTGTCTTTCGGTGACAGATGTATGTCTCAACTACCTACCAAGGAAACAAACCCAACTCGCAGTAAGGGTGAAACAATGGCCAGGGGGTAGTCAGTGAAGGTTCGGGGGACTCAGCACTGAGGTTGAGTTTCCAACAGAGCTTTCCTGGCCAAACTCTGGGCAAGGACTAGGGGAAGTTTGGATCCTATGGGCCTGTGGCTAGTGGGTATGTCTCTACCCTCTAAAAGTGGGAATGGCAAGAGAGAGATAAGGAGATCTAAACTTCAGTGTCTCCAAAGTTCTTAACCAAACTTGTATCAAAGACCCTTTTTTTCTGTCTGTTGAAGCCTATGCCCTCCTTCTCAGAATGAGATTTTTAAATATGTAGAATAAAATATAGAAGACTATGAAGGAAACAGATGTTATTGGAATAAAGCTATCAAAATCTGTGATATGCAGTATAGACTTAATTATGCTTTATTGATGCATTGAATAAGAAGAGTTATTTCAAAATACTCTATTTTGAACTATAAATGTAAACTATATCTTATGATTTATTGTATGGGCCTCACTGGTGGCGCAAAGTAGTTAAGTCTCAGCATTACGAAGCCATGGACAGACATTGCATCACAAGTTCGATTCCTGGCCAGGGAGCTGACCCACATGGCACAGCAGACCTTTCCTGTCTCGCCTGCTGCTCCCCTCAGAGTGTATTTCAGTAGCTCCTCCTGTTGTGCTCCCCACTCTCTCTGGCCTGAACCCCAGCTTAATGTATGCATAAATAAATAAATCTTTAAAATAAAAAGATTTATTGTAACTTTACTGTGCTATAAAAATATGTGATTTTTATTGGTGACAATGTTACTGTTAATATTACTGTGGTTTTGTATAGTTTTTTTGCCTCCATTCATAATTGAAGGAAATGACAAGTTTAATTAGGAGTCAGTGAAAATAAAAGTGGAAATTCTTTACCTAGTTAAAAAAAACATCTTGGCCCCTGTTCCCAATGTATGTAAGAAGGAGGCAGAAGCCAAGTTGATTAGGCAGAGTGATAGTTCTTGGTACAATGAGCAAGTCCTCAGGGCCCCAGGGCTAGATACTCTTTCCATCATCTGCCTGAAGGTGCTCAAACTCTGGAGACCAACTCACAATAACAAATTCAAAAAAATTGTTGTCCAAACCACAGAAATATATTCACAATGGGGGTATTGTTTGCTTAGGAAAATCCTTTCTTGTGAGTAACTCCCTTCAGAAAACCATATTAGAGACCAAGACACGACTTGGTAAATATAGATATAGAACAATAGAAGTGAAGCTATTTATATCAAGCAAGACTAGTTTGGTGAATTGCTATTCTTGACTTACTGTTTCTAGAAAACTAATACATTCTTAGAATATAAGGAAATGAAAAGTGCCCCCTGCCCGGCACTATTCACTAAACCTGGAAGGTAGACTGGTGCTCCTTGTCCAGAAACCGCGGAGCCAAACTACCATGGAGAATACTGCTGTTGTAGGCATGATAAAGGGGAGCAAGGGAACCATTTGGGAAAGAGAGCCACTTCCATCCTGGGAGAGGAAGAGGACATCAGTGTGTAGTCCATTGTGAGAGGGGAACAGAGATGGCCAAAGAAGGGATCTGGCCCTGGAGCTGTGAACGGGACAGTTGGGAGAACACTGCTCTGGAGAGTAAGCCAGGACCAAGGCCAAATGCATCCTTGGTCTGGTGAAAGACACTCAAGCCTTTGGGTAGCCACTGAACCCTGGGCAACGTGTTGAGCAGTTTCGAGTTGCAGTTTCACAACAGTTACTGCTTTCAACAGTTGGGAAACTTGTCAATTCTCTTGTCAGCACAATTGTGTGCCATTAACTGTGGAGCACCTTTACGGGTGATTTTCCTAATTTTGCTCCCAGGACTGCAGATACACCCTTACTTACACCTTGTAGCCTTCTAATTGCTTAAAATTAACACAGAGCCACAGTATCTGTGGGAATGAGGGGTTGAGGAAAATTGGATGGATTTTTTTTAACATTTTTTTTAAAGATTTATTTATTTATGCATACAAGAACTGGGGTACAGGCCAGAGGTGTGGGGGGTAAGAGGATTCACCAGGGACAGAGTGGAGAGCAGAAAAGGCAGACTGAAATACACTGCTGAGGAGAGCAGTGGGCAAGACAGGAGAGGTCTGCTGCGCCATGTGGGTATCTCCCTGGCCATCCGGGGATCGAACTCATGCTGAAGTGGCTGCGGATAACTTCAGTGCTGTGCTTAAACCCTTGCGCCACCAGGAAGGCTCTGGATGGATATTTGTAAGGTCTTGCAGGTTGTTTTTTGTGCAGGGTGCTGTAAGAAATGAGAAACTACTGTAGGTTTTCTTTCCAAGATGTGTGGCATGCCCGCTGACTTTGGAAGAACAGGTATCAGGTTGTTAACTACATTCTCTGAGTCCCTGGCTTTCATTCTGGTGATGTAGTGGTTGTGAGTGTTCTGGGGAGTTGGGTTTTGAGCTGTTGATTAGTTCTGGCCCTGGGAAGGGCCAGATGAAGTACAGTCTTCTTCAGTGCCAACCTGGACTCTATAGTGCAACCTCTGGTCTGGTATATTTCATGTGGCTTTTTTTTTTGTCCTCTAAAGAAGTCATCCACATAATTTTTAAGAGACTGAAGGATTCTTGTACAAGGTCATCCGTTGCTTCACAGAGAGAACATTAAAAGCCTATCCTGCAGGGCCTCCCCTGGTGGTACAGCAGTTGAGCACTGGGCTGCGAGGCTGCGGGCAGCCTCTGCAGTGCCGGTTCAATCCCTGCCTACCTGCGAGGGTCCCACATGGCACAGCACACCTCTCCTGCCGTGCCTGCTGCTCCCCTCAGCAGTGTATTTTGTCACTCTGCCTGTTCTGTTCCCCACTCTGGCTCTGGTGAGTTTGCTCACCCTCCCACGCTTCTGACTGTACCCAGTGCTTGTATAAATAAATAAATAAATCTTTAAAATAAAATAAAAGCCTATCCTGCATTCTTTTTTTTTTTAATAGAGGCATGTTTATTTATTTATTTATTTGTTTGTTTGTTTTGTTTATACAAGCACTGGGTACAGTCAGAAGCGCGGGAGGGTGAGAGAATTCACCAGAGCCAGAGCGGGGAGCAGAGCAGGCAGAAGGACCTTAGTACACTGCTGAGGGGAGCAGCGGGCGGCAGGAGAGGTCTGCGCGCCATGTGGGACCCTCCTCTGGTGGCCGGGGAGCAGCCAGGGATCGAACCGGCGCCCCAGAGGCTGCGAACAGCTTCAGCAACCCAGCGCTCAACCGCTGCGCCACCGGGGAGGCCCCTATCTTGCATTCTTTTTCAGATTCCTCACTGAATTCCTAAATGCTCACCAGTAAGCTGGGATAAACCTTGATTCTATTCTTTTGTCCTGGACATAATGGGGTAGGCATCACTGATATTAAGACAACTCTTTATAATAATTGTCTTCTAATTATTGAGACCTTGATATAGCTTATCAAAGAAACATATGTATTAGCTCCCTTAATCCTTGCAATAGGAAGTTAGGTCCTATGGTGATCCCATGTTATAAATTGAGGTTCAGAGAGGTTGAGCAATTTGCACAATGTCACCCAACAACTTAGTAACAGAGCCTGGATTTGAAACCAGAGATTCTGGTCCTGGGGTCCTAGCTCTGTTCTGCATTTCCACGGTAACAGAGAGTTGGAAGAAATACCTTTCAACATTGCCTGTGGTGTAACACATCCACTGAGTAGCTGGCAGTTTGTTGGATGAAGTCTTCCAAGTTCAGTGTTTGTGGTTTGATGGTCATAGGCATTGGCTTAGCATTTCTTGCCTCCTGGCTGCATAAAATTCTACTGAATTTCCTCTTCAGATTTCCATCTCTTGAACTTACTGGACCAATGTGTTCTTTGGGGATTTCTTGTTTGATTTAGTTTGTCATTTATTTGGCTGTTTCTCTTCATTGAAACAGGCCTGAGGTGGTGGTGTGAGAGCCTCGCAAGAACCAGCAGCGTGAAGAGTTGTTGTTGCCTTTGGCACTCACTCTGTGACAGTGGGCCAGAAGGGGTTGTTGTGATGCAGTTTCAAAACTGGGAGTCTTTGGGCACCAGATATCATTTTTAGTTAACTCATGGTCAGTCAACTTTACAGCTTTCTTAGCATGTTTTCTTTTTGCCTCAAGAATGTGAAGGTAGGGGCCTCCCTGGTGGCGCAGCGGGTTGAGCACCGCGCTGTGAAGCTGTCCGAAGCCTCTGCAGTGCGTGTTCGATTCCTGGCCAGCCAGGGAGAAACCCACATGGCGTGGCAGACCTCTCCTGCCTTGCCCGCTGCTCTCCTCAGCAGTTTCTTTGGTCTACCTGCTGTTCTGCTGCCTGCTCTGTCTCTAGTGAATTCTCTCACCCTCCCATGCCTCTGACCTGTACCCCAGTTCCTGTATAAATAAATAAAATCTTAAAAAAGAAAAAAAAAAAGTAATGTGAAGGTAGGGGGCCTCCTGGTGGCACAGGGGTTAAACTCTCAGCACTATCAAGCTATCACCAGCCACTGCAGCATGAGTTCGATGCCGGGCCAGGAAGCTGACCCACATGGCACAGCAGACCTCCCCGTCTTGCCTGCTGCTCCCCTTGGCATTGGATTGTCTCTAGTGAATCCTCTCACCCCCTGCACCTCTGGCCTACATCCCAGTTCTTGTATACATAAATAAATAAAAATAAATCTTTTTTTAAAAGAAAGAATGTGAAGGTACATGAAATAATTGCGTATGGCAAAGGGTCTAGAAAAGATATTTTAGAGCCACTGAGTCAGGTATACCAGGAATAACCACCTCATTGTCATCTATAGAATAAAATTAGTAGTTACCCAGTCTTTTTTATTACTCCCCAGATACTGTATTCCTTTGGTTCCATATCTGTAAAATAAAGCTACCTCTTTAATGAAGTGGCATGTATGTATATTTATAAAATAATTGTAAAAATTATATTTAAAAGATTGGACATGGCTAAAGACGAAACCATCCCCTGGCCTTAGTTCTTCCACATATACTTAGAAAAACTGCCTAATCACATGGAACCCTTGGAATTATCTAACTGGAATTATCTAATTCTGTAAACTGTTATCGCCCCAGAATCCATGTACCCCTCAAGTAGCTCATGGACAGAGTGACTTTGTTATTTTTACAAATGGAATGATGTGAAATGTCAGGTAAGATGTTTGGCCTGCTGTTAATAGAATATCTGACTGTCTCAGCTGAAATAAAAGGTTCAGCTGCTGCAACAAGAAATCCAACAATAGCATTGAATGAAGCTTAGTTTTTTTCTCATGTAACAGTCTAGTGTGTCCCACGTCAGTAAGGGAGGAGGGGTCCATGAGAACTTTGGTCCTTTCTTCTGGTCGCTGTTGCCTCAGCCAATAGGAGATGAGTGTTGGAAATGTGTGTGTGCTGGGCCAGGAAGTGGATCACGTCTCTTCTGCCCCCATTTCATTGGCAGGAATTTAGTCACACTGAGCAGAAAGGGGTCGCAGTTCTTCTAACACAATGAAAGAAGAGAAGAATGGGTTTCCATCAACAGTTAACAGTCTTGCTGCAGTGAGTTCCTTTAGCCAGCAAATGTTAGTGGATGACCTACTTCCAACACATGGAACACACTCGCTTTATCCCCGGGGAGAACCAACAAAAGTACATCCAGAAAATGCACTCCCACAAGTCTGTGGTCCTGGGTGATGCAATCTTTTCATCAGGTTCATATGTGAACCTGATGGTCTGGTAACCTGTGAGCCAAAAGGAATATTATCTCCCCTTCTACACTCATACTTACACAGTCTACAATGGAGCAGAAAATCACAATTAAACCTGATATTCCAAAAAGCCAAGAGAAAAAAATGCTCAAAGCAACTCCTGGTCCATATAATGCAGAAATCCTGAGGTGATTGGGAGGTCCCCTGCCTGCAGAGGAAGAGTTCCTGAAGGAGACCCTGGCTCTGCTTTTCAGGAGGACCCCTTCAGCCATGCTTTATGTGTCTCTTGGCCTTGGCCTTGCCCTTGGAGGCAGTGGTGGAGGGCTCTTCCAATTCCATTTCCTCTTTAGCCAGACCTGACAATTTTTACAGCCATGCTTGCTGGTAAAAATTTGGAATCTGAGAGACCAGCAATCACGAGATTTTGTTGATTTGGCTGTGGTACGTGTGCTAATACAATTCCCTTAGAAACTTAGCTGGCTTCTGATCTGTTAACTTCTAGACACTCCATGTGCCAGCAGTCTCTTCCAAAGTTCTTTCCAAGTCATGTCCTGAGTCTGCTTTATTTCTTTGTGTCCTTGCCCTCTGTACTGCCCTGGATCCAGTTAATGGCAGCTATATTGAGACCTCTGTAGCAACAGACTTTAGGGGAATGAGGTGAGTTTTTTTCATCTCTAATATCATGCAGTTTTAGGTATAGAAGTCATTTAGCTTTTCCAACCTTCAAGTTTCCAAATTTCTCATTCTTCCTCTTCTTTCGATTTCTTTCTTGCAAAATCTATTCTCCCCAGAGCTGGTCTCTTTCTTATAATACCCTGATTTAAAAAAAAACAAAGAACTGCCAATTCATATTAATATACAGACTCTTCAAACATTCCTCATGAAGTTATAGGCTCAACCCTGCCTGCAAGGTCAAAGGCGTCCTCCCGAGGAGTATGGTCTGCCTTCTAAGTCAGACATATCAAGTGACAGTTTTATTTTTTATTTTTTTAAAAACAATCAAGAGACTTTCCTGGCACAGGCCAGATTTTTATAAGACATGTGCTTAGTGTCTTCTTTTTTTTATTGTGAAAAAAATATGATCACTTATCCAGGGAAATGTAAATCAAAACTACAATGAGATACCATCGCATACCTGTGAGAATGGCCCATATCAAAAGATCAGAAATAACAAATATTTTTGAGGGTGCAGAGAAAAAGAATCCTTGTACACTGTTGGTGAAATGTAGACTAGCCCAACCCCTATGGAAAAGGGTATGGAGGTTTCTCACACTATTAAAAATAGATCATGGGCCTCCCCTGGTGGCGCAGAAGTTGAATGCTGCGCTGCGAAGCTGCCCGCAGCCTCAGTGCTGGTTCCCCCCCCTCTCCCCCCCCCCCCCCCCCCGCCACTGGCGAGGGTCCCACATGGTGCGCAGACCTCTCCTATCACGCCCACTGCTCCCCTCAGCAGTGTATTTTGTCACTCTGTCTGCTCTGCTCCCCACTCTGGCTCTGGTGAATTCTCTCACCCTCCCGCCCTTCTGACTGTACCCAGTGCTTGTATAAATAAATAAATAAATAAATAAATAAATCTTAAAAAAAAAAAAAAAGATCAACCGTATGATTTTATGTATCCACCAGAAGAATGCAAAAGCACTAATTGGAAGGCCTATATGCTTTCCTGTGTCCACTGCAGCAGTGTTTACAATAGCCAAGTTATGAAAACAACCTAAGTAACCAAGGACAGAAGAGTGGGTTAGAAAAATGTGATATATGTATACAATGAAATAGTACTCAGCTATAAAAAAGAAAGATGTACTCTTGCCATTTGTGACAACATGGATAGAGCCAGAAGGTAATGCTAAGTGAATTAAGTCAGAAGGAGAAAGACAAATACCAGATGGTTTCACTTTTATGTGGAATATAGAGAAATACAAAGAGTTAGACAAAACCAAACCACTATCAAACCCTAAAAATCTGACTGCAACTAAGACCACAAGATGGGATAGGAGCTAGGGAAACAAAGAGTTAGAGGACACAGTGGACAATTGTGGCAGGCTGAGGGTGCCTTGGTGGTGGGTGTGGTTTGGTGACATGCATCCGAGGAGGTGTGATCCAATGCCTTTGAATCACAGTGTTGTAAATGAATACACTTCAGTAAAAAAACCCTCAATAATATAACTCAAAAAAAAAAAAAGTTACCTAGGGGTTAAGTCTCAACACTATCCTGCTACGGCCTGAGTTCAATCCCTGACCAGGGAGCTGACCCACATGGCGCAGCACAACTCTCCTGACTCACTTGCTGCTCCTCTCAGCAGTGTATTTCAGTAGATCCACCTGTTCTGCTCCCCACTCTGTCTCTGGTGAATCCTCTTACCACCCGCACGTCTGGCCTATACCCCAGTTCTTCTATGACCCCACCAAAAAAAGAGAGAAAAGTTTAAAAAAAAAGCTATAATTTTCTGTGTATGATTCAGGGGCATAAAGTACATCTACTTTGTGCAACCATTTCCACCATCCATCTCCAAAACTCTTTTCGTCTTGAAAAACTGAAACTCTGTACCCATTAAATCCATTAAACAGGGCTTCTCTGGTGGTATAGTCTCAGCACTGTCAAGCTATCACCAGCTATTGCAGCATGAGTTCGATCCCCAGCCAGGGAGCTACCCACATGGCGCACCAGGCCTCTCCCATCTTACCCGCTGCTCCCCTCAGCAGTGTATTTCAGTCAATCCACCTGTTCTGCTCCCCACTCTGTCTCTGGTGAATCCTCTCACCACCATCCCCCCTCTCCCCACCATCCCCCTCTCCCCTGCCCCACACCCCCGCACTTGTTTTATGAATAAGTAAAAAATAAATCTTTTTTTAAAAAAAATGAAAAAATAATTCAGCTCTCCCCTTTCTACTTTCTACTTTCTGTCTCCATGAATTTGACTACAATAGATACTGATAGAGGTGGAATCATACAACATTTGTCTTTTTGTGACTAGCTTATTGCATTTAAAATAATGTCCCCGAGGACCATCCATGTTGCCATATGTGTCAGGAATTTCCTTTCTTTTTAAGGCTGAAAAAATTGCATTATGTATAGACTACATTTTGTTTATCCATTTGTCAATAGATGGACACTTGGGTTGTTTCCACCTTTTAATATTGTGGAAAATACTGCTGTGAACGTAAGTGTGCAATATTTCTTCAAGTCTCTGCTCTCAGTCTTTATGGGAATCCATCTAGAGGCAGAATTACTGGGTCACATGGTAATTGCATGTTTAATTTTTTGAGAAACTACCATACTGTTTTCCACAGAAATGGCACCATTTCGTATTCCCAGCGATAGTGCACAAGGGTTCCAATTTCTTTACAGCCTCACCAGCACTTATTATTTTCTTGTTTGTTTTTGTTTTTAATAATAAACATCCTAATGGGTATGATGTGGTACTTCATCTTTTTCTGATAATGTGTGAGTTTTTCTTTTCTTTTATTCTGGTGAAAATTTGCCATTTTAACCATTTTAAATGTATAATTCAGTGCCATCAGTTACACTCACTATGTGGTATGATAATATAACCGTAACTTTTCTATTTCTAAAACCTTTTTATCGCCCCATTGATGAAGTTTTTAAAAGTAAATTTTAAACATCATTGTTTCGACAGGAGCTTTATTGCTGCTTTGCGGTGGTAACACAATGAGGGACACAGCAGTTGTGGAGCAGGTTTGCAAGGAAAGACTATGCTATTTGAGCAGAAGTTCTTGTGTCATTTATTGAAAGCATACAGGCTAGTAAAAGCTGTTCATGAGACAATGGTATGAGGAATAGGGTACAGAAGGTAGGATAGGAATGGGGGACAAATTTTATGAGAGACAGGAAAAGAAACATCATGACCACGTGTCAAGAGACATTTGCGGGCCTCCCCGATGGCGCAGCGGTTGAGCGCTGGGTTGCGGAAGCTGCCCGCAGCCTCTGCAGCACCGGTTCAATCCCCGATCACCTGTGAAGGTCCCACATGGCGCGCAGACCTCTCCTGCCGCCCGCTGCTCCCCTCAGCAGTGTACTTTGGTCCTTCTGCCTGTTCTGCTCCCGGCTCTGGCTCTGGTGAATTCTCTCACCCTCCTGCACTTCTGACTGTACCCAGTGCTTGTATAAATGTATGAATGAATGAATGAATGAATGAATGAATGAATGAATGAATAAATAAATAAATAAATAAATCTTTTTAAAAAAGAAAAGAAAAAAAAAGAAAGAAGCAGGATCCTCTACTCTTTAAAAAAAAAGAGAAAGAGAGAGAGAGAGAGACATTTGCATCAGCAAAGTATGATGTTATCACAGGTAGAGTTATCTGAGACCACCACGGAGATAGTCACGTAATCAGGTCAACACCTGTTTAGGCATCCCGAGCCTGCCTCTGATACCAGCTTTACTCTGTAGGTAGTCAAGGAATTCTCTGCTGTGATTTGTAGATAGCAAATAGGTCACAGTTGCCCCTGAGTGGCTAGCTAGTTGCCAGTTCATAGGAACCCACACATTGTGACAGTTGATTCCTAAACACTGTAGTGTGCATCTCTAGAAAATAGAAACCGTGTCCTATTTAATACAAAACTATTAGCATATGCTTCTTAATTCAAATTTCACTGGACAGAATTTACAGGGTCACACTTACTTGAAATGTTGCTAATTATAGTGTAACTGAAAACAGGCATTCACCAAGTTATAATAGAAGAAGGGAGACTAGATTTTAGTGCTGTGTGAACCTCTGATGATTAAGCTATAAGGACTTAATAAATTCACTTTATAAGAAGTTTGGAGGCTGGTGATATCTGGAGTTTGATGCAGTGTTGCAATGATGTTATCAAGGAGTCAGTTTTTTCCACCTTCTACTCTGCCATTCTGTTGGCATTGGGTTCTTGTAGCTTTAGTCTCATGTTTACATGAGGGCTGCCATAGGACTAGCTATCACATTTTTACAGTAGCATCCGAAGTGGGAAAGGAGTGCAGTGGGCAGAAAAGAGGTTTTGCACAATCCTATTGACAAGAGTGCAAGAGGGTCTGAAAAGATAGCCGTTAAAGGAAAATGAGATAGCTGCTGTTGGCTTTGACTAGTCAAGACTTACCCTTGGACTGAACACAATTATGGTCCTAAATAAAATGAGACTGTTAGTAGGAAAAAAAGAAGAAAAAAAAAACAGTTGGATTGGCAATTATATCTGCCTCCTGTGGGTAATATTTTTTAAAATTATTGAAAATATAAGTGGACCCTGAGGATCTTGGCATGGAAACTCAAATAAACTATTGTTGAAGTACAGGTAGAAGGGACTTTCTTCTGAGATTATCCTGTGAATAACATGGGGACAGTGTATTTCATCTATTTCTGAGAAAAAAGAATCTTTTGGTCTACTAGTATGGAAGAATCCCATAGTCACTGTCAATTGAGTGAAGGTGATTTTTTTTTTTTTGAAGAACATTTGGGGCAAAACCAGTCATGATAGGTTCTACTTAGAAATCACCATATTCCTTCCAAGATGGTAATATTTTATAGAAGCGCTTTAGTAGTTAACATATTGTTTCTTGCCAGTACTTATGAAAATTATTTTGGGGAAAAATTTAATTTTTTTGTAGATTAAGTAAGCCTATTTATATCTCTGCTTAAAGGAAGCCACGTATTCTTCTTCTTTTTTAATTAATTTATTTATTTATACAAGAACCGGGGTACAGGCCAGAGGTGCAGGAGGGTGAGAGGATTCACCAGAAACAGAGCAGGGAACAGAACAGGCAGACTGACAAAATACACTGCTGAGGGGAGCAGCGGGCAAGACAGGAGAGGTCTGCTCGCCATGTGGGACCCTCGACGGCTGGGATCGAACCGATGCTGCAGAAGCTGCGGACAGCTTCACAGCACTGTGCTCAACCGCCTGTGCCACCGTGGGAAGCCCTAGGGAGCCATATATTCTTAGGGTGATACCAGGTCACTTGAACTTTCATGCATTCCCAAACTTAAGATTCCATGACAGAAAAATGTTAACTGTCAGCATAAGGAGCTGGTTGTATTACAGACCTCCATAGGCTGATTTATATCTGCGAGCCTGTAAACATTTTAGGGACAAAGCAAATAGTTGCTGTCATTATAACTTATTATTGTAAATAAATTGCAAAATAATACAAGCCCTTCAAATTGGCCCCTGACATGCATGGAAAATAACTTAAGATTCCCAGAAGGTTAAAAAGAAATCAAGGAAGTTCTTGGTTCATACCCTATGACAAACCTGGACATAAATGGGCAACTTGTTAATTTTTCCTGCTCCATTCCAGCTAGCCTTAAGAGCAGAATGAAAAATTGCTGTGACGGGGAAGTTCATTTCCTAATAAGTTGTGAGAAAGCCATCACTAAAGACCCTGAACATCACGTACAGTGGAATATTTTTAGTGTGTGTTAAAAAGTTAACTGCTAAGCACTGTTAGTAGTGCTTTAACTGTATCTTAAACCTTTTACAAAAACCCTATGGGATAGGTGCCATTTTCACTCCCATTTTATTATTTTTTTAACGATTTATTTTATTTATGCATACAAGAGCTGGGGTACCGACCAGACAAGTGGGGGGTAAGAGCATTCACCAGAGACAGAGTGAGGTGCAGAACAGGCAGACTGACTGAAATACACTGTTGAGGGGAGCAGTGGGAGAGACAGAAGAGGTCTGCTTTTCCATGTGGGTTGCTCCCTGGCCGGCCGGGGATTGAACTTGTGCTGCAGAGGCTGTGATTGCTTCATAGTGCAGTGCTTAACCCCTTGCACCACCAGGGAGGCCCCTTCACTCTCATTTTATTGCTGAAGAAACAGGCACAGAGAGGATGTAATAACCAAGATCACATAATTACTAAGTGGTAGAATTTGGATTCCAAGCCCTGGTAATCTTGCTCCAGGGTCCATGACTATAGCTGTTTCTTACTCTTAACCACTGGTAGTACAAATCCTTCTAATACACAACAAACAAACCCTTTCCAGTCCCAGAAAACAGAAAAGGTTATGTTAACCTTTGTGACACTTCAATGTCATTATTATAAGTGCTTTCTCACTAATAAAGTTTTTTTTAAAAGATTTATTTGTCTACTTATATATACAAGTGCTGGGGTGTAGGCCAGAGGTGGGGGTGAGAGGATTCACCAGATACAGAGTGGGGAGCAGAACAGGCAGATCTACTGAAATACACTGCTGAGGGGAGCATCTGGTGAGACAGGAGAGGTCTGCTGTACTAGACCTGGGTTAGCTCCCTGGCGAGGATCAAACTCATGTCACAGTGGCTGGCAATAGCTTGATAGAGCTGAGACTTTAAACCCTGTGCCACCAGGGAGGCCCATCACTAAAAAAGTCTTTATAGCTATAAATGAAGATGAGTGTAGGGCTTTTATATTTCTACTTGTAGATTGGAAGAGGTTTACTATTGCCTGATAGAATAGAAAGTTTTATCTGCAACAATTAACATTGGTAATAGTACCCTATATTCTTCAACTTTAGTAGCTTCATTAATATATCCACTGTTAAGAACTATCATTTTGGAATTTAATGATAAAATCATGAATAATTATATGACCTCAACTTTATCAAGACCCCTGATTCAAATCAAAGTAGTTGAAGTCTTGGATGCCAAACTAATGGGGGTTTAAAGTAACATTTTGTTTGCTTCTATGAAAGTACAGGTTTTCAATTGGCCAGATATCTTTTGGGCGTTTGCAACTAGAAGTCTTCCAGAGGAACAAAAATGTCTAGCAGGAGCCACCAGAAACCTTTGATACCGTTTCTTTTTCTCTGAGGAAGAATGAGAGCGGGCCTCCCTGGTGGTGCAAGAGGTTAAGATGCAACCGATGAGGCTGTCCACAGCCACTGCAGCACGAGTTCGATTGCTGGCTAGGGAGCTACCCACATGGCACAGCAGACCTCTCCTGTCTTGCCCTCTGCTTCCCTCAGCAGTGTATTTCAGTCAGTCTGCTTGTTTTATTCCCCTGCCCCTGTCTCTGGTGAATCCTCTCACCCCCCACACCTCTGGCTTATACCCCATAAATAAATCTTAAAAAAAAAAAAAGAATGAGAGCCTCAGGGATGCAGGTCACAGATGGGAGCAGGGAGCACGTGGGGTTTTCAACCTCTGACTCCTCACTGTGGTGAAAAATCCCCACGATGCAGTTCTACTTCTGCCACGGAAAAAGAGTGAATGATATTTGTTGGGAATGATATTTACTGCAGGAAAGAACACGTGATAGAAATATATAGAGTTCGCAGTATTGGCTCACTAGGAGGATTGGACCATCTGGATAACAGCTTTACAAATGATTTGGATAAATGAAACCATTTGGAGGAGAGTCTTCCAAATTGAATCTAATGCCAGAACCCTTCAAGATGGTTTATGCAATTTTGGCTGTCTTTTCCTCCTTTTGTCAGAAACTCATTAAGTGTCATTGTTCCAGATAGAGTTTATCATTTGGGGCATGGGAACAATTATCCTGTTTTTTACTGTGAGATATTAATGAAAGAAATATATCCACGAAGTAAGTATTATGCAAAATGAAAAAAAGAAGTATAATTCAGAATGCAAAGATAAAACTATCTGGGAGTATGGTGTGTGACTTCCTTTCTCCTCTCTTTCTTTGAAAAAAGCAAGGGAAAATGGTAGCTGGTAGGTACTGTGTTGCTACACTCAGAGGAAGTGTGGAACTTGTCCTTGCTAGGAAATGTAAAGTTTAGGTGACACTTTCTAATGTAACTGGAAGCAATGGACCATTTTCATTCAATGGTGTTTGGAGGCAATAAAGAGTCATCTCTCTGTTTTAACATTTAATCCTCTAGTACCATGGAGGTAGTGAAGAGAGTTAAATAGATCTATTCAGTTAGTCTTTGCACAGGTACTCCCAGACAAATATCTGAACTTGTCAAGCTAGAACAGTTCAGAAAGTTTAATGAAACCAAACCAAACCAAACTTTCATCTTCTGACACCTCAAGGAGTCCTCTTCCAACACAGAATTTATCAGTCAGTATTGTTTCATTATTGCTGGTTCTCACATTATAAGCTGATTATGGACTAATCGTGGACAAAAATTATTTTGAGCAAAAACAAAAAGTATGTAACAGAGTTCCCCTTCTTTGTTTACAGGGTTCCACCAGGATGACAGAAAGAAATAAAAGGATCAAAATATGTCAGATAGGGCATTTGTAGGAAACAACCAGAAACTGGTTCTGATAGAGCTTTTTACTTTGATCTTGTAGTCTCAATAACTCAAAGAGGATAGGGAGGTGAAGCAGGTTAGGGAGCTTTTCACTTCTACACACACACACACACACACACACACACACCATCATTGTTTTGTTCTTTAGTTCACACTGTCAGTTGAAGTTGGCATGATAGAGAATATTATGGCTGAAATATATATTATTATAAATCTTCCTTTACTATTCAGAAGACTGATTTAGATCATCACATATTTCTTAATCCTTGTCAAAGTGACTTATAGACTGTCTGGGGTCTAACTAATTTCAATAAAAACAGTAGGGACCTACAGTTTAAGAAGACATAACCAGGTCACAAAGTTAAATGTAAAACTGTAACTCTTTTAGGAAAAAAACTTTGAGAAAACCTTCAAGACCAAGACCTAGGCAGTGAGTTCCAAAAAAGGGAAGACTTGTTAAATTAGATTTTATCAACTTTTGGGCCTCCCTGGTGGCACAAGCAGTTAAGATGCAACCTATGAAGCTTTCTGCAGCCACTGTACACGAATTCAATCCCCAACCAGGGAGCTACCCACATGGCGCAGCAGACCTCTCCTGACTTGCCCACTGCTTCCCTCAGCAGTGTATTTCAGTCAATCTGCCTGTTCTGTTCCCCCCACCCCGTCTCTGGCGAATCCTCTCACCCCCCACACCTCTGGCCTATACCCCAGTTCTTGTATGCATAAATAAATAAAGCTTTAAAAAAAGATTTTTATCAACTTTTAAAACTTTTGCTCTGTCAAGACCAGTCAATGTAGGAAAAAAATGTTTTAAATAAATGGTTTTGGATATTTACATGTAAAGAAATGGAGTTACCTTGCACCATATGAATCAAAGACCTAAGTGGCAAGAGCTGAAACTATAAAACATTTACAATAAAACATAGGAGGAAAACCTCATGACACTGGATTTGGCATTTTCTTGGATGGAACACCAAAAGCAGAGGGAACAAAATTAAAAAAAAAAGGATAAATTGAAGTTCATCAAAACTTTAAACATTTGTACATCAAAGAATACTATGAATACAGTAAAAAGGTAACTCACGTAATTGGAGATTTTGTAAATCTTTCGATCCCTGGCCACCGGGTGAGGGTCCCATATGGTGCACAGATCTCTCCTGCCGCCCGCTGCTCCCCTCAGCAGTGTATTTTGTCATTTTGCCTGCTCTGCTCTCCCCTCTGGCTCTGGTGAATTCTCTCACCCTCCCACGTTTGTGACTGTACCCAGTGCTTGTATAAATAAATAAATAAATAAATAAATAAATAAATCTTTAAAAAAAAATGTACAAAAGATATGAACAGAAATTTCTCCAAAGGAGATATATAAATGGCCAATAAGCACATGCAAATATACCTATTGTAATACATTATTCAATAGGGAATTAATGAGATATCATTTCAAATGCTTAAGAGATGAAATAACTTGCCAGAGTTCACAAAGTTACTGAGCGGTAGAGCTAAGATTCAGTCCAAGGCCTTGCCTCACCATTCCCATCCTACTGTACTGTCTCTCTTTGAAGGGAATTAGCACGTAGAGGTGTTGCTGGTTGATGCTATGGTCTCAGAATTATCTCGTTACTTTCTTCACTCTACTTCCTGCTCCCAAATTTTGATTTCCCATATAGATGGTCCTAAAAGTGGAGACAACTTGAGGATTTGTCCATTGGGCAGTTGATTCTTGCTATATATTAACAAATAGGCATCTGGTTTACTGTAAAAATGACTAATAAGCATGAGTTCTTTTGAGACTGCTAGCTGTACATTGGAGCATTCTGTTACTGCAAAGATCTTGGGTTAACCTCCAAGGTGCTACTACCCTGTGAGACCATCAATGTTTGCTGTCCTCTTCAAATTCAACACTCTTCAATAGTGAGTTGAGAAAATGATACTACTGATTTAAATAACTGAGTCAGGCCCAGTTGTCAGTTTTTGACAAAGCTAAGGTTAAGAACTAAGTCTCCTGGGGCCTCTCGCGTGACCTAGGGGTTAAGTGTCAGTGCTATCACCCCTAAGGCCTGAGTTCTATCCCCAGCCAGGGAGCTAACTCACATGGCACAGCAGACCTCTCCTGTCTTGCCGGCTGCTCCCCTTTGCAGTGTATTTCAGTAAATCCACCTGTTCTGCTCCTCACTCTGTCTCTGGTGAATCCTCTCACCCCCATCCCCACACCTGGGACCTACACCCCAGTCCTTCTATGCAAAAATTTAAAAAAAGAGAGAGAGATCTAAGTCTCCTACCTCTTATTCCAGTGTAGCCCTTCTGCTATATTCATCCTGCTAGAGCCCCCTATTTCAGGGGCAGATCTATATAATCAGTTTACCTGCTGAATCAACATTTCTATTTTCTCTACTCCCTCTACAGCTTAGCTTCTGATGGAATTATTTTCATTAGCATAATTGGGAGCTTCACCCCTCAGCAGTGTACTTCAGTCCTTCTGCCTGCTCTGCTCCCTGCTCTGGCTCTGGTGAATTCTCTCACCCTCACGTGCTTCTGACTGTACCCAGTGCTTGTATAAACAAAAAACAAACAAATAAAATAAAAGCATGCCCCTATTAAAAAATAAATAAATAAATAAATAAATAAATAAATAATTGGGAGCTTCACTATAAGCCCACAATTTTCTAGACATAAATGAATAAACACTGAAAAAACATAATGTATATGCTTAAAATGTTCATCATTCTTCCACATTATATAAACTGGATTGCCATACACCACTGTTTCATGCAATAGCTTTGATATGTTGCATAGTGTCACATATAAATAGCTGTGTTCATTAGATCTCACCTCAGTATTTTCACTACCTAGTAGAATCCCTGGTACAAGTAGGTGTCAATATTTGTGAATTGGACTGAATTGAATGAGATTGAATTAAATTGACTGGAAGTTCTTCTAATGCCTTTCAGCTCCTAGATTCTGCACTTTATTTCACACTGCTGTTTCGACAGGTGTTTAGATTACAGCGTGACTATTTAAGGAACATTAGGTCCAGGTGACCGGTACTTGTCTGCAGAAACTGCCCAGTCAAATAGGTTAGTTCTGGGAAATAAGAACTTCCTGAGACCTTACAGCCAGGTAGACTAAAAAGGGGGCCATGTTCTCTCTCTGGTTTCAACACTTTGAAAGGCCAGGGAGTCCCAGCAGGGGAAAGCAGTTATCATGAGAGACCAGAAATATGGCCATGCTGGTTGAAACCCAACAAGCAACTTTTTGCAGTTAATTGTTAAAGCTAAAATAATGAGCAGTGGCATCTCCTTAGAGGTGCCATTTAATCACATTGTCTTGCTGTTTGTCAGGTCCACTATGAAGGTCACTAGGGTAATTTATTTTCTTGGATCAGGTATTCTGTTTGCCTTCAGGATTGTTGGCAGTCCCTGTCTCAAATAGATTTTGTCTGATGTGATGGGTGAAGAAGTGATAATTAGTTCGTTCTTCCTTTTCCAAACCAATCACTTTTCATAGACACTTCTGAAGTTTCTGATTTTCACTTCATTTTTGTGGGGGTTTTTAATGTACGTATGATTGCTTTTTTTTGAGGTAACATTGATTTACAATGTTGTTTGTTTTAGAGGCTTAGGGCCTCCCCCTTTAGGTGTTGTTACATACCACATCCCGTGTAATTTTGCTTTAAAACAAGATCCCAAATGTCTGGCATCTGTATGACTTTCATTGTGTTGCTGGAGCTAATTTAAAGTTATGGACAATGCATTGTTTTCCAGAGCATTCTGCTTTAGAGTCTTCTGAGATAGTTACTCAATACATGTCATGAGAAAAGTTCAGATTTGCAAGCATTTGTTATTTCCTTCTGCATAGCTAATTTATTTAGTAACCATTTGTTTCTAACACTCTTGTCTGCCAAGTTGTAGGCATATGTACATGCCAGATCCCCAAGTCCATAAATCCAAAATGTTAATAATAGCACTAAAGTAGGTTGGAGTGTGCCATTAGTACCTAACTCTTCTGAAAGTTCTAATCTAAACCCTTTTGTCCATTTTTAAATATATTGGAACTTATATAAAGATAAAATGTCTCCGGCCTTCCTGATGGCGCAAGGGGTTAAGACACAACCTCTGAAGCTGTCCGCAGCCACTGCAGCACTCCCTCGGCGAGGGAGCTACCCACTTGGCACAGCAGACCTCTCCTGACTTGCCTGCTGCTCCCCTCAGCAGTGTATTTCAGTCAATCTGCCTGTTCTGTTCCCCACTCTGTCTCTGGTGAATCCTCTCACCCCCCCACACACCTCTGGCTTGTACCCCAGTTCTTGTATGAATAAATAAATCTTTAAAAAAAAATAAATGTCTCTATGCAAAATTTTCCATTAGTTCTCAACTGAGACAGTGGAATGTTTAAGCTAATGCTAGCTAACAATCATTCATGTAAACTGCCCAGGGATTTCCACATGTGTAGTGGCAGTTACAATTTTCGTCATGGTGTCATAAAAAGCACTTTTTTCTGTTAAGCTTCCTTTCCATCTTGAAAGATGGAATTTTTTTTGCCTTAGTCACTAATACCTTTTTATTTGATTTCAGCAGGACAGGCATGGATGGGAAGAAATGCAGTGTGTGGATGTTTTTGCCTCTTGTATTTACTTTGTTCACTTCAGCTGGATTGTGGATCGTGTGAGTATTCTCTGATTATTTAAGAACTCAGGTGCAAAACAGATAAAAGCATGATGTTTCAATAGTCTGTGGCATATCTCTAAGAATGTATTTATAAATAACTTTAAATAGTGCTGACTAACGTAACCTTGCTAAAGTTCCCATTTTGCTTCCCTTCTGGGTTACCCAGGTAAATAAAAAGAATGAGTAATAAATTATGCAAAGCAAGTAATCAAAAATACTGATTTTATTTTGTATTCCTGTATTCTTTAAGAAACTTACATTCTATTTTTTTTTAAGATTTATGTATTTATGCATACAAGACTGGGGTATAGGCCAGAGGTTTGGGGGGGTGAGAGGCTTCATCAGCGACAGAGTGGGGAACAGAACAGGCAGATTGACTGAAGTACACTGCTGAGGGGAGCAGCGGGCGAGTCAGGAGAGGTCTGCTGCGCCATGTGGGCCACCTCCCTGGCCAGGGTTCAAACTCATGCTGCAGTGGCTGTGGATAGTTTCATAGTGTTGCGTCTCAACCCCTTGTGCTACCAGGGAGGCCCCCAGAAATTTACATTCTATAAACTAGTGTTACGGATTCATTATTTGCAAGATTTGCTCATTTGACACTAACATGCTAAGAATTCCATTCACAGTCCAGTTTGTGTGTGTGACTGGATTTGGTTAGTTTATAAAATGGATAGCATTATATTAGGAGTCTTGGCTTATGACAAAACATTCCCATTCTTATTTCAAGTACTATTCACTTAAGGAAAGTTATTTTAGTTCCCTGCAGTTGATTAAGAAAGGCACACATGGATAGAGCTAGAAGGGATTATGCTCTGTGAAATAAGTCAGAAGGAAAAAGAAAAATATCAGATGGTTTCACTTATAGGAGGAATATAGGGGAACCAAGTAAGGCATTAGGGAAATAAATAATAAAAAATATAGTAAAGCAAAAGAAAACAGACATCTGTAAATCAGAGACATTCTGCAGGGGAGGGAGAGGGATCAAAACGAGAGAGGAAAGAGCACGAAGGACTATGGTGATGGTGCACGGGTGAACTGGTGGTGGGAATTCTATGGGGACTACACCAGAGAAAAGAAAGCAAACATTGTAAAAGAAAAGGAAAGGAAAAATGATGTAAAAAAATATATAAACCAAATGCATATTTTAAAAAATCAAATAAAATACATGGGAGTATAAATGCTAAAAAAAGGCACACATATATTCCTGAGAAATTAGAAAATTTGAATTCTGAGGACTTCACTAACATGGTAGAAAAGAAAGGTATGGATCATGCTCCTCCTTAAACACTACTAAAAGGAAAATAAAACTACAATAAAGTTTGCTCAAAGAAAGACACAGAGGTTCAGCAAAAGAGAGGACTTTCCCACCGAGATTTTGCATTGAGTTTGATATTTGTTGGGGCAGGGAAGACAGAGCGGGGAGAGAAGGAAAATATGGCCAGGGTGGAGGAAATCCTAGTCTGTGGATGCTCTAAAGGCAATTCAGATTCACATCAAAAAAAAACAAGAAAAATCTCAATTAAACAACCTAACTTTACAACTAAAAGAATAAGCAAAAGAACAAATGAAGCCCCAAATCAGTAGAAAGAAGGAAATGATAAAAAAATTAGAAAGAAAACAATAACATAGTTCAAAAGATCAGTGAAACCAAGAGCTAGTTCTTTGATAAAATAAAATTAACAAACCCCAAGATAGGCTCTGTAAAGGGCAGGAATGGACACGGTGCAGGTTTTCTATGATCCTGCAGACCGGGTAAAGGAGGAGTCACAGTCCTCAGTGGCTTTGCAGGTCTTTTATTGGGATTTACCATGTACATGACAGGTAGGGGTGCCGGGGGGTCGGGAGGCTGGCAGGCCTCCCAGCCCCCAGCAAGTAAGTCTTCACTCTGTCTGGGCTCTCCGGCATTCTCTGCTTCTCTCTCGGCTTCTGCTGCTTCTTTCTCAGCTTCTCTTTCAGCTTCTGCTGGTGTCCCTCTGATACCGCCCTTAAAAGCCCAGTCATAGCCCAGGTGAATCCCATCTACCTATGTCCACACCCAACTCCAGGTGCCCGCCATCAGGCATGCCTTCAGGACCGCAAGGATCCATCATCTATCCTGATGGCGGGAGGGCAGAAAAGCCTGACATTTTTTCCTTACCCTACAGTCCACCCCCTCAGGGTTTTCTGCCATATAGTCTTCACATATACAATTTTCTTAGCAAATATAAACAATGCAGTCATGGCCCACAAAATCAAATACATCACAATATAACAACAAAATACAACAGAACACAAATAAGTCCAGGCAGGGCCCCAACCTAGTGGCAAAAGACAATTATTGGTACCAGTAGATGAGCCACCAAATCTGCTGCCCAAGGCACTGCTCATACAAGGGAGGGGAATCACTCACGGCATCTACTGCAACACACCAGGAGCCTTCAGGCTTCCTGGCCTTCTCTGGCTGTAGTCTCGACTACAAACCACACATAGCATCCACCTCCAGGATGCACTCACTCTGGGATTGGCGATTCTATACTGTTGGGGGTAATCGCCAACCCTCAGGGTTTCTGTCTGCAGTCGCTCCAACATTCGGCCTTCATAGCCACCAATGCGACTCGCCGACCCCTGCACTCAGACCAGCCCACTGCACAAGCACATGGGTCAGGGATCCTTGGATCCAAACTCTACATTCAGCTTGGGCTCCACCCCAGGCCACGTTCCCCACCCGTCCCCCAAGGACAGGTTCCTCAGCTCCTCACCCTCACTAGAGAACGAGCAGGGCATCACCCACAGGTGATTTTACGAGACTCACTGGCCTTCCTCAGCTTACTTGGTGCTTAACAGCCACTCAGGGTTTCCCAAACTTAGCATCAGCACCAGCTTTTGCCATCTCAGTTGGCTTTTCTCCCTGCCTAGCAGCTGGGCATACACAGGGTGCTTTTGGCCATCAAAGCCCAGACTCCCATCTCCTGGGGTGTACAAACAATAGCATCCTGCCCCAGGGTCCCAAAAACTTAACTTGCCAAAGTTCCTCTGCCTTCTGGCAGGATTGTCAGTCCAAGTCCATCAGTCCAAGTCCATCAGGCCTCTCCCTGCATCAGCACCAGCGAGCTCCGAATCGTGGTCCTCTTTTCCCTGACGCTTCTTGCTGCCTCAGGGGTCGTTGGCTGGTCCTCTCGGGCATCTCCTTCACACAAGGTCTCGTCCTGTAGCTCCTAGACCTCGTCCATCTCCTGGGCCGCCATGACACCTCCAGCACTATCACAGGCAAACAGTCTGTTATTCCTTGATCCCTCCAGGTCTTCGGAGGGCTCCATACCCGTCTGCATGGATCATCTTGCCGACTTACGCCAATTGTAGGGGCAGGAATGACCACTGAGCAGGTTTTCTGATCCCATGCAGACCGGGTAAAGGAGGAGTCACAGTCCTCAGTGGCTTTTGCAGGTCTTTTATTGGGATTTACCATGTACATGACAGGAAGGGGTGCTGGGGGGCCGGGGGGTCGGGAGGCTGGCAGGCTTCCCAGCCCCCAGCAAGTCTTCACTCTATCTGGGCTCTCCGGCATTCTCTGCTTCTCTCTTGGCTTCTGCTGCTTCTTTCTCGGCTTCTCTTTCAGCTTCTGCTGGCGTCCCCATGATGCCGCCTTTAAAAGCCCAGTCTTAGCCCAGGTGAATCCCATCTACCTATGCCCACACCCTACTCCAGGTGCCCGCCATCAGGCATGCATTCAGGACCGCAAGGATCCATCATCTATCCTGATGGCGGGAAGGCAGAAAGGCCTGACATTTTTCCTTACCCTACAGGCTCACAAGAAAATGAGAGCATTTTGGTGGAGGGTGTGTGAGGCATGTGCACAATTGGAGCTGTGTAAATGTACCCTCATTATAGAGATGTGCTGAAAAATTAATAAAATTTAAGAAAAAGTATATAAAAAGAAATTTTTTTAATTTTTTTAAGATTTATTTATTTGTTTATACAAGCACTGGGTACAGTCAGAAGCGCGGGAGGGTGAGAGAATTCACCAGGGCCAGAGTAGGGAGCAGAGCAGGCAGAGGGACCAGGGTACACTGCTGAGGGGAGCAGCAGGTGGCAGGAGAGGTCTGTGCACCATGTGGACCCTCCTCTGGTGGCCGGGGAGCAGCCGGGGATCGAACCGGCGCTGCAGAGGCTGCGGGCAGCTTTGCAACCCAGTGCTCAACCGCTGTGCCACCGGGGAGGCCCTAAAAAGAAATTTTGAAATCTTCTTTTTCTTTGCCCAACATTGTAATGTATTATTTATTTTCCAGTTTCCAGATTATACTGATTGTCGTTAATGGGGGCATCTTGAAAATTAAAGAAAATGTTATTAATAATAATATTTGAGGGGCCTCCCTGGTGGCATAAGGGGTTAAGACGCAACCTATGAAGCTGTCCACAGCCTCTGCAGCATGAGTTCGATCCCCTGGCCGGCCAGGGAGCAACACACATGGCGAAGCACACCTCTCCTGACTTGCCCACTGCTCCCCTCAGCAGTGTACTTCAGTCAATCTGCCTGTTCTGTTCCCCACTGTCTCTGGTGAATCTTCTCATATACCCCCCCCCATCTCTGACCTGTATCCCAGCTTTTGTATGCATAAATAAATTAATCTTTAAAAAATAATAATAATAATATTTGACTTCCATAGAGCTGGATGGTTTATAGGCAAAGCATTGTATGTATTAAGAGATTATTTTTCCAGTTTGGAAAAAATTAATATGATTTATGTGGTTTAAAACTGAAAAACTTGATTCCTGGTTTTAAAAATTATTTTGTTTTATAAACTTGAACTGTTTTTTCCTCATAGATACTTTATAGCTGTGGAAGATGACAAAATTTTCCCATTAAATTCAGCTGAAAGGTAACGTTCCCTGATTAATTCATTATTCATCCATAGACTTAGCAAAAACTCTGCTACTAGTGAGGGTGAACTGCCACAAATGACCGTTACTTGAACTGAGTTTCTGCATTTTCTGTTATTCAGGAAACCTGGTGTGAAGCATGCGCCATACATAAGGTAAATTGGTAATTTGCTCCTAATCAGTTGAATCTTAGGAAAAGTTGGGATGGGACTTAAGATCCTGTTACTCTAACAAAGTTACAGAGACAGGGGTCAGAGAGGGCTCATAAACAACACAAATTTGTTTGCCACAGCTCTGTAGGCTACAAAGTCCAAGATCAGGATGCCACCATGGTTGGGTTCTAGTGAGGACTCTTGTAAGGGCAGAACAGGGCACTGAGCAGGTTTTCTAGGATCCAGCAGACCGGGTAAAGGAGGAGTCAGAGTCCTCAGTGGCTTTTGCAGGTCTTTTATTTAGATTTACCAGGCATATGGCAGGGAGGGGTGCTGGGGGGCCGGGAGGCTGGCAGGCCTCCCAGCCCCCAGCAAATCCTCACTCTATCTGGGCTCTCTGGCGTTCTCTCTGCTTCTCTTCTTCTCTCGGCTTCTGTTCGTTCTTGGCTTCAGCTGGCATCCTCGAGATGCCGCCCTTATAAACTCAGTCTCTCAGCCTAGGTGTACCCACTTCGTGCCAACCATCAGGCATGCATTCAGGACCTCAGGGTTCCCTCATCTATCCTAATGGCGTGAGGGCAGAAAAGCCTGATGCTTTTACCTTACCCTACAACCCTCTTCTGTGTTTAGATGGCTGTTTTCTCATTGTATCCTCACATGTCAGAAAGAGGATGAGAGGGCTCTGGGGGAGGAGGGTCCCTTTAATAAAGACAACAATCCCTTCTTGAGGCTGCCACCCTCAAGACTTAATTACCCCCAGGGGCCTCACCTTCTCAAACTATCACATTAGGAGTAGGATTTCAAAATATGACTGTTTGAGGGGAAACAAACACTTAGTTCATTGCAAAAGTTTATAGATTTTAATACAAAAATAATAAAATTTTAAGTATTTTTCAAGTATTGCAGGTGATGACCCGCCTGCAAGCTGCGTCTTTAGTCAAGTCATGAACATGGCGGCTTTCCTAGGTAAGAACAATGCAGAGAATGTTTTATGTGCTTGCGACATTTCTTTTTAATTTTAAATTATCTCAAACCCACATCAAAAGCATGGTAGGCTTACTTGATAATTTGTCATGTCAATATGCTGAAAGTAGCTTTTTGTTGTTAGGGTCTTTTTTTCTCATAAATTCTTTTATATTCATTCTGCTTACCATACATTTTCTCTTTCTTTACCATCTCTGTCATTTTAATCTATTTTTTACTTTACTTCTTTTGCTGCATGAAATAATATATTTCATGTGCCATAAAATTCTGCATGAAATGTAGTATTGTGTAGTATGTTTGCTTTAAAAAGAATGCCATTTTTATTCCTTCATTGGCAAGGATGAAAAATATATATAGGCAATGTGATAAATATTTCTCTCTCTCTTTTTTTTTTAATTGGTTTACAACACTGTATATGATTCGGGGGAATAAGTTTGCACCACCTCAGATGTATATCACACCACACCCATCACCAAAGCCACCATAGTCCTTTACCCTAGACCACTGGACCCCTCCCCACTTTGTCTCTACCTCCCTCTTCAGCAGACAGGTTCTTATCTGTGATAAATATTTTTTTAACATAAAGATTATCATTTCTTTTTTTTTTTTTAAAGATTTATTTATTTATTTATTTATACAAGCACTGGGTACAGTCAGAAGCGGGGGAGGGTGAGAGAATTCACCAGAGCCAGAGCCGGGTAACAGAACTGGCAGACTGACGAAATGCACTGCTGAGGGGAGCAGCGGACATGGCAGGAGAGGTCTGCGTGCCATGTGGGACCCTCGCCAGCGGCCGGGGAGGCCGGGGATCGAACTGGCGCTACAGAGGCTGCAGGCAGCCTCGCAGCCCAGCGCTCAACTGCTGCACCACCGGGGCAGGTCCCTCTGTGATAAATATTGATTGTGTAGATATTGTCTTTAAATCTAAAGGTCAGCATTAACATTAGGGTGATGTGCTCCCTTTGCCTATATATATATATTAATCTGTCAAATGGAAATGTAGGGTGAAACAATAAAGACATCTTTTGTGCTCATGCCTGGCCCCAGTTGCCCACTTTTCGTTTAGGGCCTAAGATCTTCCTTTACTATTTTATTCCCTTTAGTCTAAGGGGTCATCAGAATGAGTCATGTCCTCTTTCCCCACTCAACCCTATCTGCCCATTCCTCAAGTGAAATGGTCAGGTCCCTCCTCTTATCTTTCAAAAGGCAAACTAACTTTGTGGGTGTGCTGTGGGGAGTGAGCAGTGACAGCTAAGTTTTTCAACAATGGTTTTCTGAAAATGGTTCTTTTGATGTTGAGACTTACACTGCAACTAAGAGTTAACACTGGTGTTATTACTGAGGGAACATTCAGTCATTGTGGCACTGATCCCAAAGAGGTGACCTGTTATTTCTTTGACCTATAACTTCTCTCAAGAGGATTCTTACTCACTCTTACATGTCTTTTTTAATGTCTGCTACAGGGTAGGAGAAGGCCCTTAGATCTCACTGGAAAATCAAGGGAGATGGTTGTTCCAACATGTAACATGGGCAGGATCTTAGGTGTTCAAAGGTTCAAAATGTGAGAAACTGAAGAACTTTCCCTGAAAGGCCCAGAGCCCTCTCTTAAACCTGTGAGGTTCAGACAGGAGTACATTGGAGTGCTTCGCTGCAGTTGAAAAGATTCCTCCCTGGATCTAACAGTACTTGGGTCTAAGCCTTCCCCTACCCAGGCTTCCAAAGCATATCCCACTCTCCTCACAGGAAGTGTCTGGAAAGCACGGGATGCTACACCAGCACTCAGGAGAAGGTGAGATACACTCTGCGCTGGGGGTTACTGAATCTTTAAAGAAGCTCTTCTCTTCAGACCCTTGGCAGGCAGGATTTTCACATCTCAAATATTCACAAGGTCTGAGGAAGGATGCATTTAGATCTGGGAGTGAGCACTGGACACGAGGCCTGCTCACTCAAGTTTTGTCTTCACTTCCTTCAGCCTCAGAACTGCTAGGAGCTTTATACTTGCTCTTTTTCCCAACTCTTGACACGCTCTTCAGAAAGATCAAATAAGCTTATTCATAACAAGACGTAAATGACTACTTAGGAGATATTTGTATTTAATAGAGCACAACTCCAGGAGTAAATTTTGAAGTTCTGGGACAGGATCCTTTCCCAGACCTTCTGCCCTCTCACCACACTCATATGATTGGCACACACTCATATGATCATACCCATGGTTGCAATAATAACAATCATTAATGACAATCATTAATATGCCAGGCACAATTGTTGAGTACTTTGCAAATACTACGTCATTTAATCACAACATCCAGGATGTTGCCCTTTTAGAAAGCTGTCTGTCCTCAGGGCTTTAAAGAAACCAGTAAATGTGTCAGAAGCCATATATAATTTTCCTTCATATTCTTGAGACAAATTATTATTTACCAGTAGCCTTTAATGTATAATCTAAAAAAATACTAATTTGCATGGTTCACAAATTTATCCAGCTATAAAGCTTATGATTAACTAATTACAAAAGCATTTCTGAGAGCAAAGTAATGAAAACTTTGCTTCAGATGACATTTGTCATTATCTGATTTCTCCAGTCCTCCCCTGGCTTCCCCCAAGAAGCAATTAAGCTTTTACTAGCTCTTGCTCTAAGGTATTGCAACATCCAGTGTTTATTATCTTTCATCATTTTTAGCGCCATCTGGAAGACACAAACTGATTAAAATTAGTTTTCAGTGGGAGTAAACCAACAATTATTTAGTTTTCACTCAAGGAGTAAAGAAGAATCCATTTACTAATGAGTCTCACTCTATACTGTGAATGTTTTTGCCTCCTTGGGGCTGCCCTGCCAACTTCAGACTATTACTGTAGGTAGCATAAATAACTGACTTTAAGAAATATTCTAGACTTCCAAAAAGTTACTGCTTTTTGGCAGCTGTTAAGCTTATAATTTGTAGTCCCCAAATGAGTTGAGGTAGCATTTATTATAATTAGTTAGCAAAGATCTTTTATCTTTTTTGACAGGTGAATCAAAGATAAGCTGTGAAATAATTTTCTTTACAGAATTAGTTATGCTCTTTTTCCTGAATTCACTTTTATTTTTCCTGAGAGGTGGTACAGCAGGGAGGAAGACTTAAGAGAAATTTCTTGAAAGGAATGTTATTTTCTGCCTTGGAGAGGTTGTGAGAATAAAGCTAATGGCTGAATGATTTCAGTCACCTGAATGATTTCAGTCATGCTTCCCTTCCTTCACCCAAAACATATCGATTGTTATGTTCTACTGCAGTCATAAATAGGAATTACTGATGTATAAATAGTAAATGTAAGCAAAATGACAAAGAATTTGGCTTGATACCAGTTTAGAACTGCAATGAAGAGCTACTATTTTGAATTTGAACTTTAAAAACCCAATCAATCTCAATATAAAAAAACTATAAAGAAAATAAGCAATATCCTAATATTTGTGGTTTTTAAAAATAGATGTTAAATTGGTGATGCCTCTTATAGCAAAAGGCTGTTTTAAATACCAAAAACAGTGAAAGAGTGGGTTTTAAAAATCTTTTCTAATGGGGCCTCCCAGGTGGCATTGGGGTTAAGTTATAATTTATAATTTATATAGTAGCTATCACTGCTGCAGCCTGAGTTCGATCCCCTGCTAGGGGGCTAACCCACACATGGCACAGCAGAACTCCTGTCTCACCCGCTGCTGCCCTTGGCAGTATAGTATTTCTGTGTATTCTGTTCTGTTCCCCACTCTCTCTGGTGAATCTTTTCACCCCCCTTACCTCTGGCCTACATCCCTGTTCTTCTATGCATAAATAAATAAAATAAATCTTTTTTAAAAAGTCTTCTCTAAAATTGTTAGTAATATCTAAAATTTTCAGTGCAACTAAAACATATATCTGTTGATCAGAATGTTAATGTGGTCAAAATTGGTTAAAATATATAATGATGGCTTTGAAAACACTACTGCCTAGAAGTCTTTTTCAAGAAAATATAACTAAATCACTAATTGGTTGAAAATGTATTTCATAACAGTTTGAATCAGCCTCCATTTAAATATTCTGGTTCAGGGCCTCCCCTGGTGGCACAGGTGGTTGAGCGCCGCACTGTGAAGCTGTCCGCAGCCTCTGCAGCAAAGGTTCGGTCCCGGCTGGCCGGCGAGGGTCCCACATGGCGCAGCAGACCTCTCCTGTCTTGCCCGCTGCTCCCCTCAGCAATGTGTTTAGTCAGTCTGCCTGTTCTGTTCTCCGCTCTGTCTCTGGTGAATCCTCTCACCCTCCCGTGAATCTGGCCTGTACCCCAGTTCTTGTATAAATAAAAAAAGAAAAAAACATTCTGGTTCAAGGACCAGAATATTTATTATTCCCACCACCTTAAAAACTCAACTGAATCTCTCTTAGAAGGAAAGTCTCCCTAGTCTGAGTTGATTAGTAATGGAGTTAAAGTTAAAGGGCTAAGTATGGTGTTTGGAATGCAGTTCTGAAAGTCAGGCGTACTGGGTTGAAGTCCCTTTTTCATACGAATCTGTTTCCTGTTTAATTTAATCATAAGTTTATGATGAAATGACTTATCATCCATATAATAAATAGCAATGCTGGTACCAGGAGATGTTATAGGTTCCATGCTTGTTGGCAACCATGGGTAACAGACACTCCTCTGGCGGAGTGGAATAGCTTGACTGGACCCGTCAATGTGGAGATTCGTTTCAGTGTCTGTGATGGCAGCAATTTGTGCTGGTGCCCTGATGGTCTTATCCCTCCAAACTAGTGACAACCAGAAAGTTCCCAGAGTAATACTTTTCACTTGTTGGTTTAAAAAAAAAAAATTAAATGTGCTCTTTTGGTATTTTGTCATCCTGCCCTCATATCCACACTTAATTAATTAATTTCCCATAGTGCTCTGAAGTTTCTGGTTTTGTTTTTCTTTTTTAAAGATTGATTTATTTATACATACAAGAGCTGGGATACAGGCCAGAGGTGTGGCGGGTTGAGAGAACTCACCAGAGACAGAGTGGGGAACAGAACAGGCAGATTGACTGAAATACACTGCTGAGGGGAGCAGTGGGCGAGACAGGAGAGGTCTGCTGCGTCATGTGGGTAGCTCCCTGGCCAGGGATCGAACTCATGCTGCAGTGGCTGCGGACAGCTTCATAGGTTGCGTCTTAACCCCTTGCATTACCAGGGATGCCCTGAAGTTTCTGATTTTAATCTAATGACTTATTTATCTAATGATCACATTGTGTCAGAGTGCTTATGCTGAAGTTCTCTGCTACCCACTTCTTCCCCCAGCCCCAAAGAAATAATATGAAGTTGGAGTTATTTTTTTATCCTCTAAAATAGTTATTGTCATTATGACTTCAGCTAAATTATAACTGCTAACTACGTCCCTCAAACCAGTAGGTTAACAAACTGTGTCAACTCGATTATAACAAGTTCATGATCAAAGTGGGCATTAACTGAAGTATAAATATACTAAAAGCTAAACAGACTGAACAATGTAAGATTTCATAAATTATGGTTTATTCCTATTTTGTTTTCAAAATCCAAGTATTAGTCAAATTATTTGTCACTCTTTGCAGAAGTACTTAGAACAGAAGGTCAACTCACTGAATTGAACTTCGTAGCTTGAAACTATGGAATTCAGTATACATGGGAAATGCAAATTTATGGATGACTTTTCTTTATTAATGGCTGCTTATAATGTCCCGCAATGAAGGCAAAACCTTTAGTAAATGATTACCTATGTAATTGCTGTATAAATAGGGGAATTCTTGAATTTTTAATTATCTTCCCTGCTAAACCTTAATGTCAAAATAAATTGTCTTAGGAAGTAGTAAGTGCATTTCCATATATATAAATACAGTTTACATAAATTACAAGTATTTCTTTATCATTTGTAGAATAACTTCTCCTAGCTTTTTGTAGAAATATGAAAATAGCCTGCACAAAAACAAATTAATCAAAGGGGATTTTTTTGGCTAGTGCCTTAAGAATGAACCATACTGGGCCCCCCTGGTGGCAAAAGGGGTTAAATTTCAGCACTGTGAAGCTATCAGCAGCCACTGCGAAATGATTTTGATCCCCGGCCAGGGCGCAGCAGACCTCTCCTGACTTACCTGCTGCTCCCCTCAGCTTTCAGTGAATCTGCCTGTTCTGTTCCCCACTCTGTCTCTGGAAAATCTCACACACACACACACACACACACACACACACACACACAAACACACACACCCTCACCTCTGGCCTACACCCCAGCTCTTGTATGCATAAATAATCTTTTTTTTTTTTAAAAAAAAGAATGAACCATTCTGAAGGTTACTATTAGAAGTCAGATATAAATCTAGGTAACTTCCTTCATTTTCTCTTCAGATTCCCTAATGACTGTTTGTTTCAAAATATAGAGTGGCCTTTTAAAATGAGTGATTAATATCATTTGGAAGAATTGAGCTTTCTTAATATAATTGGTATGATTTTTTAATTGAATTTTTCCAGTTTTATTGAGAAATAATTGACATATATCATAAGTTTAAGATATAAAGCATGACAGCTTGACATTTATTATGAAATGATTACCACTCTTCTATAGATAGAAGAAAAAATAAGGAAAAAGGAAAAAAACTCCCTTAACTTTGTCCTTTGGCAATGAAAATTTCTAGGTAAAATCAATGGGAAGTGGGAGAGATGTGGTTGGGGATTTGCTGGGCCTCACTCTTCTATAATTTTCAATATTCAATGTTACATTATTTAATATAATCTTGCTACTAATATCTACCTGTCCTTATACCTAATCCTTGGCACCCATCTTCTTGGGCAAAAGTAAACTGGATGGATGGGCCTCCGTGGTGGCTAGGGGTTAAGAATCAGCAATATCACCACAATGGCCTGAGTTCGATCGCCAGGCAGGAAGCTAACCCACATGGTGCAGTAGACCTTTCCTGTCTCGGCTGCTACTCCTCTTAGCAATGTATTTCAGTGAATCTGCCTGTTCTACTCCCTACTCTGTCTCTGGTGAATCCTCTCCCCCAACTTGCACACCTCTGGCCTACACCCCAGTTCTTGTATGCATTAATAAATAAAATATATCTTTTAAAAAAACCTGAATGGGGGCCTCCCTGGTGGCACAACTGTTGATTAAGCACTGCACTATGACGCAATCCGCTGCCTCTGTAGCACGAGTTTGATCCCCGGCCAGCCAGGGAGCAACCCATATGGCGAAGCAGACCTCTCCTGACTCGCCCGCTGCGCCCCTCAGCAGTGTATTTCAATCAGTCTGCCTGTTCTGTTCCCCACTCTGTCTCTGGTGAATCCTCTCACCCCCTACACCTCTGGCCTATAGTCCAGGTCATCTATGCAAAAAAAAAAAAAAAAAAAAAAAAAAAAGACAGTTTTATCATCCTTACATCAGCTAAATAACATATAGCATTGCTGCTTCAGTTCCTCTCTGCTTCTCCCAGGTTAGGTGTCTAAATAATTATGTGCATCACATGAAAGAATTTCTTTAAAAAAATTGTGTGTCATTTCAAAGATTTAAAATGCACTGTGATGAAAGTTCAATTTTGCACATTGTAGCCTTAGAATTCTGCCTCATGGTCTGGGTGTATGCTTTAAAATTTTTAATTTTAACATTTTGTTTTATTCCTAGCCCTTGTGGTGGCTGTACTGCGCTTCATACAATTGAAACCAAAGGTTTTAAATCCGTGGCTGAATATTAGTGGATTGGTGGCACTGTGTCTGGCTTCCTTTGGAATGACCTTACTTGGTAATTTTCAGGTACTTCATTTGGCCTTTTCACCTTCATGTCATACTTCACCTATATGATTGTCATAGCCTCTGACATATAGTCACTCTGAAGTATAATTCTGAATGAACCTCAAAAACAAAAAATGCAAAGAGTGATTCCTGAGAGGCACAACCTCTCTTGCTGCCAGACCTTATGGTCTTTCTGCCTCAATCACCTAAGTTCTCATCTCACATGTGAGGGTGCACAAGTAACTATTAAAGTGGCTGTATAACTTCTGCAAAGGATTTTAAAGTGCTTTACACTTTTTTCTATAGTAAATTGTATCCTAATATACCTTTCTAGAAAATTAATGGGGTCATTGTCCCATAAACTATGAACATCCTTATTGGGTAAAAGCTTGCATTTCAGATTAGCAAGTTTACATGGAATTCAGGTTTGAAAATCCAAAATGTATAAGGATATACTAACCCTAACTCTTTTTTCCAGAAACTTAGAAGCCCAAGATCACAACATTTAAGAATAGTTTCCCTTGCTAAACCCCAGCTCTTAACCTAAATGACATTATTTGTAAAATAGACATAGATACCCTTGCACTATTTCAATACTTAACCGATTCCTCTATCTCCACTCTCTCCCAGATTTTCTCCAACCTAGTTATCTATCTCTGTTAGGAATTTTTTCTTTGCAGTCAATCACCATTCCAGACTCTTCTGTCTACTGTGTGAAATCAAAAATGGTATAGACATTTAAGAATGTATGATAGTGGATTTTCTAAGACTCTTTGTTCTAAACCTCAGCCTTAAAAATTCACTGAACCAGAATAACTTGCTTCCTGAGACTTCCCTTGGTACATAGTAACAACTCAATGTTTATTTTTGACTTGACAGTTCATTTGAACAAATAGGCAATTCCACCAATTCCTCTAACAATTCTAGGTCTCATCCTATATCAAGTTAGACTCAAAAAAGCTGCATTCTTAGAACATTTTGGCTAGGACAAATATTTGAGAGTTTATCCTGTTAAGCTCCAAAATTATAGAGTACCAAGCATTCTTTATTGAGATTTTGGTGGGAATCTTTCTCCCACTTACCTCTCCATGCTGCAGGTGCTGGCATGTTGTAAAGTGCTCAATAACTATCATTCTTCCCATCCAAAATTTAGACAATGGTCAATGAATAATTTTTTGTTCCTAACCTAAGTCCAAGAAGAATCTCAAAGATTAGGTGTTTTTTGGTGAACCACAAGTTTTCAAAACCATGAATGATGGCACTACATATGAAGAACACTTTCTGGAATACCTACAAAGAATGCATGGAAAATAAATCACAAATTTAATGGCCTGAGGAGAAACTGAGGTGGTTAGAATTTGGGGTAGGAGACAAACTTTTAGATCTAACTTTTAATCATTTTTGAAAGTTTGAACACTGTAACAATATTATCTATTTTTAAAATTAGGTTAAAAAAAAAACAAATGAATATACTATACAGCATGGAAAACCAACTTCCTAGAAGTAATATTTGCTTTGAGGAATCATTATTTAACGTTATGTTTTGAAAATATTTCTTTTGAACTAAAAGAGGAAAATGTGGCTTTTTGCAGTGCAGAGGAAAATAATTGCACATCAAAAAAGGGAAAATTACAAAGGGGAAATATAACTTTGATTTGATACAACCATTGTGTACAGCAATGTCAAGCAATGTTTTGAAGGCCCTCTCTTCAACAGTAAATTATTTTCCCATATGTGTAATTAAAATATATGTAATTACTAAAGGGTATTTAAGTGACAGAAACATTTAAAAATATCAGTGGATAAGGAGTTGGTTTATGTCTCTACCCCTCCATCCAGTGAAATAACACAGTGAGTCTTCTTGAATCTGTTGACTCTCTAAAAGCCTTGACCAAGGATCTTTCAACAATGTTGCCCATTAACGGGTCTCCAGATATGGCAGTTTTCTTATTGTAACAGGAAAGCAATACAAAAAAATTCCCATTAATAGAGTTGGTCACATTATATAGACAAGCTAAGTTTGTTCTAGTAAATCCCAACTCATCTGTTATTTACTTCCTATGCCAATAAAGTCTTGACCTGCTTAGAATTGATCCTCCTCAATCAGTTAATAAAGTCAGATCCTGGATCTTATTTCCCAATCTGGAAACCAAAGTGGGTACATGCTTGTAGAAACTTTGACATTTCTCTTTTTTTGTGTAACCTTCCTGCTTTTTCCTTTTCCTCAAAGCTTTTCTGGAAAATAAATTAAAGGAGTAGATTACCATTGCCTGCATGGTTTTTCTAAACAAATATTTTGGCCTTCGGGGAACTATGTATTTTCCTTCACCTCAGCATTCAAACCAATTAAGAACAGATAAAAAGAGCCAGCCAATGGAGATGAAGGACTCTAATCTTTCCAGAATCTGTCATCTCATTTCTTGGCTATCACTTTTATTTTTTCTTCCTTACATAATTCATTGGCATGTCTTTTCCATATGAATCTCTACACATCATTACCTCTTCATCCTATAGCTCACTAATGATGAAGAAATCCATAATGTTGGAACGTCCTTGACCTTTGGATTTGGCACATTGACCTGCTGGATCCAGGCTGCATTGACACTCAAAGTCAACATCAAGAATGAAGGGCGGAAAGTTGGAATTCCACGAGTTATTCTTTCAGCATCTATTACTCTTTGTGTGGTCCTCTGTATCCTTTGAGTGTGGAAAGGTCTATGCCAATTAAAACACAGCTAAGTTGTCTGTAAGATGAGAAAATTGCCATTCCCAGGTGGCTAGGGTATATATACTGTGAGATTATCTCAGCATCTTAGACAAAACAAAAAAAATGGGTATAAAAACAAAAACTCACAGACTGATTTGCCAAAATGGAGAACTAAAAATAAAACAATCCTTCTCAAGATTGTTTGGTTCAATCTGTAGGAAGGGTATCATGCATCCTCATTTGTGATGTAATTGTTTCCCTTTCTGAAAAACAGAATGCATAGCCCAAAGAGAATTGCGATTTTTTTCCCTCCGTCTTAAACATTTTTTTCATTTGTGACTTTGTTAATGGTCCTATTATTTCATTTTTTAACTCAACAGTTAATTTCAAGGAATGAATTTGTTTATATCTTTTGGGGAAATCAGTAAGACTTCTGGAAAACAAATTGAAGAGCTAATTTACTGGTGGGTATATAGTTGTCCTAAACACATAGTTTTGAGATTTTGAGATGCTATTCATTTCCCTTCCTCTTCTCAATGTTTAAAGCAATGCAGGACAAACACAAAGAGTGAGAGGGGGTAAAGAAATCAGTCTTTATTCATGGTAAGCTTGGAAAGAATGCCAGGAGAATGCCCTGTCTCACACACCTGAAATTCATCTTATCCCAGTAACAACCTTAGAGCCCCCAGAAAGGCAGGTGGAGAATGCCTCACTGTGAGATTAACTAATAGAAATCCTAGAGCAACTAACCTAGGCTGGAACATAGACCCTACTTACTGAGAGTATGGTCTCATAGAATCCAGCCAATTCTAGTCCCACTAATCATACTAGTCACTCATTCAGTGGGGCCAAGTAATCACCAATCCAATAGGTCCTCCTTTGGAAACCAGAGAAGAAAATAGGTTCCTGGATGGTAGGCCGAATACTTGGCACAGTAATGAGTGTTCAGCCATGTAATAATCAGTATTTATGGGGCACTTAAAATGAAGTAGGTGTAATTTTATGTACCTTAAATGTATCAATTGCCTTTATCCTCACTTGGATAAGGCGAGTGAAGCACTTATAGTTGGTGATCTTGATTTAAACTTGGGCTCGGTTCTTGACCACTTAGCCATTACACCATCCTATCTTAGAGAGAGTTTAAATATAAAATCATATAGCGTTCAGAGATGTTCTCTCATTGGTAGAGTATTTGGTGTCTTTTATTTCTTCTTGAAAAAGCTGTTTTTCAATCATTTTGTGGTTTTCTGAAAGTCTGCAGTCACATTACAGAGCACTTCAGGACTTGAAATTCAAATTTAAAAAATTTGCTTATTGCTACCAACCTATTAAAACATTTTGATTAAAAAGCTCAGAACTGTCAGTAGAAGATTTGAAGTTTATTCCTCTCCCATTAACTTATTAAGTTAATATTGCTTTGACAATATTTTAAACCCTCAGTCAGAAGAGTGTTCACAGACCAAACAATTCTGATCTATGTTGTTTCTAAACAATTACATTTCTCAGTTCCTAGGTAAATGCCTTCAGGACTGTCAGGAGTACAAAGTTTGGCTAATGTTGTATACTCTTGCTCTCTGAAAATTTCCCTGTATCAAGTCTAAGTTAGAAGGACAGAACTAATTCTAAAGGGATATTTCTGATTTTTCTAAGTAAATTTATTTCATCCTTAATCTCTTGGCCTTTCACTAAAACATGCTGTGAACCTTTCTCTTCTTAGCACTTTCCTTCACATATCCTGGTGTGGTGTGTGTGCTGTGTGTGTACACACACAACATATATACATACTCAAGTGTATATATATTCAGGCAGAGGGGTCTCATCTATTTTTTTCCTCAAGATTTATTTTTATTTATGCATATAAGTGCTGGGGTGCAGGCCAGAGGTGAGGGGGAGTGAGAGGATTCACCAGAGACAGAGTGGGGAGCATAGCAGAGGGATTGACTGAAATACATTGCTGAGGGGAGCAGCAAGCAAGACAGGAGAGGTCTTCTGCACCATGTGCTACTCCCTGGATGAGAATGGAACTCATGCTGCACTGGCTGGCAATAGCTTTATAGTGCTGAGATTTAACCCCTTGCGCCACAAGGAAGGCCCTCATTCAGCTATTTTTTTTTTAATTGTTTATTTTCATTTGGGTGAAAATTTTAACATGACATGTAAAACTTGTGTCTACAGTATTGTCTGAAAGACAATAGTGAAAACTAGACTGAAGAGGGAGGGGGGCCACTTAGATATTGTGCTGCAGACAAGCATAGCTTGTGTGGAAATAGGTAGTGAATTGAAATGTTCAACATTGTTTCCGCAGATAGAGCGATGACTATGAATCCATAGGCATTTGCAATGATTTTTTTTTTAAGATTTATTTTCTTTATTTATTTATTTATACAAGCACTGGGTACAGTCAGAAGTGTGGGAGGGTGAGAGAATTCACCAGAGCCAGAGCGGGGAGCAGAAAAGGCAGACTGATGAAGTACACTGCTGAGGGGAGCTGCAGGTGTGACAGGAGAGGTCTGCTGCGCCATGTGGGATTCTCGCTGGCTGGTGGGGATCGAACCAGCGCTGCAGAGGCTGCGGGCAGCTTCGCAGCCCAGAGCTCAACCACTGCGCCACTGGGGAGGCCCCATTTGCTATGATTTTTAGTAAGATAATTTTCCTGGCCATTTAAGTACTTTGAGTTGTCACCCTCTTGCTCATCTCATAGTTTATTAGACATTGTAGTGGTTCAGTGCATAATCTGGAAATCAGAGTGCTTGTGTTTGGATCTCAGCTCCACTGGTTAATACCTGTGCCACCTCAGCCATTACTGATTCATTTGGCCTCAGCTTCCCCATTTTTAGAAGAACTGGTAATAATAGGATTGCTGGGAGGATTCCATTGGATTTTACGTGAGCACCTGAAAGCATGTCTGGCAGATAGTAAGAGCTTAACAATGTGGTCAGGTATGATTAGGGAAGATGCTTGTTTAACACAAACTGTCAAGTTAACTTTTGCTGTCCCTGGAGAGCCAGACTTTTCCTACAACTTGTCCTTGTCTCTGACAGAAAAGAGCTCAGTGGTTTTCATTTATTTATTTATGCATGCAAGAACTCGGTTACAGGCCAGAGGTGCAAGGGCGGGGGTAATAGGATTCACCAGAGACAGAGTTGGGAGCAGAACAGGCAAACTGACTGAAATACACTGCTGAGGGGAGCAGCGGGTGAGACAGGAGAGGTCTGCTGCACCATGTGGGTCACCTCCCTGCCCAGGGATTGAAATCATGCTGCAGTAGTTGCAGATAGCTTCATAGTGTTAACGCTTAACCCCTTGCGCCACCAGGAAGCCCTGAAAAGAGCCCAGTGTTAATGTTGCTGACAAGAGGGTACTTTCCTTGACTGCTTCTCCCCAGACTTTATCCTCATGGCTCAAGGCATCCACATGTATGCAGCCAGGGTTCAGTGGGGCCTGGTCATGTGCTTCCTGTCTTACTTTGGCACCTTAGCTGTGGAGTTCCGGCATTACCGTTACGAGATTGTTTGTTCTGAATACCAGGAGAATTTCCTAAGCTTCTCAGAAAGTCTTTCTGAAGCTTCTGAATATCAAACCGACCAGGTGTAAAACCCATTAGTTTTTCTTGGTGGTGAGGTGGGTGTGAGTAGGGGAGGGGCCAGGACACACTCACAGGACTTGTCACATAACCTCATGACATGTTTTACACACACACACACGCACGCACACGCACACACACACGTTCATGGCCACATTTGCCAAAAAAAGCTTTTCAGGGCGAGATATTACGGAAAAAGCACAAGCCCTATGTGTCAAATCACACACTATTTCACTGAAAATATATGCACGACAGGGCAAGAAACTTGTGCATGATGACCTCTTCCCCTCTCCCAAGTCACCCTGCTCTTCTCATTCTCCTCACATATTTCAGACAGGATCACCCTACCATACCATAGGGCAGGCCAAATGTAATATGGGAATAATGCCAACTCCTAAAGTTGCCTTCAGTTCCAAAGGGCTTGGAACCAGCTCATCAGGAAATTCTGAATCCGGCACTAATACTCTTGAAAGGATAGAGTATCATCTAATATGAAGGAAAACATTTAGAGATATGACCCTGCACAACCTACGGAAAGACAGAGAAGAGGATCAAGGAAAGAACTTTCCCACAAAAACTCTCATCGTTGTCCAGTGGCTGGCTGTGTGGATTCCATGGAAGAACATGCTGCACACTGCTGAGAACGAAGCCTATCACCATAATTTGAATTTGATTTACTGTGAATGAAAAATGTTTCCAAATGTGAATATTTGTGGGGACATGGTATGCCAAGCGTGGAACAAGATGGGAGTGGCAAGGATCTGGTTTCATTTTTGCTTCCATAGTATGCTGTGTACAGTTTTTGCTTCTTTTTTTTCTTCAAGTAACTACCATGGGTCTCTCGAGGCTTCATGGATAAAGATGTAGATCACAGGCAAGAGCTGAGCTTATTTGGGTTCAACCAAGATTTTTAAAGAAAAGGTCACCTGCAGGCTTAATTTGTTCTTCTGGTGTTTAAAGCTAAGAAAATGCTTGCAGAAAATCATGCAGAATTATGTGTAGAGGTAATAAAAGAGCTCCTCTTGGACATTTATAAAAGATAGGAATTTTAGAGCATCTTGTTGCAAGACTTTATTAATATGTATCGATAGCTCAAGTTTAGTATTATTTTATGGATTGAGAGCTTTTCATACTTGGAATTTGTAGAAGCCAATTAAAAGATTACCTTCCCCTCCCAAAACAAATTGGGGTGGCTGGTCCTCTGCTGCCTAACATATAGTCCCAGCCTCTAAGAGCTGAGGACTCAAACACTAGGCCTGAACTATTGAGCTCATGCTTCATAGAAAGAGCAGGATTCTGAATTCAAATAGTTGGAGTGGGGCAGTTTGCCCTCTGTGAGTACACTTTGTTTCAAGAAGTCACCAAATTTACTTTAGGAGCCTGGGATTTGTGAAAATGTGAAAAACATTGTTTTCTAAATTCAATCCAAAGTATGAGCTTTTTGAAGAGGAGGGGTCTATGACTTTTCATCTCCGTATTTATCCCCACCTCCTAACACAGTGCCTGGCACATATTAGGTGCTCAAAAAAAAGTTGAATAGAAGTATTAGTAATGTAAAGGTAAAAAAAAGGAGTAAGAGGAAGCTCGAAGATGATTAAGAGAAAATACAAGGTGACTTTCATGTGAGATGAAAATGTCTAAGAAATTGTGAATAAGGGTCAGAGGGAGGCGTGAGAATACTGGCAAAGGAGAAATCAAAAGAAGCAGAGTATTCTCCCATTAAAAAGGCATCTTATTGTAAATAGTCCAAGGTGACATTTATTATTTTTGAATACTGCTTTTGGGTTTTTTTCATTTTATATTTTAAAAATTTTATCAGAGAACAAAGATTTATGAAGTTTTCTTTCACTCAACACAATCCAAATTAAAGAGCTTTGGTGATGCACTGTACACTTTCTTAAGAGTATCTTGTAGCATATTTTAGCAGAATCAAGCAATGACTGGCATTATTCATTGGGATCTGACCACTAAATAAAATTCTTTTGTGCATTATTTTGATGTGTGTCTTATGCTAACATTTCTTCTCTACTACTGAAGCTTGTGTAAACTCAGACACCATGTTGGAAATGAACTTCACAGTTTGGCTATATCTAGGGTGTTTCTCAACACCAACCAATTCTGTGATTCGCTGGACAGCAACTGGGTATCCTTACAATTTAGTTTAATTACTGATACCATGCAGAGTTAGCATCTGGATCACAGGTTTAAGGGTTCAGTACCACAGGTCATCCTTACTTCATATGCCAGTCACAACCATTGGTTCCTGGGTTACCCACACTTCTGTCCAACTCGGCTATAAAATTCTGGGGGTGGGAGAAGACCCCCACAGCACCCCCTTCCCTTTTAAGTAGAAAATTTTCTAGAATGGCTTACAGAGCTCATGAAAATACTTCACTACTGTTTGTTGGTTTATTACAAAGGTTGTAATTCAGGAAGAGCCAAATGGAAGAGATACATAAGTCAAGGGGCTCAGGGGCGGCCAGGATTTTGGTGTGTCTGTCAGCTCAGGAGCTTTCTGAATCTCTGTTAAAGAGTTTTATAAAGGTCAATCTCCAGCACCACTCTCACACCCCCTTACCAGAGATCGATGGGTCAGAGGTCCAATCACCTGGTCTTTCAGGTGACCAGCTTTATTCTGAGGTGGTCACTCTAAGGGGTCTCATTAGCATAAACCCAGGTGTGACCCAAGGGTCTCCTTGTGAACAACAGACACTTCTGTTGCTCAGAAAATTCCAAAAGTTTTAGGGCCTCTGGGGCAGGAGCCAGGACAAAGCTCAAATACATTTTTGTATTATAAACATATAAATAAAGATCAAGTTGACAGAATCTCTTAGGAACAATAACCACAGCATACATCTAGGAGCCCAGGACCAGGGAATCCATGTTTGGAATGAGCATCTCTGGAGGATCAAATGCAGATCAACAAAGTTTAAAATACACTAAAACTATGGTAGTCCAACTCAGCCTCTTGGAGTTCCCCTCAGATATTTAATTCCCTTAACTTCTTTCAAATGTTTCTTCTTGGGCCTCCCTGGTGGCCTAGGGGTTAAGTCTCAGCACTATCACGCTATAATTACTGTGGCCTGAGTTGGATCCCTGGCCAGGGAGCTACCCACATGGCGCACCAGACCTCTCTGTCTCACCCACTGCTCCCCTCAGCAGTGTGTTTCAGTCAGTCTGCCTGTCTGCTCCCCACTCTGTCTCTGGTGAATCCTCTTACCCCCTCCCCACTGCACCTCTGGCATGTACCCCGGTTCTTCTATAATCAATCAATAAATCTTTTTTTAAAAATCAAATATTTTTTCTCACTGAGGCCTCTCTGACTTCTAAAATTCAGCCCTCATCCCCGAGCTCACCCCAGCACTTTGCTCTTTTCAGCTTTATTTTGCCCTTTGGCATTTTTTTAAACATGGTTCTGTGGTTAGTTAAGATTACAATGTGCATAACACTGTCAAACACATTTTACTAGTTTTCTCACTTTATCCATAAAATGCAAGCCCTACAAGGAATTTTCTCTGTCATGTAGCTGGCACCTAGAACAGTGCCTGGCACTTGGCTAAGTTCTTAATAAATATTTCTAAAATAATAACTGGAAGCTGCCCTCTTCCCTTACCACCACTATACCCTCCCCCCTCCTTTTTTTTTTTGAAGATTTAGTCTCAAATATGAGTGCTCAGTGCTCAAGGCTTTTAGGACACAATGGTAATGTGGTCAGATTTCAGAGCCTCTAATTGTTGTCCTGCTTCTCATAGCAAATAGCTTTCTGTGTCCTAAGGAGGAATGTCTAGATTATAAAAAAGGTTACTTCTTATATCTGCAGATATAAGAAGTATGTACATGTTAAACACCCCAGTTTGAAATACAACCTAAAGTCATTTTCATGCAAATTGTGTGGGTACCTGACTTTCTCTCATGTTGCTTCTGAAACAGAATCATGGGGTAAGTGGGTCCTCACCTGGGAAAACTGAATATATATCATATTTTTAAGACAAAAAGCTGAGCAGACCCTGTAAGTCAGATTTTTTTCACTTACCTCATCAAAACTCTCCCTACAAATGCTGACTGGGTCAGGATGAAGAGACGGATGGAAGTTGCTCAATGACTATTTCTGTAAAAAAGCAGAACTAAGGGACCTGACAGTCAATACAGGCATTCCCTGTTTTATTGCACTTCGCAGATGTGTTTTTTACTCTTCACCAGCAAAAATGATGACTTACTGAAGACTGATTTAGCATTTTTTAACAATATTTTTTAAATTGAGGTATGTATATTTTTAAAAGACATAATGCTATTACACACTTAATAGACTACAGGATAGTGTAAATATAACTTACATACATTGGAAAACCAAAAAAAATCATATAACTTGCTTTGTGGCTTTTTTTTTTTTTTTTGGCATAAAAGAACAAGGTTATAAGCCAGAGGTGTGGGGGTGAGAGGATTCACTAGAGACAGTGGGAGAAGAACAGGCAGACTGACTGAAATACACTGCTGAAGGGAGCAGCGGGCAAAACAGGAGAGGTCTGCTGCACCATGTGAGTTTAGCTCCCTGGCCTGGGTAGGGGTGATAGCGCTAATCCCCAGGCCAACAGGGAGGCCCCGATATTCACTTTATTGCAGTGGTCTGTAACTAAACCCACAGTATCTCCAAGGTGTGCCTATATTAAAATAACACCTAATACCTCTAAATTTTTGTAAACCAAATTTAGATTTGTAACCAGAATAGTTAAGAGGACCTGGAAGAAAGGGGCTTTGACTAAACACAAGGACAATGTCTACACAGAAGCCAGAAGTCCTAGAGAGAGTGGCAATGATTTGCTTTTATTTATGATTTATTTTATTTATGCATACAAGAACAAGGATGTAGCCCAGAGGTGCAGAAGGGGAGCGGATTCACCAGAGACAGAGTGGGGAGCAGAACAGGCAAATCTACTGAAACATACTGCTGAGGGGGAGCAGCAGGTGAGATAGGAGAGGTCTGATGCGCCATGTGGGTAGCTCCCTGTGCCACCAGGGAGGACCTGATTTGCTTTCTAGATGGCCCTAGTAAGAGCTAGTTCTCTCAAAATATAGGGAATGTTCCTATCCTATCTATAAACATCATTACTTAGAAAGTTGTAAGTACTACCCTTTTCTTCTATAAAACCTGAAAGTACTATGCCTGTCGCTGGTAGTCTTTCTATTCCATTCCATTTTATTCTGCAGGTAATAATGACTGCCTGGAGTTTTAAGCACAGGCTGTTAGGAATTGGAGGAATCTGTGAGGCACTATGTTGACTATGGAAGGTGTAAGGGAAGAAAAAAATCAAAGACATTTTGAGATGTCTAGATGTTTGGGAAGATGGGGACACTTGAAAATCTGGAAAGACAAGAGATGCCAATGTTTGGAGGGACAGGAAGAATATGAGGCCATCTTGATGTTCCTAAGTGTGTGCTAAAAGGAAGGAAAAGGTCTGCCCAACATCTTGGTACCATTTGATTGACTTCGTGATTTTTCCAATTACTGTAGCTGCCTAATTAATTACCAAAAAATGTAGCTGCAAAATACAATGATTTATTATGATCACATATTTTGTGGGTCAGGAATTTAGATAAGGCACAGCAGAGACTGTTTATTTCTGTTCCTTGATGTTTGGAGTCTCTGCTGGAAGATTTGAGGGCTAGAGGCTGGAAGCGTCTGAAGGTTATTTCATTCATATGTCTGGAGATGGGAGACTGGACATCAGCTTGGGACCTCAGGTCCTTTCCACATGGGCTATTTTAAGATCCCACACAGCATGATTGCTGGCTTCCCCAAAGCAAAGGTCCAACCCCCAGCTTCTGCAAAAAGCACGAAAAGGATGTATCTTTTTTAGGACAGCCTAACCCAAAGAGGCACAAACAACACCTCTGGTGTCCTCTTTTGGCTGAAGCAGTTATAAGCTCCCACCCATTCAAGGCGAGGCAATGTAGGCCTCCACTTTTAGGTGGGAGGAGTGTCAAAGTCAGAGTGCAAAAAGAGCATGTGGGATAACATGAGTGACAATGACGACAGAACACAAGTCCTTCCTCAAAAAAAAAAAAAAAAAAAACAGACTGACAAACTAAAGAAGCAATTTTCTCAGAATTCTGGCAACTAAAAGCTACATTAACTAGCAACCAGAAGGATCCTTAATCAAGAATAACTTGCTGACCTTGGTGAAAACAGAGTGCTTTGTGGTATTTTAACATACCCTGGTCCCATTCCCAGTTCAGTGGACTTAGTGAAAATAACAGCTTGCATTTCTGGTGCAGATCAACAGATAGAGCAGCACAATGGACCTCATTCACTAAGAATTGCGGTTTCTTGTTTTTTAGTTATTAGTCAGTTGAGGCTGCTATAACAAAATGCCACAAACTGAGTGTTTTATTTTTTTTTAAGTTTTTTTAATGCATACAAGAACTGGGGTTCTTGCCAGAGGTGCAGGAGGTGAGAGGACTCACCTGAGTGAGTGGGGAGCAGAACGGGCAGATCTACTGAAATACACTGCTGAGGGGAGCTGTGGGCAAAGCAGGAGATGTCTGCTGCACCATGTGGGTTGCTCCCTAGCTGCCCGGGCCCGGAATCCAACTCATGCGATAGCTTGATAGCACTGTCTTTAACTCCTGGACCACTGGGGAGGCCCAAACTGGGTGTTTTTTTTTTGTGTTTTTTTTAGGTTTGTTTTGTTTTTTGTGGGACCCTTGCCGGCGGCCGGGGAACGAACCGGCGCTGCAGAGGCTGCGGGCAGCCTCGCAGCCCAGCGCTCAACTGCTGCGCCACCAGGGGAGGCCCCCAAACTGGGTCTTTTAAACAGCAGTTTATTTCTCATATATTTTGGAGCCTGGAAAGTCCAAAATCAAGGTTCCTATGGATTCAGTTTTCAGTGAGGGCTTTCTGGTGTCTCTTCTTCCTCTTATAAAACCATCAATCCCAGCAGATTAGAACCCCAGCCTTATGACTTTTTTTAATCTTAGTTACCTACTAAAAGCCCTATTTCCAAATACAATCACATTGGGGAGTAAGGCTTCAACACATGAATTGCAGAGGAACTGGGGAGACAGTTCAATCCACAGTGGCCTCTTGAGGATTGGCTCAAAGGGCTTACTTTTATCCAGCTTAAGAAGAATTCTGCCAGTGGAGAGGCAGTCACTCAGAGGCTTTTGTCAAAAACATTTATTTAAAGGCTAATGTAGTCATCACAGCCACCTGCAGCAATGGATAATAGTTGCGGCAAATAGACTAACTTAAAGACTTGGGTAGAAGGAGTAGAAAATGAGATGCTTTGGTAAACAAGAGCTTTGAAAAATTCTGACATATTCCTGTTGCTATGGTTGAATTGTGTCCCCATCCAAAAAGATATGTTGAAGTCTTAATCCCCAATACGTCAGAATGTGATCTTATATGGAAACAGTCATTGCAGATGTTATTAGTTAAAATGAGGTCATGCTGGAGTAGGTTAAGCTGCTCGTCCAACACTACTGATGTGCTTTTAAGATGACAACTATGTGAAGACACAAATACACGGAGAGAATGTCATGTGAGATAGAGGTTGAAGCAATACCCCTACAAACCAAGTGACGCTAAGGATTGTCAGCTGGTTCCAGAAGCCATGCCAGAAGCATGGAACAGCTTCTCCTTCAGTGTCTCCAGAAGGAACCAATCCTGCCAACATCTTGATTTGACTTTTGGCTCCCAGAATTGTGAGGATAAATTTCTGTGTCTTTAAGCCACCCAGTTTTGCATAATTTGTAGTCCTAGGAATCAAATAACTAAATATTAAAAGAAAGTATAAATGTGTATGTTGTTTGTAATTCCTTTATTTCCCCTCTTATCTGATTTAGAAGGCAACCATATAAAACATTAATTATAAACCTATGTTGATCAGCACACAATGTATAAAGATGTAATGTGACAACAGCATAAGCAAGGAAAGAATAGTTACATGGAAGCAAAGTTTTGTGATCTCTTAAAATTAAGGTAATCTTAACTGGAATTAGATTGGTATAAATTAAGATGAGAAACCACTAGGAAATAATAACTCAAGTATAGTAAAGGAAGCAAGAGGGCCCTCCCTGGTGGCACAGTGGGTTGAGCGCCATGCTGTGGAGCTGCCCACAGCCTCTGCAGCACTGGTTCGCTTCCCGGCCAGCCAGGGAGAAACCTACATGGCGCAGCAGACCTTGCCCGCTGCTCCCCTTGGTAGTGTCCTCAGTCCGTCTGCCTATTCTGCAACCCAGTCTCTCTCTGATGAATTCTCTCACCCTCCCGTGCCTCTGACCTGTACCCCAGTTCTTGTATAAATAAATAAAATCTTTAAAAAAAATTTTTAAAAATAAATAAATAAAAATAAAGGAAGGAAGAGAATTAAAATGGTATTCTAGAAAATATCTAACACAAGAAAGCATAACGGAGGACTGAGGAACAACAAAAAACCGTAAGACATAAAGAATTAACTTTGATGTATGTAACAGTATTGTTGACAATAATCACTATGGATCTCCAGAAGGTATTCATTTTCTAATTGCAAGTTTGTATTCAATAGCAAAATTATAGAAGTGTTAATCAGTATTTACATTAAACATAATGGATTAAACTCTTCAATTAAGGTGGCGCAGGCAATTGAGTGCAGCGCAGTGAAGCTGTCCGCAGCCTCTGCAGCGCAGGTTCTAGCCCAGCCCGAAAGATTCCCACATGGTGCGGCAGACCTCTCCTGTCTCGCCCGCTGCTCCCCTCAGCAGTGTGTTTTGGTGGGTCTGCTTGTTCTGTTCCCCGCTCTGTCTCTGGTAAATTCTCTCACCCTCCCGCACTTCTGGCCTGTTCTCCAGTTCTTGTATGCATGAATAAATAAATCTTTAAAAAAATAATAATAAAAATAAACTCTTCAATTAAAAGGAAGACTGGCAGAATGGATTTAAAAACAAATCCAGGGGTCTCCCTGGTGGCACAAGGGGTTAAGACGCAACCTATGAAACTATCCACAGCCACTGCAGCACGAGTTCAATCCCCAGCCAGGGAGCTACCCACACGGTACAGCAGACGTCTCCTGACTCACCCACTGCTCCCCTCAGCAGTGTATTTCAGTTAATCCGCCTGTTCTGTTCCCCACTCTGTCTCTGGTGAATCCTCTCACTCCCCATGCCTCTGGCCTGTATCCCAGTTCTTGTATGCATAAATAAATAAATCTTTAAAAAAGTAAAAACAAAATCTACTACACAATGTTGATGAGACATATTTTAGATTCAAAGACAAAAATGGTTGAAAGTAAGAGAATGAAAAAAGATATGCCATATAAACAGCAACCAAAAGAAGGCTTGAGAAGTGGCTATACTACTATCAGGCAAAGTAGACTTCAAGACAAAAAACTGTTAAAGGGCCTCCCTGGTGGCACAGGGGTTAAAGACAGCGCTATGAAGCTATCTGCCGCCACTGCAGCACAAGTTTGATCCCCAGCCAGGGAGCTACCAACTGTACATGGCACAGTTGACCTCTCCGCTGTCCCCGCTGCTCCCCTCAGCAGTGTAATTCAGTAGATCTGCCTTTTCTGCTCCCCACTCTGTCTCTGGTGAATCCTCTCACTCCCCGTACCTTTAGCCTACAACCCCAATTCTTGTATGCATAAATAAATCTTAAAAAAAAAAAAACTGCTACAAGAGACAAAAGATGCTCATTAGAAGGAAATGAAAGCTCAAAGAACACTACAAACCAACTAAACCTAACAAACACCTACAGACAATCCACCCAACAGCAGCAGAATTCATTCTTCTCCAGTATATGAAGAACATTCTTCAGGCGAGACCATGTTAGGCCATAAAACAAGTCATGATAAATTTTAAAAGATCAAAACCATAAAAAAGGATATTCTCCAAGCACAATGGCATGAAATTAGAAATCAGTAACAGAAGGAAATTTAGAAATTTCACAAATATGTGGAAATTAAACAACAGTCTTAAACAACCAATGGGTCAAAGGAGAAATCAGAAGGGCAATTAGAAAGTACCTTGAAATGGATAAATATGAAAACACACCAAAACCTATGGGATGCATTGACAGCACTGTTCACAAAAAATTAGAACATTAGGGCCTCCCCGGTGGCGCAGCGGTTGAGCGCTGGGTTGCGAAACTGCGCGCGGCCTCTGCGGCGCCGGTTCGATCCCCGGCTGCTCCCCGGCCACCGGAGGAGGGTCCCACATGGCGCGCAGACCTCTCCTGCCGCCCGCTGCTCCCCTCAGCAGTGTACTTCGGTCCTTCTGCCTGCTCTGCTCCCCGCTCTGGCTCTGGTGAATTCTCTCACCCTCCCTCCTGCACTTCTGACTGTACCCAGTGCATGTATAAACAAAAAACAAACAAACAAACCAGCAAACAAATAAATAAAGCATGCCTCTATAAAAAAAAAAAAAAAAATTAGAACATTAAAGACTTAATTCAACAAAACTCAAACCAATAACCTAACGTAACCTAGCCTTCTACCTTAAGGAAGTAGACAAAGTGCAAACTAAGCCCAAAGCAAGCAGAAAGAAGTAAATGATTAAAGGAGCTAAATAACTGAATCAATAAAACCAAAAATTTGTTCCTTGAGAGGATCAGCAAAGTGATAAGCCTTAGCTACATATCACCTTTTTTTTTTTTTAAATGATTCAGTAGAAGACAGTCTTTTCTTTTTTTTTTTTTAAGAATTTATTTATACAAGCACTGGGTACAGTCAGAAGCGCGGGAGGGTGAGAGAATTCACCAGAGCCAGAGCGGGGAGCAGAGCAGGCAGAAGGACCGAAGTACACTGCTGAGGGGAGCAGCGGGAGGCAGGAGAGGTCTGCGTGCCATGCGGGACCCTCCTCTGGTGGCCTGGGAGCAGCCGGGGATCGAACTGGCGCTGCAGATCCCGGCGCTGCAGAGGCTGCAGGCAGCTTCGCAACCCAGCACTCAACCACTACGCCACCAGGGAGGCCCTACATATCACCTTAATCTTACTTTTGTTATCACCATTCCATGGAAACTGCATCTGTCCAATCCAAGGGCCACTGCTATTGTGAATTTACTTGATTTTTATCAGCAGTTGCCAGATTTGACCAATCCCTTGTTCATTTATCTCTCATGCCACTCTCTTGCTTCCCCTTACTTGATGCCCATTCCCACCTCTTTTGCTGGCTTATCCCCTTGCTTGATCTCTTATGTCGGAGTGTAAGGGCTCTGTTTAGGCTCTATTCAGACCTTTCTTACATCATCACATACCATGACATTAATAGCATCTCTATGCCAATGAATTCCCAAACCTGATCTCCAGCCAGGTCAGAGCCCTGAACTCTAGGCATAAATCCAGCTGCTTTTTGGTCATGTCTAAAATGGTGCCTGCATTGACACTTCACATTTTACATGCTATGTCAGTGGCAGCACTGGTTTTCTTTCCAGTGGCACCATCTCTCCAATTGCTGAAGCTAAGTATCTAGGAGTTACCGTTCCAATCCGTAATATGGAGCAAGTGCTGTCATTGTCACCTCATATTCTGAATGTGGATTAGGATACCTTGCCATCCTAAGTCAAACCCCACCATCCTCTACCTTATTACTTCAATTGCCTTCTATCTTAGATCTCACAGATTGGCTCTCTCAAGCTCCACTTTAGTTGATAATTGGAAAAAGTTAGAAACCTAAAAATGTCAAGACACTCATGCATACGGAATGGATTGGAACTAGGTACTACCAATTAAATGCACTAACACAAAATTCATAAAAGGCAATCTTCCTATTTGTATTGTTGTTGGTAAACAAGGTAATAGAATGCAAGTGCTTGGACAAAGTTGCTACACTTGGATTAGGCCCTTGTGGGTGTGAGTAGCAGTGTCAATGGTGGCAGGTTTCCTGAACTCTGGATTGCAACTCCTGTGGGCTGTCCTTGAACTCTATAGTCCAATGCTATTCCCCTATTATGACTCCAGTTCTCCCTGTTGATCTTGTAAACATTTCACTCCTTTAAATCCTTTCTGAATAAAACTCTAAAGTTACTTTCACCTGGCACTCAACCCTGGTATTTCTGATTTTCCTGTATCTACTCTTGACTACCTATATAATTCATTCTCCTTCCAAAAGAGAATCCCTTAAAAATATAAATCACATCATGTCATCTTGTTTAAATTCTCCAGTGGCTTCCCACCAAACTTGGAACACAGCTCAAACCCTTTAGTGTGGTCCCAAGTCCTTAACAATCCGCCTCTGCCCATTTCTCCAATAGCATCCAGGTACTGGCCTTCTCTTAATTCTTGGGATAGACCAAATTTTGCCTAGATTTATATTACACAGTTCCATCCACAAGGCATGCTCTCCCCTCCATCTAGTCATTCAGATTAGTTACCATTTTGACAAACCTGCCCCCAACCTCCTCCAAAAGCCATGTTATTCTATTTTGTCCTGCATAGCAGTTAGTGGTATCTAATTTTTTTGGTCATTGCGCACTATTTATTGACCACCTCCTCCAACAAAGTATGTATCATAGGAGCAAGGACTTTGTCCCCTTACAGCAGATCCAGGGCATATTATAGATGATGGATAAATATTTGAAAGAATAATGGGATTAAAATTTGCAAGGGATGTAAATTTTACTTTTATTAGTCATTCCAGTGTGTTAGCAAAAACCACAACTTATTCTTAAATATTAGGTTAGTTTGAAGGTAATAGCCTTTTGCCATCTGGCTAACTTTGTACTCTAGTAGTACTTGAAAAATAGTCCTTTTTAAAACTAGCGTTGAAAACCTGGCTCTCTAAAAACCACTGATTTTAATGTGACTTAGGGGACAGGTGGTAAAGAGAGTGGATTTCATTGAGAACTAGTCTCATTTTTCTAAACTACTCTGATTCTTGTAATGGCATGCTATTAATTTTTAAAGATGAATGAACCAATCTCATTTTTCTCTTACAGTTACCTCTTAGCTCTATCTACCTTGCTGGTGGCGTCATGCTTGCTAAGGTCTCTTGAGAAACAGCACCATCTACTGGACATTGACTGCTGTACACCTGTCTTGGCAATAGGCGGTGACTCTCAGCCTTTCCTGTGCAACTCTAAACTTGACATGTTAGATTTAGCAACTTAGGTTCAGCCTTCCAGAAGGCCAAACAAGAAGTTTAGCCACTCCAAAAATGCTGACAAAGCCAGAGAATTCCCTTTGCCTGAGGATTTGACTCTAAGAAGCCAATGTGAGTTGATACAAGATTGGAAATCCGTGCGAGTGGGAGAGAACACAACAAGGCTACAACTTTGAGAGAACTTTGTCCACTGTGTTTTCTGCAAACAAGATGCTGAAGTGAGTTGTTTTTTCTTTCCCTCCTTCCTTAAAGGACCATAAATTTATCTGGGTTGAAATTCTACCACGCTACCTTTCTAGGCAAATTTTTCCGCTCATGACCCAGTCTCCTTTATCTCTCAATTTCTTAGTTTCTTAGGATCTAAAATACTCCACTCACCTTCTCCATCCCTTCCCTTTACACCCCACTTTGAAAACCTAATCCGATATTGCAACTTTCTCTAAATTCTTGAATCTATTATCCTGTCCTCAAATATTTAATATAAGCCAGATTTTCTTGTACCCTTTTTATCATGGACAGTAAATGCCTCTTGCTGTAGAATGAATGTTTATGTCCCCCTCAAAATATGTACACTGAAATGTAACCAAGGCCATGGTATTTGGAGGTGGGCATTTGGCAGACCCCTCATGAATGGGATTAGGCCTTACCAGAGAGCCAAGAAATCTAAATCTGTTCCACCCCTTCTGCCAACTGAGGTTACAGTGAAAAGACTCTGAGGAAAGGACTCACCAGACAATGAATTTGCCAGCACTTTGGTCTTGGATTTCTCTGCATCTAGAACTGTGAGAAATAGAACTGTGTTGTGCATAATTTGCTCTGGTCTCTGGTATTTTGTCATAGCAGACAAATGAACTAAAATACCACTTCAGTTCTCTGCTGGATACATATTAAGCACCCTCCTTTTCCTTAATTTCCTTTCTAATCTAGACCCTCGGGCATAATCTTCTCTCATTTCTTTCTTTTCAACTATTTCTTGACTATCAAGGGACATCTTTCCTGCCATCTTCTGATGAGCTTTATCAGAAATTGTATGAAGTTCAACATTTGTGGCTTTACAATCATTTATAAATTACTCCCATTCCTAAGACTTATTTAAAACTCATTTTCTTTTTTTCTGACTCTGGTATATTTTGTAGACCCTAGATTTCTTAATTAGTTACTAAAATAAAAATTATCAACATAAAATATTTTATTTCCCGTTCTCTCATATTTGCAACGTTATTTCCTTCCTTTATTCTAAGCATCCCGAGATTTATTCCTCCAGGATTCATTAGAATGATTAATTAGGAGAACAATTGCCTCCTTCAAGTATTATCTTATGTACCTTAAATATAAATTTCAAGAATCTAAAAAACCCCACTAATACCCTGAATGCTTACTATCCAAATGAAATAACTACCAATGTGATTAACCATATATAACTCAGTCAATGATTTTCCACTGGCACGCATTAAAACACACACACACACACACACACACACACACACACACACCCCTAAAGCAAAAAATAAATTCTTATTCATTCACTGTCTCTTCAGTTCCTCTTTTGCTAATAATATTATGTGGCATAATTTAGGGACCTACATAAAATTGAGCGAAGAAATGTTTTTATTAATCACAGCTTAAAATTAACATGACATCCTACTGGAATTAAACTGGATAAATAATGCTATTATAAAATGTACAGTTCTCACATCCATTTCAGAAGAAAATATTATAAGGGTTTTTCTAGGTCTGATTTCAGTAAACTTTTTCCATAGTAAAGAGCGATTAACATATTCTCAAATTGTGCTAAGAAACGGTGAGAAAGGCAAGTATAAAATCTCTACTATCAACTGGCAGGATTAGGACTCTTGCTAAACCAGAAACACATTTCTATTTTAGCTGTTACACCAGTGCACCTTTTTCATTAATAAGGCAACTAACTGCTTGCTGAGAGTAACACAATGACCAGCAAGTTCCAGTAATAGATACTTGATTGCTCAAGACTTAAATGAGTTTCCTTTTCCAATTTTGCTCTTGTGGAGCAGAAACAAGTATCTCTGTTTTTTGTATGCAGAGAAACTAATGTTCTGAAATGCAGCTACTGTAATCTTCTAACTCACAAAAAGGGGGATGAATTATTATCAGGAATGTCTTTAAAATACTTCCAGTTTTTAAAATAATACGGCTTCTAAATAATGTCTTAAACCATTTCTATTTGATAAACATATTTGACCTATAGTGTAGTAATTTCTTCTATCAATAACATTTTGCCTTCAATAAGCATTAGAGTTATAATTTCAAACACTTCTACATATAAAGCATCTTTAAGTAAGTTTCTTCACTTATTTACTCCTTCCTTACTGAACTGAGATTTTTTTTTTCCCTTATGTGCCTGTGAAGGGTAATCTGAACATACACATACATATGTGTGCATATATTGTTTTTACGTAAGTAACTTTCACTATTAGAGTAAAACTAGAGGGACAGCGCTGTGAGGACAACTCAATCTTCTTCAGAAGTCCTCCTCTAGGTTGAGGAAGGCAGGTACAGTTCACTGAAGGATGTGATGAGGCTGTAATAAGTCTTCTCATCATCTGTTAATCCTGCATTGCCCGGTCTCACCACCACAGCTACATGCACATCTGCTTCCTCAGCAGCACTGGCCTCTGTGAACATCAAAATATATTGTGAGAAATATCAAAATATGATGTCTGAGGATTTACTGCAAAGCATGGGGGAGGGGTGTTATGGGAATGTAAGAAACAAGCTTTTCTCTCTGATTTGGTAATTGTTCAAGCTAAAATGTACTGATTTTTCATATCTAAAAATTCTTCCCTACTAACAGGAACAAAGCCATGTTTGTACACTTTTCATCTTACAGAGAACTAAACTATTTCCCAAAGGGCAGGTTGTCTATAATAATCTCAATGAAGCAGCTATGGGACAAAAAGCATCCTAAGATCTAATCAGGCCAAAATACCTGCTCCTCACATCCAGAGTCCAAACTTATCACACTCCATATATAATAAATATGGGTTAGACTGCATATCTTTATTGCCTGTCAGCTCAAATAGCTTATCTTCTAGAACCACAATTATCTGCATCAGAGAATCCCATGTCCTCCTTTAACATTCTATATTTAGGACTATCACAACAATATGATTTGACATGTTATTACCTGTTGCCTCTCTCTTCTTTGGACTGTAAGTGCATAAAGATCAGTGACTATGTGGTGGGTAGAATAAAAATAGTACTCATCAGATGAAACGACATAGCTAGGTTTTACAAGGGGTATCTCCTCCAATATGCCTCAGATTATACTGCTCTCTCCAATTTCTTTCATTTCAGCACCTACTATGTTGTGCTAGATGCTACTCTAAGACCACAGATAGGTAAACGAAACCAAGCTCCTGCTTTCATGGAGCTGTGATTCTCACTTAAATATTCACAATAACTCTGAGACAGTGTTTCTATTCCCATTCTAAAGGTGTGGAAACTGAGATCTAGCAAGTGGTAGAGCTAAAATTTGAAGTGTCAGTCTGACTTTATGGTCTGTGCTCAAGAAAAAAGGTCAGCAAACTACAACCCACTGCTTCTTCAAACTAACGTTTTAACTGAACCCAGCCATGCCCATTCATTTGTGTACTTTCCGTGGCTGCTCTCGCACTATAAGGACAGAGTTGAATAGTTGTGACAGACTATTGGGTATGCAAAGTCTAAAATATTTATTATCTGGCCCGTTTCAGAACACATTTGCCAACTCCTGCTCTAAGACATTACTATTGGACCATGGACCAGTACTGTGGGGATCACCTGGAAACATGCTAAAAATGCAGAAATCTCAGGTCCCTGATGTGGAACTACTAAATTATTATCCAGGGCCTCCCCGGTGGCGCAGCGGTTGAGCGCTGGGTTGCGAAGCTGCCCGCAGCGTCTGCAGCACCGGTTCGATCCCCAGCTGCTCCCCGGCCACCGAGGAGGGTCCCACATGGCGCGCAGACCTCTTCTGCCGCCCGCTGCTCCCCTCAGCAGTGTACTTCGGTCCTTCTGCCTGCTCTGCTCCCTGCTCTGGCTCTGGTGAATTCTCTCACCCTCCCGCGCTTCTGACTGTACCCAGTGCTTGTATAAATAAATAAATAAATCTTTAAAAAAAAATAAAAATGACTTAAAAAAAATAAATAAATTATTATACACAATTAAACAAATGATTCTTCTGCACCAAGGGTGATCAGAAGTTTCAACTTCTGGCCATTTCCTTTTCTGGTTCGTAAGCATGATGACTGGGTGTTCATGCCGTTGTAAGATATGCCTCCCTCATACCTTGTTACGATGCCAGCACATTACCCTTCTGACATGAAAAGGAAAAAAAAAGAAACTTCTTGCCAGAAAACTGGCAAGAGATAATAAGTATGTATATACTGGAAGAATGTAGGAAGTCTTTGTAGGAGACTTGACACAGGTCTGTAGTCAGAGAGATGGTCTGTACTTGGACAGACAGAACAGGAAGAATTTGAAGTAAATGCTATGGAATTTAGATTTAGTGTAATAAGAAACCTCAGTAGTTTATCAGCCTTTGGAAAACAGTTGCAGTATCTGAATGGATTAATTACAGGACAGTAGTACTGAGAGACATAAGAAGCTCCCAGAGAGAATAAAAGCAACAGAGATATCTTTTCACCTACCTACCTCAAGTGTCTGTCTTCTGCTGTCCTGTGAAGGGCTGTTGCCTTCTCAGAGTAAAGTACTAAGGGATCCCCTCAGGTATTCTGCTTAATGGCCCTCACTGCAGCAGAAGAGGCAAACTATCTTGAACTTACCCCTAGTTCCCAGTCTGACTCCTCAAGCGAAGCTTTCCTCCTGATTAGGAACCCAACACTCTTGACCAAGTTGAGCCATCACACCCACTTGAGACTGGACACTAGCAAGTGGCTATTCCACATTCAGCCTCCTGGGGCAAGTTTTGTCCCGAATCATCCATCAACTTGCTCTGTTGGCATAGATTTAGTCTACTAGCAAAAGTCTTTTAGGTCTCTCTTTCATACCTAGTTATTATTTGGGTTATCAACTTAGTCCTCCACTCTGCCTTAGATGGCAGTCTGGGCAAGGGGTACCAAAACACAGTTTCAGAGAGAACAGAAAAGAGCAAGGCAGGCAGCCAGTTGTCTGGATCCACCCCAGCTACAGTCCTGCTGCCTAAGTGGGCATGGGGTTGGCAAAAGACAAAAGACAGGAACAAAACCCCCTTGTGGAAGACGTGGAATGAGCCAATTTCATCTTGAGGTCAATCTGGGGGTTATCTCTAAATTTAGGAATAATTTCTCTAGGGATTGCAACTTAAGGAAGTGGTTTAAGTGAAAAGCAAAATATCTGAAATACAGATATACTATAATGAGAACTAGAAAAAAGGTGTGGCTAAAAATGTGACTAAAGAGTATGAAGAAACTATAAGTGGTCTTAGGGCAAGGGTTATAATTATTAACAGAGAATTAAAAGCAGGAGACAGGACAAGGGTCTGGGAATCCCAAGTTAGAACATACATTAAACCCCAGAATGCTTAGGACAGGCTGAATTTGTGAAGAGCTTCAACTACAGATCAGGTCTCAATTCTCAGCCTGCAGAAATTCACCATCAGAGTGCTAGGGAAATTAGAGGCAAACCATGGGATTTGTTTCCAGTCACCCTTTGATGTGAATGATTTAAAAAAAAAACAAAACACAACAATTTGGAATATCAAATTTGTAGAAGCCCTTGCACTTTGAAAATGAGCCAAGCCCACAGGACAGGAACTGATTGCCACCAAACCTGCTGAGCTTTCAAAACTAAGATAACAAAGGCTGTGATTTGGTGCCATCTACTGAGATCAAAAAATACAGTCTAGATTTACCAAGGACTCAGATTTCTAACTAAGATATTAACAGTTATTGAAGGGTCTAGTCTGTATGAAGCCTATTCTACCTCTTTTTCTGGAAAACATACCTTCTTGACAGCATCAGATTATCTTTGATGGTTAAGATTTTTTTTAAGCCACTCAGCAAATGAAAGCTATTATATTAGCTTATATACCTATAACTCTTGCCTAACACAATAGACCAACACCTCAAGGGTCGGCGGCAGAGAAAGAATAAAGCGCATACACACTACCACAGATAAGATACATTTGCCAGCAGCCCAGATTTGCCTTTGGGCCCCATCTTGGCAAGCCCTAGTGACTGGGTGTGGGGGGATTACTCTAGTCCTGTGACAACAGACAGAATGGCAAGAGAGAGGAATATCAACAGACTGCTGAAGCTGCCTCCAAGGGGCCTGGCATCATGTGGAACCAAACAGCAGAAGAGCACCCCTGCCTCCCCTCTTCCCTAAAGCCCTTCCAAGGTTGCTGGCACAGAGACAGAGTGGTAAGGGCAGCTGCACAGTACAAAAGTCCTATTCTGTGGGTAAATGGAAGGTGTGATCTCAGCCCCAGAGAAATGTACATTCCTAGGTGAGTGGAAGAAACACAAATATGTCAAACTGCCATCAAATACAAGTGCAATTATAAACACACCGAAAGCTGGTCCTTTGGGAGATGCACAAACTCTAAGGAAAATGACCACACAGTCACGAGCTGGAGGCCAGGTGGGGGAATTTGGAATGGTCTCATGAAGCAGGAGCTTCCAGGAAAGAACTGCAGACACTGCCTTCTCCCAGGCACCCTCTGTTCTCCACTTGCTGCCACGTTTCCTCATTCACTGCCATTTGTTCTATAATTCACAACACAACTCATATTCTTACACAGATGCTGGAATGTATATTTTACATTTAGTCAAAACTACTCCTGAAATCACTTTGATTGACATTCAAGCACAGCTGTTTTGTGCATTTTAATTTTTTTTGCATTTAATTCTTAGAGTAATAGCTTATATGTTAAATTGCCACATCTAATAAAGAAAGCCATGTTGGGTAAAGGATGTCTATCTTTTAACAAGTGAATAATGTGTTCATCGCACAGGGTACATGGGGGACTGAGACCATCTGAGAGAGGTGGAGATAAGCTTCCTACTCACCCTGGAGCAGTGCTTGTGAACTGAAATGATAATGAAGCAAAATCAGTCACACTCTTTACAGAATGTTCTCTGTTTTTTTCCCTACTGTGGAGAGCTGATCTCAGTGCTGTTATTTTGATGCAGGTTCAATATGACTTTATTGTTCTTAACTAGCCAAGCACCTATCCTCATACTCTTATTTGTACGCTCCTTCCCACCTTTAAGTTTTCTTTTGTTATTTTACCATTACATCAGTGTGCGTATGTGTGTATGCACACACAAGAGTGTGCAGATGAATGGGTTTGAAACCATGGATAGAGTTAAAATGAGAAGAATCTTTCTAATGTTATTTCCCCACACACAACCCTGAAGGATGGGTAAATGGAGAGGGAGGTGGGTCAACTGGTAAACATTTCAAGAGTTCCCACCTAAACTGTGTTTAGACAGGCAACATGTTTGTAGTGTCAGGCTCAGCTCCCATCCTGGAACACACAATATAGAGGTCAGATTACTCACCAAGAGTAACGTCTGTCAAAAATAAGATGTTGTTGGTTGAGCATCCAATGCTGTGTGCAATCTTTCGATAACTTTCACTCTCCACTTTATGTCCGATTTTGGTGTCAAAGTGACCGTCAACAAGCTGGACAAAGAAAAGAGAACTGACTGACTAGAGATATATTTGTCCAGCCTGGCAATTAGGAACATTTGTTCCTAATCTCTTTATCTCTGAAATACACGGCAATCAGGTGAGTTCACCCATTTAATAAATATTTACTAAAAATCTACTTAACAGAGAACTTTAAGGAGGTAACAAAAGGTGAAGAAAAATTTTTTAACAAACGTTTGGAAGAAGAAAAATACCAGTGCAATGTATCTAAGATCATTTTATAACCTGTTTGGTTTGTTTTCATTAGCATTAATTTTATACCTATAATTTTTTTTTGCCTGCTTCTCCTTTTATTTCTTTAACATTGTTTTTTTATATTCCCTATACAATTGCACCCCCCTTATTTTGTACCCAATCCCTCCTCTCCCCCCGCCCACCATAGTGTGTCTCTGGTTTATAGTTGCTTGTTGATTTTTATTTTTTCTTATAGTTATTCTTTTTCCTGGGTATACCTATAATTTTATAAGATATGCTTGCCCTATATCCTTAAAAAACATTATTTGCACTCAAACTATTTATTGGACTGGGCTTTACTCCTGATGAAGGGTTTTGAACACTAGCCTTTGATGCCAGAATAAATAGATTTTTCCATCTGCCTTGTTAATAAGCAACCTGCCTTGTTAATAAGCCTTTGATGCCAGAATAAACAGATTTTTCCAACCTGCCTTGTTAATAAGCTATTAATTTACTTTCTAAAAACTTTCATTTTCTAATTAAAATATTTAGAAATTCTACCCAAGAACTAGTAATATCCTTGCCATCTTAGGAATAACTGAGGTCAAACACATAACTTGCTAATTTAACCCATAGTAATTAAAATAAGTTCACTACTAGGATCAGTTATTATGTTTTTTTAAAAAAAGATTTACTGATTTACGCATACAAGAGCTGGAGTATAGGCCAGAGGTGCAGGGGATAAGAGGATTCACCAGAGACAAAGTGGGGAACAGAACAGGCAGATTGATTGAAATACACTGCTGAGGGGAGCAGCAGGCGAGTCAGGAGAGGTCTGCTGTGCCATGAGGTTTGCTCCCTGGCCTGCCAGGGATCAAACTCCTGCTGCAGAGGCTGCGGACTACTTCTTAGTGCTATGCTTAACCCCTTTTGCCATCAGGGAGGCCCCTATAATACGTTATTTTGAATGTTTTTAGAACTTTTCACAAACTAAAAACAAATTTTTTTTTTACTTTTAAGAATATTGGTTTTATGGGCCTCCCCTGGTGGCGCAGCGGTTGAGCGCTGGGCTGCGAGGCTGCCTGCAGCCTCTGTAGCACCAGTTTGTTCCCCGGCCGCCGGCGAGGGTCCCACAAAAAAAAAAAAAAAAAAAAAAAAAAAAAAAGAACATTGGCTTTATGGATTTTCTTTTTCCCTCCAGTCTGCCTTACTTTATGCTGGAGAATCAAGTTTTTATTGTAGAAAATGAGTGAGTAATTATCTTATCCTGTCTATTGCCATCCTATTGTCTGTTCCACACTGAAAGAAGTTTACATCTGTATTCGGAGAATGGTTACCAATAATCAGACTTAATATTTGAATTAGAACTAAGATGAAAATGAGAATCTCCAAAGCCAATGTGTTCTCTGCACATAACAGAGATTCAATAAATACTTCTTTTAAAAAACAGCTGAGTGACCTATTATTGTATGTTGCCACAGTCAGCCTACAATCAGTCAGCATTCTTTTTAAAGTCCTAAAGGTATTCTTTCCCTTCATCCAATGACCACCCTGTCCTCCAGGGGGTGAGGGAGGGGAGGATGGAGGAGCGAGGAGGAATCTTTTTGCATATAAGAAATGTAAATGTAACTATATTAATGTTCAATAATAACATGCCCTGTTCTTTTACATAATAATGTTTCTGCTAAAATAAAATCTGTATTTCTCCAAAGTGCCAGAAACAAATGAATCTACCTTGTAGTTTCCTGCATTCAAGAAGTCTGCCATTAGTTTTCTTTGGATTGATGATATTTCTAATATTGGCAAGTCATCTGGTATATAACTGGCTAATAGCTTAAATGTACATAAAGTGATGGGTTCTAATAGAACCCATCATCATGATGGGTTCTAATAGAACCATCATCAGAATCACTTAGGCTAGATGTTTAAAGAAGTGGATTCCTAACCCCCACCCCAGACCTGCCAATTCAGATTTGTTAGTAAGTATGGTCCAGGAGTCTGCATTAACAAACTCCTCAGGTGATCCTTTCATACAATAAAATTTAAGAACCTCTGGGGGCCTCCCAGGTGACGCAAGGGATTACGTCTCAGCACTATAAGCTATCGTCAGCTACTGCAGCAAGAGTTTGATCCCTGGCCAGGGAGCTACCCATATGGTACAGCAGACCTCTCCTGCCTCACCTGATGCTCTCCTCAGCTGTATATTTCAGTAGATGTGCCTGTTCTGCTCTGTCTCTGGTGAATCCTCTCACCCCCTGTACCTCTGACCTACATCCCACTTCTTGTATGCATAAATAAATAAATCTTTTTAAAAAATTAAAAATTTAAGAACCTCTGATACAAAGATGAATACCACAGAAACATCACCCTTCCCAATAATGGATTCTCATTTTCCCACTTCTCTTTACAACCTGCTTAGCATATATAAAAGCAATAATCTGAATGCTAACTTAGCTTACACCTGTAGCATATTCCTTTCACATTCATTATTTCATGCTTTGATAGCATCAGAAAACAAAGTAACCAGGTAACATACCTCAAGAATATCTCCCTCTGTAGAATGCCCAAATAACAGTTTCTGTGCCTCTACACTCCCTGAGGAATAGATATACACTTTCATTCCAGCCTCTCTCCATTTCCTGACTGCTGGAACTACATCTTCAAAGAACCTAGAAAGAAGACCACCAAGTTAAAATACAAGAACATGTTTATCTAGTCAGATAAAATATAGTCAAATAGTGGCAACAAGTTTATTTGTACATAAATGTTTACCATGAAAAGCAAGGCCATAAGACTGTCAACTCTTATAGCTCTAACAGAGTTTTGAGATCACAGATTACAATCAACAATTCAGATGTAAATGAAGTTTCTGACAGAGAGCTATATTAATGACAATTCCTTTACTATAACACAGTATTACCATACAGTAAAGGAATAAAATAAGAAAGTGATTTTGTTAATTCCCAAGGAATTCATAAAGGCAAACAATAAAACTGTATTATTGTGTAATCTTTGACATAAGTATATCCAATGAGCTTTCAGAAAGCAAGGAAATGCTTTCAGAAACACTGTACCTAATTAAAAAGAGAAAACTATAGGCCAATATCTCTAATGAACTTCGATGCAAAAACCCTCAATAAAATCTTAGCCAACAAAATCCAAAAATGCATCAAAGAGATACTTCACCATGACCAAGTAGGATTTATTCCAGGGGCACAAGGACGGTTCAACATCCGAAAATCAATTAATGTACTCCAACACATCAACAAAAAGAAAAATAAAAACCATATGATCATATCAATAGATGCTAAGAAAGCATTCAACAAAGTTCAACATCTGTTTATAATGAAGGCCCTCGAAATTCTTGAGATAAAAGAAACATACCTGAACATAATAAAGGCCATATATGACAAACCCATAGCCAATATCGTTTTCAATGGCGAAAAGCTAAAAGCCTTTCCTTTAAGATATGGAACAAGACAAGGATGTCCACTCTCACCACTGCTTATCAATAATACTGGAAGTCCTAGCCAGAGCAGTAAGACAACAGAAAGATATATAAGGAATCCAAATAGAGAAAGAAGTAAAAGTATTTGCAGACAATATGATAATACACATAGATAACCGTAAAAGTCCCACAGAAAAATCAATCAAAATGATCAACCAGTTTAATAAAGTAGCAGGCTACAAAATCAACACACAAAAATCAGTAGCTTTCCTAGATACAATCAATCTGGAGAAGAAATCAAGAAAACCATCCTTTTTATAATTGAAACCAAAAAATCAAATACTTAGGAATAAACCTAACAAAAGAGATGAAGGACCTATATAAAGAAAATTACAAACTTTGTTAAAAGAAATAGAAGGCACAAAGAAATAGAAAGACATCCCCTGCTCATGGATTGGAAGAATTAACATTATCAAAATGGCCATCCTACCAAAAGCAATTTACAGATTCAACACTATTCCAATAAAAATTTCAATGACATTCCTCAAAGAACTAGACTACTGATGAAATTCATATGGAACCACAAAAAAACCTCAAATAGCCAAAACTCTCCTGACTAAAAAGGAGGATAACAGAGGTATCACACTCCCAGACTTCAAACGATACTACAAAGCCATAATAATTAAAACTGTATGGGGAACAAAAACAGACACACAGTCCAATTGAATCGAATAGAAAACCCAGAAATAAACCCACATATTTATGGACAACTACTCTTTGACAAAGGAGCAAAGAATATGCAATGGAACAAAGATCGTCTGTTCAATAAATGGTACTGGGGAAACTGGGCTGCTATATGCAAAAGAATGAAGCTAGACTACTGCTTCATACCATGCACAAAAACCACACCATGGATAAAAGAATTGGACATAAGACATGAAACCATAAAATGAATAGAAGAAAATATAGGCAAAACACTACAAAATGGGGCCTCCCTAGTGGCACAAGGGGTTAAGATGCAGCACTATGAAGCTATCTGCAGCCACTACAACACAAGTTCAATCCCCAGCCAGGGAGGTGACCCACATGGCACAGCATGCCTCTCCTGACTCGCCCTCTGCTCCCCTCAGCAGTGTATTTCAATCTGCCTGTCTGTTCCCCACTCTGTCTCTAGTGAATCCTCTCACTCCCCCCACACCACTGACCTATACCCCAGTTCTTGTAGGCACTAATAAATAAATCTTTAAATGATATACAACTCAGTAACATCACTAAAAACACATCCCCCTAAGTAAAGAAAGTGAAGGAAAAGATAAACAGCTGCGACTACAGGAAACTAAAAAGCTTCTATAGAGCAAAAGAGACATTAACCAAAACAAAGAGACACCCCACTGATTAGGAGAAAAAATTTGCACCCAAAATTACCATTAAGGGACTGATCACAAAGATCTACAAAGAGCTGATGCAATTCAATAAAGACAAAGTAAACAATGCTGTCAAAAAATGTGTGGAAGAGCTAAAAAGACACTTCTCCAAAGAGGAAATGCAAATGGCCAACAGGCACATGAAAAGATGTTCAACATCACTAGTAATCAGGGAAATGCAAATCAAAACCGCAATGAGATACCATCTTACACCAGTGAGAATGGCAAATACTAAAAAACAGGAAAACAAGTGTTGGCGAGGATGTGGAGAAAATGGAACCCTCCTACACAGCTGGTGGGATGCAAACTGGTCCATTCACTATGGAAAGCTGTCTGGAGGTCCCTCAAACTAGTAAAAATGGAGCTTCCATAGGACCCAGCAATTCCATTCCTAGGAATCTACCCAAAGGACACAAAAACATTTATTCCAAAGAATAACTGCACCCCTGTGTTTACTGCAGCACTCTTTATAATAGGTAAGATATGGAAACAAACCAAATGCCCAAAAATGAATGATTGGATCAAGAAGATGTGGTACATATACACAATGGAATATTACTCAGCAATACAAAAAAAAAAAAAAAAAAAAGATAAACTCATGCAATTCGCAGCAATATGGGTGACTCTGGAAGAGACTATGCTCAGTGAAACAAGCCAGAAAGCAAAAGAAAAATATTGGATGATTTCACTTATAGGAGTTAGGAGGAATGTAGGGGAAACAAGGGATCAGGGAAAAAAAAATAATTACAGTAAATTAACAGGCAACTATAAATCAGAGCCATTCTGCAGGGGAGGGAGAGGGATTGAAAATGGGGGAGGGAATAGCACAAGGGACTATGGTGATGATACACGGGTGAACTGGTGGTGGGAACTCTACAGAGACTACACCTGAGAGCAGAAAGTATATATTGTACAAAAAGGAAAAATTATGTAAAATATATATAAATTAAAAAATAAATAAAAAATAAAGTAGGATCAAGTCTTTCACCACTCCACAAAGCCAAGCATGCAGGTCTGGGGAATTTACTGGGAGAAATGTTTGGAAAAAAACAAAACAAAACGTAACAAAAACTTGTTAAAGTAAAAAGAATGTCGATTTTCTCTGTCTCACTAATCATGCAACTAATACTGGAGAGAGAAGACTAATGAAAAACACATTCATTTTAAGATTGTGAAGCAATCATTTGAGTAGTTACATACTCTGCTTTCATTCGCCCAGCTGCAAAGGCCGCCCTCCACATGTGGCCCTGCAGCTGTTTCAGTGCTGTGGTCTTTCGGTCCAGAGACATCTGCCAGCAAACATTATCCACCACGGCCTGGATCATCTGATGCAAGTCACCATCCGCTCCATTCCCATACCCTGCTGGGATCGGAACAGCCCCATCCAGGTGGGAGTCCTCTTCAGCCTTCAAGTTATAAATAACATCAAGTTTGTGTCCAACTTTCTTTTAAAAGATCACTTCAAATAGGACTGGGAAATTAAGTAGACCAACATTCTCCAACTACCATTAACACCCAAAAGAATTCAAATTAAATTCTACAGTTGGGGGCCTTCCCCAGTGGTACAAGTGGTTAAGTCTCAGCATGATGAAGCTAGCGGTAGCCACTGCAGCATGAGTTCAATCCCTGGCCAGGGAACTAACCCACTTGGCACAGCAGACCTCCTTGTCTCACCCGCTGGTCCCCTCAGCAGTGTATTTCATTAGCTCTGTCTGTTCTGCTCCCCACTCTGTCTCTGGTGATTCTTCTTACCCCCTGACACCTCTGGCCTACACCCCAGCTCCTGTATGCATAAATAAATAAATCTTTAAAGAAAAAATAAAGTATTCTACACTTGGAATGATACAAAAGATTCCTAAAAGAAACTACAAATGAACAACTTCAAGGGATGGGTTAGAGTGCTGACCCCTGATCCACATATAAGTTTCACTCTCCCAAAACTTAATAATAGTCTGCTGCTGATGACAAGCCTGACATAGTCAATTAACACATATTTTGTATATGTATTATATACTGAATTATTACAATTAAAAGTTATAGAAAAATGTTAAGAAAATCATAAGGAGGTCAAAATACTGTACTATCATGTACTATCAATAACTATAGATGCCATAAGTTTATCTAGTCAGTTTATAAGAAAATCTGCCTAGAAGTGGACGCACACAGTTCAACCTGTGTTATAAAAGGGTCAACTGTAGATTATAATTAATAAATTTACATTACTTTCCCAATGTTGCCAAAGCTGAAATTTAAACAAAAAGGCATGTTGTATATGAGGAGAGCACACGTGATATAATGATAAAATAAGACTCTGGTTTGTTGATTCACTTACTAGGACCAACAAACCAGGAGTACAGTTAAATCTGATCATCTTCTCTACACTATAACTAAGGAAAGAAACAAAGAAAATCTCAATAAAATTAAATTTTTTATGCCTGGGATTCAAAGAAATGAAACTAGTAATATCTATGACTGGTTCACATTCAGTCCTCTATAATCTCTCATATTTTGCAAAATCTTAATAGCTATTTAGAACAAGAATTCTGTGACAATGCATATATCTAATAACCAAAGACTTAGTGATTTAGATATACTAAAGTGAGGGAATAAGTAACGTAAGGGATAACTCAGACTAATCCTGAGTTATCTAGAAAATTCTGCAAATATAAATACTCCATGCCCCAAAGAGTCTGACTATATTTCTAAATCTAACTTCTAACATTAAATTCGTAGAGCATTCCACAAAATCCAATGAAATAAACTAAGTAGAAAGTACTACCAGAAATAAATGTGAAAACTAGCTCCGCACAGCATGCAAGATCTTTGCCACTGAAGCAATTAAAATAAGAAAAACAACAGAACAAGAGTTCTGTAGCACACATTGTGGAAGGAGGAAATAGACTGAAAACCAGGAGAGAACAGAGGCACAGAGCACCTGAGACTAAGGTGGGTAGGAAGGCCAACCATGTGAGCTGGGTAAGGGCTGGAAGGAGGAAGAGTGGGCATGAAGGCCCAGGAGCATGTTGGGAGGGTCAGCAGGGCCTCATGCCAGGTAGTAGAGTTGATAAGGTGGTATCACTGGAGACATTAATGAAAAATGTGATGATACAGTACAGAACCTTTTACATTCCGCCCAGAAAGGATTTAGTTTTATAAATATATGACATCTCTAAGCAGCTAAAACAGCTCCAAAAGGAGGCAATTCTAGCAATAATAAACTGCCCCAATCTGTCTGTTTAATTACAGGCTGTGAATTCCTAAGCAGGCAAGTCATGGCAACTTCCAGAGCACTTGTTTTACAATATGTTCAGAATTTATTCTAAGATTTCAGGCATCCTCAATTCTAAGACACTAGGGAATGTGGAAGCAATGAAATAGAAATGCCCAACCTGTTTCCTCAAAAGATTGACATCCTGCTGGCACTCCTCTTCTTCCCAATGTGTCTGCAGATACTCCTTAACATTTTCTTTGATGTAAGGAAATAAAATGTCCTGGGTAAAAGAGTAAAAGAAAATGTAAGCATTAGCTTGAGTTATTTGCATGAGATCAGGTTCTTCAACAATCTCACCTTAGCTAATTTGAGCAAATAAGCCACTAAAAGTTCCTTTGAAAATATGAAAACTGTTGCTTGGGACAAATAAGTGAGACAAAGACCAAGCAAGAAATAAATTAACTAGTTCACTAGTCAATTTATAATGATTTAGATCTGGTCTACTTCCTACATTTGTAAATAAAATTTTGTTGAAACACAGCCACACTCACTTATGTCTACTTTTGGACCACAATGGCAGAATTGGGTTTATAGTCTTATATTTAAGATTATATAAACACAAAGAGTGAATTTACTGGGCCTCCCCGGTGGCGCAGCGGTTGAGCGCTGGGTTGCGAAGCTGCCTGCAGCCTCTGCAGCCGGTTCGATCCCCGGCTGCTCCCCGGCCACCGGAGGAGGGTCCCACATGGCGAGCAGACCTCTCCTGCCTCCCGCTGCTCCCCTCAGCAGTGTACTTCGGTCCTTCTGCCTGCTCTGCTCCCCGCTCTGGCTCTGGTGAATTCTCTCACCCTCCCACGCTTCTGACTGTACCCAGTGCATGTATAAACCAAACAAACAAACAAACAAATAATAAATAAATAAATAAATAAATAAGACATGCCTCTAGAAAAAAATTAAAAAAAAAAAAAGAGTGAATTTACTATTCAATGCTTTACCTAAAAAATCTGCCCTCCTTGATGGCAGGAGCAGAATATATGTTACAGCTTTGTCCCCAGTACACTTCACAGTAAGTGAAAGATATACATAACTCAAATAAATATCTGCTGCAAGTATAATACCCACATGTGGCAAATGTTTAAAATAAAACAAACTGATCACCATGATTCTTGGCAATCAGAATGCCAACAGAATACCCTATAAGAAATTGATGTATAAAGGCAATTCAAAAATAAAATAACCTGTCAGTAGTCCATGTCTTGGGAATTTTTACATCCAAGGTCATTTTTACATTTACTTGAGATTATAACATATTTATATTTACTTGAAACTGTAGCATATGTATCAAATGTGGCACATTCAATAATGTTTTTAGTGTCTTCTATATGCCAAGATATGCTAGTCCTAAATGGGGTATGGAGAAAGGAACTGAAAAGTGACATCACAGTTCCTATTCTCAATTAGTTTAAGAACCGCCACCAAAACACAAACACCACTTTTCAAGGTTGTACAGAAAATATTGAAATGTACATGGAACCACATAAGGCTTGAATTGTCAAAGCCACTAAGAAAAAAAGGAAAAAATGCAGGTATCACATTACCTAATTTCCAATTGCACTATAAAGCAACAGAATTAAAAACAATACAGTATAAACACAAAAATAGATACACAGACCAGAATTGAAAGCCCAGAAATAAAGTCACATACGTATCAGTACCTAGTCTATGACAGAGCGGTGATGACTATATTATGGGGAAAGGACAGTCTAAGAACAAAAAGTCTCAGAACCACCAATGGTAAATAGGATTAACCTGCTGTTCCCCCAGAATGGCATCAAGCATGAAAGGCTATCAAATAGAGAATCTGATCTATTGAACATGAGAGTTGAGAGACAGAGGAAGTTTTCATATGTTTCCATACCAACTCAGGGTGTGCAAAAGGCTCTGAAGATAAGCAATCCTATTCCCTGCAAAGGCAGCTCACTAAAGAAGAATATATGCCAATTCATGAGGCACCAGCATGTGCTGGCACAGCAATAGAATACCCACCTCTTCAGAGCAGCACTAACCAGAACCAGCTCACTACCCAACTTTGTGGAATGCAGGGAAGAGAGGAAAACAACTGATGCATGCCTTCTTGCTCTTCCCTTTCAGCCTCTTCCTTATTACAAGCTTATGGACATTCAATTTTTCTCACATACTATATTACTAGAAAGCGAACAGTTCCCCTTTTTCAGGGGAACTGAAAAAGGAAAGAAAGAAACCAGAAAAGGAGCCTCCCTGGTGGCGCAAGGGGTTAAGTCTCAGCATTATGAAGCTATCACCAGCCACTGCAGCACAAATTCGATCCCTGGCCAGGGAGCTGACCCACATGGCTCAGTAGACCTCCCCTGTCTCACCTGCTGCTCCCCTCAGCAGTGTATTTCAGTGAATCCGCCTGTTCTACTCCCCACTCTGTCTCTGGTGAATCCTCTCACAGCCCCAAACCCTGCACCTCTGGCCTGTACCCCAGCTCTTATCTGCATAAATAAATTAAATCTTTTTTTTTTTTTAAAAGAAAGAAACCAGAAGAATTTTTATCTTATTTCTCACTAACAGTCTAGCGGGATGGCATGATTAGGACATAACAGATCAACAAGAATAAAAGGATTTTTGTTTAGTGTACACAGCATTTCCCTGACTAGAACAAGGGCTTGGCAACATAGAATTCTTCCATATTTCAGAAGTCCCAAGGCTTAAGTTCAACTCCCAAATTGAAGTACGTAATACAAGAAGGTTATTGTTTTCTTTAAAGTGTTTACCTCTCTTCAAGATACCTTATTCAAATTTCACCTGCCTTAGTAAAGATAAAATCACTCAATTATTCTTGTCCTCAGGTGGAATTCCAGTAAGTAATAGATGATCCAGCAGATTCAGAAACAGCCAAAACAGTGTGATCAGGCAAATTTTTCAGCATACTTGACCAAAAAAAGCCTTGTGGAACTCAATAAAAACTCACTTTTTATCCAAAAGAAGGAAAATGAAGCACTAAGACTGACAGCTTTCTCCTTCTGCAAAAGGTTCTATTTACTCTCCTGATATATTTCTGATTTTTTTCAAATGCTAAGTTTTTTATCATGCCCTATATACATCATGCACATTCTTATTCCTTCCTTCCCCCTACTTAGTATCTTTTTCCTGCTTGTACACTGCGGTAGCACTGTAAACTGGTCCATTTGAGCATGCCATCAGAGATGTTTTAAGACATACATGCACTCCTCTCCTAGACATACACAGAGGAACTCCAACATACTGCCCAAAGAAGAACGTTTTTTAAGATGTTTATTGCAGGAGATCTCCTGGTGGCGCAGCCGTTAAGTCTCAACACTATGAAGGAATCCGCAGCCACTACAGTTTGATCCCTAGCTAGGGAGCTTACCCATATGGGGCAGCAGACCTCTCCTATCTTACCCTCTGCTCCCCTCAGTGGTGTTTTTCAATAGATCTGCCTGTTGTGCTCTACACTTTGTCTCTCACCATTTCCTCCCACCCCCCACCCTCTGGCCTACACCCCAGCTCTTGAATGCATAAATAGATAAATCTTTAAAAAAAAAGTTTAGGGGTCTCCCTTGTGGCGCAAGGGGTTAAGCACAGCACAATGAAGATATCGCAGCCTTTGCAGCATGAGTTCAATCCCCAGCCAGCCAGGGAAGTACCCACATGGCACAGCAGACCTCTCCTGGCTTACCTGCTGCTCCCCTCAGCAGTATTTTCAGCCAATATGTCTGTTCTGCTCCCCACTCTGTCTCTGGTGAGTCCTCTCACCCTCCACACCTCTGGCTTGTACCCTGGTTCTTGTAAGCATAAATAAATAAATCTTTAAAAAAAAAAAAAAGTTTACTGCAGCACTGAGTCAAATAGAAAATAATCAGAAATCTAAATCTTTATCAGGTAGAGAACTGCAGTATAGCAGATTCTAAAGCATTATATAGCAGTTAAAGATGAATTTACTAAAATTATAATTACCAATATAAACATAAAACACTAATCCAAAATGGGATTCCCCTCAGAGTTTCAGTTATAACTGCAATGTTTTAAAATCTGAAACAATGTCAAGATTTAGTTAGGGGGCCTCCCTGATGGCCAAGGGGTTAAGCACTGCACTATGAAGCAATCCGAAGCCTCTGCAGCATGAGTTCAATGCGGGAGCAACCCACATGGCACAGCAGATCTCTCCTGTCTCGCCCACTGCTCCCCTCAGCAGTGTATTTTGGTCAGTCTGCCTGTTCTGTTCCCCGCTCCATCCGTCTCGAAAAAAAAAAAAGATTTAGTTAGCTTGTGGTGGGTGCAAGCTCACTGCATTAATGTTTATGCTCACTTATTTAAAATGCCTCACAATTAAAAAAAAAAAAAAACAGGCCCAACTTTGATACCTTATCCTTCGCCTTACCCATCTTCACTTGGTCATCCTTCTCCAATGTCCTACCTTTTATTATTTCTCAACTCCCAAGCAAATGAAAAAATTCTCGAGGGAATGCTGTTGGTTAGATCCAGGGCCTCCCACTCTTTAACTAAGAGTTGAAGAACCAAAAGTTATAAAAATTCATATGGTATACTGTACTATTTTGGCCCTACAAAGTCTAACTTTCCATATCCAGCTTTACGGGTACCAAGAACAATTCAAGAAGAGCCTATGAATTCTGAGGGCCAGTTACTTAACTTCCCAGGAAGAGGAGATAAAATGTACCACCTACAAGCGGCAAGCCAAGCCAGGTCCTTTTACAGCTATGCTCAAGTAACAACCAATCTGAGTGCCCATTTTCTCATCTGCTATATGGAATAACAATGGACACAGTCACTGCACAAGAGAGAGTCAGACAGACAGAAGAGCCCGAAATCTCATCACTTACTGTATTTCCCAGTGCAGACCAACATTTAAACTAGATAAGGATAAGTTCCGAGCAGATAAATCGCAAGCACAACCAACTACCTCATTCACCATGTACTGTTCCCCAGGACTCACTGAGTATCAGATACTTCTGATAGTATGTTATGAACCACAGCCCCTTCCTCACAGAAAGGAATAAGAGGTGCAAGAACTCAAATAATTTTCAACTTTTACGAAAAGCTTTAACGTCAATAATTTCTTTAGAATTCCTGATCAATTTACCCCTTTTCTGTATACATAAAATGTCCCTCTGTACTAAGTAAACACACAAAGCTGGACAATGAAGCTAGAACTTTGAACAACATTATTACCTGGGTTTGGCATATTATCAGAAGGCAAAAGTATTATTGTATAACATTGAAATTCATGAGGAAAATAACTGTGAAGATTTTATTCATTCTTTCAACATACTTATTGGGCATCTACTACGTAATATAGTCCTCAAATTACCTTTATTTAAAGTTAGTAATTATATCATAGCTCGACATGTGCTACCATATATAAGAATGCACTAGGGCCTCCCCGGTGGCGCAGCAGTTGAGCGCTGGGTTGTGAAGCTGCCCGCAGCCTCTGCAGCGCCCATTCGATCCCAGGCTGCTCCCCGGCCACCGGAGGAGGATCCCGCATGGCGCGCAGACCTCTCCTGCCGCCCGCTGCTCCCCTCAGCAGTGTACTTCGGTCCTTCTGCCTGCTCTGCTCCCCGCTCTGGCTCTGGTGAATTCTCTCACCCTCCCGCGCTTCTGACTGTACCCAGTGCATGTATAAATAAATAAGCAAATGAATAAATCTTTAAAAAAAAAAAAAAGTAATTTCAGAAATAACTATGATGATAAATGTTTTGACTTCAGTTATATAATTCATTTATAGAAATTTTCAGAATACTACAGCAAGGGTCCTACAATATTTAAGTATTTTTAGTGCACCAGGCATCTAAGGGGTTGTGACAGTTTAGTGGTACATATAACAAAGGCTAAAGAAGTAAATGAGGGCCTCGCCGGTGGCGCAGCGGTTGAGTGCTGTGTTGCAAAGCTGTCCGCAGCTTCTGCAACGCCAGTTCGATCCCAGGCCCCCGGCCCCCGGGTGAGGGTCCCACATGAGCGCAGACCTCTCCTGTCCCACCCGCTGCTCCCCTCAGCAGTGTACTTCGTCAGTCTGCCTGTTCTGCTCTGCTCTCCGCTCTGACTCTGGTGAACTCTCTCAACCTCCCGCTCTTCTGACTGTACCCAGTGCTTGTATAAATAAATAAGTAAATCTTTAAAAAAAAAAAAAAAAAAAGAAGTAAATGAGAGCATTTGTCTTTCAAGGGACTATGATTAAATTCCGCTAAATATTGAAAGGGATACTATGCAAGCAGCAATTTATTATTCCACACAACTCAATAGTAGGAACTCCATTAAGGGTCACAAAATTTCTAAGATTTAATTAAAGAAGTTGCCTCATAAATGTCCCAATATGGATTTGTATTATGGTGAAATGGTTGTTTTAATGAAAAGGTCAAAGAATCAATAAAAATAAAATTGTTGCTGTAATATTTACTCGTTTCCTTAGAAGAAAATGGGTAATAAAAAGGTAATGGTTAATACTTAGAGTACAGCTATTTAAAGAAACTATTTTAAAAGCCTTTTAAGGGAACCACACACAGTGCCAATGATTTATAACATTTTTTTCAGTCAGAAAATGAACACAAAGACACAATAGAAGGGGTACTATTTTTCTATTTTAATCTTAGAGGACAAAAAGCAAAGGAAAATTATGTTACTTGATGGGCCTTAAAAACAAATCACATTCTTTAAATAAAAATTAAAACAGGCTACAAACAGTATGTAGAGAAAAATGCACAGAACAAAATCTAGAACATGGACCTAAATGTTTACAGGGGGTTCTCTTTGGGGCTGAAATTGCAATGGAAATAATTTACTCTATGTATGTAAAATACATGTAGATTTTCTATGGTATATGTATACAATCTTAATAAAGCCAAAAAAGCCAAACTTAATTTTAGTAAGGAATCATATTTTTGCTTATAATGTTTTAGTCACCCCCTACAAAAACCAGTAAATAAGAAGTTGCTACTCTCGAGAATAAAAATTAGGAGAAATTAAAATCAAGGGACAAGAATAGTTGAGGGTCTCCCTGGTGGCACAGGCAGTTGAGCACTGCACTGTGAAGCTGTCCGCACCCTTTGCAGTGCGAGTTTGATCCCGGCTGACCGGCGAGAATCCCAAATGGTGCAGCAGACCTCTCCTGTCTCTCCCACTGCTCCCCTCAGCAGTGTATTTCATCAGTCTGCCTGTTCTGTTCCCCACTTTGTCTCTGGTGAATCCTCTCACCCTCCCAAGCATCTGGCCTGTACCCCGGTTTTTGTATGAATAAATAAATCTTAAAAAAAAAAGAATAGTTGAGTTATCTATGGCAGTATGGCTGAAGAGTTTGGTAAATCCCAAATTCCAATAGGAATGACCCCACTGTGGCCTCAAGAATGGAGAGCTGTTCAGGCAGTGAATCAGCAGTACAAAAGCTATCTGAAGAAAAACAGTGATCGTACTGAGCCAGCATGGTGGATAGCAAATTGTAGTAAGAAAGATAGCATTGTTTCTCCACTGAGTGTAAATGACTTTCTCTGATTAAGGAAGCTTTCCCATTGGGAGTTTATGGAGTCAGATGACCATGCAATATTAGAGGAAATTAATAAACCATATTATTTATTTACCTATATCAATGAATGGCTAATGTTAAAACAGTCTTCTGCAGCCAACAAGCCAACCTGTTTCTACAAGTCCTGCCCTGCCCCGGTGAGCCTCCCTACCAGGAAAAGCAGGGCAGCTGAGTAGCCCTATCTCTACTGTGCTCTGTGACCTGAACAGTCTCACATACCTGAACTCACTGGAAACTATTAAGAGACACTGACTACTTTTAAGTGAGGACAGAATCTTTCTTTGCAGGAGTGAAAAAGTAGTATTTCCTTGTTTAGGGACAAATCATTCCGAATCAATAAGTTCAAAAAAAAAAAGTAGGAGGGCTTATCTGACTTATTTCTACTCTGTTGATCAACAGAAAGGGAAAGATTAAGTTAGTAGTAAAACCTATGATTTTAAATCATCCTACTAAAACAGTATATTTATTTTCTCAATAAAAGGTTTCCTAATATTACTGTTACTTGAAAAAACATCATTCACTTTACTCAAGGAAAGCATACTTAATAAGATATAAAAGCTACTTATCTGAATATAAAGCAATTTAAATGTTTTGAATAAGGTTATCTTAATAAAGCTGAGTAAGAATAGTCATATATGACAACTACATATGTAAGATGCTCCCTACACCAAAAATACAAAAACCAATTTTTTCATATAGTAATTCTTGCATTGCCTTTTCAAAAACAGTAATTCAAGTGGGTCTCTGAACTTCAGTTTTCTTACTTGCAATATTCACTTTGCAGAGAGCTTACAGGGTTATCACTTTGCAGATAACTTACATCATTGTAAACATGCAGCTTCTTCAGAGCTGTCAGATCTGCAAAGTTTGACCTCTTCCTCAGAAATATGACCACCTACTACTAAAAAACACAGGCTTCAGGCATGGTCCAATCAAGGCAGAGGAGCAGACCTATCACCTGGTTATACAGGTATTTTCCAAATGGAGTCTGGCTTAAAGGCCAGCAGCTACTTCTGTTATTAATCTTTACTTCTATTAGTATTACATTTATGATTAGAGCCTCTCTTAAAATGGCTGGGACCTCCCTGGTAGCGCAGGGGTTAAGGTCTCAGCACTATCACGCTATTGCCAGCCACTGCAGCACAAGCTTTGATCCCTGGCCAGGCAGCTAACTCACATGGCGCAGCAGACCTCTCCTGTCTTGCCCACTGCTCCCCTCAGCAGTGTATTTCAGTAGATCTGCCTGTTTGCTCCTCACTGTCTCTGGTGAATCCTCTCCCCGCCACCGCCCTACACCCCAGTTCTTGTATGCATAAATAAATAAATGTTTTTTAAAAAATTGTTTTCCAAGCTTTTTTGAACATTTTTTAATGCAGCTAATTGGCACATAACATTAGTTTCAGGTGTATAACATAATGACTTGACATTTGTATATTTTGCAAAATGATCACCTTGTTAACATCCATCTCCACACAGTTACAATTTTTTTCTTGTGATGAAAACTTTTAAGATCTATTCTCTTAGCAACTTTCAAATATACTTGATATTCTTCACTATAAGTACCATTCTGTACATTACATCCTTAGGGCTTTTTTTCTTATGAATGGAAGGAAGTTTGCATGTGCTCAACCACTTCTTTTTTTTTTTAAGATTTGTTTATTTTTATACAAGAATTGGGGTATAGGCCAGAGGCACAGAAGGGTGAGAGGATTCACCAGAAACAGAGTGGGGAGCAGAACAGGCAGATGGACAAAATACATTGCTGAGGGGAACAGCGGGCGAGACAGGAGAGGTCTGCTGCACCATGTGGGTTCTGCCCTGGCCAGCCAGGAATCAAACTCATACTGCAGAGGCTGTGGACAGCTTCACAGTGCTGCGCTCAACCCCCTGCACCACCAGAGAGGCCCCTCAACCACTTCTAATGATGAGTACTGACTACTTCTTGCAGTGATTCATGCCATCTGTCAGATAGCTTCGGCAGTTGTGCTATTATACTCATCCTTCCTGAAGACCATATTAGGAACTACCAAGAGGTTTCAGTACTCTGGCTGCTACTTGGGGCCACAGAGGCTCAGAAAATTAAATTTTGCTGTCCCTATCTTAATGGAGTAAGCAGAGATGTACCCATGCCCCTTTGAAAACTGAATCCTGAGCCTCCCTGGTGGCGCAAGGGGTTAAGACACAACCTATGGGGCCTCCCCGGTGGCGCAGCGGTTGAGCGCTGGGTTGCGAAACTGCGCGCGGCCTCTGCGGTGCCGGTTCGATCCCCGGCTGCTCCCCAGCCACCGGAGGAGGGTCCCACATGGCGCGCAGACTTCTCCTGCCGCCCGCTGCTCCCCTCAGCAGTGTACTTCTGTCCTTCTGCCTGCTCTGCTCCCCACTCTGGCTCTGGTGAATTCTCTCACCCTCCCTCCCGCACTTCTGACTGTACCCAGTGCATGTATAAACAAAACAAACAAACAAACCAGCAAACAAATAAATAAAGCATGCCTCTATTAAAAAAAAAAAAAAGACACAACCTATGAAGCTATCCACAGCCACTGCAGCACAAGCTCAATATCCAGCCAGGGAGCTACCCACATGACGCAACAGACCTTTCCTTACTTGCCTGCTGCTCCCCTCAGCAGTGTACTTCAGTCAATCCGCCTGTTCTGGTCCCCTCTCTCTCTCTGGTGAATCTTCTCACTCCCCACACCTCTGGCCTGTACCTCAGTTCTTGTATGCATAAATAAAAAAATAATTTAAAAAAAAAGAAGAAAACTGAATCCTTTAGGAATGAAGCCTTTAGATTTCATTATCTGCATTCAAAATGAATTAATGTGTTGCAGATAAAAGTATCTTTTATATCCCATTAAGGAAATTAAACTATAGTTATAAAGATAAACCATCAGCTAACTGCAATGAATCATAATGCACAAAGGAAGTTTATTATTATAAGAGGCTAGAGGTTAGGATAAGGTCTTTAAAAGAAGCACAAGAGAGACATAGCATCAGTATCTCCTGAGTTTCAGTGAGGGAAATCTGACTGGTCCACACTCCTAGTTCCTAACAGTGGAGGAGAAGTAAAAGGAATTCATATTTATATCCTTGAATCCATCTACCATCCCTCCAAAGGGATACTTTGAACAGATAAAGCTGAGGTTCCAAACATTTCACTGCTGATATAAGATAAAGTCAAGACTTAGACCCAGGATATGGTATGGGACATTCCTCATTCCTTTGGCCCAGACAGCTTTGGTGAGCCTGGTATCAAGGCACACATCTAGAGTGCCCATTTCCTGCATTACAAGCTTCTGATCTCTCTTAGTGGTTGAGGGGCACACTTCCTGAAGCCCACACCAGGAATGCACTTGTGAATGTTGATGGTGTGTTCTCCACCAACCTTGTTGATAGCAGAATGGCACTTCTCCCCGCCCTTTCTTGCAGAAGGGGAGGGGGGGTTCTCCCTGGCACTTCTTTTTCTACAGTCAATCCTTAGTAATCTCATCTAACCCCATGAATTTAATTACCACCTATTGCTGATGATCCTTTAGCTTTATCCTGGGCCTCTTCCGTGAACTTGAATGATTTTTTTTTCTAACTTCCTACCCCAAATGTCCACTTGGATATATAACATATATCTCAATTAAAGATATCTGAACCAAACTCTTGAATCTAGTCCTAACTGGACATCCTCCCAATCCTCCCCATCTCAGCGACAGCTCCATCCTTCCAGATGCTTGGGCCAAAAAACTTCCAGTTATCTTGACTCTCCTCTCATCTGTACATCCAATTAACCCATCAGCAACTCTGGTCAGCCCTACCTTCAAAATTAATCCAGACTCTAATCACTTCTCACCACTGCCACCAGGCACTTAACATTTACTCAGTGAACTGGTTAATAAATGGCCTGCATGATTCATTTCAACCCTCATAACAACCCTGTGAAATAGGTGCTATTATTTTCTTCATTTTACAGGGGCACATAAAGGATAAGTAGAAAGTAATAAACTGGGATTATAGTTTATTGATCAGGTTTTGTTTTTTCAGTTTTAAGAATCAGGCCCCAGGCCTCCCCGGTGGCGCAGCGGTTAAGCGCTGGGTTGCGGTGCTGCCCGTGGCCTCTGCAGCGCCAGTTCGAATCCCAGCTGCTCCCCGGCCACCTGAGGAGGGTCCCACATGGCGTGCAGACCTCTCCTGCCGCCCGCTGCTCCCCTCAGCAGTGTACTTCGGTCCTTCTGCCTGCTCTGCTCCCCGCTCTGGCTCTGGTGAGTTCTCTCGCTCTCCTGCGCTTCTGACTGTACCCAGTGCTTGTATAAATAAATAAATAAATAAATATTTAAAAAAAAAAATACAAACAGCCAATTATAAAAAAAAAAAAAAAAAAAAAGAATCAGGCCCCCAGAACCTAGTCATCCCCATTGAAGAGATCCAATTAGCTTGCTGAATTGATAATGATTTGGATGCAAACAAGGCCCAGGCTCGGAGTCAAGCAGTCTCGCAGCGTATACCAACTTAACTGCCCAACACTGCTGCTCAGAGCTCCCCTCTGAAGTCCTACCAAGTTCCCACAGCTGGGATTACCACTAACTTCTAAGCCACATGCCTTATTCTCTCTATTCAGTAAAAGATGTCAGCTTCCCACTGTTTAGACTTAAGACAAAGAACTTGTGAGGTCACATAATGAATCACTGAAAAGAAAATCAAGTTAAGAAATGAACTCCTCATGTACATACTGCGGAGACAAAGAATCCCTGTCTTAAAGACCTGTCTTTGAAAAGAAATCCACATTTCTGAAAAGGAATGCCCTGGGAAGGGTCCAGAGAGGCTCCAGGAGGGCCTCTGGGGACAAAGCTACAGACTTTCTACAAAATTCTTTGGAGAGGTGATGGGAGAAGCAGGTGTAATAGGATCAGGGTAGATTGGGTCCAACCTTTTGTCTGACTCCTACCACCACCAAAATCAGTTTTAAAATAAAATGAGTTAATAAATGTAAAGAGCAAATACTTTACCCAATAAATAGGTTTTTACTGAAAGAAGGACACTTGGTTTTCTTTAGTGAAGGGGTGACATGGGGTGAACTGTAAGGATGGAAATTTTTAAGAAACATCAGACAAGTAAGGACTTTAGAGCTAAACACATGATAAAAAGTTTACCTGAGGGCCTCGCTGGTGGCGCAAGGGGTTAAGACGCAGCACTGTGAAGCAATCAGCAGCCACTGCAGCAGGAGAGTCAGGGGGGTGACCCACATGGCGCAACAGACCTCTCCTTACTTGCCCACTGCTCCCCTCAGCAGTGTATTTCTGTCAATCTGCCTGTTCTGTTCCCCACTCTGTCTCTGGTGACTCTTCTCACCCATCAAACCTCTGGCCTGTACCCCAGTTCTTGTATGCATAAATTAATAAATCTTTAAAAAAAAAAAAGTTTACCTGAGATAAACCTTTAAATACATAAAGGCCAGACCATATACTTTAAAAGAAGGGTTACATCTTAAAACTGGTACCTTTTGCTGGGGAGGGGAGGGTTCAATCTGACTACTTTTAAGGATCTAAATGACTGTGCATAGGGGGAAAAAATCAGAATATTTATCACTCTCAACAGTCACCTCTACAATAGCCTTATATAATATCTTCAACTTATCTTTGAAAGGGGAGAAAGTGTGAATTAATCGTTTAAGTAAATTTGGGGAAAAAACACTTTCATTTATATTTACAAGCTTGAATCAGTTTTTAACTTAGTTTTGTCAATAAAATTCCTGTCTTTTGTGGTTAATTCCATAGTTTGCTGATTTCTTCCTACAAACCTGTAGGCTTTAGAAATGTTGGGTCAATGAAAATTTTATTGCCAATCTGGAAACACTTCAGTTAAATTTCAGGCTATTCAAGTAAGAAAGGACCACCTTGAGGAAATTTGAAATAGCAAGACTAGCAGAGGCTGGGAGAAACCTAATCCCAGTCCCTGCCATGCCCATTCTGGAAAGTACCACACCACTAGCATCAACCATGTACTGAATGCCTTCCTGCAAGCACATGAGTTATGGTCTCTGCCCTTGAAAAACTCTCAAGGTTGCTGGACAGAATACGTATACAACACCCCAAGGCAGCAACTGCAAGAGAGAGAAATATACCGTCCTGCAGAGGATGGGGAGAGAGGACTTTGGAATTCCTGCTTAAAAAAAAGTCCTTTGAGAACAGAAGCAGGTCTTCTGTCTGCATTCCAACAGCCTAGCACAGTAAATAGTTTTAAGTTAATGTTTGTATGGTACCACACTGCACTTGGAGTGGAAAAGGACTGACATGAAAAGGCTGACATGAAAAGCCATGCATGACCCTAATGGCTATGGTTAGCTATAAAAATTACAAGGAACAGAGGGACATAAAGTTGGAAAATCCAATTCATTGATGATCCAAAGATGAAATTTCATGTCTCAGACAACAGGAAAACACAGAGGATTCTGATATTACAAAGATACCCTATTTATGTACCTGTCTCCTTACTAGGTTCTTTAAGGGTGGAGGCTGGGTCTTAAGGATTTTGGAACCCTAGCCAAGTTTGGCACCTGGTAATATTACAACAAATGTCAAACAAAAAAAAAAAAAGGACTGATTAAGTTGGAAATAGTAAGCTACTGGCAGGATACTGAAGGTTGTAGATGAGGAAGAGACCATAAATTCAGGCCAGATGTGCTTTCTAGCCACCTCTTGATATACTCAGACACAAGACAGTGATTCTCCAAAGGTTCCTCCCATTTCAAGACAGGTCAACAAAAATCTCACATAATACCATGGATATAGCTCCTTTTGGGGCACACTACCTTAAGGTTTGTGGAATTATTTTTTTTTTAAAGATTTATTTATTTAGGGGCCTCCCCGGTGGCGCAGTGGTTGAGCGCTGGGTTGCGAAGCTGCCGCCGACCACTGCGGCGCCGGTTCGATCCCCGGCTGCTCCCCGGCCACCTGAGGAGGGTCCCACATGGCGCGCAGACCTCTCCTGCCGCCCGCTGCTCCCCTCAGCAGTGTACTTCAGTCCTTCTGCCTGCTCTGCTCCCCGCTCTGGCTCTGGTGAATTCTCTCACCCTCCCGCACTTCTGACTGTACCCAGTGCTTGTATAAACAAAACAAACAAACAAATAAATAAAACATGCCTCTATTTTAAAAAAATTAAAAAAAAAGATTTATTTATTTATACAAGCACTGGGTACAGTCAGAAGCACAGGAGGGTGAGAGAATTCACCATAGCCAGAGCGAGGAACAGAACAGGCAGATTGACGAAATACACTGCTGAGGGGAGCAGCGGGCGTGGCAGGAGAGGTCTGTGGCGCCCTGTGGGACCCTCGCCAGCGACCGGGGATAGAACCGGTACTGCAGAGACAGCGGGCAGCTTCACAGCCCAGCGCTCAACTGCTGGGTTTGTGGAATTATTAACCAACCCACCATCAACTACTTATCACTACAAAAGACCCTGAATAGCCAAAGCAATCCTAACAAAAAGAACAGAGGTATCACACTCCCAGACTTAATATTATACCACAAAGTTATAGTAATCAATTCAGTATAGTATCAGAATAAAAACAGACACAATGACTGATACAAAAGAATTGAGAACCTAGAAATAAATCCACACTTGTATGGGCAGCTAATTTATGACAAAGGTATCAAGAGCATAAAACAGAGAAAGGAAAGGTCTCTTCAACAAGTGGTGCTGGGAAAACTGGACAGTCATATGTAAAAGAATAAAACTAGACCTCTATCTAACTACATAATTAACTCAAGGGGGGCCTCCCCGGTGGCGCAGCGGTTGAGCGCTGGGTTGCGAAGCTGCCCGCAGCCTCTGCAGCACCGGTTCGATCCCCGGCTGCTCCCCGGCCACCAGAGGAGGGGGGTCCCACATGGCGCGCAGACCTCTCCTGCCACCCGCTGCTCCCCTTCGGTCCTTCTGCCTGCTGTGCTCCCCGCTCTGGCTCTGGTGAATTCTCTCACCCTCCTGCGCTTCTGACTGTACCCAGTGCTTGCATAAATAAATAAAAATAAATCTTTAAAAAAAAAAAAGAATTAACTCAAAATAGATCAAAGACCATAAAATACAGAGAAGGAAACACTCTGCTTGGGGATGGCTTTAGGGATGTGACTCCAACAGCAGAGGAAAAAAGCAAAATTAAACAGGGACTGTTGTCAAATAAAAGAAACTCGTAAGAATGAAAACACACTGAATGGGAGAAAATATCTGTACATCTTACATCCAGAAAGTTGCTCAGGGCCTTGCTGGTAGCGCAAGGAGTTAAGTGTCAGCACTATAAAGGTAGCTACAGCCACTACAGCACAAGTTCAATCCCTGGCCAGGGAGGTGACCCACATGGCACAGCAGACCTCTCCTGGCTCGCCCGCTGCTCCACTCGGCAGTGTATTTCAGTCAATCTGCCTGTTCTGTTCCCCACTCTGGTGAATCCTTCCACCCCTGCACCTCTGGCCTACACCCCAGCTCTTGTACGGGGCGGGAGCGCATATCCAAGCTCTGTAAAGCTTTGTAAACAACAAGAAAACAAATAACCCAATTAAAAAATGGACAGAAGAGCTAATCGACACTTTTCTACAGAAGACATAGAGATGGCGAACAGGCACATGAAAAAATACTCATCACCTGTCATGAAGAAAGTACAAATGCAAACCACTATGAGGTACTATCACACTCCTGTGAGGATGCCCATATCAAAAAGACCACAAAGGGCCTCCCCCGTGGTGCAGCAGTTGAGCGCTGGGTTGCGAAGCTGCCCACAGCCTCTGCAGCACCGGTTCGATCCCCGGCTGCTCCCCGGCCACTGGAGGGGGGTCCCACATGGCGCACAGACCTCTCCTGCCGCCCGCTGCTCCCCTCAGCAGTGTACTTCGGTCCTTCTGCCTGCTCTGCTCCCCGCTCTGGCTCTGGTGAATTCTCTCACCCTCCCGCGCTTCTGACTGTACCCAGTGCATGTATAAACAAAATAAACAAACAAACAAATAAATAAATAAAACATGCTTCTATTTAAAAAAAAAAAACAAAAAGACCACAAATAAGAAGCTTTGGAAAGGGTGTGGAGAAAAGAAACCCTTGCACGCTGTTATTTAGTGGCTCCCCAAATTATAAATGGCAAGTTAGTAAATGATTCAGTATTTGCTAACTCAGTGTTCACAGGGACTTTACAGAACCTCATTACAACATATTTCATGTACTGAGTAGACGAGTAACAGGAAAGTCACCAAATTTGAGAACATTTTCAGGGACAACAGAGCATTTTCCCTCAAACTCAGAAATAATAGTTGAAGATTCCTGACAGAATAACTACAGCGAATGGTGGTGTTATTTCAAAAGCTTCAGACCAGATGCATTAGGATAATACAATTTACAAAGTAAGGAAATGAGTCTGACATCACCATGATCAAAGATCAAGTAGTGGATCCATGAGGTGCACATACCCCAGGGGCATGCAAGATGATTCAATGGGGTAAAGGAAAGAAATATAACAACCTTCATTTGTATTTATTATTTTAACCTCATCTTTAAATTCTGATTTATTTTATAACTTAATAATGACACAAAATGTGCATCAATTTATAAATTATATTGGTATAGTTTTTACTCCAATTCCACTGATGGTGGACATGACCAAGGTGGAGATCACCACTATAGAAGGTCAGAGCCAATGGCTCCAGTCATGTGTCCTGTGTCAAGGGACAGGGCAAAGTATCTGAAGATTCAGATACACTGGGAATATCTCAGGAAAACTGGATTCTACTGCTGCTCTGCCTCTAACAAGTAGTGATGACCTTCACATAGGCTCTTCTTCCAGGCATCAATTGACTCTTATTTTTTTTTTTTAAGATTTATTTATCTATACAAGCACCGGGTACAGAGGCAAGGGAGGGTGAGAGAATTCACCAGAGCCGGAGCGGGGAGCAGAACAGGCAGACTGACGAAATACACTGCTAAGGGGAGCAGAGGGCAGCAGGAGAGGTCTGCGTGCCATGTGGGACCCTCACCCGGTGGCCGGGGATGAACCAGTGCTGCAGAGGCTGCGGGCAGCTTCGCAACCCAGCACTCAACCGCTGCATCACCGGGAAGGCCCTCAATTGACTCTTAAGAGAAATTAATAAGCTGGCTGCAATTCACTAGATGATCCTGGCTAGGAGCCCTTCCTGACAACTCTATGACTCAGAGAAAATAAGACATAATAAATAGCTGGTAAGTAAGATCACACCTTGTTGTTGCCTGAAGGCGATGGGGACATGCCCTGATAGAAAGCAACCCATATGCATGTCCATAGAAGTGAACACCCAGACTGAAAAGATTCAATGGAGTCCTGTAAGATATATATGGGACTCGGTGTCATGAAATATAGTCAGTTGCTTCATATGCATATTCCACGAGTTAAGTAGCAGAGAGAGAGAAGAGAGGAAACAACCAAGTTAGTGCTGGCAATGTCTGCTTTTCCCCTCTAGTGAGGGTGTTCTGTTTCATGCGACAGTCTCAGTTCCTAGTGTCTCTAGCAGTATGAGTGGCTAAATGAGGCTAATGTTTGACATAATATATTTTTCATTTACATCGCCTAATCCCAAACCAACTACTTCCTCGGCGCTCAAGGGAAAATACCAGATATATTTCAACACTAAAGGAAAAATGGCTGCATATGACTAACTGAGAAAAGAAACTCAGTCTCTTGAGAGAACTGACTTCTCATGGGTGTTCAAGGGCAATGTTTGACAACAGTCAGTTTTCACAATATACACATACAGTACAGCCAAACTCCCAAAGAAAGACTCAACTGTAGTTATTTTGGTCCAATGGATTCACTACTAATTCTATCACCAAGAGATAGTGTAAACTGAAATTCATTACCGTGTACTTTCATTAACTTCATCAAATGATTCAAGGTGCTCTCATATCAACTTTGTTATTTTGTCATTTAACATGCAGAGCAGCCAAGCAAAGATGATGATCAAGTACTATGGTTTCCATTTCAGAAGAATCCAGTTTTGAGTCAAACAATAGGGGTTCAAAACTTAGACACATTCAATTTTTCAGAGCTTTAGTTTTCTTTAGTGAAATGCAGATAAATCACACACATCACAGTTTTGAGGATGAGTCGAGTAAACAAGTTGCACGTATACTGTATTCAAGGTTTGTATTCTCTCATCACTCCACAAGAAGCAAGGCTGTAAGTTCACATATGTAATGTTATTATTAAAGCCCAAAGTAGAATAAACACCTACCAATTCCCAACTCTGTGCTCAGGGGTTCAAGAAGGATATAATTTAGCATATCTTTAAAAGGTGTCCTAAAGATTAGTCCCTGGTATATACATTTTTAAGGTTTTATTTATTTCTGAGTAGAACTGGGGAACAGGGGTAGAGGATTCACCAGAGACAGAGAGGAGAGCAGAATAGGCAGATCTAATGAAATACACTACTAAGGTGGGGCAGTGGGCAAAACAGGACAGGTGAGCTGTGCCATATGGGTTGTTCCCTGGCTGGCCGGTTGCAGATTGCTTCATAGTGCAGTGCTTAACCCCTTGCACCACCAGGGAGGCCCAAAACATTCTTGATAAAAGCATTTTGGTAAGTAAACCAGTGAAATACCAAGCAGAGATATATGCAAGCGTATAATTTATATATAGGCCCTGAAAAGTTGTGCAATAAAGACACCTGGTTGAACAGAGAGAACCCAGTACTTCCCAAAAGTGCAGTTGATAGGGCCTCCCCTGCTGGCACAGGCTGTGAAGCTGTCCGCAGCCTCTACAGCACTGGTTCGATCCCGGCTGGCCAGCGAGAATCCCACATGGCGCGGCAGACCTCTCCTGATGCACCCGCTACTCTCCTCAGCAGTGTATTTTGTCAGTCTGCCTGTTCTGTTCCCTGCTCTGAGTCTGGTGAATCCTCTCACCCTCCTGCGCATCTCACCTGTACAGTTGATAATGGACATTGAATAATTACAATAATGTACAGAGACCTAAAATTCTTCAGAACATACTTTTAGAAACTTTGGCCTTGGTAAATTAATGTGTAACAAATTAATAACAGATTAGATTGTAATAGATTAACCATGACTATGAATGAAAAATAATAGATATAGCAGGGAATAAGAAACTATCTTTTAAACAAGATTCCCAGGTTATTTTTTTGCAGTCTGTCTTGAATTTCCCTAATGACTCTCAGAAAGACGTATAAATTAATATGCTATAAACAAAGATTCCAAGAAGTAGCTTGTGATGTTCTCTGACAGAAAATACATGAGGTGGGAGAGCAGTGGTTTCTTTTGTTTCATTTTTTATCAAAACTGATATGCAGGAAATACTTTATTCCCTAAAATAACTTTCCAAGAATGGCAAATAGTTTATACCACATCAATATCCCTTCTGTCATTCCTGGTCTCTTGAAGACAAATACAGAAGCCAGAATGGGGGCCTCCCTGGTTGATGCAGGGTTTAAAGTCTCAGCACTATTAAGCTATTGCCAGCCACTGCTGCATGAGTTCAAGCCCAGGGAGCTGACCCACATAGCACAGCAGACCCCACCACACACACACCCCTGTGCATTTCAGTAGATCTGCCTGTTCTGCTCCCACTGTCCCAGGTGAATCCTCTCATCCCCCCCCACTTCTGTCCTACACCCCAGTTCTTGTATGCATAAACAAAAAGAATTTTTAAAATGCTACAATGGAAATAACTATAATCTAAACCACAAAAAAGAATTTTTTCTCTGAAGTAGTTACTCTGTCATAATCAACAAGGAAAAAAGTCCATTCAATCAGTATTTGTGCAATCCTGAATACTTCTTCTGAGCCCTCTGCTGTGATTAGAAACTTGGAAAAAATGCCAAACAAGATCGCTTAAGAACCTTTGCTACCGGGACCCCCTTGGTGGCGCAGAGGTGGAGCGCCGGGCAGCCTCTAAAGCGCGGGTTGTTCGATCCACAGCTGCGGGGCGAGGGTCCCACGACGCGACATACCTCGCATGTCTTGCCCGCTGCTCCCCTCAGCAGTGTATTTCATCAGTCTGACTGTTCTGTTCCCTGCTCTAGCTCTGGTGAATTCTCTCACCCTCCCGGACTTCTGACTGTAACCAGTGCTTGCATAAATAAATAAATAAAGCTTAAAAAAAAAAAAAAAAAACCTTTGCTACCATATCAAGATATTTGAGGTACTTCCAAAAAAAAACTGTAAGTGGTTGTTACACTGTAGTCCTACAAAATATATTATAACCTACACCAAGAAAATCTACATTCTTCACAGGTAATTTTTAAAGACATTTCAATTCAGATTCCTTAGCTTGTGGAAGAATGAAGTTCCCTTTCTTTGTGAACGTATCTTAACTACTGCTGCATGCAAGTCCTTTTATTTTTTTTAAAGATTTATTTATTCATACATACAAGAACTGGGGTACAAGCCAGAGGTGTAGGGGGTGAGAGGATTCACCAGAGATGGAGCGGGGAGTAGAACAGGCAGATTGAAATACACTGCTGAGGGGAGCAGCGGGCGAGACAGGAGAGGTCTGTTGTGCCATGTGGGTAGCTCCCAGGCCGGGGATTGAACCCGCACCACAATGGCTGCGGCGAGCTTCATAGGTTGCATCTTAACCAGGGAGGCCTGCAAATCCTTTTAATTAGGTGTTTCATCTTAAACCTCTAGACGTCGAAAACTAGGCCTGAGAAATTCTCTTAAAAATTATACTATTTTACCATAATGCAAACTTTGTAAATTTGGGAATTAGGTGTGGGAAAGCATTGCTTAACAATGACATCCTAGGAGCAAGGCTTTGGGTAAAAGCGTCACCCTTCCATAATTTCCGCAAGAAAATGATCGGTATCTAGACCTATTTGTTCTATAGTTGAATAAACCAGCGCTGGGTTCCACCGCTGCCAGCCCAGTAACACTCCCAGCCCAGTAACAAACGTTGTGCAGGCCGGCCACCAACAGCACAAGTGGGAAGGGGCGAAGAGCAACCTTTACCAAGACAAGACATCAGAGCTACCTCCGAGGTCATCTTGACTCCTCAGCCTTTCCATTTTGCAGGACTAAGCCTCAAGGACCATTAAATCGCGGCCGCCCTCCAGCCAGACTCGATCCTGCACGAACCCGGCGCTCCCATGCCGGGCGACGAGGTGCACACATGTCCGGTTGGGGGCGCCCACATCGCCTCACCCGGTCAGGGCAAACCTGGCCCTCCCGGCCTATTCTCCCCACCACCTTCCATCCCTTCCCACCCAACAGCATCTAACCAAGAGCAAGGGATGGGAAGGGCGCAGCTGGAGCAGTGGGGAGAAAGCACCCCCGCCACACACCGCACGCGTCTACTTCCTCCCATCCCACAGCGGGTGCAAAGCCACACCAAAGCCTCTCCAGAGCCTCGTGTCTCCAGTGCAAGGTCTGCAACACTAAAAAAAATAAAATAAAATAAAAATTTCCCAGTGTATTTAAGTAGAAGCAACTTCCCCGCTCCCTTCCGCCCCTCACCTTCACGAAAGCAATCGGGGTTGTGGTACCTTCGATATCTAACAGGATCACAGTGACTTCGGCGGGCACGGAGAGCACGACCATTTCCCTACCGGATGCTACCACGGGCCTCGGCCTACTGGTGGGGAGGGCGGCGGGCGGCGCCGGCTGCGCGCCCAGCACTGTCCTGACTGCCCACAGCCCCGCGGTAATCTCGGGGCGGACACCGCGCGCAGCCGGGGCGCGAGAGGGGGAGCTACCGCGGCCCTGCCCGCGGAGAAGTTGCCGCCCAGGGACCCTACAGCCGCGAACTGCCCGGGGCGGGAGGCCGAGACCACGTGGGCCGAGCAAGGGGGCGGCCCCAGCCGGGTTCCGAGGGGGCGGGGCGGAAGGGCCGGGCGCCGCCGCCGATTGGTCGCCAGCGGGTCTCGAGCCCGATCCGTCAAAATGGGCCTCGCGTGGGCGGGAACAAAGAAGCGAACGCGGGAGCCGGGTGCGCGGGCGCGCGCTCTCCGCAGACTGGTTGAGCGAGCGGGAGAGGCCCGGGGCACGTGCAGACGGGAGCCCCGCGAGTGGCGCGCCGGGGATGTGAGTGCCCCTTGCCCTCTACGGCACCTACCCTCCCCCTCCCCGCCCACTGCCTCCGCTTTTGCATATTGACAGTAATCCGACCCGGCCCGCGCCCCTCCTCCCGCCCTCCTCCCGCTGAAGAGGCCGAGCCGGGGCCGGGCGTGCCTGCCTGCTTTGGCCCGGGTTCCGGCCGATCGGCCCGGGAGGCCCACCGCGCCCCCGGCCGTCGCGCAAGAGGCGCCCGCGCCGCGCCGCGCCGCGCCGCCACCCGGAGGGGCCGCCGCGCGCCCGCTTCCTGTTCGGCTGGTTCCAGCCAGCTCGAGGACAAAACACGCGTGCGCGCGGCGGGCGGGCGGGCGCGCTCCCCGCCTCAGCCGCCGGCGCCCGGCGCAGTCCGCCTTTTTCCGGAGCAGCCTGGCCGCGGTGCTAATCGCTCCCGGCAGCCGCCGTAGCAGCTCCGCTCGGGGGAACCGAGGGCGGAAAAAGGCGGGGTGGACGGCTCTTTGCTGGGAGTGGGCTGGACCGGACGCCAGAGACGCGGGCTCGCAAGGCAAGAGGGACTGTGGCCCTGCGACGACGCCGCTCGGGATTTTTGAGCCCAGGACTCTCCTCCCCTTCGTCTTTCTCTGCTGACGCTGCGCTCCTCCCGAGCCCGCGTCCCCGAGCCCGCGACGCGCTCCTCGCCGGGAGGGCCGAGATGGAGGTCCCGCCCCGGCTTTCCCATGTGCCGCCGCCATTGTTTCCCTCCGCTCCCGCTACTTTAGCCTCCCGCAGCCTCTCCCATTGGCGGCCGCGGGCGCCGCGGCAGCTGGCCCCGCTCCTCCCTTCGCTCGCTCCCAGCTCCGCCCGGCAGGGGGCGCGCCGTGCCCAGCGCCACGTCACCGCCCAGCAGCCCTCCCGATTGGCGGGCGGGGCGGCTATAAAGGGAGGGCGCAGGCGGCGCCCGGATCTCTTCCGCCGCCATTTTAAATCCAGCTCCATACAACGCTCCGCCGCCGCTGCTGCCGCGACACGGACTGCGCGCCAGCACCCCCCGGCCGACAACTCCGCCACCATGGAGGACATGAACGAGTACAGCAACATAGAGGAATTCGCAGAGGGATCCAAGATCAACGCGAGCAAGAATCAGCAGGATGACGGGTACCGCACGCTTCTCCCTTCTCCCCCAGCGCGCCGCACGCGCCTTTCGTCTCTCGGGAGCCGCGCGCTGCCCCCATTCTTGGCTCCGACTATCCCGCGTGCCCGCTGGGCCCCACTGCTTAGAAGAGAGGAGGAAAGTAGGAGACGGAGGGGTGACTCGTGAGGCCCGCGGAAGGTGGGGGAAGGGCGGAGGAGTTGGAGGAGGAGGGCGGCGGCGTCCGTCCGATTGCGCAGGCGCCGCGTGGGGCCCGAGGGGGAGGGGCCGGCCTCGCTGCGCCACATGCTGCAGCTGCCGCCGCCTCTTCATTGTGTCTCTGTTGGTGTTCCGCGCCGTTTTCCTTGGGAGTTTAGGCCACTCTTGCTTTGGGAAACTGTAGAACACTGGTACCCCGTCCCCAGAACGCGTTCTGATGCGCTCTCTTGGTGGAACGTTGGCTTGACAAGTGAGGGAGAGTGGTGGGGAAGGACTTCAATGGCCGGGCATGAGTTAGGTTGGCTTTTCTACCTAAAGCGACCTTAGACACTTCGTTAATCTCTCTTAAACTTTGCGCTATGCAACGTGCAGGGCAAACTGTCCACTGTCAGATTTAGTGAGTCCGATGGAAATTGGGGGATTTTGTGTCTATTGTTCGTTCCTTTGCATATATAAACATGGATTAAATTACTTGCACATGGAGGCTAGTTACCCCATACTTGATTCACAGCTAAATCTAATTAACCCCAGAACTGAAGTAATTGTTTGCGCTGCTGCTAACATTTAAAAAGAAATAACTTTTATTTCTAGTAAAATGTTTATTGGAGGCTTGAGCTGGGACACAAGCAAGAAAGATCTGACTGAATATTTGTCTCGATTTGGGGAAGTTGTAGACTGCACAATTAAAACAGATCCAGTCACTGGAAGATCAAGAGGATTTGGATTTGTGCTTTTCAAAGATGCTGCTAGTGTTGATAAGGTAGGGTCGTGTTTTGTGCTGCCTCTCTGGGCTTTCATTTTTTGGCAAGTTCTGAGATTTGGTTTTACATTGCTGTCAGATTAAATAAATCTGTCTTCTAGGTTTTGGAACTGAAAGAACACAAACTGGATGGCAAATTGATAGACCCTAAAAGGGCCAAAGCTTTGAAAGGGAAGGAGCCCCCCAAGAAGGTTTTTGTGGGTGGATTAAGCCCAGATACTTCTGAAGAACAAATTAAAGAATACTTTGGAGCCTTTGGAGAGGTGCGCTGTGTGATTGTTATATTTATATGTTCATCCTAGGTCTGTTTCTTTGTAGTAAGTAGTTCAGATGACTGGCGAGAGGGGGATTAATAAACTTCAAAGGTCTCTTCCAGTGACTGTACCTTAATCACTTTTTTTTAATTGGTACTTTAATTAAACAGCAATATCTAGTTCCTATATTTTGGCCAAAACCTGGATCTTTGGTGTGATCAGTGTTTGGATTTATTAACCAGTGCATGTGCTGGGCACAAAAATCATACTAAAGTTTTTGCATTCTTTTCTAATAAGTGCTTTATACATAACACAAATCATTCTATCAATAGCTTGACATTGATAATAAAGCAGAACTTACCTGATGAGAATAACATGTTTATTTGGTAGCGTGTAAAGGACCTGTAGCAATATGAAACTCTGAATGTTCATCTTGTTTTCAGATTGAAAATATTGAACTTCCCATGGATACTAAAACAAATGAAAGAAGAGGATTTTGTTTTATCACATACACAGACGAAGAGCCAGTGAAGAAATTACTAGAAAGCAGATATCATCAAATTGGTTCTGGGAAGGTAAAGCTGATTCTATAATTAAAGGATTTGAGACTTTCACTGTTTAGTGGGATAATTTCTCAATCTGGTTTGAGAGGAGTTTGTCAGAACTTTAGTAACAATTTTATTTGTTTGCTTTATAGTGTGAAATCAAAGTTGCACAACCCAAAGAGGTATATAGGCAGCAACAGCAACAACAGAAAGGAGGAAGAGGTGCTGCAGCTGGTGGACGAGGTGGTACTAGGGGTCGTGGCCGAGGTAAGACTTTAATTCATGGGAAATGACTTGATGATTATAGCTATAAATTAAATATGGGTAAGCCCATGAGAGAGTAAATCCAGATTTCAAATTCTTCCAGTGTGAAAAGTTGATTACCTTGGTGGGTGGATTTTGTTCTTGGTGAGTTTACTGATTTCTCCTCTTGAGGAATGGCTACTCCTGACATTGTTGCCACTCAGTCATGGGAAAATACAATGTTGTTATATGTAGTTAGGATTATATGACACACCATGCATGATAAGTTTCTTTTTGCAGTAGTCCTTGTATTAAAGCCAAACATTCTACCCATCTTAACCTTTGTCCTGATTTTGCATTATCTGTGGGAAGCATGGTATTGGCACAATTGAACTTTCTGCCCCCCTAATGACAACTGGAAAAATACTCTTTCAAGCACATGTCAATATAGATGTTTATTTTGCCTTTTTAAGATCTGCAGAGTGACAGGAGCACATCGTTTTATGTTAGGGACTGGGGGTCAGAAGTTGTTTCCTAACAATAATTGTGCATTGTTTCAGGTCAGGGCCAAAACTGGAACCAAGGATTTAATAACTATTATGATCAAGGATATGGAAATTACAATAGTGCCTATGGTGGTGATCAAAACTATAGTGGCTATGGCGGATATGATTATACTGGGTATAACTATGGGAACTATGGATATGGACAGGGATATGCAGACTACAGTGGTAAGAATATTTAACTTAACTTTATATGCCAATGGTATTATAATTTAGTGTTAAAAGTAGAATCCCGTTTTGAAATTGTGTGTATTTGTGTTTTACCATTAATAAAAATGTTTGCAGTTACATTTTTGAGGGTTTAAAGTCCTAGGGAGGTTTTTGGTGTCAATCGTTCTGGAATATGTGATAAACGTATGGCTGTATTATCATAACTTAAAATGTATGAAATTTTAATATTTACTTGGCATGTTAAGTTTTGTGTGATTGTTTTTAAGATAGCAAAGTCCTTTTACAGACACCTGTCTTAATGTAATGTCTTTGTCTTTTCAAAATAGGCCAACAGAGCACTTACGGCAAGGCATCTCGAGGGGGTGGCAATCATCAAAACAATTACCAGCCGTACTAAAGGAGGACATTGGAAAAAACAGGTGTGTACAAGAGTCCAAGAAACCAATGGAAGTGTCTAATTTAATTTAAAGATCAATAGACAAATGAAAAATAAGTAAAAACAAAATATTATGTAGCCTGTTTTTACTAAATTGTTAATTTTTTAATTGCTTTATAAGCCTGTTTTGCCTAAAGTGTCTATAGATCTTTAACTTTAAAGTCTTATCTCACTTTCTTTAGTATTACAGAAAAACTTAAGAGTTTTTCTGTTTGCTTTGTGTACCAGGTGGTCTAGAGGAATAATTAAACTTTTTTAGAACTATTAACAGGTAAAGTACTGAAATGGGTACAACTTAAGGAAAACAAGAATGTTGTCTTCTAACTCTGACATTATACCTTGTTTGTACCCGCCAGCGGGAACTTCATTGCAGGCCGTGTGTCACCCTGACCACGTCTATCTCTGGGGGTCGCACGTTGCGGGCAGAGCGCAAGGCATACACCAGAAAACGCTGTCCTGTGGTATGGTCTCTTCCAACTTCATGTACCAGCGTAAAGATTAAAGTGGAAAACTTCAGACTTTGGCTTCTTTTTTAATCTTTTTGAAGATTAAGTGTCTAAACTTAACTTAAATGGTTTTTTACAGGAGTTAAAGTACATAAAATGCCTTTTTACAGCTTAATCATTTTTGGTCTTCTGTTTAGTGTTGTATTTCAATTGTGGAGCCTCATTTTAAGTGTTCATTCTTTAAGATTTAATGCTTGCTTTTTCTTTTTATAGCTAATAGTGAAATCTACAAACCAAAACAAGAACTTTTAAATCTGGGATATAAATTAAAGATCATATGCACAGAGCAATTTGTTTCCTTGCAATACAAAAAGCCTATTAGAAATTTGTGATTGTACTTTGTTTGGCTTACTAGAGATTCTTCTAGTAGACCTTGATCTACCACAGTTCAGCCTGTGACTGGTGGGAAGATTGCATTCCCAATTTCTTTTCTGAATAGATTTAAATTTAATACCATTTGGGAAAATCTGGGTGAATTTATGAATTACCCAAACTGCATTTTGCCAGTAAACATGCATGTGATCTTTAATTGTTGACGAAAAGAATAAAGTGAGGACTTAAAACAATTCATGAAAGTGGACCTTTGAAAGCTTGTCAGAATTGCACATATCTAATTGTTGTTTTGTTTTTGTTCGTAGGAGGAGATGCTAAGGTATACCCATCTTGCAGGACGACATCGAAGATCGATCTTCTGTTGATCTAAGATGATAATTTTGTAAAAGACTTTCTAGTGTACAAGACACAACTGTGTCCAACTGTATATAGCCGCCAATTAGTTTTCTTTGTTTTTACTTTGTCATTTGCTATCTGTGTAATGACTCAATGTGGATTTGTGTTTATACAAATTTTATTTGTATGATTTCCTGTTAAACCTCAAATAAATGCTTCCTTATGTGATTGTTTTTCTGCGTCAGGTACTAACTAGCTCTGTAAAAGTGTAATTTTAAATAAGCAATAATTAAGGCACAGTTTATTTTGTAGGAAGTATTGATCCATAGGGAGAAACTGTGGACCTTTATGAATAGCCAGCTACAGTGTTGACCTGTTACCCATTTTTGTTAGATGTATTTTACACTCTGAGGGTTCATTTCCCTGTTAAGCTGGGGACTTTGTCATTTTAAGTCTCCATGACATAGTCTGTAGTGTTAAAAATAAGCAGAAGCTTTTTAGTAGACAATGAGTCTTAAGGATTATATTTTAAAGGAAAAGTTTTAACTGCGTAAAGCATGTTAGCTCCTTTTATGAATAGAAAAGATTTTGTTTCTGTTTGGAAAGCCATTTGTTAATGATTTGGTAAATACTTCCAACTTAATGGTCTGCTACAGGAAATGAGCTGATCTTGTACCGCAACCTAATTGTTCTCAGTAAATACAAGGAAAAGGCAACTTTTAAGCTGATAGGAGCTGTGGTTTGAGTGTCAAGTAGTTATAACAATGATTTTGGCGGCTAGGTATGAGGTTAAGGCTTCAAAAAAAGTTGAAGATATTTGAAGTAGTGGTACAGTAAATTTACTTGTTTTGGTATTACACCACAATAAGCACCAAACTGAACAAAATATTTTCTATTGGGGGATCCTTAGGAAGCTGTATTGGGTGTTAACTTCTGTGGTGTGAGTTCTTAAAGTCAGTAAGTTTCATCATTGATGCAGTTAGTGCATGAGCTAGTTAAGCGTATACATATTTAGACATAGGAATGGTGAGAAAAAGTATACATAAAATCTTAAGTGAATGCAGACGTATGACCAAGTTAATAGATACTCTCTGATGCATTGAAAGTTAGGCAGCTACAGCTCTAGGTTTTGGGTTTTTACTGGGTAAATCCAGGCTTTGAATTCAGTGTAGTAATCATTTAAGGTTGTTTTCTTTGGTTCCATGTTTGCCACTAGGATTAGCATACATGTTCACATTTAGAGTAGTTGGCCTCACTTTCAACCAAATGTAAGTTTTTTATGCTGATGAACCTTTATTTGGTGCCTGCAACTAACTTTGTTCCAATGATGTTTGTACTTGCTAGGCTATCAAATTACAGTGCTCTTGGCCTTGTTTTGTTTTTAATATTTTACTACACATAGGCCAAGTACCAGTGTTGGCTATTACAAGGGGTTCTGTTTCTTAACATGCAATTTAGGGACCAGAAGGGAGATTTTCAATTTCAAATTGTCAAAGTGAGTAGGTGAGTGTCTTTAGGACAATGAATCCTGTAAATTAAAATTTATGATTAGGTGACAACATTGTCCTTTCCCTGATCAAAAATGAATAAAAGCTTTTTAAACAAAATTCAAACTTCAATCAAGTCTTGATATATATGACTAAAGAAATAAACTACATCTAGACATTGTCGTCTGAGATCTTTTACAAAGAACTGAATGGGGAGTGAGAATGCACTTTTTCTCTAAGGGGCTTTGGATAAGAGTTTTAATTCAGATTAAACCCTATTAATTCCCCTTGATGTAAATTTGACAATGCCAAGGCTAAGTGCTCTGATCACTTGATTGAGTAGTAAAGTTAGTATCAAAATGTCATTCTGAACTAATCAGAAGTAAGCTAAAGAATATGGAGGTGTGAGGGTAGAAATCGGCTCACTAGCAATTTCATTGATAAATGTTATTTGGTAATCATGGCTATGTTGGAGTGCTAATATTGATGATTAGCTTTTATTCCATTATCTGATGCATCTTTATTTTCAAATTGTAACAGGCACAGACCCTTTGCTAATTTTCATAAATTTTAATACAAAACATCTGGAAAAAGGCATTACTGGTTACCAAGATTTGATTGGATGTCAAAACAGGATGCTAAGTTTCACTGATTAAAAAGGTAACTTGGACACCACAGGTATAGAACCCAATTTTTATTTGTATTTATACCATTTGAATTGTTCTAGAATTAAACAGAATTGGGAATGTCTATAAACTTGCCAGCCTAATAGAATGGTCATCTACCATGGGGTTGACTTTAAGCAAAAAGCAAGGCAACTTAGATCTTTCATATAAAGACATGTTAAAATGTTGCCATAAAAAACAGACTTTTTAAGATTGGGCTTTTTTAATAATTGTTCTGAGATAGTCAAATTGGATGTTTTAAGTTTTGCTTTGCAAAGAAAAAAAATCAACTTCTTGACCACTACTTTTTTTAACAAATCAGGAAATAATAATAGTGGTGGCCTGGAAATTACAGGGTAATGCTGTTTGAAGACTTAATTTGTACTACTTTAACAGCTAAATTTGGATTTAATCTAGAGATACACCCCACCTTTAAAAAAGTGGTGGGATTGAGGTGTAGTTTTAAAAAGCATATTCACTGTCATATCACTTGTTACTTAAAATGTAGAATATCAAATAACAAAATCTTCAAGATTTTGGTTTATCAAAGATGAGCACAAATTAGAAATATGTGAGAAACTCCTGTGGACAAGTTTTCTCATGTTAGTAATGAGTACTTCCTTTTGAGAATATGACAAAATAATCTAGCAACAACAGCAGAAAAAATAAACATGCCTACATATTTTAAATCTAATTATGGGAAAATTACAGACATTTTTGAAAGACGTAGGGTCTAAGACTTGAAGTTATTTACTTTTATGGGAGCAAACTGATGAAAATTAAATTTACTACATTGATAAGGTTACACAAAGTGAGTTTCTTTATAGATAGATTCTACTTCGGTATGGGAGGGCTGATGAGTAATTTACAGGGTAGTGATAGTTTTATGGATGAGAGGCAGCAATGGCCAAGCCCTTAAAAGATCCTATTCAAGGGCCTCCCCTGGTAGCACAGCAGTTGAGCGCTGGGCCGTGAGGCTGCCCGCAGCCTCTGCAGCGCCAGTTCGTTCCCCAGCTGCCGGTGAGGGTCCCACATAAAAAAATCCTCTTCAAACCTTGATTAATCTGATTGCTTTAAGTTGTGGAAATTAGCTATCTAAAAACAGAGACCTGTCCTACAGAATTGACAGTAATTATTTAAGGTTCTTGAATCCTGCGACAACTGGAACGTGGTTTTCATAGATGATGCAAGCAGAGGGATGAAAGGAGGAGAGTGTGATACTGGGAGCTATGGTATTTTAGGGTAGTTCTGAATTTTTTCAATACCAGGAAACAGTTTAAATATTTCATGCCCTTGCATTATATATTTTGAATGCCTTTATTTGTCAAATATATTGATTGCTGTCATTATGTAGTGACGCTTCTATTAATCAAAGGCAAATAGCTGTCAAAGAGAACTTCTACATGTGTTAATCAGCATCGGACCAATATACCAGCCACAATCAAAGAAACAATATTTTCATTAGCTTGTGCAATTTTTTTTTAAATAAGTGGCTTCTGTCAGACTTAAAAAGACTGGAAATAGGGGCATTCCTCGTGGCCTAAAGGGTTAAGTCTCAGTGCTATCACCACTACAGCCTGAGTTAGATCCCTGGCCAGAGAGCTAACCCACTTAGGTCGCAGAGACCTCTCTTGTCTCAGACCTCTCTTGTCTCACCCGCTGCTCCCCTCAGCAGTGTATTTCAGTCAGTCTGCCTGTTCTGTTCCCTACTCTGTCTCTGGTGAATCCTCTCACCCCTATACCTCTAGCCTACACCCCAGGTCTTTTATAAATAAATATTAAAAACCTGGAAAGTTCAAGGCTACTAATTCTAGGACATTAGAACTACTTTCACATCACTGAAGAAAAGGAAAAAGGCATTTTTGAGACTACATTAATGCAGCAGGGAAAAATGATAACTTGAAATACTTGTGGTATGGATTTAATTAAAATTTCTTTAAAGTGCATTTGAGTGATTTAATCAAATAACCAAGTCACCTTTTGACATCATTAAATTATATATGTATGTATATGTATTAGCTATTTTTTTCATATATTCTTTAGTTGTAATCCTGTAAAAACAGGACTCGAAAACTCTAAGCATAACTCCACACTTAACTTTCTCTTATATTTTATTTGAATTTGAATTTAGTGTTTTTAGAATACCAAATTAGAGACAAAAGGGTTTTTACCTATATTGCCTGTCCTAAGACGACGACATATTTAGACATATGTAACACTTGAAATTCACTGGTGAAAATGGAAGGCTTTTTTGTTTTTATTGTCTTGAACCCCAAGAGAAGATAATTGGGTGTTAATGGCAAGAACAGAAATTGGCCATAGACCCACCCACACTCAAGATCCACAATACAAACTAGGCTGGTGTTTTTGCTTTTGCTTTTTTAATGTATTTAATTCTCCCGGGCATAAATATTTCCCCGTTGATGAAATAAAATCATACTTCTCTTACTTCATTAATAATACCAAGGCGGGGATCTTCTTCAGCCATTAATAGAAACAATCAGATCTCTTAGCCAGGAAATATACTGACACTAATTACTGTTCTCTTGACAATTCTACTGGCAAAGGAATGCATATATTTAGTACAACATGTAACGGTCACAATTTACTAGCTCCATTTGTTGCTATGAGGTGGGAAAAAACAACATTCAACGTTTCTTTAAATTATTCCATAAATTTTAAGATCATCCTGTTTTTTAAATTGTTATCAAATATATTCACATATCTATGCATTAACATATTCCTCATAGCCTGTAAGTGTATACTCAGTGTACACGTATACCTACATAAAGGAAAAGGTATATAATTTTTTAAAAAGTTCTATTTTCAGCAACTATGAACTAAGTAATTCAAATCAGTCGTCCTCCTGAAGACAAGTAGGATGAAATATTTTCTAACTCTTAAAAGAACTGACAAATTATTATAAATTTTCCTGGTTAAAATCTAAGAGAAGGTCGAAACCTAAAGAAATAAGTATTGCATTCACAGTTGGTCTCGATGGCCCTACAGGAGAAAGAAGGCAAAAAGCAAAAGCCTATGTACAGTCCATGTGAAAGCTCTGATACCCAATTACTCAAATTGGTTTCCAAAGGGCTACCCTTTCAAGACAAGAAATAACCCAAGTTCCTCACTAGGTGGAATGGTTAAGGGAACTCCAATCTCATATAGTCCTAGAAAGGTAAAAGAATCTTAAGTGCATGGAGAAAAAAATGAATTATTTCTACAAATATTTTTCAAGCGTAATGACCAAGAATGCAAATCAGTGCAATGACCAAATTCAAGAGTTTTCAGACCTCCCACCGTGCTTATAATGTTGAAATAAAGTATAAGCTTGAAAATATCTCTAGAGAAGTGGAAACTATAAAAGCATCGTAGCAGATCTGAGAATCAAACAGATTTTTGTTTTTTTTAAAGATTTATTTATGCATACAAGAGCTGGGGTATAGGCCAGAGATGTGGGGAGTGGTAAGAGGATTCACCAGAGACAGTGTGGGGAACAGAACAGGCAGGATGACTGAAATACACTGCTGAGGCAGTGGGTGAGACAGAAGAGGTCTGCTGAGCCATGTGGGTTGCTCCCTGGCCAGCCCGGGATCGAACTTGTGCTGCAGAGGTAGCGGATTGCTTCACAGTGCAGTACCTAACCCCTTGTGTCACCAAGGAGGCCCAAAGATTTATTTATGCATATGAGAACTGGGGTGTAGGCCAGAGGAGCAAGGAGGTGAGAGGATTCACCAGAGACAGAGTGGGGAGCAGAACAGGTGGATCCACTAAATACACTGCTGAGGAGACAGGAGAGGTCTGCTGCGCCATGTGGGATGCTCCCTGGCTGGGGAGCAGTGGCTGCAGATAGCTTCAAAGGTTGCGCCTTAACCCCTTGCGCCACCAGGGAAGCCCTAATTAGAAATTTTTAAATCACTTTTAGGCACTTATACAGCCAGAGCATAGGTATGTGACCACAGTTCTCAAAATTCTACATTAGACATTACAGGAGATAGTTAATCAAATTGATTTAGTAGAATGAATGCTAGAACAAGTGGCAGCAATGTTTCCAAATGAAGAAGTGATACTAACAGCAATATCTAGCATCTAGCATCGATGGTGTCAGTGTTGGAAGCAGCTGCATCCATGTGTTGCAGGAATATCAAAAGTAGAAACAGGTGTCTTTGGAACCAGTTTCCTAGTGTAATTTTGGAAATAGTTCCGGGATTGATGTTCCCAAATTGTGGCCCTTTGAACTCTAGATTGCTGAGGTGCTATAATAGTCATTCCTGAATTCATTTTCAGCTTAAAAAAAAAGTAAGGAATGGATAGTAAACAGACATCTTAATCAGACGCACTTATAGGAGCGTGAGGACATCCAAAATTTGACTTCCTAAAAGTAATGAGAACATGGCAAATTTGTCAAAATCAATTTTTTTTTTAAGATTTATTTATTTATACAAGCACTGGGTACAGTCAGAAGTGCGGGAGGGTGAGATAATTCACCAGAGCCAGAGTGGAGAACAAAATAGGCAGACTGAAGAAGTACCCTGCTTAGGGGAGCAGCGGGCATGGCAGGAGAGATCTGCGTGCCATGTGGGACCCTCGTTGGTGGCCAGGGATCAAACCGGCGCTGCAGAGGCTGCGGGCAGCTTCGCAGCCCAGTGCTCAACCGCTGCGCCACCAGGGGAGGCCCTGTCAAAATCAATTTTTTCAGAACTCTGAAAGTAGTCTTTGAGCAATCCAAGGAACATTTATTTAAAAGGAAAATAGAATAGTGAATTTTATGGCATTGTAATTTCTGTTCCTCTCTACCTCTCCCCCTTTTTTTGGTAAAGATTTACTTATTTTCGCATAGAAGAACTGGAGTATAGGCCAGAGGTGTAGGTATGTGAGAGAGGTCTGCTGGGCCATGTGGTTTAGCTCCCTGGCTACAGCTGTAAAAGTGCTGAGACTTAACCCCTGCACCACCAGAGAGGCCCCTCTCCCCAGTTTCTTGGTTGCCTTGAAAACCAAAGAATTGCAACTACATTAGGAATGAAAACTGGATGCTTACCAGCAACTAGAAGGAAAGAAGCTCGAAACCCCATCTGTAAATAACCAACTGTTTTACGCACAGGGCAAAGTGATAAAAGCTCCACCCTCACCTTACTCAGCTCTCACTTGATGCAAAAAGCCATATTCCTAGAACATTTCTTATTGTTAAACATTTCCAATTGTTTAACATCTGTCTGAAGTGACAATACAAGTTGAGGCTAACTAAAATCTGAACACCACCACAAAAAAAAAAAAAAAAAAGATTGAGGACTAAATGAGCCACTGAGGGCTTTAAAAAGTTCTGACATGGGGCCTTCTCGGTGGTGCAGTGGGTTGAACACAGCGCTGTGAAGCTGTCCGCAGCCTCTGCAGCACAGTCTTGATTCCTGGCCAGCCAGGGAGATGCCCATATCGTGTGGCAGACCTCCTGTCTTGCCCGCTGCGCCCCTCAGCAGTGTTTAAAGTCATTCTGTCTGTTCTGTTCCCCACTCTCTCTGGTGAATTCTCTTACCATCCCATGCCTCTGGCCTGTACCCCAGTTCTTATATAAATAAATAAATCTTTAAAAAGAAAAAAAAAGTTCCCACATGTTCTTGGAAATCTATGTGTCTGCACACATGAGCAGAGCTATGTACATGCCTAGGAAATAACTTAGAGGTTCCAATAGTTCATCTCTGGTTGACATTGAGTTTATACACAAGTAAGACATGAAAGCAAAGGCAGAGTTATAAACAGCCTGCTGGATTATCAAAGTGTGTCCTAACAGAGCCAATACAACAAATTTTTGGAGACATGCTTGGAGATTTCAGTATATCTGCCTGTTCTGCTCCCCACTCTGTCTGTGAATCCTCTCATGGACCTGCCCCTCTGGCCGAGACGCCAGTTCTTATATGCATAAATAAATAAGTCTTTACAAAAAAGCATTTAAAGAAGACTTGCTCTGTCTCATTATTAGCTGACCATTAAGCTAACCAAGTTCAAAATTAAGTGTCCATTCATGACAAAACATACAAAGTTAATTTAGGAAAGTCAGTAAATAAGCAGCAGCAATAAAGAATGCTGACGAAGAGAGGGAATCTGATTTTCAAAATTGCCAATTAGGGGCCTCCCTGGTGCTGCAGCGGTTGAGCGCTGAGTTGCAAAGCTGCCCGCAACCTCTGCAGTGCCATTTCGATCCCCAGCCACCAGGCAAGGGTCCCACATGGCGCACAGACCTCTCCTGCCGCCTGCTGCTTCCCTCAGCAGTGTATTTCATCCGTCTGCCTGTTGTGTTCCCTGCTCTGGCTCTGGTGAATTCTCTCACCCTCCTGCGCTTCTGACTGTACTCAGTGCTTGTATAAATAAATTTAAAAAAAAATTTTTTTTTCAAAAAATTGCCAATTAGGGCCTCCCTGGTGGCTCAAGGGGTTAAAGACACAACCTGTGACGTTATCCGCAGCCACTGCAGCACAAGTTCGATCCCCAGCCAGGGAGATGCCCACATGGCACAGCAGACCTCTCCTGACTCGCTTGCTGCTCCCCGCAGCAGTGTATTTCAGTAGATCTGCCTGTTTTGCTCCCCACTGTCTCTGGTGAATCTTCACCTCCACCCCCTGCACATCTGGCCTACACCCCACCACTTCTATGCATAAATAAATCTTTAAAAAAATGCCAATTATATGGCATGAAAAATGACATTTTTCAAATGTCAATTATCAACAACAAAAATATGAGACTTGATGTAAAGGAATGTGTGGCCCATGACTGAAAAAGTAGAAACTGATAAAAATAGTTCCTAAGAAATCGGAAATATTGGACTTATTAGACAAAGATTATAAATTAAGTATTAAAAATGTTCAAAAAACTAAAGGAAACAAAGTTAAACAAAGAAACCTGCATATATGAGCATGAAGTCTCCCTAGTAGAAGATAACAATAAAATAAAAATTACTCGAACTAAGAAATTCCTGAACTGTAAAGTACTAAAAAAATTCACTAGAGGGACTATTATCAGATTTGACCTAGCAAAACAAATGAATCAGCAAATTGGTAGTAACGTGAGTGAGTGAGCTGATGTCCCAAGCCCTCCCATCCTTCACTGCTAGCCCCAGGTGTGCTAGACCTCCACATTCCTCACTGCCTACACCCTAGTAGCCACCAATCCTTTCCCCCTCAACATGCACAATAACAAAAGACTTTGGATTAGTGATAATGAATATTCCAATGTGTTCACTGGTTTTGGAAAAACCATCAGATCCTGGGCTAGGAATCTGGTCTTGATATTTTGGAACCTTATCCAGTGTACAGAGCATAACTCACATTGTGAATATGAAGAGCGCAGTTAGAAAGACATAAAAGACTAGGTAAAAGAGGAAGATCTAACCCCAGATTTTGGCAGTGCCAGACTTCCACAGAATAAGAGGTAGTGATTATCTTTTTAAAAAAAGAGAGAGAAATAGTTATTTAAAAAAAAAGTGCTTTAAGTCAGGGCCTCCCTGGTGGTACAGGGGTTAAGCACCGCTTTATGAAACAATCCACGGCCTCTGCAGCATGAGTTTGATCTCCAGTGGCCAGGGAGCAACCCACATGGCAAGGCAGACCTCCCCTGTCTTGCCCACTGCTCCCCTCAGCAGTGTATTTCAGTCGGTCTGCCTTTTCTGTTCCCCACTCTGCCTCTGGTGAATTCTCTCATCCCCGCATCTCTGGCCTGTACCCCAGCTCATGTATGCATAAATAAATAAATCTTTTTAAAAAAAAAGTGCTTTAAGTCATAAAGAAAATTATAACACATTCCCAAAGACAGAAATCAGGTCATATTTACTGACTGCAATGCAATAAAATTTTAAATTGAAATGGAAATAATAATCATAAAGAGATCCAAACATGTTTAAATTAAGGAATACCATGTAAATGTATATGTGTGTATATATGTATATACAGAATTCAAGCTGTATCCTAACTCACAAAATGTTAGAAAATAAAGAAAAGATAACTTTGAAAAAGACAGCATAGCATATATCTCTGGTTTGTTTGTTTTTTTAAAGAATTATTTGTGCATACCAGAGTTGGGGTGTAGGGCAGAAGTGCCGCAGCAGTGGTGGGGTGGGGGGAGGGAGGGAGAGGATTCACCAGAGACAGAGTGGGGAGCAGAACAGGCAGATTGAAATACACTGCTGAGGGGAGCAGCAGGTGAGACAGGAGAGGTTTGCTGTGCCATTTGGGTCAGCTCCCTGGCCGGAGATCAACTTGTGCTGCTGTAGCTGCTGATAGCTTGATAGCACTGTGTCTTTAACCTCTGTGCCAGCAGGGAGGTCCTTATCTCTGGTGTTTAAAGACCATCTTTTAGATCACTGATTTGAAGGTCTCCCTGATCTGCCAGCTACAATGATTTCTTCCCTTATATGCTAGGACTATGAATGTCAATGCCAAGAACCCCTCTTCCAGACATTTATTTAAATTTTGAATGTCTGGGTAGCTTACTATTCAGGGTACAGGAAAAAAATATGTTTACCTGTTAACCTATATAATTCTCATAACAGCCCTAATGAGGAAAAGTCTGTTTAGAGAATGTGGATTAACTTGTTTAGCGAAGACAAATAATTCATGCAATGCCATGCCATGTTTTTATAGCCAAGGTTCAAACTTAACAGGCTATAAATAGAAAGCCTTTGCCCTTTTATGTATACAGTATGGCAGTTTTGTGTTCAGAGATATTTTCCCTTATTTGGCTTTCCGTGGAAAAGTTTATCAAGACCATCCATGTACCAGTTTATAGCCTATTTAACTATACTAGCAATAAGAATTGATTTACAAAATCACAGTGCTATTTTTTCTTTTCTGTCCTGAATGGTGTTCAGAGTACAATCTCACCATTTCTGCATTCTTTTTTTTAAGATTTATTTATTTATTTATACAAGAACCAGGGTACAGGCCAGATGCGTGGGAGGGTGAGAGGATTCACCAGAGACAGAGCGGGGAACAGAACAGGCAGACTGACAAAATACACTGCTGAGGGGAGCAGCGGGCGAGACAGGAGAGGTCTGCCGCTCCATGAGGGACCTTCGCCCGCCGGTATCGAACCAGCGCTGCAGAGGCTGTGGACAGCTTCACAGCGCTGTGCTCGTCAGCCTGCACCACCAGGAGAGGCCCATTTCTGCATTCTTTAAACTGAGAAAGTAAAAATTAGTCAGGAAAGTAAAAATATCCCCTGCTACAATCATTCTGAGGGAATACAAATACAGATAAAATCAAATGCAAATTTAACTAGAAATAATGTTCCCAGCCCCCAAAGACATACTGCACCTGTAATGCATAAAAACAAATCCATTCCTTGAGAAGTTACTGTTTTTTGACTTGCTAAAATACTTGTTTCTTTTCATTTAGATTAGAAATTGCTGTTTGAGCTGATATCAGGGAGAACAAAATATCCCACTCTTTCCTGGAGAATCTAAGGCACAAAGAAGCAATCCTGATTTCCAATACTGACGTAGAGTTTCAGTATTGGATTTCTGAAAACAACATTTCCTTTTTATCTTAACTTTATAGTATACTAGTGAAACAGCCTATTCGATTTTGTAGTTCAGATCAGATATTGCTGCTCTTTTATATATAGCCCTGCTTTGCTTTGGTCCTATCAAAACGTTAGATTTAAACTTCACTAGATATGCCCTTCCCCCAAATCCTATAACTCTTACCCTTTTCCCTTCTTGAGCAGGACATGCCCAGCACCAGAGTGCCTGCAGCATGCGTTCTGTCTTATAATAAGTGAATAAACTTCACTTTGTTTTACTAAAGGTTTGTCTCTGATTCTTTGAATGGATTAGAAGAATTCCCATCAAGGTATGAACAAGGCAATCTCTGTAATGAACCGGGAACTCTACTCAGTAGTAATATGCCCATCAGAAACCCCTTGAGTTTTCCCTTCTTGAGGCCTCTCTGTCCTTGACTATGTGAGTTTTGTGCTGAATTAGAACTTTGTCTTTCTGACCCTTCAAAATCATGCTGATTCCTTAAGTAGGCAGGCAGGGGAACTTATCCTTAGGGGTAAGGATCAAAAACTCTTATACATGATATTTTTATTTTTGACCAACTCTGGGCCAACTTTTCATGGATCGCCTACTAAGTTTGCAGTGCTTTATTTTTTTTTAAAGATTTATTTTTTATTTATACCAGAACCGGGACACAGGCCAGATGTGCGGGAGGGTGAGAAGATTCACCAGAGACAGAGCAGGGAACAGAATAGGCAGACTGACGAAATACACTGCTGAGGGGAGCAGCGGGCGAGACAGGAGAGGTCTGCTCTCCATGTGGGTTGCTCCGAGGATGTCGAGGATCGAACTGGCACTGCAGAGGCTACAGACAGCTTCACAGCACTGTGCTCAACCACCTGCGCCACCGGGGAGGCCCAGTTTACAATGCTTTTTGACATAACTTCACAGAGTATGTTTTAAAATTGTATGGCTACCCTGAATAACTTTCACATAAATAAGATTGTTCATTTTAAAGATGCCTTAGAATAAAAAGGGGGGAAAAACCCACTTCTGTAAGGAAATTGTATCTTATCTGTTTAAAATAGAGATCTATACTTTAATGAAAGACTTCCTCCCTCCCCAAACATACTGTTACCACTCATGGGAGATTTGTAAGTACTGGCTATTTTATTCTTTGATTAATTGCAAAAAGACTGTTACTGGGTTTTTTTAGTGTGTTTTTTTTCAAGATTTATTTATTTATGCATACAAAAACTGGGGTGTAAGCGAGAGGTGCGGGGGGTGACAAGGTTCACCAGAGAGAGGGGGGAGCAGAACAGGCAGATTTACTGAAATACACTGCTGAGGGGAGCAGTGGGCAAGGCAGGAGAGGTCTGCTGCTCCATGTGGGTTGCCAGCCAGGGATCAAACTCTTGCAGCTGTGGCTGGGGATAGCTTGATAGCACTGTCTTTAACCTCTGTGCCACCAGTGAGGTCCTGAGTTACTGTTTCAGCCATTTATAACGACTTCTCTGTGTGAGGTGTATATTTCTAAATCTAAACAATTTCCCTCTTACAACAGAAAGTTCATTCTAGAATGACCCCTAATATTTCTCTAAAACTGGTCCCCACTTCTTTTTCCCTCTGTCTTCTTCCCTCACTTGAAAAATATTAGAGGTAGGGCCTCCCTGGTGGGGCAGACGGTTGAGCACAATGCTGTGAAGCTCTCCGCAGCCTCTGCAGTGTGAATTCGATCCTGGCTGGCCGGGGAGCTACCCACATGGTGCAGCAGACCTCTCCTTACTCACCTGCTGCTCCCCTCAGTAGTGTACTTCAGTCAATCTGCCTGTTCTGCTCCCCACTCTGTCTCTGGTGAATCCTCTCACGTCCCCCTGCAATACCTCTGGCCTGTACCCCAGTTCTTGTATGCATAAATAAATAAATATTTTTTTAAAACCCTCCAAACAACTTGTCCTTTTTTTATAATTGTGGCACACTTGTGATTTTAGTTGCAAACTCATTTCCCAGAGGCCTTTTATTAATAGCAAGTCTGCTGGGAAGTGGAGTACATTTGGTTGATGAACTTTGATTGCCATTTTGGAACCAAATCTGTACTCCTGAGCTCAGTATATGCTATCTCAGGTCCTCCTCTCATTCTCAAACTTAGTCCAAATAAAGCTGTTTTTCATGGGGAAAAAAAGTCAGTTACATTCCTATATGCAAATAAAGAACTCGACGATAATTCATGAGAAAATAATAACCATTTACAATTACATCAAAAATAATTAAATACATAGCAGTAAATCTGACACAGGATGTAAAAAACCTATACAATAAAAATATTAAAACATTTCTTAAAGAAATAGCAAAAGAGACAGGAAATGGAAAAATATTCCCTGATTATGGATGGAAAGAATTAGCATTGCTAAAATGGCCATCTTATACAAAGCATTCTACCATGATGATGTGATTATTGTAATAACACATCTAAAGAGGTGTGACTGTATACTTCCAAATCATATACACTGTTATAAACCAACGTTATTTTTAAAAAGTTACCAAAATAAATTCAATTAATTTAGTCACAAAAAAGAAATGCAAGCAAATTAGAGTTCAAGAGTCACCTATGAACGGTTAAAAAAAAAGCAAGTTTAAGGCATTCATTGAAAAAGTGTAAAGTCTTGCCTACAAATTATTATATGGATGATATTCTGGGGGGGGGGAAGCATCAAATTAAAATTTGCATTTTTTTTACAAAATTTATTTATGCATATAAGAACTGGGGTACAAGACAGAGGTATGAGGGGGTGAGAGGATTCACCAGAGACAGATTGGGGAACAGAACAGGCAGATTGACTGAAATACACTGCTGAAGGGAGCAGTGGGCAAGTCAGGAGAAATCTGCTGAACCATGTGGGTAGCTCCCTAGCCGGGGATCGAACTCATGCTGCAGTGGGTGCGGGTAGCTTAATAGCTTGTGTCTTAACCACTTGCACCACCAGGGAGCCCCTGAATTTCTTTTTGGAAAAAGATCAACACAGTTTGCACTCAAACTACACAGGGTTTGTTTTTTTTTTTTTAATCACCAAAATTTTCTAGTTTCTCTGCACTTCTGGAATACTGTTGAAAAACCATGACCAAAAATCTACCAATCTTAAGTTCCAACTAATCTTGATTCTTATTGTTATGGTTTTATTTGTTTTTGAAAGATTTATTTATGTATGCATACAAGAGCTGGGGTACAAGCCAGAGGTGTGGGGGGGAGGGAGTGAGAGAGAGAGAGTGGAGAAGAGAACAGGTGGATTAACTGAAGTACACTGCTTAGGGGAGCAGCAGGTGAGCCAGGAGAGGTCTGCTGCACCATGTGGCTAGCTGCCTGTCTGGATATCAAACTCGTGCTGCAGTGGCTGCGGCTAGCTTTATAGGTTGCACCTTAACCCCTTGTGCCACCAGGGAGGCCCTACTATGGTTTTAGTTCTTACGTTCTCAGTATGAACCGAGATGGAATCCACTTATTGCACTGGTTTTAAAATATGTTTAATAACTACGTCTTGGATTTGAAACAATTACTTCATGTCTTGTCTCCTCTGACAATTCTTCTCGAATTTGTCTTTATCACATTAGGCCATATTCAAGATAGTACAAAAGTTGATATGTTTTGTGCTTAAGATATAATTGGGATTGGGCCTCCCTGGTGGCAGAAGGGGTTAAGACGCAGCACTAAGAAGCTATCTGCAGCCAGTGCAACACAAGTTCGATCCCTGCCAGGGAGCTGACCCACATGGTGCAGCAGACCTCTCCTGTCTCGCCCACTGCTCCCCTCAGCAATATATTTCAGTCAATCTGCCTGTTCTCCTCCCCACTCTGTCTCTGATGCATCCTCTCACTGCCCTCCTCCCACACCTCTGACCCCACTCCTATCCCAGTTCTTGTATGCATAAATAAATATTTTTTTAAAAATTTTAAAAAGATGTATTTGGGGGCCTCCCCTGGTGGCGCAGGCAGTTGAGTGCTGCGCTGTGAAGCTGTCTGCAGACTCTGCAGCGCCAGTTGGATTCCACCCGGAGAGGGTCCCACATGGCACAGCAGACCTCTCCTGTCTCGCCCACTGCTCCCCTCAGCAGTGTATTTCGTCAGTCTGCCTGTTCTGTTCCCTGCTCTGTCTCTGGTGAATCCTCTCACCCCTCCTGTGCATCTGACCTCTACCCTGGTTCTTGTGTAAATGAATGAATAAATCTTAAAAAAAAAAAAAAAGATGTATTTGGGATTACTGAAATGACAATCAAGTAGCACAAAGATGTGTTTCTTCACCTTATAAAAGGAAGGAATTATTGGAAATAATTGTATCTTGTGCATTCTTCAAATTTTACTCAATCTATGATAACATTTTTAACCCAAGAGTAAATAATGAAAAAGGGAAAAAAAAACATATTTTTTCAATTTTCTATAATAAATGCACAGATTATACTACTTACAACTAATGAGTATTCCACTTATCTACTTATCTGTCATGGTATTTAGGTTGTTTCCATAACTTGGCTATTGTAATAGTGCTGCAATGAACTTAGGAGTGCATATATCCTTACAAATTAGTGTTTTTGTGTCCTTAGCATGGATACCTAGGAATGGGATTGCTGGGTCATAAGGCATATCTCTTTTTAACATTTTGAGAAACCTCCTGACACATTAGTTATGTTTTAAAAAATAAATAATTGAAGGGCTGCCTTGTAGCACAGGGGCTAAGTTTCAGCACTATCAAGCTATTGCCAGCTACTGTGGCATGAATTCCATTCCCAGCCAGGGAACTAATTCATATGGTGAAGCAGACCTCCCCTTGCTCGCCCCTGCTCCCCTCAGCAGTGTATTTCATTAATCCACCTGTTCTGCTCCCCACTGTCTCTGGTGAATCCTCTCACCCCCGAACATCTGGCCTATACCCCAGTTCTTGTATGCATAAATAAAATAAATCTTTTTAAAAAATAAGTAATTGAATAATAGGTATTGCTTTTTCAATTTAAAGTTAAGATTATCGGGCCTCCCCAGTGGCTCAGCGGTTGAGCGCTGGATTGCGAAGCTGCCTGCGGCCTCTGCAGTGCCGGTTCAATCCCCGGCTGCTCCCCGGCCACTGGGCGAGGGTCCCACATGGCGCGCAGACCTCTCCTGCCGCCCGCTGCTCCCCTCAGCAGTGTACTTCGGTCCTTCTGCCTGCTCTGCTCTCCGCTCTGGCTCTGGTGAATTCTCTCACCCCCCGTGCTTCTGACTGTACCCAGTGCATGTATAAACAAAAACAAGAACAAACAAACAAACAAATAAATAAATAAAACATGCCTCTATTTAAAAAAATAAATAAAGTTAAGATTATCAATCTCAGTCAAGCACATATTTAATGTTAATTACTTTGAATGGCTCTTGTCAAGCCAACAGTTGGGAGACACACAATACAAAAATGAGAAACATTTTATAGGGATAATTTTTGGACTGTGGAAAAATGGTTGTGGCAAGGAGGGACTGCAGTAATTATACAGAGAATTCTGGGTTGTGGAAAGTGGGCGAACTTTAGAAAAGTGAAAAATGGGAAATTTCCTTTTTTAAATGATTCAGAAAAAAACTACTCTGGATGTAATATAGCACAGAGCAAGTGACCAATATGGGATGAACAGGAAGAAAAGAATGTGTGAAAGCTGGTATATAGAGTGACTTAGTCGTTTTTCTATATAGGTGTTCTCACCAAGGATAACTGGGTCTTTCTTTATGAAGTGAAGAACCCTGAGAATTCTGAGCTGGAATTGTCAATAGATATTTTACCAACACAGAACTCAAATTTCCACTTTTATTTTGAGTTTATAAGTGTGATGTGCTTAAGATCACTAGAAGTCTCTCAGGGGCCTCCCTAGTGGCACAAGGGGTTAAGCACAGCACTGTGAAGCTGTCCACAGCCTCTGCAGCATGAGTTTGATCCCCAGCCGGCCAGGGAGCTACCCACATGGCTCAGCAGACCTCTCCTGTCTTGCCTGCTGCTCTCCTCAGCAGTGTATTTCAAGCAGTCTGCCTGTTCTTCTCCCCACTCTGTCTCTGGGGAATCCTCTCACCCCCTGCACCTCTGGCTGGTACCCCAGTTATTGTATGCATAAAGAAATAAATCTTTTTTAAAAAAATCTCTCAGGACTTTTTAGTGTACAATGTTTTATGCAATCAGATAGTAGTATACTATAGAGAAAAAGAGATAGAAGCATCAACACCAATAGCTCAAATCTATATGTGCATTTTTCTTGCTTGTTTTTAAAAAGATTTTATTTATGCATACAAGAGCTGGGGTACAAGCCAGAGATGTGGGGGGTGAGAGGGTTCACCCAGAGGTAGAGTGGGGAACAGAGCAGGCAGATTGACTGAAATACACTGCTGTGGGGAACTGCAGGCAAGTCAGGAGAGGTCTGCTGTGCCATGTGGGTAGCTCCCTGGCCAGGGATCTAACTCGTGCTTCAGTGGCTGTGGATAGCTTCATAGGTTGCGTCTTAACCCCTTGCGCCATCAGGGAGGCCTTATATGTGCATTTTTCATCTGCTGTAACTCCTGTTAATTATCAACTGAACACATATTCCTTAACATAAACAGCTGATTCAATAATTGGAAATATAAAGTTTATACAAATTATGCAATTAACTAAGGAATTCTATAACTTCAGATAAAAAGTATGATACCTCAGGTAATTATAATCTTCTTTGGAATTTTATTCTTTCTACTCACAAATATTTTTGTATTTATATTCCTAAAAGCAAAACAAAAACACTTAAGAACATACTAAAATGAGCAACTGATTCTATCCTTTCTGAATTAATTTTGTTGAGATATAATTCATATACCATACCATTCACACATTAAAGGGTATAATTCAATGTATTTTTAGTATATTTCACAAAGTTGTGCATTATCACAATCAATTTTTTTTTAATTTTTTTTTAAGATTTATTTATTTTTTTTTTTTTATATAAGCACTGGATATAGTCAGAAGCGCGGGAGGGTGAGAGAATTCACCAGAGCCAGAGCGGGGAGCAGAGCAGGCAGAAGGACCAAAGTACACTGCAGAGGGGAGCAGTGGGTGGCAGGAGAGGTCTGTGCGCCATGTGGGACCCTCCTCCGGCAGCCGGGGAGCAGCCAGGGATTGAACCTGCGCTGCAGAGACTGCGGGCAGCTTCACAACCCAGTGCTCAACCGCTGCGCCACTGCACAATCAATTTTAAAATATTTCATCTCATACTCACCATTCACCTTTTCCCTTCAACCTCCCATTCCTAAGCAATCATTACTCTCTGTCTTTGTAGACTTGTCTATTTTGAATATTTCATATACACGAAATCATGCAATGTGCGGTCTTTTGTTGCTGGGTTCCTTTATTTTGCATAATGTTTTCCAGATTTCTCCATATTGTGTCACATCAGTACTTCATTCTCTTTTATTGATGAATAATAATCCATCATATGTTGTGCATAAGAGTTAACATGGAAGTCTGAGGCTGACATCCTTAGAAAGTCCTGCTTGTAAGGCTAACCTTTAGGGGGCATGTGGGAACTTGGATTTGGGGACATTTTCACCATTCCCTAACTGATAAGTATGTTTTTCTTCGCCTTAACTGTTTATATAAAGTGGTTTATGCTGATCACCTGCTGCTTTCCTTCTGGGACTCTAGGAGCTTGGTATACGCATGAAAGCATGTCACCAGGTCCTGTAAAAAAATGTGACCAGGTCCCAGTAAAAACTGAGTTTCTACTAAGCTTCCCTAACAATGTAACAGAAGATACATTTCACACATTTTCTACAATTCCCTGCTGGAGTGTTTAGACTTATCCTGTGTGTCTCCACTGGGAGAAGACTTGAAAACTTGCATGTGGTTTCCTCTGGACTTTGCCTCACACATCTATTCTTTTGCAGATTTGGTCTGTCTTTTGCTATAATGCATTTTAACCATTAGTACAATTGTATGCTGAGTCCTGTGAATTTTCCTAGTGATAGGGGCTGGAGATCAAGCTCATTTGCAGGGCCAGTTAATCAATGTAACTACATTATGAACCCCATCCCCAAAAAAATAAAACCTCTGAAATCTGAGCCTGAGGGGAGCTTCCTGGTTTGTGAACACATCAATGTGTCAACAGGTGACACACCATAGGAGGGCACAGAAGCTCTTAACTTGACACCCTCCTAGAACGCATCTTACACTTATCTTGATTTGGTTGGTTCTAATTTGTATTCAGTATATTAAAACTGTAATCATAAGTAGAGTGCTTTGCTGAATTCTGGAAGTCATTCTAGTGAATTACAAAACCTGAGGGCAATATGAGAATCCCTGATTTTGATTCAGTAAGTCAAAAATGCAGGTGGCCTGGGCCTCCCCTGTTGGTGCAGCGGTTGAGTGCTGGGCTGCGAAGCTGCCCGCAGCCTCTGCAGCGCCCGTTTCATCCCCAGCCACCGGGCAAGGGTCCCACATGGCGCGCAGACCTCTCCTGCCGCACGCTGCTCCCCTCAGCTGTGTACATCGGTGCTTCTGCGTGTTCTTCTCCTTGCTCTGGCTCCGGTGAATTCTCTCACCCTCCCCCGCTTCTGACTGTGCCCAGCGCTTAAATAAATAAAAAAATAAATAAAATTTTTTTTTAAAAATGCAGGTGGCCTGAGGACTTCTGAACCTCCATCTGATGTCAGAAGTAAAGGCGTCTTATTGGGGCCTGGGCGGTTAATCTCTGGATTCAACTACTAACCCTGTGTAGTGAGACTTAGAATTGTGGTATGATGCATGAGGTATCTACCAAGTGAAATTGCTTGGTCTCATGATTTCTAGGCACTTTGTATGTGTTTACTCTAACCAGAAATATTTTGATATGATAAATCAAATTGAAAAATCAAGTTTCGGTAGATATTTCAAATATTATTTTCCTCTTGAAAGACTCCAGAAATTAGCTATTCCAACACTCCCTTTTCAGAGGGGAGGAAAGAAATAAAACCCTGAAAGTTTTTAAAAATAAAAGCAAAGTGTGCTTTTGTCGGGCAGTTTAGAACCACTTGCATGGTATTTTATTACTATTTGTCAAGCAATCAATATTCAAACTGTAAATAAATCATAAATATGCATGTTAAAAAAATTTGGCCAGGTATTCCAGCTCTTTCATTTGACAGATGAACAAAACATGGCATAGAGGAGTAAAATTCTTTTGTTCTCAGTTTCAGAAATAGATTCAGAGCAATAAAGGTAAATGTGTGTCTTTTGTATTCATTTCAAACGCTTGCACCCACACCTTGTATGTCAATGAGGTGATTTTTGGAAATCACCTAGATAACCACATGGTAAGGAGCCCGTTGCAAGGCAAACCACCTGTGTAATTAGAGGGTTGAAACTTTCAACTCCACCTCCAGACCTCCAAGAAGGCAAAAGGGGCTCTAAATTGAATCAATCATCAATGATTTAATCAATCACACTGCCATATGAAGACCTGCATAAAACTCAAAGGGATAAAATTTGGGGGACTTCCTGGTTGGGAAAGGTCCTGGGAGGGTGCACACCACAGAGGGCGTGAAAGCTCTGTGTCCCTGTCCCCTTATCTTACCTTCTGCATCTCTTCCCTCTCACTGTTTCTGAGTTTTATGTCTTTAGAGAATAATGGCAACCTTGTGAGTAAATTGTTTTCTGAATTCTGTGAACTGCTTTGGCAAATTAATCAAAATCAAGGAGAGAATAGTAAGAACCTCTAATCTATAACCAGTCACTCAGAACTACAGGTGACAAGCTGCACTTGCAATTGATGTGTGTGTGTGTGTGTGTGTGTGTGTGTGTGTGCTCGTGCGCACGCGCGCTGCTTGTACTGAACCCTGTACTGAATCCTTTACCTGCGGGATCTGACGTTATTTCCAGGTAGACAGGGAAAGATTTGAGTTACATTGTAGGAAACCCAGTTGGTGTCAGGAGATTTTGGGTGAATTTTTTAGTGCTGGGGGAACCTCACTCCCAACTTCTGGTCACAGAAGTGCTGTGAATATGAGTCAAGGAGAAAACAGTTTTTTCCTTTAGAGTTGGTGTCAGAGGTGTTGTGGAGTGTTCTATGTATGAGCATTCGAAGTAGTAATGCAGTAGAGGAGAAACACAAGGAGAAAGTCTCCTCTTCAAATTGTATAGACATTTCTCTAAAGGAGATATAAAGAAAACAAACAAAGGGCCTCCTTGGTGGTGCAAGAGGTTAAAATGCAACCTATTAGGCTATCTGCAGCTATTGCAGCACAAGTTCCATCCCTGATCAGGCACAGCATGGCACAGCAGACCTCTCCCAACTTGCCCATTGCTCCCCTCAGCAGTGTATTTCAGTCAGTCTGCCTGTTCTGTTCCCCACTGTGTCTCTGGTGAATCCTCTCACCCACCACACCTCTGGCCTGTACCCCAGTTCTTGTATGCATAAATAAATAAATCTTTTTTAAAAATTTAGAAATGGATATCACCTTCATTGTTCAGGAATTAGGAATGTGAGGTGGGTATTTATAAAAGGACAATAAAAAGGTCCTGTAACTGTTTAGTATGTTGACTGTATTTTTTTAAAGACTTGTTTATGCATATAAGAATTGGGGTACAGGCCAGCAGTATGGGGGGGTAAGAGGATTCACCAGAGATAGAGTGGGGAGCAGAACAGTCATATCTACTGAAATACACTGCTGAGAGGAGCAGTGGGCCAGTCAGGAGAGATCTGCTATGCTATATGTGTCACCTCCTTGGCTGGGGATCAAACTTGTGCTGCAGTGGCTGCAAATAGCTTCATAGGCTATGTCTTAACTCCTTGTGTTATCAGGGAGACCCTATCTTGACCGCATTAAGCACAAAATTTGGAGGCTTTGTACACAAAACTATACATTGATAGGACTGTATCAAATATGCAAATTAAAACTGGGGAAATGTGAATAACATCTATGGATTGTATTACTATCAATTTCCTGGTTGCAATTGAAACTTTAATTTTGTATAATGTTACTATCGGGGGAAAGTGGGTAAAATGTACATGGGATTCTATGTTATTATTATTTTTTTTTAAAGAGGCACGTATTGTATTTATTTATTTGTTTGTTTGTTTATACATGCACTGGTACAGTCAGAAGCACGGAGGGTGAGAGAATTCACCAGAGCCAGAGTGGGGAGCAGAGCAGGCAGAAGGACCGAAGCACACTGCTGAGGGGAGCAGCAGGCGGCAGGAGAGGTCTGCGTGCCATGTGGGACCCTCCTCCGGTGGCCGGGGAGCAGCTGGGGATTGAACCAGCGCCGTGGAGGTCGCGGGGAGCTTCGCAACCCAGCGCTCAACCGCTGCGCCACCGGGGAGGCCCTCTATGTTATTTCTTACAACTGCATGTGAATCTACTATGATCTCAAAAAGTGTTCAAGTAAAGAAAAATCTTTGGTGGAATTGCTATCACAAATTTCATGGGGCATAGCTTACTGAAAAAAGCCTAACCTCCCCCTCCCCCCAAAAATCTGCTACTCTATGTAGCAAATAAATTCCATTATACAATCAACTTTTCTGTCTCTCAAAGAGATAAAGAAGTCACTGAAGAGGGCCTCCCCTGGTGGCACAGCGGTTGAGTGCTGGGTTGCGAGGCTGCCTGTGGCGTGCAGTTCGATCCCCAGCCACTGGCGAGGGTCCCACAAGAAAAAAAAAAAAAAAGAAGTCACTGAAGAAACTTTCCCAGTACATGTGAAGCAGAATGAAGACTGAAAATGGGTAAGGATGTGAATGATTTTCAAAAATTAAAACCAGTATTTTTTTATTGATCAACTTAGAGGTTTGCTTTTAGAGACTAATATCCTGGGTAAGCCACTGTGAAATTGCAGTCACACTGTACTAAGTGGTTATAAAAGCACCTTGGTTAAAAAAGTTATCAAAATTATCTGTAGATGAGTCCTCTTAGAAAGGGATTTGTAGGGCCTCCATGGTGGCCCAAGGGGTTAAGCGTCAGCAGTATGAAGCTATCCACAGTCTCGGTAGCACAAGTTCAATCCCTGACGAGGGAGGTGACCAACATGGCGCAGCAGACCTCTCCTGTCTTGCCCACTGCTTCCCTCAGCCATGTATTTCAGCCAGTCTGCCTGTTCTGTTCCCCACTCTGTCTCTGGTGAATCCTTTCACCCTCCTGCACATCTGGCCTGCACCCTGGTTCTTGTATGCATAAATAAATAAATGTTTAAAAATAAAAAAGTAAAAAATAAATGGATTTGTAGAAAGTAAAGTAAAGGACTAAGGGCAAAATATTGGGGAAAAAACCCAGAACTTTTTCTTTTATGCATGTAAGAACTGGGGTGTAGGCCAAATGTGTGTGTGTGTGTGTATTCACCAGAGATAAAATGGGAACAGAACAGGCAGGTCTACTGAAATACACTGCTGAGGGGAGCAGTGGTCAAGACAGGAGAGGTCTGCTGTGCCATGTGGGTTAGCTCCCTGGCCAGGGATTGAATTCATGCCCCAGTGGCTGGTGATAGCTTGATAGTGCTGAGACTTTAGCCTCCGTGCCACCAGAGAGGCCCAAGATCTGTTTTTATTCTATGTGGTTCTGTGTGTCTGAATTAAGACAGGAGAGGTCTGCTGTGCCATGTGGGTTAGCTCCCTGGCCAGGGATTGAATTCATGCCACAGTGGCTGGTAATAGCTTGATAATGCTGAGACTTTAGCTTCCGTGCCACCAGAAAGGCCCAAGATCTGTTTTATTCTATGTGGTTCTGTGTGTCTGAATTTTTAGAAAGAAACTGTATTCATATATTACTTTTGTACTTTAAAGTTATCTTGAAGATAAGAATAGCACAAATCAAATAATGAAATTTCACAAGTGGTAGACATAAGGACATTGGCTGGGTAGTCAAGAAAGAAGAGATGAATTATTAGAGTCTGTTCTATATCTCTCAGGCAGCTGCCACATAAAAGACCACGATGAATTATTTTTTAGCTAAGTGTGTTTGGCAGCTCCTGAGGAGCAATGAAGGACTCTTTTTCTGCTGTGGCCCAAGGAGTGGTATCTTGTTGGAAGTGGTAGTCTATAGCCTCATCAAACTTGACAGCCACTCTCTGCTTTTACCGATCCCTTGCTTTTTCCAACCCTTGCAAAGGAGACCTAGGATGCACATTAAGGGATCTGGGACCAAAAGATGAAGTACTTAGTTCTATAAATAGCACTTCAACAGTTTTCAATAGAAGATTGGCAACGGGAAGGAGGAAGAATGACATAGGGTGCAGATATTTAACTCTATAGAATTTGGTTTCCTGAATCACATCTTTGGATAATGAAAATTAGTATGTTGGTGAAGGACAGAATATATCCCTAAAGAACTAGGAGAAAATAGATTTTCCCAGAAATAGGTCAAAGTGATCAAGAGGGTTTTAAGTTAAATGCTGAAAGAGAGTGGTGAAAAATGCAGAGAATGCCAAAACTCTAAGGATGAAAGGCACCTGAAATGACATAAAATAAAATGAAGAGAAACTGAAGCCTTTAACTTATCAACATGAAATGAGATAAGATGGTATTTGAAACTTTTGAGTAGAGATGAGATCACTCTACTTCTTCTTGATTACTTCTTGCAAGTGACTCTGCAATTGCTTAGATTTTTGGTCTGCTTGTTTTTGTTTTTATTTTTTTAAGATTTATTTATTTATGCATACAAGAACTGGGATACAGGCCAGAGGTGTGGGGGTGGGGTGAGAGAATTCACCAGAGACAGAGTGGGGAACAGAACAGGCAAATTGACTGAACGACACTGCTGAGGGGAGCAGCAGGCAAGTCAGGGCGAGTCTGCTGCGCCATGTCGGTAACTCCCTGCCTGGGGATCTAACTCCTGCTGCAGTGGCTGCGGATAGCTTCATAGGTTGTGTCTTAACCCCTTATGCCACCAGGGAGGCCCCTGTTGTTGTTGTTTTTTTCATTTTTTTAAAAGATTTATTTATTTATACAAGAACGGGGTACAGGGCCTCCCCGGTGGCGCAGCGGTTGAGCGCTAGGTTGTGAAGCTGCCCGCGGCCTCTGCGGCGCTGGTTCAATCCCCGGCAGCTCCCCAGCCATAGGAGGAGGGTCCCACATGGCGCGCAGACCTCTCCTGCCGCCCGCTGCTCCCCTCTGCAGTGTACTTCGGTCCTTCTGCCTGCTCTGCTCCCTGTTCTGGCTCTGGTGAATTCTCTCACCCTCCCACGCTTCTGACTGTACCCAGTGCATGTATAAACAAAAAACAAACAAATAAAATAAATAAATAAATAAAATGCCTCTATTAAAAAAAAAAAAAAAAGAACGTGGTACAGGGCAAATTCGTGGGAGGGTGAGAGGATTCACCAGAGACAGAGTGGGGAGCAGAACAGGCAGACTGACGAAATACACTGCTGAGGGGAGCAGTGGGCGAGACAGGAGAGGTCTGCCAAGCCATGTGGGACCTTCGCCCGCCGGCATCAAACTGGCGCTGCAGAGGCTGCGGACAGCTTCACAGAGCTGTGCTCAACTGCCTGTGCCACAGGGGAAGCCCCTTGTTGTTGTTTTTTTTTTTAAGATTTATTTATGCATACAAGAATTAGGATGTATGTAGGCCAGAGGTGCGGGGGTGGGGGAGGGTGAGAAGATTCACCAGAGACAGAATGGGGAACAGAACAGGCAGACTGGCTGAAATATACTGCTGAGGGGAGCAGCCGCGAGAAAGGAGAGGTCTGCTGTGCAATGTGGGTAGCTGCCAGGGATTGAACTTGTGCAGCAGAGGCTGCAGAGAGCTTCACAGTGCTGTGCTTAACCCCTTGCACCACCAGGGAGGCCCCTGGTTTGCTTGTTTGTTTTATTGTTTCAGAATTGAGGTCATCCTTAATCTGTGAGGTCAAAGCTCAGAAGATTTAGATGGTAATTAAAGGGCCTTGCATGACTCTCAAAAAGGACACACAGGCAGGCAGCACTTTAGTGTGCACGCTACAGACCAAAGTCTGGTTCTCAGACTTCTAGGTACAGATTCTGTCACTGTGTAATCAAATATAAAAGTTGCCTCAGTAAGAACTCAGACACTAATTTATTAATGTACAATTTTAGGGACAAGGGAAAGTTTCCTTTTAAGTGACCTGGACATTTATGGCTGCCAGGAAGGATAATATCTCCCTTATATGAGGGTAACTAGGAGGCCAAGGTAATAACCAGACTGACCCAGATCCAAGGAAAAAAAGGTGAACATTAATCTTGAGGGATGCAGGAATCATAAGGTCTGATTAGCTGTATCCAACCCTGCAAAGGAGAACTTTTGTCTCATAATTTATAAATAACCATACTCACTAAGTGAGAAATTTCTTTTTGGAATTTTAACCTAGAGGGCACTAGATAATCACTACAGTGTTACTTTTTTTTTTTTAAAGGATTTATTTTATTTATGCATACAAGAACTGAGGTATAGGCCAGAGGTGTGGGGGGGGGGTGAGAGGACTCACCAGAGACAGAGTGGGGAACAGAACAGGCGGATTGACTGAAATACACTGCTGAGGGGAGCAGCGGGCGAGCCCGGAGAAGTCTGTTGCACCATGTGAGTAGCTCCTTGGGCGGGGATAAAACTCATGCTGCAGTGGCTGCAGATAGCTTCACAGGTTGTGTCTTAACCCTTTGCGCCACCAGGGAGGTCCACTTTTTTTTTTTTTAATTGAAAATTTTTATTATGACATGACTGTAGATTTACATGTAATTGTAAAAAAAAATAAATACAGAGCTACCCAATTTTCCCACTGCTAAGATCTTTCAAAACTCTCATGTAATATCACATTCAAGATCGATATTGTTCCAGTCAAGATGCAGAACATTCCATCCCCATAGGATCCCTTCTGCAGCCCTTTATAGTCACACACACCCAGTTCTTCCCTCGCAATCACTATCCTGTCCTCCATGCCTGTAGTTTGCCATTTCAAGCATGTTATATAAGTGGTATCATACAATATGACACCTTTTGGGACTGGCTTGTTTTACTCCACATAATTACCTAGAAATCTAGATTTTTTTCTTAATCTTTTTTTTTTAAAAAGATTTATTTATTGAACATGGCGGCGAGGAGACACTGCGAGTAAGATCTCCCATTAAAAAAAGTTAATAGGGAGGAAAAGCGGCAGGTCCCAGTGAGAACTGGGACACGGAAGATAAACGGGTGACGCCAGCAAACTGCCCGAAGAAGAAAGTGGCCATAAAAGAGGACCAGAAGGGAGGAAAGCGCAGAACCCTGCTCCCCTCCCCCGCCCACAAAGTCGGCACTCTCCAACCGGCAGAGAGGAGGGAAACAACAAACCAAAACGGCCAACAAGAAAAACGGACGCAGCAAGTGGGACTGTGAGTGGAAAGGAACTATTTCAGCCACCACACCCCGTGAACGGGAGCTGTGGAGAACCCTGCAGGATCCGCCGCGGAGGTGAGCTCCAGGCCCCATTAAAGAGAGCCCCGCCACCCAGGAGGAGACCAGCACCAGCACACAGCCCCGGCTGCCCGGTAAGCTTGCGCGGAAAGCAGCGCTGGAAACGCAGACGCGGATCCGGATCGGATCGCAGCTGCCCAGGTCCCCGCGCCTGCGACCTAGGCTTGCAGGGAGACCGTGGAGGCCCTCCCTGAGTGAGCAGGAACAAGGCGCCCAGGCAGGGAAGCGGGATTCAAAAGGTGCCATTCCCGCGCCACTGATCTGGGCTACAGCCCGCGTCCTGGAACTGAGGGCTTTGGAACTGAGACGCGGGGCACGAAATTAGGGGCGTGGGTTCCCCACGACGGTGGGGCACAAGGCAGACACAGCACCCCAAAGCCGTTGAGGTGTACCCTACCATCCCCGCTCTGCTCCCTGTCCCACGGGGTGGAAAATCAGCTCCCCAAGGGTTCTAGGAGAGATCTCTGGCGCCACCTAGCGACTTGAAGCCAGCAGAGGCTCCTGAAGGAGCTAGTGGCCAGCTGGGGAGTTAGCCCACACCGGGCCCCTTCCGAACAAGTAGTCTGAGCCCACAGGGAGAGCGAGCACCCACAGCCGAGGCAGACCAGGCACGCAGAAGAGTGTGCCTGAGACCAGACGCGCAGGGAGTGTGTCCCACATCACCATTTTAGAACAGGGACATTTCTTCAGTAAAGACTACCTGCAGAAGGCTTCCTCAGGAGCCAGAGGTGAGCGGGGGAAGTTCGCCCACGCCAGACCCCCTCTGGCCTGCAGTCCAAGCCCAGAGGGGAGCAGGAACCCACCGCCGGGGCAGACCAGGCGCACAGGGGAGTGTGTCCCCACATCGGCATTTTAGAACAGGGACCTTTCTCCAGTAAAGACTGCTTGAAACTGACAGATGACTCCTGGAGGAACCAGAGGGGAACAGAGAAGCCCACCCAAGATGCCGGCCAGTCCCAACAACACAGTGTCCCAACGCATACGGCAAATTAGAAAACAGACAGTAGGGAGGAGAAGAACCACACGCAACCTAGCAACTCTCCAGAGAAAAAGCACACCACAAAAAGAAAACCAGCCCCCAGATTGCAACGACAATAACTTGGAAGAATTTCTGAGCCTTCCAGAAAGAGAATTTAAAATTGCCGTGATTAAAAAACTGACAGAAGTCATAAAGGAAAACAATGATAAGGGAAAAATAATCAACGATCAGAAGAATGCAATTGAGTCCCTAGAGAGGGAAAACAATGGCCAGAAGAAAGAAATTGAGTCCCTAAAGAGGGAAGTAAAAGAAATGCAGGAGATCAAAGAATTAATGGAAGAACTAAAGAATTCTGGGAAAAGCAATGAAAGCAGAATAGATGAAATGGAAGAACGAATAAGTAATCTTGAAGACACAGAAATAAAAAGAACCAAAACAGAAAAGGAAAGAAGAAGTACGAAGGAAAAAGAACGAAGAAAGACTTCGGGAACTATCTGACTCCATGAGGAAAGGAAATATAAGAGTTATAGGAATACCAGAAGGAGAGGAGAGAGATGTAGGAACAGAGAAAATATTCAAAGAGATAATTGAAGAGAACTTCCCAAATGTGAAGAAGGAGCTGAAAATTGATATACAAGAAGCAAGAAGAACACCAAACTTCCACGACGAAAGGAAAAATACAGCAAGACACATAATAGTAAAGCTCCCAAGAATCCAGGACAAGGAAAAAATAATGAAGCTGGCAAGAGGGAAGAAACAGATAACATTCAAAGGAAAACCAATCAGGCTGACATCAGACTTCTCCGAAGAAACACTACGGGCAAGGAGAGAGTGGAGGGACATAGTCAACAGACTCCAAGAAAACAGATGCCAACCAAGAATACTCTATCCCGCAAAGCTCTCCTTCCTCTTTGAAGAAAGAATATGGACCTTCCCAGACAAACAGAAACTCTGGAATTTCATTACAACTAAACCCCCACTCCAAAAAATACTACAAGGAGTCCTAAAGCCAGAACCTCAGAGGGACGAATAACAATGAAAGAAGGCCAAAAAAAAAAAAAGTTATTAAAAGAATAAATAAATAAAATCAAAGGAAAGATAAACACAATGGCAAATACAGATGTTAACATATCAATATTAACTCTAAATGTAAATGGACTAAACTCTTCAATAAAAAGACACAGAGTTGCAGCCTGGATTAAGAAACAAAACCCAACCTTTTGCTGTCTCCAGGAAACACATTTAGCTTCAAAAGATAAAAATAGGCTCAAAGTTAAAGGATGGAAAACAATCCTACAAGCAAATGGACCAAAAAAGAAAGCAGGAACAGCTATACTTATATCAGATAAAACAGATTTCAAACTCAAAAAGATAAAAAGAGACCCCAATGGTCACTACATTATGATCAAGGGGACAATACTTCAAGAAGAAATAACACTCATTAACATATACTCACCAAACGAAGGAGCACCAAAATATATCAGACAACTGTTGTCCTCTCTGAAAACAGACATCAGAGAAAACACATACGTAGTGGGAGACTTCAACACACCACTATCAACAATGGATAGATCAACAAGACAAAAAATAAGTAAAGAAACCAAAGCTCTAAATAAGGACCTAGAGCAATTGGGCTTAACAGACATCTATAGAACACTAAACCCCAAAAAAACAGAGTACACATTTTTCTCAAGCACACACGGATGATTCTCCAGGATCGATCACATACTGGGGCACAAGACAAACATCAACAGATACACCAAGATTGAAATCATATCAACCATCTTTTCTGACCATGAAGGCATCAAACTAGAAATAAACCATAAAAAGAAGGCAAGGAACTTTCCTACCTCATGGAGATTAAAAACCACACTACGGGAAGACCATTGGACTAATGAGGAGATCAAAGAAGAAATTAAAAAATTTTTTGAATTGAACGACAAGGAGGACACCAATATCCTAAATGTATGGGATGCAGCAAAAGCAGTAATAAGAGGAAAATATATAGCAATAGAAGCTCACATCAAGAAACAAGAAAGAACTCAAAGAAACAACCTAATCTCGAAGCTCAAAGATCTAGAAAAAGAACAACAAAAAAACCCCAAAACCAGTAGAAGAAAACAAATAATAAAAACCAAAGCAGAAATAAATGAAATTGAAACTAAAAAAACAATCCAAAAGATCAATGAAACCAAGAGCTGGTTCTTTGAAAAAATCAATAAAATAGACAAACCCCTAGCCAGGCTCACAAAGGAAAAAAGGGAGAAAGCACAAATAAACAGGATCATCAATGAAAGAGGAGAAATCACAACGGACACAGCAGAAATCAAAAGAATAATCAGTAACTACTATGAACAGTTATATGGAAATAAGTTTAACAATCTAGAGGAGATGGACAAATTCCTACAACTCTACAATCACCCAAAGCTAGATAAAGAAGAAATAGAACACCTAAACAGACCAATTACAATTAGCGAAATTGAAATGGTAATCAAAAACCTCCCCAAAAACAAAAGCCCAGGTCCTGATGGATTTACCAATGAATTCTACCAAACATTCAGAGACGAATTAGTGCCTATCCTTCACAAAATCTTCCAAAAAATTGAGAAGGAAGGGACAATACCAAACACGTTTTATGAAGCCAACATTACACTAATACCAAAACCGAACAAGGACAACACAAAAAAGGAAAACTACAGGCCAATCTCCCTAATGAACACTGATGCAAAAATCCTCAATAAAATTTTAGCTATCAGAATCCAACAATGTATCCATAAGATAATTCACCACGACCAAGTAGGATTCATTCCAGGGACACAAGGATGGTTTAACATCCGAATATCAATCAACGTTATCCATCACATCAACAAAAAGAAATATAAAAACCATATGATAATATCAATAGATGCTGAGAAAGCTTTCGACAAAGTGCAACACCCATTCATGATAAAAGCCCTTGAAATTCTTGGGATACAAGGAACATACCTCAACATCATAAAGGCCATCTATGACAAGCCAACAGCCAGTATCATTCTCAATGGTGAAAAGCTGAAAGCAATTCCATTAAGATCTGGAACAAGACAAGGATGTCCACTCTCACCACTGCTTTTCAATATAATACTGGAAGTCCTAGCCAGGGCAATAAGACAAGAGAAAGACATCCAAGGAATCCAAATAGGAAAAGAAGAAGTCAAACTATCACTATTTGCAGACGATATGATATTATACATAGAGAACCCCAAAAACTCCACAGAAAAGCTAATTCAACTCATCAATCAGTTCAGTAAAGTGGCAGGATACAAAATCAACACGCAAAAGTCAGTAGCCTTCCTATACACAAACAATAAATCTGAAGAAGAAGAAATCAAAAAGACCATCCCTTTTGTTATTGAAACAAAAAAAATCAAATATTTGGGAATAAATCTAACAAAAGAGGTAAAGGACCTATACAAAGAAAACTATAAAACACTGTTAAAAGAAATAGAAGAAGACACAAAGAAATGGAGAGACATCCCCTGCTCATGGATTGGAAGAATAAACATTATTAAAATGGCCATCCTTCCAAAAGCAATATACAGATTCAATGCTATTCCAATCAAAATTTCAATGTCATTCTTCAAAGAAATAGAACAAATATTGATGAAATTCATATGGAATCACAAAAAACCCCGAATAGCCAAAGCTCTCCTGAAAAAAAAAGAAGGGAATGGAGGCATCACACTCCCAGACTTCAAACTATACTACAAAGCCATAATCATCAAAACTGCATGGTATTGGAACAAGAACAGACATACAGACCAATGGAATCGAATAGAAAATCCAGAAATAAACCCACAGATTTATGGTCAACTAATCATTGACAAAGGAGCAAAGAGTATGCATTGGAGAAAAGAAAGTTTGTTCAATAAATGGTGTTGGTAAAACTGGGTCGCTACATGCAAAAGAATGAAGCTTGACCACTACCTCAACCATACACAAAAATCAACTCAAAATGGATTAAAGAACTAGACATAAGACCTGAAACCATAAAATATATAGAAGGAAATATAGGCGAAACACTACGTGATTTGCACATCAAAGACATCTTTACAGACACATCACCCAAAGCAGTGATAGTGAAGGCAAAGATAAACAGCTGGGACTACATCAAATTAAAGAGCTTCTGCACAGCAAAAGAGACAATAACAAAAACAAAGAGTAACCCCACCAACTGGGAGAACCTTTTTGCACCCAACTCTAATGATAAAGGACTGATCACAAAAATCTGCAAAGAGCTGATGAGACTCAACAACAACAAAGAAAATAATCCAGTCAAAAAATGGGCAGAAGAGCTAAAAAGAAACTTCTCTGAAGAGGAAATGCAAATGGCCAACAGGCATATGAAAAAATGTTCAACATCACTTGTCATCAGGGAAATGCAAATCAAAACTACCATGAGATACCATCTTACACCAGTGAGAATGGCACATATTAAAAAAACTAGCAACAACAAATGTTGGCGAGGGTGTGGAGAAAAAGGAACTCTTCTGCACTGTTGGTGGGAGTGCAAACTGGTCCAACCACTGTGGAAAGCTGTGTGGAGATTTCTGGACCTACTAAACATAGAGCTTCCATGTGATCCAGCAATTCCACTCCTAGGTATTTACCCAAAGGACACAGAAACATCAATTCCAAACAACACCTGCACCCCTATGTTTATAGCAGCACTGTTTACAATAGCTAAGCTTTGGAAACAACCCAAATGCCCAAAAATAGATGACTGGATCAAGAAGATGTGGTACATATATACCATGGAATATTACTCAGCATTCAAAAAAGATAAACACATGCAATTTGCAGCAACATGGATGGCGCTGGAAGGGATCATGCTCAGCGAAATAAGCCAAAAAGAAAAAGAAAAATACCGGATGGTCTCACTCATAGCAGGAATCTAGAAAACTTAAATAAGGGACCAGGAAAATGAATAACTATAAGAAAGTGAAAATCAAAATCAACAAAAAACTATGAACCAGAGACACTTTTAGGGGGGCGGGGGCGGGAGGGGAGGGATTGGGGTCAGAATGGGGGGGCTGCAATTGTATGGGGAATATAACAATAAAATTTATTAAAAAAAAAAAAAAGATTTATTTATTTATTTATTTCTACAAGCACTGGGTACAGTCAGAAGCGCGGGAGGATGAGAGAATTCACCAGAGCCAGAGCGGGGAGCAGAGCAGGCAGAAAGACCGAAGTACACTGCTGAGGGGAGCAGTGGGCGGCAGGAGAGGTCTGCGCGCCATGTGGGACCCTCCTCGGGTGGCCGGGAACAGCCGGAGATCGAACCAGTGCCGCAGAGGCTGCGGGCAGCTTCACAACCTAGCGCTTAACCGCTGCGCCACTGGGGAGGCCCTAGAAATGTAGATTTTTATAAAAAAAAAAACTTCTGAAATTAGGGCCTCCCCGGTGGCGCAAGGAGTTAAGCACAGCACTGTGAAGCTATCCATAAGCCTCGGCAGCATAAGTTTGATCCCCGGCAGGTCAGGGAGCTACCCACATTGCACAGCAGACCTCTCCTGCCTCACCCACTGTATTTCAGTCAGTGTATTTCAGTCAGTCTGCCTGTTCTGCTCCCCATTCTGTCTCTGGTGAATCCTCTCACCACCCCCCACCTCTGGCCTACACCCCAGTTCTTGTATACATAAATAAATAAAATAAATCTTTTAAAAAATTTTACTGGAGGGTCTCTCCTGGTGGCGAAGCAATTGAGTGCTGTGCTGCGAAGCTGCCCACAGCCTCTGCAGCACCAGTTAGATTCCTGGCCACCGGTGAGGGTCCCACATAGTTGTAGACCTCTCCAGCCTCACCTGCTGCTCCCCTCAGCAGTGTGTTTCATCAGTCTGCCTGTTCTGTTCCCTACTCTGGCTCTGGTGAATTTTCTCACCCTCTCCTGCTTCTGACTGTACCCAGTGCTTGTATAAATAAATAAATAAATCTTGAAAAAAAGAAAAAATTTTACTTGAAAGTTTACTAAAATTTTTTTCAGTTTATTTGCTATTATGTTTTATATAATCTTTGTTTTATAATGAAAGTAGGATAATTGCAGTTATTTCATTAAATTCTTCCCAAATTGTGAGCCTGGTATTTCCCCCCACCACCCACCCTCCTACAGAAGAGACTTAGCAAGGTTAAATAACTTGTCTTAGGTCACCAAGTAAATAAGTCATAGTGAGCACTAGAACCAGGTATATCTGTGGTCCCCAAAGTCTTGTGTCAGTGTGAATCCCAAAACTATTTATATGGCTAAACAAAAAGTCTTGTTATTGCTCCTTAACGGATTTTTTTTATTCCACTAGTGATACCAACTCATTGTAGAAAAACAGATAAGGCAAAAGGACAATTGTTAATGTTTTCATACAAATACTACCAGAGCAATGCTTTTTAAAAGAACTTTTAAAATCACAAGGTTCTAACATGTAAAATTCCATCAAACGTGTAGTTTCAGTATCTCTCTAAGGAATACTATTCATGTTAATAGCAAAAACATTCATGCTATGTAAGGAGCTAAAGGTACATTTCCCCCTAAAGGTTAGCTCATAATTCCAATATGAAGACTTCCAAAGGAAAAGTTTCTCGTGCTTTGCATTCTAAATTTCATATTTTTAAAAATTAATCTTCTTGTTTTAGAAATACAGGCACTTATAACATTTTCTTTCAATAAGCTTTTTTTTTTTTTTTTTTTTTTTTTAGGTTCCATGCTACCCATTCAGCTTTGACTTTTAAATCCAATATACCAGACACTCGCTGTCAAAGCTTCAAATGAAAAGTTGCGTGTTGAGCCTATAGAGTGCTTTCAGTTCTCCATCATCTGGTCTTTTTTCAGCTTCATGGTCTGTTCTGCAACCCTATTAAAATCACCCTGCAGAGAGTTGGTGGTGGAACCCAGCTGCTGCCATGCCCCTGGCACTTGGTCCAACCACTATAGTGTTTTTTTTTTTTTTTAAAGATTTATTTATTTATTTATTCCCTGTCTGGGAATCCAACTCATTACAGTGCCTGAGGATAGCTTCATAGCGCTGAGATTTTAACCCCTGCACCACCAGGGAGGACCTTGTAATGTTATTCTTATAATATATCTATTCAAAGGAGTAGTAGGCAGCCATTACAGTTTTAGCCAGGAAGATAGTGCAGCAACACAGGCAATGAGCATGATATAATATCTGATGAAAAAAAAAGAAGTTATATTTTATCCTCTAATTTCACTGTTTAAAAGCAACACATAGGGGCCTCCCCGGTGGCGCAGCGGTTGAGCGCTGGGTTGCGAAGCTGCCCGCAGCCTCTGCGGCGCCGGTTCGATCCCCGGCTGCTCCCCGGCCACCGGAGGAGGGTACCGCATGGCGCGCAGACCTCTCCTGCCGCCCGCTGCTCCCCGCTGCTCCCCTCAGCAGTGTACTTCGGTCCTTCTGCCTGCTCTGCTCCCCGCTCTGGCTCTGGTGAATTCTCTCACCCTCCCGCGCTTCTGACTGTACCCAGTGCATGTATAAACAAAACAAACAAATAAAGAAAGAAAGAAAGAAAACATGCCTCTATTAAAAAAAAAAAAAATGTTAAAAAAAAAAATAAAAAAAAAAAATAAAAGCAACACATAAAGAAAAACCTTACACGAAGTACATTAAAATGCTCAGGGTGGTTATGTTAGGAAGGTAGCCTCAGGAATATTTGTCTTTATTTTATTTTTTAAAGATTTATTTATTTATGTTTACAATAGCTGGGGTACAGGCCCGAGGTGCCAGGGGTGGTGAGAGAATTCACCAGAGACAGAGTGGGAAGCGGAACAGGCAGATTGACTGAAATACCCTACCGAGGGGAGCAGTAGAGGAGATTTCTGCTGCGCCATTTGTGTTTTCTTCCTGGCTGGGGATCGAACTTGTCCTGCAGTGGCTGCTGATAGCTTCATAGTGCTGAGACTTGTGCCACCCAGGAGGCCCCTGATTTCTCTTTATTTTAATTGTCAAATTGAGTAAGTTTTTGTTAATGATTATAAAGAGATTACATCTAGATTGTGAGTATGTAGTGACCATTGCTTTTTTCTTTTCTTCCAAGGGTCTGTGTGGTTTTATTAAATAGTCATCCAACCTCATGTCACTTCTTTTTTTTTTTTTAAAGAATCCTAATGTGTTTTATTTATGTATTTATTTATTTAATAGAGGCATGTTTATTTATTTATTTGTTTGTTTGTTTGTTTTGTTTATACATGCACTGGGTACAGTCAGAAGCGCGGGAGGGTGAGAGAATTCACCAGAGCCAGAGCGGGGAGCAGAGCAGGCAGAAGGACCGAAGTACACTGCTGAGGGGAGTAGCGGGCGGCAGGAGAGGTCTGCGCGCCATGTGGGACCCTCCTCAGATGGCCGGGAGCAGCCGGGGATCGAACCGGCGCTGCAGAGGCCCCGGGCAGCTTCGCAACCCAGCGCTCAACCGCTGCGCCACCGGGGAGGCCCCCTCACTTCTTTTTTTTATTTGACGGAATTGGTTAGACTAGATTAGATTGACTGTAAATATAGTATATTCTGATTTCAGCACAGCATTTGACATATCTTTGCTACTGATTAAGATTCTTTGGGTTACAGTAATAGACATCTACTCAGATTTGCTCATGTAAAATGTGAGTCTAGGGGAACCAGGAGCACTGCATATAACTCGAGGGAGGAAGTTCCACTGAGAACAGAATTACGTGATTGGAATATCATCAAGAACCAAGGCCATACCATCTGCATCTAGTCAGGACCACATAGTCTCTGGTTCCTGGTTCTTTCTACACATCTGCTTCATTCTTTCTCCTCCACCTCTCTCCTTCCTGCCCCCCAAGCTATGTTCTTTGCTTTTCTGATGAACTTGGTGGGAAAACGTTCCTCCATACTTTAATCAAATTTCCCCTTATCTCCAGCTCTCTAGTCAGCTACTTAGAAAACAAATATCCCAATTAAATTCCCAGGAGAGAAAATCCAATTGACAAGTCTGGGTCAGGTATCCACCCTGGACTTTGCTATGAGTGGGGCCATGTATCATAGATTTGGCTGCTAAGGCGTCAACTAATTTGATTGGGGGGAGAGTTCAGAGAGACCCTGTGGGAGGTTTCTGGAGGAGCAGTTCTCAGGTCTTACAAGTAAATTTCCAGTAGTTCCCAGTAAGGCTTGTATTGATTTTATCTTGATCAACATTTTAAAATTAGACTCGGATTCTCTGGACCTGTTGAATTTGTGCTTAGACTTTTGAAAGAGCCACCTCACTCTACAGTCTTATACCCCTTATTTCTAGTATATCATCCAATTGCAGCAATTTCTATGTCATGCAAATTGATAATTAATAAACCACTTGCCACTGTATGCCATAAACCAATAATGCCATTTTACTGGCATTAGTGTCCTTTAAATCCAATGGAGTCAGAGTCAATTCTCATTCTTAAAGTTCTGCGCCTCTTGGAAGTCACTTTTATTACTAATAACTAGCTGGAGTGAGCAAAACAAAGTCACTGCAAGTATTCTGGAATATATAAAGAGATTTAATGTGGGAACTGGGGGTTAAGTGAATGTAAGAGAAGCTGGAGGAGTGAAGGGCTGAGAGTTACAGCTGAAGGATTAGAAAACATTCACTAATGACTTTGGCTTGAAGCATTGGAGCAGATGGAGAAGTTGGAACTCATGGAGAAATATAAGAAGCCAGAGATTTTGGAGTCTGAGCTGCTGTCATTTATGGTCACCTTGACTGCAAAGCAGGAGTTTGCACAGAAGCCCAAGAAGCCCCTGTGTTTGGCTACCACAACTGCAAAGCAAGAGCTTGTGTTGAGATTTAAAAAGCTGGAAACAAACTTTGCTGGGAGAAAAGAGGCCCATGGTGCTGCCCCAGTCTCCTGAGAATAAATGCTTTTTTTTCTCTGCCATTCCAATCTATTCTAAGTACCTCTTATAGGCAAACCCCAACTTGGAACCATAATGGGAAGGGTATTCTGGGAAATATCCTGGCTTTTCCTCTGCAGTGCAGAAATGTGACAGAGTAGTACTAATGCAAAGTTGGCAACAAACAATTCAGCATAGTTAAAATACTTCTGATTTTGAGAAATAAAGTGACAAGTCAATTAAATTATAAAAGGGGAATTACTGAGTCTTAACTAATTCTAAATGCAGCGAGAGCTCTAGATAGAAATTGATCTGGTAGTTCAAAGAAAGTGACTAATACCTGGCATCATGACCAATACCCGGCATCCTGTCCTCCATAACTCTCTAATATTGTGGTTTTATTCCTATCTTCAAAGGCATCTTTTTGGCAAAACAGTTGCCTATACTTTCTGAGTTACATGCTTCTCTGTTTATGAGTGATCAGTGGGCAGGAAAAGTACTTCACTCATGTCAAAGGGAAGTTTTTCCTGTGAGTGGCCAACTTAGGCTCTGTGCCCTTCCCGAACCAATGTGATTATGGGTGTTAAAATCATTCTCATTAATTGATCTGTTCTTCCCTGGCCTTATATTCCCTCCACACTGACTTCTCCTACACTGATACTAAGAGAAGGGAAAGCTGATGTTGGGTGTAGCACCCAAGTAGCTACGAATGTCTCCTAAATGTACCAAAACATTAAGGGCATGAACTGGCTAAACTGAAGAAACCATTCCTGCTATGTCATAAGAACAATTTGATTATGTGTCACTACTTTCAAAATGATTATTGTCATGCCACTTGTATGGGATGAGGAATATCAAATAACCCAGAGTTAGCATAACAAAAGAAAAGGTTCCAAACAGATCCAAGACAAAGGACACATTCCTGAACTTTTTTTAGGTTGTCAGTAGAATGTTAATCTCAAAATCCCAATATTTTCATATCATGTCCTTTTGATTTTGTTCTCTTGAACTGTATATAGCTTCTACAAATGAAATAGGGCAATTGTAAAATAAACAGTCAAAAGAAACTTAAAAGTATGCTATGAAGTGAAAAATCTGATACTTAGCCTAGGTTTCTGGGAAAAAGAAGTGTGGCATACCCAAGACCTCAGAACTCAATTTAAGTCAAAATATTGTACTTACTGCAATGCCTGAGGCAGGATTATTAAAAGGCTCTAGATAAACCCTAGTTGCAGCAGCTTACCAAGAATTGATGCCAGAGATTAAGAAAAGAGTAGAAAAAGAAGGAAAGATACTGGATTGAATAAAAATACTGGTTTTATTCTTTATTAGAAATACTATCAATACTATTAGTCCACATCTTGTTTTATTTTTATTTTCTAAAGATTTATTTATTAATTTATACAAGAATCAGAGTACAGGTCAGATGTGCGGGAGGGTGAGAGGATTCACCAGAGACAGAGTGGGGAACAGAACAGGCAGACTGACAAAATACACTGCTGAGGGGAGCAGCGGGCGCGACAGGAGAGGTCTGCCTCACCTTGTGGGATCCTCACCTGCAGAGGCTGGGGACAGCTTCATAGCACTGCACTCAACAACCTGCACCAGCAGGGGAGGTCCTATTTATTTTTTTAAAAGATTTATTTATTTATGCATACAAGAACTAGAGTACAGGTCAGAGTTGAGGGAGGGTGAGAGGACTCACCAGAGACAGAGTTGGGGAGCAGAACGGGCAGACCCACTGAAATACACTGCCGAGGGGAGCAGCAAGCCAGACAGGAGAGGTCTGCTACACCATGTGGGCAGCTCCCTGGCCCCCCGCCAGATAGGCAGTAGCTGGAAATAGCTCAACAGCGCTGTCTTTAACCCCCGCACCACCAGGGAGCCCTCTTGTTTTATTTTTAATGATCTCTTGCTATCTAATAATACCGTATGTTTTTCTTTGTAGAAAATGTTATTCTAGGGCCTCCTCTGGTGGCACAGGTGGTTGAGCGCAGTGCTATGAAGCTGCCCACAGCCTCTGCAGTGCTGGTTCCCAGCCCGTTGGTGAGACACCCACATTTCTGCAGACCTCTCCTGACTTGCCCACTACTCCCCTCAGCAGTGTATTTCAGTCAATCTGCCTGTTCTGTTCCCCATTCTGTCTCCAGTGAATCCTCTCACCCCCACACATCTGGCCTGTACCCCAGTTCTTGTATGTATAAATAAACAAATCTTTAGAAAGCCACTGTTCTGAGGCTTCTCATGGTTGATTTTTTTATATAAGAGGCAACTCTACAAATAGGGTGTTATTTATATGTGGTCATGTAACCTTATTTTTTCTAGAATAACATTTTTTTTTTAAAGATTTATTTATTCAGGCATACAAGAACCGTGGTACAGGCCAGAGGTGAGGGGGGGTGAGAGGATTCACCAGAGACAGAGTGGGGAGCAGAAAAGGTGGAATGACTGAAATACACTGCTGAAGGGGACAGTGGGCAAGACAGGACAGGTCTACTGTGCCATGTGGGTAGCTCCCTGGCTGGCCAGGGATTGAACTTGTGCTGCAGAGGCTTATGGAGAGCTTCATAGCTGTGCTTAACCCCTTGTGCCACCAGGGAGGCCCAATCAAGATGTATTTTTTTAGATGATTTATTTTATTTATGCATACGAGAACTGGGGTACAGGCCAGAGGTGTGTGTGTGGGGGGGGGGGTGAGAGGATTCACCAGAGACAGAGTGGGGAGCAGAACAGGCAGACTGACTGAAATAAATTGCTGAGGGGAGCAGCAGGTGAGTCAGGAGAGGTCTGCTGTGCCATGTGGGTAGCTCCCTGGCCGGGGATCAAACTCGTGCTGCAGTGGCTGCAGATAGCTTCATAGATTGCGTCTTAACCCCTTGTGCCACCAGGGAGGCCCTCAAGATGTATTTTGGAAGTAGGATTTGGTGATTGATTGGATGTGGAGGATGAGAGATCAAGGCCTTCCTGATTTTTGCCAGAAGCACTTGGGTAGGTGGAAGTGTCATTTACTAAAAAAGGAAGGCCAAAGAAGCTGATTTGTGGGGAACTTGTAGTTTAACTGTGGATTTCTAACACATGAAAAGCCTGTTGGCCATTCAAATGGAGATATTAAAGTAGGCGGTTGGATATGTAGGTCTGGAATAAGATAACTTCCTTATTATTTAATTAATTAATTAATTAATTAATTAATGTATTTTTTGTGGGACCCTCGCCAGTAGCTGGGGAGCGAACTGGCGCTGCAGAGGCTGCGGGCAGTCTCGCAACCCAGTGCTCAACCGCTGCGCCACCAGGGGAGGCTCTATTTAATTTTATTTTTAAAAAAGATTTATTTATTTATGCACATGAGCTGGGGTACAGGCCAGAGATGCAGGAGGTGAGAGAACTCACCAGAGACAGAGTGGGGAACAGAATAGGCAAACTGACTGAAATACACTGCTGAGGAGAGCAGCAGGCAAGATAGAAGTCTGCTGGGCTATGTAGGTTGCTCCCTGGCTGGCTGGGGATCGAACTCGTATTGCAGAGGCTGCGGATTGCTTCATAGTACAGTGCTTAACCCCTTGTGCCACCATAGAGGCCCCTCATTTCCTTATTTAAATCCTCCTTTGAGCTAGGCTTTAATTGAATTCTCTAGGTACTCAATATACTGACATTTTTGTAGATAAATAGAACCCAGAGTCTAGGATAGACTGTTGCTGAAGAAGAACCTGACAGTTTCAGATGGGGCCTCTGCTTCCTAAGTGAAATAAGATCATCTTGACAACCAGGAATGTGGTATGCTCAAAATGGACAACTGGTCACTTCACTGAAAATCACAAACTAGTTCTTCAACAAAATGCTTTAATCTGGGCCTCCCTGGTGGTGCAGGTGGTTAAGCGCTGCACTGTGAAGCTGTCCAAAGCCTCTGCAGTGAGGGTTCGATTCCAGTCAGCGGGAAGAAACCCACATGGTGCGGCTGACCTCTCATGTCTCCCCCGCTGCTCCCCTCAGCAGTGTATTTCGTCAGTCTGCCTGTTCTGTTCCCCGCTCTGTCTCTGGTGAATCCTCTTACTCTCCTGCGCATCTGGCCTGTACCTCAGTTCTTGTATAAATAAATAAAATAATAAAATAAAATGCTTAAATCCTGCCAAGGGTTTTCTTTCTTTTTTTTTTTAAAGATTTATTTATGCATACAAGAACTGGGGTGTAAGCCAGAGGTGCGGGGGATGAGAGGATTCACCAGAGTGGGGAGCATAACAGGCAGATCCACTAAAATAGACTGCTGAGGGGAGCAGTAGGTGATGCAGGAGAGGTCTGTTGTGCCATGTGGGTTACTCCCTGGCCAGCTGGGGAGATAGCTTGTGTTGCAAGTGGCTGGTGATAGCTTGATAGCACTGTTTTTAACCCCTCCACAAGCAGGGAGGCCCCTACCAAGGATATTCTGTGAGAATACAGGTGTTGAACAGGTTGTGGAAGAGATTCAAGTATGTGTAATTTGTATAGGAAAGGGGCTCTTCCTGTTTCTTTTGGACACACTTGTCTAGGTTGGCAATGGATCACATATTCCACTTAAAAAAGGTGAGCGTAAGATATGCTTGCCCCATCAGTAGCTTATCTAGCAGATTGAAGTGTGACTCTTCGATTTAGGTGTGTACATCTTGTCTTGGTAAAATTTGATTTCAGTTTAAAATTATTTATTTTTTTAAAGATTTATTTATTTATGCATACAAGAGCTGGAGTACAGGCCAGAGGTGCCGGGGGCGAGAGGATTCACCAGAGACAAAGTGGGAAACAGAACAGGCAGATTGACTGAAATACACTGCTGAGGGGAGCAACGAGAGTCAGGAGAGGTCTGCTGCGCTATGTGGGTTGCTCCCTGGCTGGCCTGTGATTGAACTCATGCTGCAGAGGCTGCGGACAGCTTCATAGGTTGCATCTTAACCCCTTGAGTCACCAGGGAGGCCCCTGATTTCAGTTTAAATTTCAAATCATTTTTTTTTCCCTTTTAGAAGTACTCTAGTTTTTTCTGCAGTTACTGCTTCACAAAGGCAGAATCTAATGAGGATTGAGTATTTCAGTGTGTTATGTGAAACACACTAGAAACCTCCTGAAGGATTGGAATTTTTTTTTTAAAGATTTATTTATTTTTTATTTATTTATACAAGCACTGGGGACAGTCAGAAGCACAGGAGGGTGAGAGAATTCACCAGAGCCAGAGCGGGGAGCAGAGCAGGCAGAAGGACCGAAGTACACTGCTGAGGGGAGCAGCGGGCGGCAGGAGAGGTCTGCTCGCCATGTGGGACCCTCCTCCGGTGGCCAGGGGGCTGCCGGGGATCGAACCGGCGCTGCAGAGGCTTCAGGCAGCTTCGCAACCCAGAGCTCAACCGCTGAGCCACAGGGGAGGCCCCAGGATTGGAATTTTTGACGTCACGGACATTGACAAGAGACACTGCTTCTTTATAGTGTTTGGGCCACCACAACCAATACAACAACAATTTACAATCTTTAGCCACTTAAACATTAAATTTTTACTTATGAGTTTGGTGTACCTCCCTTTAAGGAATTTTACCAGCTACAAGTGGTCTGGAGGTTGTCTTAAGTCAGAGATGAAGGGAGATTGTGTGGGGAGAAGACTTTTAAGTCCATGGAGGCACACCAAGTTTGCCCTAAAGACTCCAAACCTAGCAAACTGGAAATATCTGATTACTTTCTTGTTATACAGTAATTCAACATGCAAGTACTGCATGTCTATGTGTGTATGGGAGGTAGGATACACAGAATCTATTATCTCTGCTTGCAAGAACTCATGGTGTAGTATAGAATAAAAGGCTGAAAATGAATGATTGATGATGCATCAGGGCATTTGGGGGGGCTCCACAGAACAACCTAGTGTCATTTGGTTGGGGTTTTGTACTATGGTAATACTATAGAAGATGAGAATAAGAGACTAGGTAGATGAGGAATATAAGAACTAGGGTTGAAGTGAGTTTTTTTTTTTTTAAAGAATTATTTATTTATACAAGCACTGGGGACAGTCAGAAGAGCGGGAGAGTGAGAGAATTTACTAGAGCCAGAGTAGGGAGCCAACAGGCAGACTGAGTAAATACACTGCTGAGGTGAGCAGCGGGCGGCAGGAGAGGTCTGCGCGTCATGTGGGACCCTCTCCGGGGCCGGGGATCGAAGTTAAGCGAGTTTTAAGAGTAGATATAGGAGCATAGGGGCCTCCCCGGTGGCGTAGCGGTTGAGCGCTGGGTTGCGAAGCTGCCCGCAGCCTCTGCAGCGCCGGTTCGATCCCCGGCCACTCCCCGGCCACCGGAGGCGGGTCCCACATGGCACGCAGACCTCTCCTGCCGCCCGCTGCTCCCCTCAGCAGTGTACTGCGGTCCTTCTGCCTGCTCTGCTCCCTGCTCTGGCTCTGGTGAATTCTCTCACCCTCCCGCGCTTCTGACTATATCCAGTGCTTGTATAAATAAAAATAAATAAATAAATCTTAAATATATATATATATATATCTAGGAGTATAGGATGCAGAGATTTCAACCGCAATACATAGGAATATGAGTGAGTGAGTGGCATCATACATATTCATTGTTAACTTCAAAATCATTCACATGGTTTCTGGAATTTTTAAAATGTAAATTCCAAGTTGTCCAGCAGCTACTGGACCATATGTGAGTTAAATTGAACATTTCTGGAAAAGTCTATAACTAACAAGTGCACATGTCTAATGTTAAATGTTAAGATCTCAAAAGAATCCTCCTTTGAAGACAGAAAAGATTCAAGACATCTCTCTTTAGGTGATCTCCTTAGTTGCCTCTAAACTGAAACATTTGGTTTGAGCACAATATCCACTTTCTCCTGGACCTTCTTGGCAAACGGAGATAAATACCTGAAGTCACCATCACTTGACCTAAAATATACCTTTTTGGCATATAGGACTTTGGTAAGGTTAAATTTTTAAGATGTTCGAATTTGACCTATTGTCTTGATTCTTAATTTTTCTGTAATGCAAGTTCTGCTACCTTGATTAGTACCAAGGTATTTTTAATCACCCGTTGAGCTTTTTGGATAGTGCCCAGTGACATCAATTCACTAACCACAAATTAGAAAACAAACTTTTCAGAGTTTTAGACTATATTTCGCTCTTGTCTTTGTTTCCCCAGTGCCAGGACACACGTTAAAGAGACAAATAATTATGTGTTGACTAGAAAAATACCCAATATATTTCCTCCTAGATGTACTGAAGGAAGTTGCAAATCCCAAAGTCCGAATAATCCAGTTTCCAGCCAAGGTAGCTGGGATTCCTAATTGGCCTATTAAAGAACTTTGCTGTTATCCTGAATGAAACGCCTAGCGGTGTTTAAAAAAAAAAAAAAACCCAAACCACAACAAAGTCAGAATCCTCGTAACGACGATCCTATAAGCATTTATATATTCTACTTATTACCAGGACTATAAAACATTAAATTAAACGAACTCTTGGTTGAGCCACTGCACTTCTTCACTCAGTGTGTTTTCCAAGAAGCGTGGTTTCCAAAGCGTAGGATCCTCAAAAAAAGCAAGCAAACAAAACCACCCCTGTTCTTCTCAACATACAAGTTACCTCCTCCTTTTGACGAAAAATTTCTGGAGAAGCAGGCTAGCAAAAATCGTACTCGAAGGCAAATCTTAGAAAGAGGCCTGACCAGCCAGCGGCCCGGCCGCCCGCCCGGAGTCGGCGCGCACGGCGGCGGCGGCCGGGGAAAGCTCAATGTCACCCGGGCGCGGGCGGCGGAGCTGCGGCAGCCCGTGCACGCGCGCCGCCCGCCGCGGCGCCTCCTCCGCGCACGCCGAGCCGGGCATCCCCGGCGCCGCGGCGGACAGAGCGGAGGCACGGGGTTCACCCCTCGGGGCCGCCTTCTTTCTCAGGCTGGGCCGTCGTAGGACCAAACGGGGTGCGGGAGTGACCCCCGCGACCCGACAGCCGGCGCCCAAGGCACAGTCGTCTTCCCGCAGGTGCTACCGCGTCCCCGTCCCGAGCCGCGGCTCTCGCCCGCCGCTGGGCGGTGGGGGTGGGGTAGGTGGGCGAGCCGGCTCCGGGAACCCTCGGGAAGGGCGGGGGCAGAGGAAGAGGCCCCTCTAGCCGCCTCTTCGAAACAGCGTTCCTTGTTCTCGATGGTCCCCGCGCGGCCCTCTTATCGAACGCCATTTCCGGTTCCTTTTAAAGGCCCCTCGCTGTGCGGCGCGGCGCGTGAGAGGAAGGTATAAATGGGAGCGAGAGGGCGGGACCGAGGAAGAAGAGGAAAAAAAACTAGCAGTAGAGGGGGCGGGGGAGGCGCAAAGGGCGCGCTCTCGTGTCACGTGACCGGGACGCGCCGTTCTTCCGTCGGCCATTTTAGGTGGTCCGCGGCGGCGCCATTAAAGCGAGGAGGAGGCAAGAGCGGCCGCCGCTGCTCCTTATTCTTTTTTAGTGCAGCGGGAGAGAGCGGGAGTGCGCGCCGCGCGAGAATAGGAGGCGAGGGGGGCAGGCCAGGGAGAGGCGCAGGAGCCTTTGCAGCCGCGCGCGCCTTCTCTGCCTTCTTGTGTGCTTCGCGCGGTAGAGTGGGCGCGCGGCAGCGGCGGGGATTACTTTGCTGCTAGTTTCGGTTCGCGGCAGCAGCGGGTGTAGTCTCGGCGGCGGCGGCGGAGGCAGTAGCACTATGTCGGAGGAGCAGTTCGGCGGGGACGGGGCGGCGGCGGCGGCGGCAACGGCGGCGGTAGGCGGCTCGGCGGGTGAGCAGGAGGGAGCCATGGTGGCGGCGGCGCAGGGGGCAGCGGCGGCGGCGGGAAGCGGAGCCGGGACCGGGGGCGGAACCGCGGCTGGAGGCACCGAAGGGGGCAGCGCCGAGTCGGAGGGGGCGAAGATCGATGCCAGTAAGAACGAGGAGGACGAAGGGTGAGTAAGGGGCTGCCCGCGATAGTCAGGCCCAAGTAGTCCCCCCTCCCCCTCTACATCCCCGCCATTAGGCCTCGTTCCCGCTCACCGCCCGCCCGCCCGGCCCCCATGCCGCCTCCCGCGCTGTTCTGTTCTCTACGTTGGGGATCCCCGGGGCCTTCGTTTCCTTCCCCCCTTGCCTGCTTTTCGCCCCCTCCCCCATCACACACGTTTCCACCTTTAGCCGTCACCATGCTACTCCCCGGCCCGCCCTCCTTCCCTCCCTCGCCTTGGGTCTCCTCCCACCGACTTAGCCGCCAGGATTTTTTCCCGCCTGTCCGGGGGTACCCTTTTTCTTTCCCCGCTGCGCCCTCGTTCCCCTTTTTTAGAAGACTTAGGTGTAGGAAAAAACGCAAACAGACACAAAAGCTTTTATGCCTGGGTAACTAAGGTTTATTTGGTGTTTAGCGCTCTGGCATTCCGAGACGATGCGATTCTTTGGGGTACGTGTAGGTTGACTACCTAGGCCTCTCCCGCCTCGGCTTCAGGCTGAATGTTTTTTTAATTTTTGGTGTTTTGAGTAAGTTTGGCTTCGATCTCTTCGTTTTCTCTCCTGCATACTGTCGCACGGTTTGCTTCTGTAGGCCCAACTTTTCAGTCTACGGAACAAATTGGGCCTGGTGAAATTTTCCCAGTAGCGTGTTTGTACCTTGGTTTTGCTCCGCAAGGATTCGTTAAGTTCCCTGTCGGCGAGGCCTGTGCTTCACCGGGGCTGTTCCACCTCTGGCCCCAGACGGCCCTTCCCCCACCCGCCCAGTTATTCTAACCGCGCACCCTTTTCGCGCCCTTAGCTCTTGGGTTCCCCGACTCTTCCCGCAGATTGTACTCTTCACTTACTTTTTCTGTGCAATATCCATTTGTTTGGTAGTCTTCACCTACCCCCCATTCCCCCTGCCCAGGAACCTGTTTTGGTCTCTCTTGACTTCTCCTTCCCGCTCTTACCCACTTAAGCCTACCAACCTTTTTTCATAAAATGAACAAATCCTGTATTGTGCTATGGCATAAGTTTTTTTTTGCAGGTTTTTAAGTACTAAGTTGCTTCTTACATTTGGAATAAGTGAATTTTACTAAAAGCTGCATTTAGTGTATTAGAACGCAGCATTTGGGAGCCGGAGCATAATAAAGGAGTTAGCAGGAGGGACTAAATCGGGGTTCTTGGTTGGGTTTTCTTATTCCCGTTAGTGATAATTGACCTTAGGTTAAAATTTACATTCCCTTTTGTAATGGGTGTGTGAGATGTCTGTCCGTCTTCCCCGTCCTTCCTTCCCCTCCCCCCCAAAACAAGGCGAAAGCTGTTGGTGGAAGGTAAAAGTAAAATGTCGGTTTAACCCAGTCTTAGAAAAATTTTACTTTATTGGGAAAAAGCACATGATTGGGGGTGGGGGTGGGGAGAGGAGCACTTTGTAAATAGGATTTAACAGTCTCAGCCCAGGCAGACACTTGTCAGGCTGTGTTGCTGGTTTTGGGATAGTGGAGGTGGGATGGGAAAGTAGCTTTTTTTAATTAAGCAGAACTAATCTTGAATTATGTAGAGCTTAATTTTACCAATGAATGCTAACTATTTGGAAACATGAGCCATTAACATTTTGGTTTTTGTTTTCTGAATTCTGTTCTTTGGACAGAGGCACCAAAATGATTAATGGTATAACTTTGTTGTTTGGGGCCGACTTACCTATTCTGATTTTTCAATTCACAAAGCAGCTGCCTTTGTAATTATCTGTTGAACTGAAGTGTAAATGAATTAAAAGTTTTTAACCCTAACAATGTGGAAAAACTAAAACTAGAATTTTGATTGGTTGCTGTACCGGTTGTTAATTCCCTAGCCATTCAAACTCCTCCCCACGACACACTGAAGCAGCGACGGCACAGCGGGAAGAATGGTAAAACTTTTAAATTTTATTTCTGTATTATAAAGGTTTCAGTAGTCATAACATGCAGAGGTTGTGTTGGTTAGTTGCCCATTGATCCCCAGGGAATTCTAGACATTAGCACAATAGGATATCTTGTACCTGGGATATAAAAGCTTAGGCATTGCCTGTGATCTTTGGGCAAAATTGATGCCATTATATGGTTTTTGGTCTGTGATAATGCATGTAATTGTGGTTTGGCCAATTAAAGCTTAATATAGCAGTAATGATAGTTTTATATATCTGGGCAAGAAAAATAGTTCTGTAAATTCAAATTTGGTGTTTGTTAAGACAAATATTTTGGATTTCTGAGATTAATGCTAAATGTGATGGTTACTTAATACAAAATCTTGCGTGTTTAAAATGTCTTGCATGTTATAATGGAATCTGTAGATGTCTAGAGTAAAACAATTTTTAGTGTTGTGTATATGTATTATGTAAAAAAGTGTGTTCTTTATAATCAGCCATATTTGTAAATATAACTGATAAGAATTGGATGTGTGTTATTCAGAGAGCTGATGTGTCTGACCTTCCACTACAGCTCTTATCAGATTTTCAAATTTCAGTGTGATTTGATTGGAATGTTAATTATAATTGGTTGACATGTATTTACAATTGCATGACTCCTCTTTGGAAGACTGGTAGGTTGAGTATTGTTCTTTTTATCTTTCTCTTTCCCTAAATGTCAATATTTCTGCCTTAGGATGATTTTTTGAGTTTTTTAGGCGTTTGTATTCACCACTGTTGTAGTTTAGAGGATCAGTAATTTGCAGATGGGTGACTTATGTTGGCATGAACTAAGTAATGTTTTCCATGTTATGTTTTAAGAGCCTGGTTGGAATAACATACAAGTTTTATTATATACTCGTTCACTGAAACCTATCCTGTTCTATATTGGACAGTAAGCAGATTAGAAAAAATAGGAAAGAGGGAGTAACAAAACAGGTTCAGAGTTTGACATACAGAATAAAATGCTTTTGAAGATGAGTCTTCTTTGGCATTGTGATAGTTTGATTTCACTGCCACCTATCTAGTGGCAAACTAAGATTAAAGTATAACTACTTTTCTCTGTGTCATTGAATATTTCATGTCTTATGTATACACTTATTTTCAGTAATTTGAAAGAACAATAAGCGTAGGCTCTGAAGGTTACTGTTCAGACTCAAGAATTATTTCTGTCCTGCTACTCAATCCTATAATGTAATGAGTTTGAGAGACCTCTTAGGAAAAACGGGCAGGAAAATATTTATAGTTAGTGTTTTAGCACATGATCAGTTTTCCACTGAAAATAGAATTTTACTGAAGTTCACTGAAGTTAAAAAATTTAACAAGTCTACTCATTTTTTAAAGTTTTAATATTTCATTTCTAGAAATTGTCCAGTCATCCAGTCTCATCTGTTACAGATTTTTCTTTTTGAAGAAAAGAACCTTAAGACCTTTAATCTTTTTGTGTCTATGTTCTTGCCCCCTTCCCCCCATCTGTTAATTCCTCCTCAGTTTGAGGGATGTTGGACAGTGGTTTCATAATCCAAAAAATAAAATAAAAATCATTTAATATGTGAATCACATTCTTGTGTGCATTTTAAAGAAATAACTTTAACCGGAGAAGTTACTAGTCTTACAAAATATTTTTAAAAATCTGTTATAGACTTAAATATTTTTCTAACATTAGATATAAGAATGAAAAGCTATTTCTGGGACAGGGCATGCCTGTTAATACTGCTAGTCAATGTTTTCAAAGTGTATTATAGGCCTTTAAAATAATTACTTATTTCCATAGTAAAAGCCTTCCTGGGTTAATCTCATTTTAATCTTTACAACTTTATAAGCAGTTGTACTGGAATTCCCCATTTTTGGGTGGGATTATGTTCTCTGCAGTGCTAGAATTCTTCTGGTTAGAAGAGTAGTGTTCTCCTTTAGCATTACTTAGTGTGGCAAAATATACATGCCATGTGGAGGTGGAGGTAGACATGTAAAAAAAATATCATTAGGGGAAAACTAGAGTATTGTGTTACCTTTCAGGCAATTTTACAAAGTAGGTATATTGACTTTCCTGCATTGGATTGGGCAGGAGGCAAAATAGTACCATTTAGTTTTCAGCAAAGTAGAGCAGTATTTCTTTAGTAACCATTATTAGCTCTGGCCCTGTAATCATTAGTATGTAAACCCAAGTGTGCTTATTTTGGAATTTTGTGAATTCTCTATATAGGCTGACTCCTGTTGAGTTTCTAATTTTTAAGGAATGGGCCTGTGAGTGTTTTCAGTACTTGAGATTATAATTTATACCCTAGTGTTTCTGGGGTACCCTGAACACTGTTTGCTTTGTAAACGATTCTTAGAACAATCTCATGGCAAATTTACTGGCCTTGATTCATAAAGTTGCATTACTATAAAGTTGTGACCCTGAGTCTGTAGGTCTGAATTTTATACTTTGGAAGCTTTGACAAAATATAAAATTGCAGAAATTGATACCCCCGAATCTTGATATAATGAACATAATACGGGATGGGTTAAATTCTTTTCATTTCAAATTCTTATTTGGCACTGTGACTTTTTAGGTTTGGAATTGGAGAATATTACTGAAATTGTTCAGTATTATTATTTTGAGATAAGTATACTTGCCTTAAACCCCTTCTAGCCCCTTTTATAAAGTAAGTGTATATTTACTATGTATGTTTAATGTTGCCTGAATATTCTGTCCCTTGGAAGGCTGCCCAAATATAAAGTTTTGAATCTATTTAGGGGTGTGACTTTATGACCAGTGTGAAGGATGACTAGTTGCCTTTAAGTGATAAAATGCTTGAGCATTTTAAAAAAGAATAGAATAACAACTTTTTCTATTCTACTTAAAACTACACTTTCTGAATGCAGATTCTCAAATGGAGTGAAACATGACCTGTGTTAGTCAAAGTTTTGACTAGTTTTCCTTCATAATTTTAAGTAGCTAGGGCACTGAACTGAATGCTAAAAGTGTGGGATCTGTTTCTGTTACTTCACTTTCAACAGTGTGGTCTCAGGTAATACAACGCGTTTGTTACTTGGTTCGCTGCTCTTATGTATTGGAAACAAAGCTCACCACAGGAAGATTGACTACATAGCCTGTTTTTATAGCTTGTGTGTATTTTCCGGGTGCCCTAATAGTTGATACTGCCAGTGATTTACTCCTGTGGAGTAAAGGTAAGCATGTTTTAGTTTCTGGAGTATTACATTGTACATTGGAGGTAGACATTTAAGACTGGGGGTGGGGTGAGGAGACTCATATTACTGACAGTGTTGGCCAATGAAGTGTTAGTGTTAAGTGTTGGATCATGTCTCCTTATTTAGATTTCAGACTACCACAAAACCCAAAAGTAGGAAATCCCCCCAGCCATACACTTTACTCTCATGAGGAGGCAAAACTCCTAGCAGATTGACTCAAAAAGCAACTAAGACTGTCATGAAGTGAATCTTAAAATTTCCCCCATATGCTATTAAAAAATGTGATTTTAAAGCATGCAAGATCATAAAAATTTTCAACAAAAGTGAAAATCTTTGAGTTTAGTGATCTCTAAATTGATTTCCAATGGATAAAAATTAAAAGAATTGTGAAGGTGTAATCTCAGTTAACCAGAACCTTAACCCCTAGGTTAAGAAAATCCCACTCCTTCACCTTTATAGGTGACGGTTATCATATAAAGCTGATTTGACAATTTATTTTGAAATTGATAATTTATTTTGAAATAAATTTGTTTTAGACTCATTTTTAAAGTATGGAGTAAGGAGATTTAATCAAAGGGACTAATTGTTTTATAGTTGTTAAAAGTTTGTCGTTATTTTTAAATGTATTTTTATACATTTTAAAATTAATACCATACCATGTGATAGTGCCTAATTAGAAAAAAAGGTAAAGCCCTCTCCCATTATAGCTAATGGTGACTTAAAAACGCAATTTGAAAAGAAAAATACTCATTTTTTTGTGTGCTGATGAGATTTCACTATACATTATCATTTTAGAGTTTTGAAGGAATGATTGCAGTGCTAATACAGAAGATTTATTTAAATAAAGATCAGTGCTGGATTTAACATTCCTCTAAAAGGTGACAGTGATTGGCCAGTTACATTCTTGAAATGTACATCCGATTGACATTGTCTTGTGTTTTTAAACTGTCAGAACTTGTTATGAAACCATGTATGAAAAACCATAAGTTGGTAGGAAGTCTTTGAAAGTTAAAAAGACTCCTTTTTTGGGTCCCTTTTCCCAGACTGGGAGGAAGAGTAATAACGGTCATCAAAAATCATACTTTGAGTAAGGTGTTTCATATTAAAGACTTGTTAGGGAAAGTACAGAGTTACCTCTGGAAGGTTAACCCTACTGATTTTAGTAGTACAGAAAATAAGGTTTTTTGATGTGAATAACAACTAAATCGCAAACATTTTTTACTGCTTAGTACTGCTCCATATGTATTGCCTTATTTTCAAATTCTTCGTAAAACTACTATTTTACATAAATACAGACAAGCCATCAAGATGATTTTACAAACTGTATTTTTAGGCGTTTTAGACAATACCTAGTGTATTTTTTACATGGAACATTTAAAACTTTTTGAGTTAAATCTGGAGCACTGAAAATAATCTAAGGGTCCGTTTACATAAAACTTAGGGTCCATTTATATAAAACTCACCCTTTTCTTCCTTAATGTTGGGAAATTCATGTAGGCATGAGCTTTAGTAAAAAATTAAACCATCAAGAAAAATGTAAGAAAAGTTGCTTTATTAAATCTATTTAGATTGTACACTAAATTTTTTTGAGCATTTAGGATGCATCAGACTATGTTCTTTGCCATTTAAATGGATTTTCTGGTTTATTCCTCACTACACCTATGTGGGTAGACTCTTAAGTTCTCTTTTTTAGAACTGTGGAAACAATCTTGGAATTTTTTTCCCTTAGGGTTGTTCAGTTAAATAATGGATATGGGGTTTAAACCCAGGCAATTTGACTAGGTGCCTCTAAGTTTACTTTATCTGAAAGAGAACTTCCCACGAAGCAGCCAAAATTCTTATATGACAAACCACACAGCATTTGGATAGTGATGCTCACTGAGTTGTATGACTGTGTCCTGCACTTAACAGAGGGTATAATGTCAGTATCTGTAAAGTGTGAGGCATTATTGTTGAGTGTTAAATTGAATGCTGTATAGCCTTTGGGTGCTAAATAACATAGGTAGGGGTACTAAATTTAATTTTGCTAATATATAATACTGTAGGTGAAGTGTCCTACATTTGAATTGGGATTATTGATTCACTTACAACTAAAGATATAAATATTAAACTTGTATTGCAGCAGTAGGCACCCACTTTGGTTGCTACTTGTCACCTTGTTTTAACTTGGCTACTTAGGATTTTTCTGAAGTTCTGTCTCTACTTCATTGTAAAGTGTTTGCACATCTCTGCAGGAGTGACAGCAACTTGACAGTTTGTATTCAAGGCAGCAGAGGTAATCTGGACGGACAATAGGTATTGTGCTTATTTAAGCAAGATACAGTAATATAAAACATAGAAAATTTAAATTGGTATTTTACACCCTCTTAAAATTTGAGGGGAGAGCATGTAAGAATGCTGGTGTTCTAAAGAGGCCAAATAAATTCCCATTTATCCAGAATTAAAATAACAGACTTTTTTTTTTAACTGTACTAAGCCATTGTATCTTGGTTTGCCTACTGAATAGTTTGGATGGTGTTAATAATGTTCCATTTAGTAAAGATAGTATGGATTTGGTACAGTTCTGTTTAGTATATTCACCTGTCTGATTTTCAGTTGTGTTACAACATTTCTTATTAGACGAAAAAACACCTTGAGACTGCCAAAGTGTTAGGCATTTGTTTCAAAGAAGAGCCACATGGGCCATTGCTCTGAGACTGTTTATACAAAATTAAACATTTGAGCTCTGGGTACCTACCTTACAGAATGAAAGGTGGGGAGTATGGGGAAGACAAAAAGTGAAAACTAGAAGTTCTAATATATCTAGGAAATCAGATACATTTGTGTATTGAGAAATAACACTAATTTTGGAAGACCCTATGGGCATGGTACAGTAGCATATTTTAATTCACCCATAGAGTATGAAATCATGATCACCATATTTGAGTAAGAAAAGCAGAAGTTTGGTGTACTATAGAAAAAAAATTTTATTCCTAATAACTGCAACTTAAAAAACACTTGGAGAGGTTAGGGAATACAGTCAGTGCTTTAGGGCAGGTGGAATACTCAGCACATTCCTAAAAGGGGCTAGACAGCTATAGTTTTACTGTGTATTTTGGTCTAATTTTTGAGAAATAGTGATCATTCTTTGGAATGTATAGATTACAGTTGACCAGAATTTTTAATATTCTGGATAAATGGAATTTGATTGTTTAGGTAGGATAGCTTCTATTTTAGCTCTAAGATAGGCATGTTTAACAATTTCTGTACTAAAGACTACATTAAAGGTGGGCGGTTTCTTTAATAAAGAACACTTCATTTGGGTCAGTTGGTGAATTAGTTTACTTATCTAATTAAGAAAACTGACTATGTTGTAAACATTTGGGGCTTGTGAATAATAGAACATGCCTCATTCTTGCTATAAAAATTTATGTTTCTTAGTTTAAATTAACTCTTAACTCAGTATAAACATTGCCTTGGTTAAAGGAAATCAAAACTAGTTGTCTGAGTATCTGAGTGAACAAAACCGTTTTCTCTGCTTTTTAACTTTAACATTTAGAAGTAAGACTTGTATTCAGCTTTAAATAATTTCAAACTTAAATTATTGAAAAATCTCTAATCATTACAGAAGTGGTAATTTAATAGTTAAATTTCAACTTGAAGTTACTTCTTACAGAATTTGCTAAGATGATACCAGTGTCCTTAGAACAGAGGGTAAATGTTGGTAATGAATTTTCATCTGTTAAAGAAGTGCTCTGAGATTTTTAGGTTGAAAAAATAAGGTGTTTAAGTCACTAAAATTGAATATTAGACGTGTTATTTGAAAGAAAATGTAATTGAGAAAACATTTTGACCCTCCCCCCCATGGAATTGGCAACAAATACAAAAAATGCCTATATGATGATGCTATGGATGTTTTGGTTATATTCATTTGATTACAGAATATAAAAAGATAGAGGAAGGCCTGAACATTAAATTAATGGTCCAGTTCTAGAATACATGTATAGGTTGAAAACTTACCTGATTGGGAATCACAGTATATATCTAAAGTAAAATACCTTAAATACCTTTTGCATCGAAAGTCAAATATAGCAGTAGAAGTAAAAACAAATTGTGGTTAAATAGTAAAATCGGTAACACCTCAGTTAATCTGGCATCTTTAGGGAAAAGCAAGAGGAGGAAGAGCTTATTCTAGGGACAAAATCGGCCTCTTTGCAAGACTTGACCTTAGTGGTAATACCCGAAATGTCCACAAGATGGAGATATTTCATGCTTTATTTTCTTTCCAGAGCTGGAATTCACTGTATCCCCAAACTACCCCAATTACAAAATTTGAGAAATTTTTAAACAAGAATGATTTTACTCCCATGGTGAAATTTTTAACCCTCATAACAAATTCTGACAGTTTACCCTTAAAATAAAAATAGCCAGTCTTGTCTTTGTAAAGGGTAGGTGGTAAATGTTGACTGCTGCAGGGGAGGAGGAGATGATGAAAAGGAAAGATAAAAAGAGTAAAAGTTGCTGTATCTGAGCTTTATGGCCTTTTACTAAAGATTTCACTTTAATTTGGGGGGGGGATTTAGTATTTTGATTTTACAGTGCCTTGGTGGTTTCCACTTACCACCTGTCACTTCTAATATTTTAAAAGTTTAAATGTTTTATTGCTGGTTAACTGAGGTTCTACTGTAACTAAGTCATTTAGATTAGTGGGTTGTGATTCAATGGATAATTCTTTTGTGTTCACTAAGTTGTTTACATGATTCATGATTTCCTTTTTTTTTTAAAGGACTCATAGCACATCCAAAAAACTGGTTTTGCACCTTGTTAGAATTTTCCATTTTATATGTTGAGGTTTTTGTAAGAAAATGTAGAGAGGAACTACAACATACATACTATTTACCTTGATCATTGGGGACTGCGATAGCCTTTTTAAAATTTAATGCAGATTTGGAAGATAAATTTGAAATAAAAATTATTTATTTTGCTGTCCGATATTTAATTTGTAATTGAGGGAAGACTGAATGTATTTTTACTTTGGGGAGGCAAACTGATCTAATTGACTTAATTTGCTGCTTGCTTACTATTTTGTAATTATGCAGTGCAGCATTAATAAGCAGAGGTTTCCAAAACTGGAAATAGGGTCTTACTGAAATGTGATTTTATAGGAAGAATGACATTTAATAATACTGCCCAGTAAATTGGTGCAGTTTGGTAAAGAAATTTTGTTGATATGGGTGATAAATAAGGCAAAGTTTGATATTTAAAAAAATTTAGCATTTTAATACTGCTTTTTGTCTTTACAGGAAAATGTTTATAGGAGGCCTTAGCTGGGACACTACAAAGAAAGATCTGAAGGACTACTTCTCCAAATTTGGTGAAGTTGTAGACTGCACTCTGAAGTTAGATCCTATCACAGGGCGATCAAGGGGTTTTGGCTTTGTGCTATTTAAAGAGTCGGAGAGTGTAGATAAGGTAGTGTGTTGTGTTCTGTTCAGTTAATATAAAATACATGGATGGTTGACTACAATTATTTGATCTTTATTTGCTATTTCTCCTTTTGCAATTAGGAAAAAGGAATGACAGCTTTGTGCTTGTATATTTAATGATGGGGGAGAGTCAGATTCAAGACTTGTTTACTTTTTGTGACAGGCTCTACTAAATTGAAATTTTAAACTCCTGAGACTTAAGACATCTAACTAAAAGGGTGTTCTGACAAGTTCTTACGTGAACAAACTGAAATTTATTAGGCAAAAAACTTTTGCGTATCATTTTAGTCTTGGGCTGGGGGAAGTCTAAAAATTCTGTTTATTTTGCTAACATTTTCTTATTTGATTAAACTTGTGAGGGCCTCCTTCATTCTTACCTTTAGATTTAAACACTGGTGTATATTGTCATATTTGACATCACATTTTGACGTTTGAGTCATGAGTTATTCAACATGATTGGCATTAGCTGTATTTGTAATTTTTAAGTAAGTTAATACTCTCTGAACTTAAGGTAAACATTTTTAAAATGAAAAACTTGAATTTCCTTAGGTCATGGATCAAAAAGAACATAAATTGAATGGGAAGGTGATTGATCCTAAAAGGGCCAAAGCCATGAAAACAAAAGAACCTGTTAAAAAAATTTTTGTTGGTGGCCTTTCTCCAGATACACCTGAAGAGAAAATAAGGGAGTACTTTGGTGGTTTTGGTGAGGTATGTGATAATATTTTGACTCAGTTTTTGTCATTTGGTGTTGAATGTAATTGTCACAGTAGAGGTGGTTCACTTGAGTTTTTTAAAAATTGTCTTAAAGTTTGGACAGATTATGTGATTTATTTTGAAATAATACTGTAAATAGCTTATTAGACTTCTAAAGGTTAGATTACATTTTTTCTCCTTTATTGAGTAATTACTATTTGCATATATTGCTAGGCCCACAAGATACACAAAAGATGAGACACATTTTTTTTTAAGTTTTATTTATTTAGATAAACACTGGGTACAGTCAGAAGTGAGGGAGGGTGAGAGAATTCACCAGAGCTGGAACAGAACAGGCAGACCGATGAAATACACTGCTGAGGGGAGCAGTGCAGCAGGAGAGGTCTGTGCATCATATGGGACCCTCGCTGGTGGCCGGGGATCGAACTGGCGCTGCAGAGGCTGCGGGCAGCTTCGCAGCCCAGTGCTCAGCCACTGCACCACCAGGATAGGCCCTGAGACACATTTTTATCTTGAGGAATTTATTGGTTTAAAAGTAGTAAAAACAACCCGAGGAAGAAATCCAGATTGAGTTACCCGACAGAAGGAGCTGGTTCAGAATATAAGAATGAAATGAATTAAGAATAGTGTTGGAGTACTTTCTCAATTTAAATACATGTATATGTGCACCTGTTATACTGAAGGCAAGACTTTTGTGGCCTTAGGCTCCAGATACAGCATACTGGCATCTTTTGCTTGATTGAACAGAATGCATGATGCATGTTTTGGTTTTACTATTTGGGAATTGATATATTTACACAAAAATCTAGATATTGTTTCAAACACTTGCAAGAGCAAGCAACATTGGGTCTCCCTGGTGGCATAAGGGGTTAAGCACAGCACTGTGAAGCTATCTGCAGCCTCTGCAGCATGAGTATAATCCTTGGCCAGACAGGGAGCTACCCACATGGTGCTGGAGACCTCTCCTGTCTCACCTGCTGCTCCCCTCAGCAGTGTATTTCAGTTATTCTGCCTGTTCTGCTCCCTGCTCTGTCTCTGGTGAATCTCTTCACCCCCTTTCCCCCACACCTCTGACCTGTACCCCAGTTCTTGTATGTAAATAAATCTTTTTTTAAAAAAGCAACACTGGTACTACATTTGCATGGCATTAGCCATTTCATGAGTAGTGTC